>NC_137647.1:19090373-19712873 GCF_963383615.2 Lipophrys pholis | reverse complement strand
GCGGAGAAAAAAAAGTAGGATCACAGATGAGACAGAATAAGACTGTTGGAAATGTAAGTTAATGTAAAATTCTCAAGAACACACAAGGCTGTGTGTCTGGGTTTGTTTTTACCACAAATTTTGTTCGCACTCAATTCTGAGGATCTATTTTGGAGGTTTAGACGACATTACGTCTGTTTGAAAGAATTTAAGTCAATGTGAGGTCTGTTGGAGGATGACTCCAAGTTAGAGTTAGGCAGGTTATAGTTACAGTTAGGTTAGAGTAAGTCTACAAGAAAGGTAGGTAAGTCCATGTAAATTAGTCTGATGTTAAGTTTGGGTTAAGTTTTGTGGAACAAGTTCGGCTTGTAGAAATGATAGTTTTAGTTGACCTGAGAGTAGACCGGCAGGAAATTCATTCAAAAGTCAATGTGATTTTCCGAAAAAGGCATAGAAGTTTATACTGGAAGGGGGATTTTCTTAAATATGAGGAGAAAGTCTGTAAAACTTGAATTATCCAATCATGTCAAATGAAGGATATTTGTTGGGAGTTTGAGAGTACGAAAGAGGTAGCCATGGGTAATGGTCAGGTATGAAATGAATATGAGGTCACTATAAAGTCTCCTGAGGATATTTAAACGCAACTGTATATTTTTCTGCAATGGCCGCATATTTACCATAGGGACTAATGTCACCATGGAGACAAAGGTTAATATCTCCAAAATGTAAATTCTTACATTTCGTGCCTCATAAGATTTTTTCATCTTTGTCTCATTACAAGATATCTATATTAATGGCAATAAAATATCATATAAAGCATATTTTATTATTCAAAAGACTTCATATTCCATTATACCTGCAATAAATGCAGTGATACAAATGTGTATTACTGCTCCCCTCATTGATTTATGCAGGATTTCTTATCAGGAACAAAAAAGGATGGAAAAAAAAATCCTGCTGTGGAAAAGCACTGACCCCCGGATTTATTCAAACTTTGGGAACTCCTGTCTTAAAGGAGGATTGGAGTCAGGGTTTGATCATTGTTACGATTAAAAAAGGGGTAATTACAGTTGAATTTAGAGCAAATCTTAAGAAAATGACTGTAAGTCAATGTGATGTGCGTGCATGTTTACCCACCAAACATATAAAAACTCTTTTTACATGGTTTTTCACTCAAATCAGCGTCATGGCAACAGAAAAAGAAATCGAGTTAGATGATATGAGCAGGTCACAACTGAACATTCGGGAGACTGGTGAATTGATTGTACTGTGTGTTCTTGTTTTTTTTTTTTTTAATAACCTCATGACGTCCGTCTCAGCTGCTTTGGCTGGTGTTGGTGCAGTGCAGGACAGGTCGAGTCAGATCCACTCGCCTTGCGCGTGTGTGCTGGTGCCAAAAACAAGCGGGAGGTGGTGTTGCGCTGCAGAGGACGAGCTCAGCCGCGGTATGTGAATCGCAAGCGGGCCAAGCACCGGCCAGCGGGTTGGAGGAGCAGCCAGCAATGTGGAACAGAAGCCTCTGGAGACGGGGACTGTCTGTCTGTCCGGCCAGGCAGACAGCCAACGACACACACCGTCGCCTGTTTGGCTGCCTCAGCGGAGCTCGGTCCCATCGGAGGACGCTCCTGACAGCTGAGGCCAGCTGAAATTGACTGATTGGCATTTTTATTTTATTTTTTTAAGGAGCTAATTGGCTTCTGTGGCAGGGCCGCAATCCACGGAGATGAACAGATACTGTATGTAAACACCCATTCCAGGCAATGATGTGTCTCAGAGATGGAGACGCCTCAGGGGATGGTTCGAGACTTTTGGGGAAGGAATGGCAAATATAGCCCACCACTGGGGAAATCACGCCGGGAAAGGCACCCGGAATGGACTTTGTTATGAGCTGTGAACTTTTAACACATTCAGGCAATCTTTACTTCCAACCAAAATGCAGCAGCGGTAGGCACCACAGCTACGCCAGCGCCGGCGTGCTGACGGGAGCTGCATGCACAAGTATCTCCTCATTCGCCCTCAGTTGATTTAGCCTCTTCTCAAGTTCATTTTCCTCACTCTGCTCCCATGTTTTCCTCCGTCTCTTGACCTTCATTTGCCCTTCTGCAACTGCAGTACTTGTTCCACGAGCTTAGATCCCCTGATTATAGTAAATAATTAATCTATCCTGACAAGGACGATAACCTTGAGCAATAAATGCGATGACACCGGGAGCATTGTGTTTCCCATAAATTGGTTTCGGGGAAAAAAAAAAAAGAACGTGTCGGATGATTTAAAAAATGCACGGCGAGGGAGTGAAAGAGAGCCGAAATGAGTCAGAGGGTTGGAAAATGTACTGGTATGCCTCAGTGGCTCTGCATTTCTACTTGGCTGAACGAAAGCGCTACGAGCCCAGCTGTGATTGGAGACAAAGGTCGGGGCTCCACAGGTCATGGCCGCATGGCTGGTCAGGGCAGAGAGACCGCGGCACAGCGGACGGAAATGTAATTTTTTGGCGGCACTGTATGCGCTCGGTGAGTTTCCTGCTGCCGCTTACACACACACACGCACACACACGCACACACACGCACACACACACACACACACACACACACACACACACACACACACACACACACACACACACACACACACACACACACACACACACACACACACACACACACACACACACACACAAGCAGATCATCAGAACTGAGGGGAAAACGTGATGACTTGAATGGCTTCATAAACGTCTCTTAACACTACTGCAGG
This sequence comes from Lipophrys pholis, assembly GCF_963383615.2. Lineage (NCBI taxonomy): Eukaryota > Metazoa > Chordata > Actinopteri > Blenniiformes > Blenniidae > Lipophrys > Lipophrys pholis. The sequence continues at coordinate 19,710,143 of NC_137647.1, read as the reverse complement.
GTCCTTGGGGGGGCGGGGGGGGGGGGGGGGGGGGGGGGGGGCTGTTCTCAGATAATCCAGGAAAATCCGGAAATAATAAACAAGACTGACAGCCGGAGCAGAAATACCTCGCTTGGCTGGAAGCAGCTGGGTAAAAATAACAGCAGCATAAAAGTGATAAAAAGCTATAAAGTTCTCAAAATGAGCTTTGGATATATGAAAAGAAGTTTTCAGCATAGATGAAGTGGGGAACTTTTAAAACTTCTGAATTCATCGGAGGTAGACATCATGCCCTGGACCCACCTTTCCCCCCAAGGATCAGCTCTATAGATATGAAAAAACATGATTGATCCGTCACTCTTTATTTTAGAAAAGGGTAACTCAAACCATCATTTTCATCCTAATAAGACCATAGTCAATATTTGGCAACTCTTTTGTCATCAATTCGGCAATTCCAACAAGGTTTATGCAGATCATGTTGCATCTGATTAGTAAAATGTGTTTCTGGTGACACATTAAAAAAAAAAAAAAAAAGGGTTAATATTCATGGTAACTTGCTCAAGGCCATGACAGAAGCACTACAACAGGAGAAAGGAACCAAACAAGAATAATCCAGGCTGAAAGAAAAAAAACAAAAAAACATGACAGATAACAGGAAAGAAACATTTCTACACAACTGCCAGATTCAGGAAGAGAGTTAAAAACAGACTCAATGGCCTGTCCTCTGGCTTAATGGCTCAAGCCAGTCCCACAAAACTGTAATGACCTTGGTCCATTTGCTGGCTGACGGGTACTTGTGTATTTGTGCCCTTTCCTTTCTGTCCTCGTTTCCTGCCTCTTTACTCTGTCAGCTGTCAAAATGAACGGAAAATGCTGCACAAATACATAATCAAAATGGAGAAAAGCAGATTGATGATTCTTTCCACAGTAGCCTTGATTAGGTTGAATGTCATGTCAGGTGAATATATGAGCTTTATCTGTAATTAGCACTTCACTTGATTATGATTTGTGAATATAACTCCTGTATGAAATCAAACAAACACCAGGTATACTTGCTTCTAATTTGCATGATGGGCATCACTCGACTGCAAAAATAAAAGTCTGAAAAACAGCAGTCTCATAAATAAAGACATCCCATTAGGTTTACTCATATTGAGCAAAAGTTAATGAATATTCCCTCCATTGAATTTATGTCGCTTGCTTCATTTAATCAATGTAATTTGTCAGAAAAGCCGAGCATGTCCCAGACAGGCTGATCAGAGGAGGAAAGTCATGACGACTGGGATTGGAAAGGAAGGGCAGACGCCGATCACGGTGACAGTTACTGGCCTGTCCCGTTGGCTGCGTTTACAAGATAAACTTGCAAAAAGAAATGGAAAAAGCACGGCTGCAAAAGGAAATGTGCCACGGTCCGTGTGCTGTGACCTCCCGTCGTTCGCATCATTTATTAGTCTGCGAGGACGCTCGTGATACGCTCCGCAAATTACCTCGGGAGCCCCGATAAGGTCTACAGATAGGATCGCGGACGCGTTGCTGCATGCATGACAATGACCGGCGGTGTGCAGGTGCAATCTGCCCGTCTCAACTCTCACTGCTGCGTGTGCCTGCGGGCCACGTGACGGTGTAGTCGTCAGCAATCTTACGTCACAGCAACATCTCGTGAGTCGATTTTGGGCTTCCAGCATCTCCGTGTTGAGTTTGCATTGTTCTCTTTCGATGTGCTTGGCGTCTTTCCAGGTCTTCTGGCTTCATCCAAAAATCGAACGACGTGCTTGTTGGGTTGATGTTTGGTGCCTCTAAATGCCTCTCTTATGGACTAGAAACCAGTCAGGACTACACCCAGCCTCTGGACCGACAGCGTCTCTCTTTGGCTCCAGATGCCTGCAGCTGTTATTCCAACCCAGCAGAATATACAGGATGGGTGTGCTGATGTACAGTATATCTGCGATTTCCCAAGCATGCGTCCTGCTGAATATTTAAAATGAAAAGCAGCGTGCATATTTATGCTCGGACCTCGAGGATCGCTTCATTTATGCTCGTCAGTGAACTGTCAGTTCTCATCGAAAGTGCATTACATTATTGATAGCATTATATCACCTAGGACCCGTGGAGATTATGAAAGCATGCAGTGGATGCCATCCCCCGATGCTGTGCTGTGTGGGTAAGGATGGATTTCTGCTCCACTCAGACTTATGTGTCTTCTTCAGCAGCGTAGAAACAAGGTTTATTGTCCCCGCTGTGCCGAGGCCAATCCTAATGTTTGGCTAATTTATAAGGGTGTTTTCGGGGATGACAGGTGGCTGAATGGGAAGCCCACCGCTAGACGACTCTTCTATTCACAGGACGACACACTGAGACTGATCATAAAAGGGGAACATAATGGCTGCTACTTCCCCTTGCTGAATTAAATGTGTTATCTGGGCCATTCAGCTTGATACTGCTTCTTTGCTGGTGAGAGGCAACGGGGGCCTGTTGAGCAGATGAGTTAGGGTTCCACATCTGGAGAAAGTGGGCATGTGTGGCACTAATCCACACGGAGGGGGGTTGTTTGGCGTGATGTACATCTCGACACATGCCACCAGGGTTCCGCCTGACTTTCTATGCGTCGTGTTAATGAGGGCGTGGAGACAGGAAGGCAGGCCTTCACCCAGAGTTATGGAGATGGATCCTCAAGACCGGCGACTGGGGCGGACATAAAAGAATAACAAAAATGATTACCTTCCTCCTCACGTCACCGCCGAAGACAAGATGGAGCGATCACTTTGAAACCGCTCACCGTCTTCCTCCGTTTGGCAGCTCTCATCCAATTTGAAGCATTTTGAAATCGCTTTAAAATGTCCGTCATTAAACGCATTACGGCTCAATTCTGAGCGAAGCACCAAGTCACTTATGTGGCATCTCACCGCCGTGTAGTTAGGCAGCTCATTCGGGTGCTAGAAGGAGTTGGTGTTGACATTGGATTAAATATTTCATTAGAGACACCAGAGGGGGATGAATGTGGCCATAACCCCACAGCTGCATCAGCCTGAGAGACACGTCGGCTTGGATGTGTAATAACCATGTAGGGTGCGCACGCTCACAGCGGGCCAGCGCATTATCTGTATTAATAAAATCTCCAAGTCGATTTAATTTCGAAATGATTAATGAACCTTTGCATTAAAAATAAGATAACGCACGAATCGCACGCGGATAAGTAAACCAGCCTGAGAGCAAGAGATAAACACATATTAATCCCAGAAAATATCTATGATATCGAAGCATGCATCCATCTTCTATATTAGTCCATCTGAAGGCGCTGGAGAGCTGGAGTCCAGCCGATATGACTGTGGGAGAAAAGAAGTGTCCACTGAGAACATGTTCAATTAGGAGTCACCAGTTACGGAGACGTGTTGTTTTTTTTTTTAATGAAAACTATATAGAAAAACACAAACACGCCAACATACAAACTCCACGTAGAAAGACCCTGAGCCCAGATCAAACCAAAAACACATTTCAATAACAATATATTATTCTATCTTGTTCGTTAAAGTCATGATAAAGCTAAAATAATTATTTAAATTGTTCCAAAAGAGCACATCGCTGAATTAAAAAATAAAAAAAATGTTTATAAACAAAAAACAACAACTTGTTTTTACATATTTCAATTATGAAACGTAGTCCACCAGGGATTACATTTGAAGTAAACTGGAAAACATCACTATACAATTAGAGTTTTACAAGAAAACACATAATAACACTAAATTGCTGAATGTAGACCGAAATAATAATTACTTCACTTTGCTTACCGTGTTTGATTACGAGCAGACAAATGACTTTTTTTGTTCTTCTTTTGTAATCTAATTGCCCTGATTTGAACCGCGACAATGAAAACATTAAGAAAATTAACTGGCAACGTACATTACAAGATGTATGTTGCCATTATAGTTATATGCCATACAGTGACGAGCCAGTGTGGCTGGGGAACCAAGGACTTTACCAACACCACAAGTGTACTTTCTTGAGTCAATAAAAACACTTTACCGTGTTTATCCCATTTGACCATTCATACACACACTTACTCACCGACTGTATTCTTCTCTACCACCATTGGTCTTTCTCCAGCCGACTCACCCACACCACAGCCACGTGACAGCAGCAAAAACGGTGTCCTTTTTCTTAGCTAATGGAACATGCATGTTTTTCAACATGTAACTTTCATCACTTCATGTTTTTAAAGCGTGTAAGCCATAATGAGGTTGGCAGTACACCGGCCATGCAGGACACCATCCTTATAATGTAACATGGCAACGACCCATTTATAGAGTCCGGGTTCCCTGACAGCAGCAGGTCATACACAAGAAATAAAACCATTGTGCACTGCATGTACTATTCAATATAAAATCCCTGTAGATGAATAAATACTGTTGAAGAAGGCTTTGGGGGTGGTGGGTAACATAAGCGATGGCAATACAAAGTAAAGATCCTATGAGTCCTGAGCAGCAGTTACTTACTGCGTGACATCCAGGCTATGTAGGTTACTCTACCGCCTCGCATGTGCCAAATCTTTCCTTTTCCCATTTACTGAGTCAGATTCGCTCAAGGTGAATTATTTACCACGGCACTCTGTCAGCCACATCACAAAGAATACCTGATAAATGGCCTCGCTCCTCAGGCATCGCAGGAATGCCCAAAACAATGAAAAGTGTGACGAGAAATCCACCGCGTCAACCGCAGAGATCCGCCAAATTTATTAACAATGACTTGAGCAATCAGAGGGGGGGAAAAAAAAAAGCATCTTAACGCTTCACTCTCTTTGACAAATGACATCTAAAAGACTGGAGAATTCTTGGGCACGTCGCCCTTGAGTCCCTAACAACAAAAAATGACAGCGAAAATGTTAAATTTTTCAGAATTTATCCAGACAGAAAACTCTGTTAATATAATGCAGTTAAAAGATGAGCGGCGCTGACAAACTCCTGCCCGATTAGCATAGCGACTGGTAAATTATTTGTTGCCTCTGTGCAGTTTTCAGTCCGCCAGCAATGGCACAAAATAGTGCTTCATCCCAGAAACAACAGCCTGTTATGGAAAGCAGTATTTGTGCTGGATTAGATCAAATGTTTCACTAAAACTTATAATACACCACAAGTTTTAATTCACAAATTACGCTTACACTACCGAATGCTAGCTGAGATCTTGTTTGTCGAACCAAAAAAAAAAATGAATAAACATTTTAGACATATATACGTATATATATGCAGAACCACCCTTCTTTAAATTTCCTCAAAATGCAGCGACTGAGATTTGGATTAAATGGAAAAAATAAAAACATTGATGGAGACTTAACGATTTGACCTTTGTGCAGAAGGTAAACAGACGTGGGGTTCTATCCTGGTTTAGGAACATGGGTTTTCTATCTTTTTTGTTTTTCCTGAGCAGTCAATATTGGCTATGTGGTCATTAATACCTGTTGTGTCATATTCTGCCTTAATATTGTCTCCTCTACACAGACTTAAAGCTTATAGAAATGCATTTATGGTTTAATCCAAATTCACATTGGTTGTTTTTCATCCAACAGTTTAGTAAAGTTTGATCTAATGTTTAGGTTTAAAAAAAAAAGGCTGAAGTTCCAGGAGGCTGTTTGAAATAAAGCAACATTATCATTCACCAACTCATTTCACTGGAGGCTGGTGTCAGATTAGAAGGAATAAAGGCTGTATGTTGGCAAAGACATCATGAACGTCTTGGAATCAGTAATCACAGCATTTCCAGAGAAGGAAGAATGTAATATCGCTTCCAGACAGAGATTTCCAGACAAAAGGTGACTGAGAGGCTGAGAGCAGCAGATGAACATCTTTTTCTTCCCATTTCAATCACGACACACAAGTCTCGATGAGTTTCATACTTTGGAAAACCCTGAAATTTAGTATAATAGGTCCTTTTAAAAGGAAGAAAACTGAGTGGATATCTCAATTCCCCATTTTTGCTTTCTACTTTACAACAATAAAAGATCCCATCCTTTTTTCCGCCCTCCAATTTCCAAGGTCTTTGCCGGTACAGCAGCAGGTATGAAATCATTTCACATGAACGTTATTCTCGGAGACAGTGCACAGTTGAAAAGATAGATGCAATGCACAAATGTGAAAACACGCGATGCGTGAACGCAATCCGCCCATTCGCCCACACATCTGTATCTCTGTGTATCTTACCCCTTCCCACGCCCACACACACGTCGATTCGGCTCATCTCCTGCACCAGGAGTCAGAAGGATTTGTCTGCAGGGACTTTGTTCGTTCTGATGTGGTCCTCAGAGGCTCGATTGAGGACGGTGGCTCGGCACAACCCCGCTCGCGTTGCATTGTCACTGTTTTAAAAGGGCTACGGGAAGGTCCGGGAGACGTCCGGCTCCCGACGCTCCTCCGGCATGATCACGGGGCCGAGCGGGAGGACGATACCGTGATGTTTAGACAGCGCTGAGAAAATACCACCTGTCATCCAGTCACGGCTCAGAGACGTGCTGACCATCTGTGGATGGTAACTCCAGCTGACAGACAGAAGGAAAGACGATGCCGTGCCAGACAGAAATTCCAAATGCAGAATGAAACCAAAGTGTGAGTCTTAACAGGCGAGAAGTGGTTCTAATTAAATCACACTCTGCTGGGTTACGAAAACACAAAGACGAAGATGGTGGTTTCATCAAAGCTTTGAGTATCAGGCAAATTTTTCCAGCATCTCCTCTCATTTTCCCCTGTTTTAAATCACTATTTATCTTTGCTGTTGCTGCTAATATTCCAGCAGAAAGCAACTTTTAAAGCAAAACAATACGAGTGGTGCAATGAAAAATAGATTTTTCAAACAGTCACACAGTTGTTGCGCAGAAAAGAAAAATATCTAGGATGCCACCATCGCTTGATTTAACTTCACATTAGAAACTCCTCTCGACCTTACAAAAAAAGCTTCCAGCCAAACTCAGTCACTCGGAGAAAAAGAAGGTCCACACGTCACCGGCGTGTGTCCTCACAGGGTCGTCCTGTGTGCATTTCTGAAGTTTCATTCACTATAAAATTCCCATCAGTCTGAATGTGAGAGTGTAGGATCGTCTGTCTCTGTGTTTGTATTGTGATGGACGGGCAGCCACAGTGTGGCTTCCTTCACTCAGTCCTGCAACCTGAAAACTTGAAATGAAATGAATTGAACTGAACTGAATATGAATAAATGGGGAGAAAGTGGATATTACAAGACAATGTTCCGTTTCTCAAATCCAATGTAAAAACTTAACTACGGTCATTTCCGACTATAAGCCTTAATTTTTTTCACAGGTTTTCCACCCCTGTGGCTTAAACAACGACTCAGTGGATTTTTACGGGTTAACAAGCTTGATGCCGATGATACATGGGTGATGCATTCAGGTGCATCATGTAACTCTGACCTTTTTTTTTTTTTTTCCTTTTTAAATTTGGTGGGTGCGACTTATATTCAGGTGCACTCAGAATTCATTTTGACATGTTGATTAAATTTGTGTTTAGCGTTTAGCAAATACTGGCCAGGCCTTTCTGTGTGGAGTTTGTATGTTCTTCCCCGGGTACTACGGTTCAACAGAGGAACATAAACACTGAAAGTTCATCATCTCTTTGGCCTTTGAAAATCCCATTCTGATCATTTCATCTTAGAGCGAGGTTGAGCATGGGTCTGAAATGTGAAGACATTCTCTCTTAGCATTCAGAAGATACAGGTAAAGAATTCCAGACAGACGGTTTGGATAACTGGCAGATGAAACCCCTTCTCCGTTTCTTTGTATTATTGAGCGCTCTTTGGTGAATTACATCATTCCCCTACAGCCCAACCGTATCACATCTCAATGGCGTCAGCCCTAGCAGCACAAGCACAATCAGCATAACATGCAATCATGGCCGCAACAAAAAGACGGAGTGTCGGACCTGTTTTCAGCTGTCATCTGTTAAAGGAGCTGTGAAATCAAGCCAATGTGTAATTGTCCTGTGTTCTTGTGGCTCCGGCTCAGAATTTATGCAGCCGGCCTTTTTCAATTTTCAAGCAGGGAAATTTATCACCAAGGACGAAGCAAAATGTGAAGAAAAAAGGTGGCGTGAGAGACACGACTGCAGTGTTGCGTTACAGATACGTGTTGTAATATTTATGATTCGTAGTCAACCTCTTCCGACACTGGTTTGTATCAAACCTGGAGCCATCGGCTTAATGGTTGCTGATGACTACTTCACAGGGCACAGGTGCAGTGTAATATTTGTGGCGAGGGAGCTGGGGTAGGAAGTGGCCACTCTCAAAAAGGGAGAGCACTCCTACACTAACAACCTGAGCCACTGTGGCAGGTGTATAAACTCACCACGACACCGCTTACCTCCGCCGGCAACACCACCGAATGGAGTGACGGTAACGCGCCACAGGCAAATTCTCATCGCTCGGATGCTCGACTTTGAAAAATGGGCGATTTTCTTGCTCGGGTCATCAATGATTACACAGAGACTTTTTGATGGAGCGGGGTTAAGCCAGTCGAGGCTCCCGTCACTTCTGGGTCGTCCCTGGAGGACGCTGCCTCGCCTCGGTGCGGCGGTGAAGCCTGCCTGATTCAAGCCCCCGGCAACCTGCCCTTTATATCTCTCGGTGCATTTAGCTAAAGCGTTTATAAAGCTGTCATCAAGAGTGAGGATGGGACCAAAGCCCCCCCCCCCACACACACACACACACACACACACACACACACCTCCACCCCTCCAGCCCTCTCCCCAGGGACCAGAAGCACCTGTCCTTCAGAAGGACGACTCGGCCTACACTTAACACCGCTGTCAGAGCTCTGGGTCCCCTCGGCAAATCACAGCGCCCTGCGGTGGGGGAGTGAAGAGACGATGAGGACAAAAGCGTGAAATGCTGAGTGATGGCAAGGTATAGTGGTCCGCAATCCCCTTATGCTACACAAGCTGGCCAGTGATTGCTAATCACAGCAGGAGCTTTAAAACCACCCACGGCTCTGAAGTTGGCTGTATTTAACTAACTGAAGCGTTCAAGCCATTCAGAGCAATCATGACGTATTATGACACAAACTACCATTATTGAAGTTCTAATCTGGTTGTGGTTTTTTTTGTTGTTTTTGTGAATGGTAACGTTGCTTTCGATAGACACAATGTGTAGATTAAGGCAGAAACTTTGATTCAATTACAAATTCTGTAGGTTGGATCCAGAACAAACCGAGGCTATAGTGCAGCTGTTTGTCCTGCTGTGTGGATGGGCGACAACCGGCCATGCCTCATGAACCACAGCTTGGTGTTTACATTTATTTTAATTAGGGTTGTTATTAAAGTCGTGTGCCCAGAAAGAGATAATCTGCTCTGCTTGTGCTGTGCACGCTTTCTGCATTTCTGGAGGTCACGGTTGCTAAGCATGGCTGAGTCAAGTATAATTCACAGGCTCCCTGAGCGTGAGCTAGTTGTGCATAGCTGGAACACTTCAAAGTTATAAACAAATGAGGAAGAACATAGTGTTGTAGTCAAGACAAGTAAGTTTTGAGTACAATAACAGTGGAAAATAAACCATCTGATGCTTATCATATAAGAACGGCCTTTGCCTGCACAAAAGTCTGAGCTGCAGTTCATCTCAGTTCTGAACACAACCGGCAAACATGCATTTGTAATAAATCACCGGGATCCACGATACTAGGCAGCCAGACGTTGACAGAAGTTTTCCACGACTGCAATGTAAAGCAATTGCCTTGAAAGCTTGCAGTGTGAGTTTAGGCAGGATATCATGAATAGGTGCCATGAAAGGTGGAGCAACCTGAATGGGTGCAGGAATCCCTTCATTTTCGGTCGTGTTTCTGTGGTGGTACTTTTGAATCAACGTGTTCTGGATTCAAAGTAACGCTGGAGAAGTCTGAGCTCATATCTGCTCTGTTCAAATATTTTTGCTCAGTGAAATAAAACTACTGAATATACATCCTCGACCTTTGCAACGGATTCAGTGGCAGTGGGAGCAAATGACAAGATGTGTTTGATTTGTACACGTTTGCAGCTGCGGCAGGTTGGAAGAAGAACTGCGGAGTGCTTAAGAGTTCTGGTTGGTTTCAAACAAAACTATATAGACTATATAATAGCGCTTTATATACAATGGCATCGGATCAAGTAGGAGAAGATCACAGTATCACCAGTTCTTTGTCTAACCCACCTTCTGGAAGGTGAGATGACCATTGTACTGTTTTACAAGACAACACAGATCCGCCACACCTCAGCCTGGGGAACCTGCTACCAGTCTGCCAAGCGAATCTTGGTTCAACACTGTGGGGGACTGCACAAGTATTGAGGGGATGTGAGCTTTTGTGATATTCTGCCTGCATGGGTGCCTTCTAAAATAATGATGTCCCTGACTGTTTCATTTGGATGTGTTTGCAAAGGCACGGCAGAAAGTGTTAAGTTACAAACGAAAAAAGAAAGAAAAGAAGAAACACCTTGATCCAGCAGGTCTGACACCAATCTGTGTCAGTCTGTCAGGATTTTAGTGTTGTGCCTTCTTTATCGGCTTTCACCTGCGCAGTCTGTTTGTTTTCCTGCCTTGGTGTGCTTTACTATATTTGCACTGTCTGCATAAAACCGGCTCATAAACATAGCTATGTTGTTTGAGACTGATTTATGGAGCCGGTGTTAGTTTTTACTGCTTGCCGTGCAAAGAGATGCAGATTTTCGCCCATCTACTGAGGAGTCGCTCAGGAAAATTGAGACGATAATTCTTGAATTTTCCCTGCCGTTTCTTTGTTGGTCGCCTCCCACACGCGTCCTGACCCACACAAATATGATGTACCACAGCAGGGGATGCGCTAATAGGACTGCATATTTCCTTTTACCCATGAAAGATGGGCCATAGGGGTTTGAGTAATGAGCCGTTGCCACCTGTGCCCACAGTGCCAAGGGGACGTGGAGTATAATGCTGATGAGCTTCTCAGGGCCGGTGTGACATTCTGCTCATGCATTTCGATTCCTGACGCATCTCCATCAATCACCGTACAACATCGTGTGTCAGATTTTACACAATCGCAGCAGAAGCGTTAAAGAAAACAATGCTCCTGTGACGGGGGGTGTCGTCTAACGCAGCCCCTGAGTGAGGGTGGGGGGAAGAAACAAGACAAGGCTTTGTAATTGCAGCGCACCGATTAGCCTTCGTGGTCTGTTTTTCTTATTCCTTTTTTAAAGATGAAAAACTGATTAGAGTGACTGACCATTAAAGTTATTTAGATTTCTGTGTATAAATATCACAATGACTTATTCATGCTGACAAGCGATGCCCGCGTCTCGAAATAATTTCGACTTTGTAACGGCACAAATATCCAAAACCTATTAAAAAGCACATCGCCAAGCCTCAACCATGCTCCAGCTTATTCTGTAGCGTGAACGCACACAGTGTGCAGTTTATTTTGAGTCGAGCCCAAACGAGGCGGCGTGTCCTGTTGCTAAAAAAAAGGTCAAAGTTCACCCAACGTGCTGCAGAACATGGGCAGCACAAAAACACGTTTTGTTTGAGGTGAATTATATCAAGTTGATTATCGCAAGGCATTGTAGCATAATGTGAAAGTCTTTATGAGCTGCTAAGGTCTGATTTGTGAAAACATGAATACAAAAATCACAACACAAATACAAAAAACCATAAGACACACCGTTACTTTTGTATTTGTGTCGCAGTTTTCATATTTATGTGGTAATCTTTGTGTTGCAGCTTCAGTGTTCCAGTTGAAACGTCAGCATTTGACTTTTAACTTGAGTCATAACTCACGTAATCGTGTTGTAGCTGTTGTATTTAAGTAGAAGCATTCGTATTTGTGATCCAGCTTTTGCACGTGTGTCGCACTTTTTGCATCGGTCTTGCAGCTTTTGCATCTGTGTTGCAGGTTTTCCAATTGTGTGGCAGCTTTTGCATTTTTGCTGCAAGTTGTACATTTGTGTTGTTTAAATTTTCTATTTTTGTTGTGGTCTCATGCGTTTGTATTGCAGCTCGACATTGATCTTCCTCAGACCCTGGAAGTCAAACTTATCTATTCATATTTACTGTGCATACACAAACACTTTTAGCTATAGATGTTGTTGCTTATGTTTTGTATTTCAGTGTATTCGATGTTTATTTCAAGGTTGACTTCATTTGAGAATCTGCAAAGCCCTTGGTGGTTTTAATAGAGTCACTGGGCACACATACAAAAAAAAACAACCCACATCACATCATTTGTTAAGACACCAGGTGGACGTTCTTAGTTTGAACTCGTTCTGTAGCATCTTTACTTGATTGTTTCAGGTCGTTGTCTCACTGCGTCACACAGCTTGTCCTCAGCGTCAGCTGGCAAAGAGCCACTGTGATGTTATCTTGTAGGATACCTTGATAAACTCGGAAATCCATTTTGCCTCCCATGATGGCAAACTGCCCAGACCCTGGGACAGGTTTTGCAAATCATGATGGTGCTGGGGGGGGGGGGGGGGGGGGGGGCCGGGGTGGGGGTCATGTTGGTATTGTCACAACCTGCAAATTCCTCCTACATGTGACGGAGCTGCGGCAGAGCGGATTTGTTCACTCACACGCAGTGTTGTGTGTTCTTAGGTTCCAACAATCAGCAGCACTGTGGGGTGTCAGGGTTTTCTTTGTTCTAACTGTGGGAACTCATTTTCTGTCCATTTGCAAAATGTCTTCTTTTTTTTTCTTGTAATTTTTTGGGACATTTCCCACAGGTACGCCGGTTTGTGCCCACAAAGATGTTAGTCAGGTTCAATGGCAAATTTAAATTGACTGTAGATGTGAATGTATTTGCAAGCGACTGTGTCTCTGTGTTTGCCCTTTTCTTTTCACTCTAACCCATAGATGTACTTTTGTTGCCATCGTTTTTATACCTGTATTATTGTTCCTGAAACAGCAATTTTAAGACTTTACGCAACTTTTTGAATCTACTAATGTCAAGTCTTGATAGCTTTAATAAGGCCTATCTAATCGTGACTATTAGGTAACTGTAACAAATGTTTGATTATTCTAATAAAGGCAAATTGGTCTTAAAGGACTTCACTATTTTATCAGTGCTTTAGGTAACTTCAAAATGATCCGATTTTAACTTTCTAATGTACTTCACTTTCTTCATTTACTTTTGTTCTGTCAAACAATACCGTCTGTTATTGTTGGTTTTATTGCCACTAATCGGTCCTTGCTCGTAATTTAATTAAATCAATCCTGTCTTCAAAACTATAGTTTGGATAATAAAAACAAGGGAGAGATTGAAGAACGAGAGAATTTGCGATTATACTAATGATGATTGTGAAGGACAGCTGGGTAAAAGAAGGCCTTAGGATATAACAACAGTAATTGGAAAAGTTATTAAAAAACACACTTTGACAATTGTTGGTCATTTTACTTGCGCTACAATAGTTATGTTTTTAATTTTTCTTCAGCCCACAAGCTGAGTTAAATACGTATTGTTTGAATTTTGAGATTGATTTCTGCATAGCAATTATTCACATAGTATTCATGTTGACCAATCGACGTGCAAAATATACATGTTTGGAGTCCTAATGATTAGTTTGTCCAGGATGTTCCCTACCTTTTACTTTGTGTTGGACAAAGCAGTGATGGATGGATGGAATAATGTATAGGTGGGTGGGTGGATGGATGGATGGATGGATGGGTGGATGGATGGATGGATGGATGGGTGTGTTACCACACAAAGTTGCACAACACAACGTACTTTCTCAGTAATTAGGTCTGTTTGACATTTCGGGAGGGAAATCACTTGAATATTTGATGCACCGCCCACAGTACAAATAAACAATGGAAATTATTCAAGAGTTTATATATTTATACATATACTACGACAGCATATGTCCGAGAAAATAAAGCAGATTTTAAGTGCGCTTGTCAAGTCGACGGGATGAATTGTTCCCTTGGTTTCCATTATTCATGAACACGTTCACGTCGGATGGAGAGACACAAACATCAGCGAGACGTTCACTCTGCTGAATTATTGACAGAACCTCGAGATCTCACACAGGTTATTCGCTTTGATATCACGCAGGTTAAATCTGGCGACGTCGCTGTGCTCTTTGTCTCTCGATGCCAAAACCTTTTTTCCTGGTTGTCTACATTTTCCTTTTGTTTTACAAAACCCACATCCACCTCTACCTCCTTCGAGCGTCCCAAAGAATATGATGGGCTGAGAAGATGAAATTTTCAATGTTTACTGAAATCCCAAGATGGACATGAACAGAGATCATATTCCTAACATTAATGTACAATGCCTGTGAAAATATTACAGCTACATATGTTGAAATATATTCACTTTACCGCATACTAATTTGTAGGGCCGCTCCAGCACATGCGGACAATGGACTGGGAATCGAATCGTGGACTGCTCGTGTCAGGTGAAGGTATGAAATATGAATCACGTCAGACATCAGTAGCATCTTGTTCAATTCAGCGGACATACAGGCAGGTCAGCAAAGGTCGCAGCGAATGCGCCGCAGATCCTTGAGCCAGAACGAGAAATGAAGCCCAGACGGAGAATGAGGAAACGCACACAAGGAACGGTATGTGCAGTACGTGCGAGCAGAACAGTACCTGCTGGCTCGAAGCAGTGTGGAAGCGGGTTTCTATCGATGGTGTGCAGCAATGAAGCAAGTCTTAGGGAGAAAATACTCAATACCCTCTTTCGGTACCTGCTTCAAAAGCACGGTCTGCCAAGACCTGAGTAAGAACAAACATCTACTTGCCGTTTCAAGTGTTTCCATTTGCCTTTGCTGAGGTCCTTCGATCTCCATCTTGAGTGGAAGCCGGTTTTTTTGATCCATCGCCGACAGTTTGCAGGCCTCGAAAAAGTTTCATGCGCGCCTTGTTGCTGAGGAGGAAGGGCAGCCCGAAACTGCTGGCCACAGAGCAACCAGACTGAAGCAGCGGATCATTCGGTGCTTGCTGAAAGGCACACGGGCAAAAGCAATCAAAAGGAGGAGAAAAGGTTCTGGCTAGAATCTGGATTTTTCTCCCCTTGAGTTGTCATCCTTGTTTTGGGATCGAAGGAGAAAAACTAGCAGTGCGGAAAAGGAACTGCAATCTGTTTGATAGATAGCACCGTGAAGCATAAAAATTCAACAAGCGGGGATATTTCCTAGGCGACATAGTCACTCCCCCGTGATCAAAGAATCTGATATTTAAAAGGACCAAATGGCGGCTTCATTTTCCTGGTCCCAGTTGAGGAGGTTGACACCGCCGTCATTATGATCCATGAGTGTGATTAAGTCCGATAGCAATGCAGGCCGGTAACGCAAACCACGAAACACTGTGAAAAGGAAGACGCAGGCAGGTGAGAGCTGCACAGCGTGTCAAATATCTCTCATATTCATGATTCTGTGGTTGGTTTTCTTTCTGCTTCTTTGCCACAGGGTTGGAGAACTCGTGTCTCGTGATGTCGAGCTACAGTTTGACCTGCGAGTCAGCTGCTTTCAACCCACGCGTGAGCGTACCTCGTAATGCGCAGAGCAATGGAGCAGGAACCTCGAAGGTCGAAAACCCGCCCGCCAGGTTGGTCCTGAGCGGTCACGTGAACATCTCTCCACCCGCAGGGGACAGCAGCAAGTCGCACACTCATACGCGGAGTGTGTGGACAGATTTCTTAAAGGAGTGTGGGATGAAACGAGCTGGAATTACATTTTTGGCCAGTTTCCAGTGAGTAAGAAAATGGAGTAGAAATTGAATTCCCGGACATGCCCAGTCGTGTTACATTTGTAACCCGGCTTTCACATGAGGCCATAAAGTATCCTCCAAATAAGCAGAGAAAGAAGGAGAGACCTACTTCACGAGGCGCTCCAGCTATTTTCTTCACCCTCTAACATCACCTTGTGTATGTGAGACACTGTTTGTGGCTATATTGGTCCATCGCCGCCTCGTTCCATGATTAGGAAAACAGCCATACAGAGTGGCATTGCATGCTGGGAAGCCAATATTGGTGTCAGCGCCATGCCTGCCGGTGATTGATCCACCGAATGGATCCTGCGGACCCTGCCAGCTCCGTCTGTTCGCTACGTGCTTCTCCTCGGGCTGTAACAAAACAGTTTATACAAATGGCATATTGCTTCTGACGCACGGTCCATTAACAGTCATCCAAAACATTTGTTGTCATGAAAGCCCAGGGACATAAACAGTTTGACTGAAAAAACAAAAGTACAGAAGATCATCAAGCGCCGCCATAATCTTTACATTAAACATTGTTTACCTTGTCCTGCTTAAGTCATATCGAATTAATGCAGTGGGGTAACGTCGATCGCGCTGCCTTATGCACCATCATATCATCATTAAAGTAATTACACTTTGTGACTTGTACAGAGCGTTCACATCAACTTACAACTTGTAATGTTGTGTTGCATTGTTACTGCGCAGCATTTTCATCCCCACACGACCAATTTCACTATCACAAATCTGAAGTGTACGATAATAAGCGCCACAATGGGATGATTAGACATCTTAATTTCACCTTTCTCGAGACTGACAGTCATCTTTCTACGCTCACTTAATGAGTTCATTAATTAAGGTTATTATAGCATTTGACAGTGTGGGTGGCGGGCGGATGAAAAAAAAAAAAAAAGATGAAATATTTTAAACGCATGCCAGTTCCACTAGGAAAGTTGCCGCTCGCAAACAAGCAGAGTTAAAGCTGTGTCGACGCTGATGTTGTGTTTCACAGGGACCTATTTTAGCCTCGCTGCAGAAGCACAGAGAAAATGACTTTGCAAGTTTCACAAACAGCACAGCTGTCATCGCTCCTGTCTGGTACTCATGCGATCTGAATAGAAAATGTTTTTGAACGCGGCTCCAAGCACTTGCAAACATATTGGGCTCAAACGAAAACGTGGCCCAGTTCATTGACCTATTGATTGAGCGAAAGAACCACGACTAGACACGTTTTGAGTCTGTGGGAAAGGGATTTCTTCTTTTCTTAAAGGTTTTTAGCATTTTGTCCACATGCAAATAAGTATATATTTCCATTAAAAATACAATTTATTTAAAAAATATAATTTCCAAAATTCTATTCAAAAGTGTCTGCAATAAGCTGGCAAGGTAAGTAGTGGGATACATTTTTTTTTAAAAAGGCAGCACATCAAATTAAAGTGAAAAGATGAATCGATCCCCCCAAAAAATTATGTACCAAGACAGTTAGATAGAATATGGCTTTATTGAGGAAATGGACAAGTCATGGACACCAGTCCACCAAACACCCCGGGGCGGTGTGCAAACCCAAAGAGTGTATCCTCAGAGAAGATTAACTCATTGTGCCAGACTATAACAAAGAAACTAATTTGGCACCCTTGAAGAAAACGTTTGGAACCACTGCTCTATCTTATCGTGAATTATATGTTCTCCCAAAATCATGAGGTTTTAATTACAACACATTTCACTCACAAGAACACCGGAACCTGATACCCACAGAAAAACTATGTCAGACCTGTATGCATAAGTCCTTAATATGATCAAAACAACAGCATTGAAACAGTGTTTGTGTTTAAAACTGCACTCAAGAGTATTTTAATTTTTTTTTAATATCCTTTTATCATACTCTACAAATACCCTTGAGGGAATTGGTATTTTAACAAGGACCTTCTCGCTGTGAGGCCAGAGTGCTCACCATGCATTCAAAAACTCCAAATTAAAAGCAGAGGTTCAACCAGGTGCCTGCAATTTCTCCTATCAGTCAAAGTGGATTCAAAGTTACACCATTGAAAGGAGGTTAACAGACTTAAACAGAGCAGTGTGTCTTCAATGTCCTCCGTCAAAAAACAAAACAAAAAGGAAGATCTTACAGTGAAAAATGTTCCGCTTGAAGTGCCTTCATCGTGTGCTTCAGTTAAATATTGTGTAATCTGATTCAACAGTTCAGCAGGAAGAAGATCTAACCTTTTCTACGTTTTGATTCTTCAGTTCGTCTGAGTTATTTTTTTCCTCATGTTATTGTTTTATTTGTGCTCTACTAAGGATTGTTTTGTTGTATTAAGCCCACTGGGATTCACTCACTGAAACACACATAAACAGGAATAATGCCGCAGGTGGGCGTTTCTTGCCTGCAGGTCCGCGTTGTGACTATGGATTTGAATCTTTGTGAGTATCTTTAGTCCAAGTGAGTATCTTTAGTCCATAATGTGTATGCGTGAAAGAGGTGAACTGTGAGGATGAGCAGTGAACGGTGAAACTTCAAAATCAAGCCCAAAATACATGCCTCGTCGACACTCCAGCCACTCTGTTATCAATTCTCTGTTGCACAAGCACTCAACAAACAGCTTCTTTTTTTTTTTTTCTTTTTTCCCCAGGAAATCATCACCAACAGAGAACACATGAGGCTCATCATGAGGCGTGTCCCTCATAAGGGGAAACTGGGGATTGGATTCAGCTTGGGCTAATGGTATTCATGGAAGAGAACAACATCCATTAGCTTTCTCTTTCCAACACTAACCTTTTACAAGTCTTGTTGCTTATGCATCAGCGTGACCTTATGAATACTAACCATGTATAATGTTTTCATCTGCATTCAAGGCCTACATTACTTCAGGGATTAAGGCGGCTGTTCCTGGTGGCCTCTGTTTTGCAGACAGCCGGTAGAATAGGTGTTGTCTGGAGCTGCGGCATTTCAATGACTACCAGCATGACCGTTCGCATTAAGACACGGGATAGTTTTTAATGTAAATAGTGGAAGTTGGAGCTTTCCAAAACACACAACGCCGTCTGTTCTAAGCGGGGAAATTGGATCCGGGGGCGAGGAGGACGGTTAGTGCGGGGACACCTGCGCTAATGACTTTGCTTGGGTTGGCGCTGCATATTTCACCCGACTCCCACTCGTGTTTATTTCCAGCTAAATCAGTTGCTTATGGTATTGCTTTTACAGACTCCACAAGGAAAGGTCAGTGACAAACAAGACGACGAGAGACCTGCGTTATTACCTGGCAGTCCTTAAAAGTCCACCAGCTGCCCTCCAGCCTCGCTGGTGATTGACCAGGCTTTGTATAACCCTCCGTCAATCTCTGCACTGTGTTTACAGGCTTGTTGTGGGAAGTGAAATGAGACACTCAACAGGTGGTGCGGGTCTTAGTTTTCCCCATGTGCTGACAGCGGAAAAGCAAATCCTCAAACAATGAAACTACAAGGTACAGCTGAAACATAAGCCCAGGAAAACGTACACCAGCTGACTGAATGAAGCCGAGTAAACATTAATTCCCCGGAATAAATAAAGAGAGAGAAACTATCGGCTCAGTTAATTACCCTTTCTGAAAATATATACTGTATTTTCTAAGGCATCTTGTCATTGCGGAGGCGTTCTGTCAAAAGGTTACAAGACTGAAGGAGAATTTCACACTCGAGATGAGGCGAACCAACTGCTGCCTCCATCGCTACCTGTTAACCTTATATACTGTATATGACATTGTTAAATATATCATCAGCAAAGAAAAACCAACGTCTGATAGACACTTTGTGATCAATCAATCCATCTTCATCCAGATTATTAGGGTTTGTCAATACATAGTAAATCCTCATATACTGTATATATGCTACCCTGACGTTGTCTTGCCTCAAAGGCCGTTGTTTGCAGGATCATTTGTGTACATTTGACTTTGAGATGGGTAGTGGGTAATACTCTTGCCTCGTAGCTTGGAAGTTCTAGGTTTGAGTCCAGATCTTTCTGTGTATTTTTCTGTTTTGTTAGTTTTTGTTTCTGGCCACTCTAGTTTCCTTCCACCGTCCAACACTTTACACTAATGGCTGACCCTAAAATGCCAATAGGTGTGAATGTGAGTGATTGTCTGTCTCTGGGTTGAAATCTCTGTAATAGGCTTTTGACCTGATTCCACACACTGACCCTGAATTGAATCAGATAGTACAGAAAATCGATGGATGGATCATACATTGACTTCTTCTTATTTTTAAAGTGGATTCTTCATTTTCGAGCAACGCAAACAATGATTAGCTCGTGGACCCAATAGTATAAAAAGAAATGATTGCACAATGCACATTGTTAGTTTTTACAATGACATGAACATTAAGTACTCCTTTATCAAACATCAAAAGTTCTTCAAGGACACGCCAATGGCTATTATAAGTGAAGGAATCTATTCATGTCAAGCAGAACCCATGACAGCTCATAGGTCTAAATTTTTGCTTCGGCCCATTTGGAAAACATTTGTCCGGCCTCCAAACACCCATAACAAGTGTATGGATTATGTGGGAGTAAGCTGGAGAAAATTGCTGTCCAAGGTACGACCCCGGAACATCTGGAAGTCCAAACAAAACAGCCTCAAACCTGAGATCAGGTTTTATAACAGCAACGTTAAGGCTGTTCTTTTGTATGGCTCTGAGTGCTGAAGGGCAACAAAAGGAGATACAAGAAAGGAGAATGTCTTTCACAACATCGACTTTCGTAATATCTACTGGCCAAAACAAGATCACAAATGAAGAACTGTATACGAAGACGGACCGTATAAACATGACCCTTGAAATTCAGAAACATAGGCTTGGTCATGTCCAAACCAGAAAAATGAAAAATGGAAATGAAGCTGAATTGAAACAAACAGGCAACCACAACAGCACTTTGGCATTAGAGCAAATGATTTGTTTCTCAAGCTGCTTTATCTGTCAGCAACCGAGCTGGTTTAGTTTCACTTTTCTTTCCTGCACTGTTGATCACTACACCCTACGAGGGAATCAAGCAGCTTCAACCACCTTTTAATATGTCATCCAAACCAATTCTCATATTGAAGGCCGGAGCAGACACAAACTGCCATTAGCATTCTTTGTTGACGCAAGAATAATCATTTAAAAATTCCAGGCCAATGTTTTCCTTTTTAACGCACGAGTGATTTGTCTCAGAGGATGTGCGTTTATTTATTTTTTATCTTATTTTGTGTTGTGCAGGCTGCTTCTCAGTGTGAAATAAACTGGGGAAGCTGTATGTGCTCTGACGTAAACACATGAAATCACAAATGCTAATGCTAACTGCTGAAGAGAAGTGAGAGAGAATAGGCAATGGGAGCATTGTGTCTCAAGTATTAACAGCTGCGGCCGTTTAAGGAACTGCTCGCACACATGCAAAAAAAATAAATAAAAAAGTGCAACGATAACACCTAAACTGGAACATTGTTTTGCAAAATTCAAGAGATGAACAAAACTCCGGGAGCCAAATGCTCCGAGAGAGCAGAGCGGCATTATCTGCAGTGATGGGATTTCTCTCTGTCTACCCGGTGTGTGAGTAGGTGCGACTCTCCAACTGCGAACGCAGTTTAATTTGTCATTGCTGGTGCAGTTATCTGGTCCTCCAAGGAGCTCTGAAGAGAAGGGTCGAGATGTGTATCAGCCCCCATGGAAAAGAGCTCAGCTCGCCGGGGTTTGATAAGCTCTGATTTACTTTGACTGAGCATGTTGAGAACGCTTTACCCGACCTTTGGCAAGCCTCTTCAGTCCCCCCCCTCCCACCTCCCCCCCATCCGGGCTGGTAAAAACTAGCTGCAGGGAGGCTGCGAGCGCAACAATATTGGAGAACCAAGAGCAAAACAGACCACCATAAACTACAGCATGAAGCTAATAGATTTATTGATTAGCCGGCCTTCTGCTAACCCACCGTGATACACTTGATTCAGCACATGAAATCCTGCTGTTGCAGGACGTACGGCTGGAATTATCCGTCCCATCTGTATTCCCGCCCAGCGTATTCTGACCACTTTCTCTGCACTGCTTCTCACTTCCAACTTCATATCAGACTTTGTTTCTTCTTCTCCTGTCAAGCCACTGCTTGGTGCTTCAAGTTGACCTCTGTCCTCTGAAGCCTAGAGCAAACCAGCCCTTATTAAAACGGGAACTGCAACTCATTCAAAGATAATCATGTATTTAGGCAAACAGATTTGCACAGACATAAAAGGGAAAATCTCTGGGGTTTATTTACTCTGAAACACATGTGGGTGAATTGACAATGGTCTTTTTTATTGTGGCAGTTGCGTCCTTCTCGGGGTGAATGACATTGCTTTAAATGCAGTGATAATGAATAAGCCTCCGGGAGTCTTTGCTGACTTGTAGCAGCGACTAATGAGATTAGCACAAACAGCTTGACGAACCATTTAAGGTAAAACAAGATGAGAAACGAGGCAGGATCGGAGCACCAATGAGATTACATGACGAAGGGATCAACAAACTGGCTATGTAAGAATCAAACTTCTCTGAATGGACAGCCGGCGAAATGTTAAACGTGAGGAGGTTTGTCAAAGCAACGACGGCTCATTAAGAGTTTCCCAGCGTTTTACCCGTTGCTGCAGCGAGCTTGTCCTTCACAGTTCCCGCCTTTTTGGATCCACTGATATTACCGGGAGAGTGTTTGCACAGTAGAAAATTTTTGATTCGCTTGATCCACCGCCGCACAGTGTTCAGATTAAGTGCGAGAAAGTCATTGGGCCCGGGTTGAGCCGCTGCGGCGACACGGTCACATGCTCAACTCCCTCCACATCATTGCCGGCCTCGCAAACAAAGCGAATCCTCACATTGTTGAATTCTATCCACCCAGCTGAATGCTTCGCCGAGGCATGCAAAGTGACCTATGTAAACGTGGATAGAAAATATAAAGCAGATATATTGACGGGCTAATGCAAAGTTTCCAAACAAGAGGGCCTTTTGTCACCATATGAATTCAGTCTTATTTCTTCTTCTTTGTTGTGTACAAGTTGTTGTTTTTTTTTTTTTTTTTGATTAAGTAATTCATTTGGACTAATGTCCCTTGCCGTGTGTCTAGCAGCGGTAATAGAGACAATATAGAAAAAGTGGAGAAAAAGCTGAGCACTGCGCATCAAAGCTGGGAAAACAAATGGAAACCATCTACTTTGATTTCATCATGTATATGTATGACAATAACCACTTACCAGAAGCTTTCGGATAGCTTGCCTTGATATATGACTTTATATATTGCTCGGTGGTCGGACGAGAGAAGCAGTTTTGTCTCTGCCTGCCAACATGGTAATCAGGCGGGCCTCAAACGGCAATCATAAGTTTGACAGGATAAACTCATTACCAGGCTTTTATTTTACAGGACAAAAATGAAAAATGAAAAGTCATGTCTTTCTATTTCATCAGAATGCAAAATGAGTTTCTGTTTGGTGCATTACACTGCCAGGGATGAACTTACAGCCAGAAAAAAAAAAAGATGAAAACTACAGGTGGCATTTAAAAACGAACACATGCTTTGTCTGGTGCCACAAACCGTCGACCTGTAGCTTTTCCAACACAACTAATACGGCTCAGAAGCACGGCTGCTTTGATCAGGGAACACACACCCACATACGAAGGCCACGTCAGTGTGTTGTTATTGATGGCGACGGAGACGGGAAGGATGGCGCCCTAACTCAACATCCACAGTGACCGCTGCCAGTCTGCCTGGCGTGTGTGTGTGTGTGTGTGTGTACAACAGATTTATGGACAGCGTTTTGTCCTCAGCCGTTCCTTCTTGTCTCGCACATGACATTTACCTACGAATGAATGAATATCTGTATGTGGGAGGACTTTCATTTCATATTTACCAGTTAAATATGAGGATCTTTTTTTTTTAATTTTAATTCAGAAGTTATCTGATGTGACTTTTTTGTGTTCTTGGATTGGTTTTATCATATCTCTACGGTCAGGGGGTGTGAATCTATAGCCCCTACTCCCTACCCCTTACCCAAACCGAACCAGGGTCTGTATCCAGTTTCTTCCTGTTAGAGGGAGTTTTTCTTGCTCATGTGGATTTGTCGGGTTTCTCTCTGGTAAAAGCACCTCGAAATGACTGTGTTGTATGTGGTGCTATATAAATAAAGTTGAATCGAATTGAATAGTAGGGGTCTACTTGTACAATGATGTACAAGAGCAGTGTTGGATCTTTGTTGATCAGGTAATAAAAGTTAAATATTAAATGCACCACATTTGGATGAAATAGGTTTAACAGAGATTAGTTCATTGAGAAACTATTGAGATATTTTTGACTCCTGTATTGTTCACATGCAAATAGCTGCTTCATTGTCGTCTGAATTTAAAGATGAATTTTGTCAGGTTTGCGTATGGATGGATCGCATTTTGTCTCTGCATTTACAAATTAAATAAAGTTGATGCTACATCGATTGGTTGGAGGAAGATTCTCTAATATTGGGAATGTGATGTTTTTTTGGAAGAAACTGACTCACAAACTAATAAGAATAGGAAGAAGTAGCAACAAGATGAAATCTCCAACTAACATGTAGACAGGAATAGAAAACTTCCTAAGCTACTGCAGGTGTTGTAGATACAACATTCGTGCTACTTTGCATCTAAACAGCCTCATTTCTTGCCTCAAAAGGCAACTGGACGTGCTTAAGGTTTCACTTTGCCATGCAAAAAGCTCCATCAGCGCAATCATCAGAAATGATGAAGCCCTCAAAACGTGAAGAAAGTCAAATTCCTTTTTAAGACAGGAAACAACTGACGCTGTGATGTGGATCTTAACAAACAAACCTTCCCTTTGCTGTTTGAGGGGTTTGTTTTTTTCATTTACTCAGAAGGTTAGTGTGACAGAAGGAGAGCGAGACAGCAGCTCTGCAGCTCTTTCAATGTGTAGTACAATATGCAGGAGAGATATTCAGCTCTGTTTCAGCTGGCTGATAAATGGACATTCTGTCTATATTACAGCAGAGCCGTGTGTCTTTGTCATCAGTCGAAAGAACGTTTGATTAAATGAACAGCGTAAAGAATCTGAATGAGCTGCAAATATGAATGAATTCAATAAGCTGTTCAAGACAAACGATGTGGGAAAGATGACCGGGCAACACAGAGTAATGTCAACAACTGGTGGCCGATGACAAATGCCTGCAAACCATAGAAGTATTTATATATATATAGAGAGAATATTTTTAGTATGTATATTTGGTAAATATTTCCCTGAATGCATGTTTAAAGACATCAGAACAGCAACACCTACAACCACGTTGCCCCAGCTGCCATCGGTATTCTCTGCACACAGGTATTCGTGCAGGTATTTTTCACATCAGGCTGGGTCTCAAAGACAGCTCGAGCTTCAGCATGAGCACACAGAAAACATGAGCCATTGTTTAAAAATGGGAATGGAAGCAAACGAGGAGGAGTGGGCACACAAATCCCCCCAAACAACATCCAAACCGAAATACGACGGATATGAGAAAGATGAGACGGAGGCAGCGGAGACCTCCAGGGAGCCTGCTGGAACAAGAAAATGCTCCCCAGTGTGGGGGGCTGTAACTATGTTTAGCCACAACCCATTCTATGCATGTTAATATATGATCACTGTACTCATGCCAACTTCCGAACGGTTTTGTTTTACGCAGCAAAGGCTTCATGACGTCCAGGCATTAATTTAAGAAATGAGGAGGTGAAATAACAACTGTGTAGTGATATATTTGCTGTTATTTCCCTGTGATGAAGAGAGATGGAGAGTCAGCAATAAGAGGAAGAAACAACAGCTTGTAAAAAAAAAACCTAAAAAAACCCAGCAGTGCTTTTATGGCCTCATAAACTTAAAGTCAACTGTGATACAAGTGAGTGTATAAGAAGAGCATGTAAAGAAGCACTGTGCTATGTCAGCATACTGCAAGTATCTTCTTCAATGCATTTGAGTTTTATTCTGGGAAAATTGGCAATAAAAGCAAGACTGATAAGAGCAAAAAGAAACATTACTGCTGGAGTAAGTAACAACAGAGGCTGGACTTACAGAAGAGAAGTTGTGTGCTCCACATGGCTCTCCTCTGTATTTGCAGGACAGGAGCATGTCGTCCAGCTGATGGCTCAGTCTGTCCATAAACTCAAGGTTGGTTCCCTCAAAATTCCTGGGAGGCAGAAAGAGCCTGAAGTCTGACAGCTTACTAAACCAGGCCTGGCGGTCCTCCTGAAGCAAGTCCAGCACCATGGGCCTCACTGTCCGGTTAGCCAGCAGCAGGCCCAGCCAGTGGCCGGCGAAGTACAGGTCGCTCTTGGTGAGTTTGTAGAGGCGGATGGGGTTGTTGTTGCAGATAGTGACCGCGGGGAAGGCCAGTTCTTTGGCCCACTCAGCGTGGACCCGTGTGTACGTTGGGAAAGAAAGCCAGTAGAGCAGGCGGTTGGAGGACCAGGATAAAAGCAGCCCCAGGGAGGTGCACAGGGCCAGAAGCCAGAAGGCCCTGCGGCCCATCGACCCACCGGGGACGCAAACGTGCCGCAGGCCATGGAGGCGTGTCCTTGACAGTAAAGTGGTAGTGACCTGAGCCAGAGTTGGTTTCGTGCGGCACCGCTGACGACCCTTCCTGATCATGGCCGGGGATCCCCTCCGGAGACAGCGCCCCTCCAGGGCCATAGCTGCCCACAGCGCTCCTACAGCCGCGGGACAGGCTTCATTTCCCAGCCAGGCCTCAGGGGCTGGGGCCCACATGTAGCTCCAGGATAAATCCACTACTGTAATCCACACATGAAGATGTGTTTTGCCTCACCAACCCTATTAGCCCATGCAGTGCTGGCCGCGAGTGCGCCACGTGCGCATGTGAAGGAAAGCCAGAAAGTGGGCTTCTCGTGGTGGTTCGATGAACTCGGCAGCGGCTACTTGTTGGTCATCTCTCCCAGTGCTTCACTTTGAGGGGCGTCACATTCATCCGAATCAAGCAAGGGTAGGAGGACTGAAAATATGAGCTTGGTAAATGTGCTCCAAGCAAGGTGTCTTCTACATGAGTGACTCCAGCATCCACCGCAGTTAGTGTGACAGTGAACAAGAGAGGATGAGACAGAGAGCGAGCGAAGGCACGAGGAAGAGGGAGGGGAGGAGAGCGAGCGAGAGAGGAGAGGATGGAATACAAAACACTGAGGGGCGAGCAGAGAAGACGGGCAAAAAGAGAGGAAAAACAACAAATGAAAGGGAGGTAATTAAAATAACGAGTCGACGGCGGAGGAAATCTGTTGGCGAGGTGCAGTCTGTCAGAGGAGAGCCTGCCTTGTTCCAGCGCCGTGGTTTCTCTTCCTCCGACTTCTATATACGTGTTTTGAGCTCCACTGGCTTAGAGACGTTTGTCACCCAGAAGCAGCAATCAGTCCCTCGTCACTCCTCAGCACAAGCTTTAATTCAATCCACCAAAGTCCCCCTGTGCTCATTTCTTGTCCGTCCCACTTTATGCTCTCACTTTTTTTGACGCCTCGGCTCCTCCTGATGTGCTCCGTCGCTCCGCTTCACCCGGCGCTCTCATGTCCTGCAGGTAACCGCGGGGCAGCCTCGTCTCGTGGCGCGCCTCGGCGGCCACAGCCACGGTCGGCAAAAGCTGCGCCGCAGCACACTTTCACATGGAGACGGAGCCACGCTGCACATACGTGGACTAACACTCCTGCAGGGGAAACCAGAGCGGAGATAATCTGCTCTGTCACACTCCGATCACAACATCTTTTATCTGTTTCCCTTGAATCCCTCCTCTTCTTCTTCTTCTTCCTCCGGAGTTGTTCCCGTCCCCACTCAAAGACAGTATCGCTTATCTCAATATTCCTCTCATGTCTCGGCTCCCCCTTCTAAAAATACTCTCTCCAAATCAAATCCATCAACTTGCCCTCATGCTCCTCCTCTCCTCCTCCCTCTTCCTCGTGTCAGTCAAGCCCCTTGAGCTCGACCTCCCGTCGGGCTCGCGCTTGCGCTCCCCTCCTTCTTCTCTTTTCTGCACTTTTGAGCACGCACTGGCTTCTCTCTCCGGTCAGGGAAGGCTTCTCTGTGCGCTTCTCTCCCTCTGCGTCCTCGTCGGCTTCATCCAGCAGCTTGCTTCCCTCTCGCTGCTCTGAATGACTTCTCTCTCTCTCTCTCTCTCTCTCTCTCTCTCTCTCTCTCTCTCTCTCTCTCTCTCTCTCTCTCTCTCTCTCTCTCTCTCTCTCTTCCTCTCTCCTCTGTGATCTCTCACTTTGTCTCTCTTTCCCTACGCGAGTCTCTCCATCTCCCTTTGTTGTGTTTTGCTCCTCTTGTTCCCTTGTGGCCCCTCTCCTCCTCCCCCTGCGCCACAGCTCCGTCCACGCAGCCGGTGAGTCGGTCACCGATGAGAGCGCCTGTCTCTCTCCTCGCTAACTCGTGCCCTCCCCCCCACCCCCCCCCCCTCCTCCTCCGTTTGCCTGCTGCTGCAGCTAATCCACACGGCCGCATGGCGAGGAGACGCCGCTGTGTGCATGCTCCGCCACTCCACACTTTCTATCTCGGGAAATTTACCCTGAAAACAACCCTAATGTTAATTCAAAGAGGTTATAAATAATGGATTAATATGATAATATTTGCCGGCATGCAGGGTCGAGACACGCAGAGAAGTGATATTTCAAGCAATAAAGCTGAGAAATGTCCTATTTGAACCATGTCCAATATAAATGTTGTCCATTTTGACAAATTTTAAGCACTTCTCGTCTCCTGAGTCATTTAGTGCAAGGATGACAGTCTTGATTTGACAGTGTGCTCCAACAGTTTTCATGTTTTGAAAGGTTAGAAAATATTGTTTCTAGACTTGTGTTTATTAAAGATGCAAGTTTGGAAGTCTTTGTCCTCTGTAATACATTTGGCAATAAACTGTTTTTTTTTTTTTTTTTTTTTTTTTGTTATACATATATAGAATAGAATAGAATAGAATAGAATAGAATAGGTTATTTGCCATTATATGTGTAGTGTAATGAAATTTATCTGAATAACAATTAAACCATCTTCCGCATCAACTCAAAATCTCCGAAAAGTCTCTGGCAATGCATTTCCTTTAAGTAGACTCACTATCACGCATGCTGCCACGCGCATATGTCCAGTAGTGGTTAGATCATTCAGGAGCTCATGGCAAGTTGGCACTGCTGGCTTGGAAATATCTCGCCACTGTTCTGTGTGGGAGGCTGTTCTCAGTTGGAGGCGATATTGTAAATAAGAAGGGGTCAGCTCTCCTCTCGGACAGTGTCAACAAGTTAGTTTGTCTTAGTTGTTGCTGAAAAAGGGAGAAACAAGAGCAGATCGATGTGGATAAATGTTTGTTTTGGAAAAGAGAGACATTTCTTTTCGTTAGCATGAACTGTTAATGGTGTTTAATAATCATGTTAAGTGCAGATATATTGCTTTCTTTCTGGAGTCTGTTTGCTTATGCGAAATTAAACAGGATTAATACAGATTAAAAATGAATGATATAAAATTTGGATTAATCAAAATTAATCCACAACAACCTTGTGATTATTAAGGTTAAAAATTGTAGTTGTTTGACATCACCAATATATATTCATCCTTTGTTTTGAATCTATGTAAATACATTTGGAAATTGTTGTAAAATAAATGTGAGATGCTGTTATTCACAAAAACGTCAGTGGTCTGAGCACTCTGAGGTGTCACACAACCACCGTAAGAACACTTGCACTGTTTCTCGGTCCCCGTCTAAACGACAAAGTTTTCAAGTGGAAAAGGAAAACTTCGTGAAACTAGTTCCCAAAGTGGAAGTTATCGAATAAGTAGCGACTCTGTCTCTAAGGAGATGGGGGGGAAAACGCAATTTTTCTGAAACGCTGCTACTGCACATGCACACCACAGCCGTAATCAATAGTTCTTCTGCACATGCTCAGTCGATGGACAATAGCAACAATGGCGGCCTCCAGAGTATCATGACTCTCAGTCCATATCCTCCTGGGACTCGGTAGTTTTAGAGTTGAGTCGCCCGTTATAGCAATCTGATTTCGCCATCTCTTCAATCAAATGAATGTCAGTGTGCTCGCCATTGTTAATGCTTATAAGCCTGCATGCGTGTGGTTTCATTACCACAAACAACCAACAGCACCCTCTACTGGCACAACATAAAAACTTCTTCATAATCAGAGTTTCTGCCATTTCAATGTAAACATATATTAAGTGTGAAGCGTTGCCGTCAAAATTCTAAACTTTTCAGAGCCGAAAACGCAAAAACGATGTTTTTTCACTTGGATCGTTGACATCCGGACAGCGTCCTGCTCCGTTGGTACATATTTATAAGCTTCCAAGTGACTGGACGTTGAACAAGAGGTCAACAGTGGAACTGTCTTAGAAGAGATTTACTGAATAACATGTCTTCATCTTCTTTTATAAAAATAAATAAATAAATTATTGCAACTTGCACTGTGGTCTTGGTTAGTTTTTGCTTGATGCTTTTCCTTCAGCAGCATCTCGACCCAATCTAATTAGCTGAATGCACACACGCGGAATATTTCCCAGCAATAAAACCTCATGACTGCAACTAATGAATGCAGATAGATGGAAAATAAATGCAATGGCTGAAAAACACACATGAACACATTAACATTTTGAGGAATGAGGTCAACCAGTCAGACCCTCCTATATCATATCGACATATCAAATATGCACCGCTTGTGTACTTCTGCTGCACATCTCACCTTGTGCCTGTTTACCGACTCAATGCGGCAGATCGTGGACGCATTTCAGTTAAAAATCTGTGCAATAGATTTGGGTCCCGGACATTACAGTCGTATCCCCAGACAAAGAATGAAGAGGTTTGCCTACAAAGGACTGGAAAAGCGAGGAAGTTCAGTTTCACCCAATGGGAAGTCTTTGATGTCCAGCTGAGATTTTGACACCAAAGAATCGGAAGCCTCACATGTCTGTATTAACTCGCTCTGTATGCAGAGTGTACTTCAATCCTCTGAGTCGAGTATCACTTTCTTAGTCTTTGTGGTGTTAATGTCAAAATTTATCATCAGAAAACCATCTTGCCGATGCTCAGTGTCTCCTCTGTCATCTGATCCTTTGCTACCAGGGTCTCCCCTTTTTTCTCTCTTCTTCTTCTGCTGCTGCTCAAAGTAATGAAGACTCAGTTTGCTCTCGGTAAATATCCCCTCAGCCAACGAGCGATCTCTATCCAGCTCGCGCACGTTAAAACAGACTTCATCAATACGAGTAAACAGAGAGTGTGAGAGAGATCCTGCTCACGCGGCGCGCTAAAGCACGATTCTGTTCAACTCAAGGTTTCGCTCATTCGCATTCATCAATGTTCTCCAGCCAATTACAGAGGAGGCCCATTTCTTCCCGTGTGATAGAAAAGGGGATTTTGTTATTCTTTATGAGGCATTTCATTTTCTCTTTGTGCATTTCATAATTAAACACCCGACGCTGCACTCTGGTCGACGACAAAAGGTAAAAGAAAAAGCGCAGTCACCTGTTACAGTCTTGTGTGGCTGCTCCCATCAACAAAACATCAGACCGTTTTGCTTTGTAGTTGCATGTGATGAGCTACCGAGGCAAAACTAATTATTTCTTTATTATTCAATTTGAATATCAGCAAACACGCGGAGAGAGACAAATGTCAAATTTGTTGCGAGATCAACTGCACGTGTGGGGATGCTGTTCTGACTTAAACACGTCGGTTTGTGTTGCTGAACGACTCCCGGGGAGCTCGTCTACGAACGTGTAATGAAAAGACGTCTTTAACTCGGGATCTATAAAGCCCACACACGAGGAGGAGAAGAAGAAGAAGAAGAAGAAGAAGAAGAAGAAAAAAACAAAAAAACACCACAATTTCACACTGTCAAAAGAAATTAGGACGGAAACCCCAAATGGCGCACAGACACACACACACACACACACACACACACACACACACACACACACACACACACACACACACACACACACACACACACAGACACACACACACACACACACACACACACACACACACACACACACACACACACACACACACTCACAAACACACACACACACACACACACACACACACACACACACACACACACACAATGAAGCAATCCTGATGCGCTCTGCCACCCTCACCACCTGCTGCAGGTCCTCCAGTTCACCACTGTACGGTGGGAGATCCTTTCCAAATCTGTCAAATAGAGGTGAATCAGCAGGGGACGAAGGAGGCGAGCTCGTCTCGGCTTCCTGAGGAGGAACAGCTTCCTCAAAAGAACACACACACAGAAGCAGGACTGTAAAAACACTGAGAATAAAACATCCGTGTATAATCCACAATTGGCCATAGCACATAGGACGGGAATGCAGTATTGAAATGTCAAAACCAATGCGAGCGCTCGCATTTCTTCAAACACCTACACACACACACACACACACACACACACACACACACACACACACACACACACACACACACACACACACACACACACACACACACACACACACACACACACACACACACGCCCTACAGCTAGAGGCAGCCTTCCAGAGCCTGGATCCACAGGCTGAATAATTAGCTTAGAGCCATAAAGAGGGGTTTCTCAGTCCAGCCATGCAGTCAGTCGAGAAAAAAAAAAAAAAGAACAGCTCAAAGGCTCAACATATCCCATTTGCAATTCTAAAACATAAGGGAAATCACAGATTAATTAGAGATATAGCCAAGTGAGGCGTCAGATACAATTACACAGCAGTCTTGTGCGGCGGTGCCGTGGAGTGACTTTCCAATAAAATGATCTTGCACGGCCTCATCAGCAACACTGTCGAAGATCAAAGTGCGCACGTCTTGAGAGAGCAGGCAGTAAATATAAACCACAATCAAACATTCATAGATGCATGTTAATGAGGCCAAGACTTTTTTTTTTTTTTTTTTTTTTTTGTAGAATGCCGGATTTAAAATGCCTGGCGGTACAACAGTGGCTCAGCTAAATCCCAGCCTGGCTGGAGGTTGAGTGGAGCTATAGATGATTCATAAGGATGCAAATTTCAGCCTGGCCTTGTCTGTGAACGAGCAGGTGAGGCTGTGTCACATGGCAGGGAGATGAAAGATGAGCGGGGTGAATAAAAACAGTGTATGGCGTGGCGGCGCTGCCATTAATCAAAACCTCAACTTGATTTAAAATGACAGCGACGACGGGCCAAGCAATCGAGGGCTTTTCTCTGCTTTATGACTTTTCTCCGCTTGCTGCAGTAACACTTGTCAGATGGAGGGGAGAGGGGGTGCTTGACGTGGGACCTTCCCCCCTTTTATCCCCTTCCCGGACCCGACTCGCTATTTAAATCAAAACAAAGCACGGACGCCATCGGCGGCTGCTGATGAACTCGAAAGATTGATGGCCCCGCGGTAGCCGCTCATTTAATCGTCATTACATCTAATAGTGGTTGTCAAGGTTCACAAAGTCATCAGGCGCCGGGCTCCCGTGCGATGTGACGTTTGGGATTTGGCCGTGGCTTGCCTCTCATCGTGGGGTTGCTAAGATCCTCGCTCGCGGCCAGACCCCCCCCCCGCCTCATTACCACCTCGGGCTGGCGACAGGCGGCGCCGCGCTCATCAGCTTTGTTTCGCTCTGCGCTTCAGATTGAACCTGAAAGCGACTGCTGGCTTGGAATGGACATGGAAAATCTCTTTGATGCATCTGATGCAGGCCGAGCTTGTCCTGCTGGTTTGTTCTCGAAAAAAGCTCCTCTCGACATATTGTTAGGGATGTATAGAGATGCACTGTTTTTTTTTGTTGTTTTTTTTGCCGGTTTAGATTTGCATTGAGACACTTTGATGAGTTCAGTAGTGAATATCAGCGTGCATTCAGTGTTTTCATTGTATTTTGAAGGTATTAATGGTGTTTATGAGGCGAGTGAAAAGAGCTTATAAACAAGCATGTAGTTGAGATCTCAGCGTTGTCACTTTCTGAGCAAGAACTTTATCCCCTGAATGCTCAGGTTTTGTTCAGTGCAGCTGTACAAATCTACACCAACCCGATTTAAGAGCCTACCTTTCAATTACCAGCTTGCACACGACTGAGTGTGACTCACATTTCATATCAGAGTTATCTACACACACGCACAAGTAAAGATGAATGTTAAATTTTGCGTCAGCCATGAGTCGGAATTCTTTTTATCTGCAATCATGTCTTGTTTTTCATTATGTTTTAGTCATATGAAAGAGTAGTTCACAAATACAGACGACGTTATGGGATCATGATACGACTAAACATGTGTCAGGTATCGAGATATTTTTAAATTGAATCTTACCTTCCTGCAGTCCAGGGAAAATATAAACAGTAGAAGAAGAAAAACAAGAAACAACAGCAGAACAAGTCTAACCCTGTGTGCTCTGCACTGCCCCCTACAGCAAAATAGAAGTACTGACTGCCTCACTTTCTGCTTTTAATTGTGGCGCTATTTTCAATCAATTTTAGATATTTTCCTAAAACAGATGAAATACATCACTTTTTCTATGGAAACTGAGGACTTGTTAATAAAACAATCTGATAGCGTTACTAAAAAAATGACATGCTCAACCCAGTTTACATGGGATTGCAGAATCTGAGGTGAGGGTCAGCTCCGGCTGTCTCACTTCACCGGTGAAAGAGAAAATCCACGAACTGAGTGATATTGATTGTTAAAAAAAATGAATTCCAAATACTGGATTACATTTAGAACACATGCTGTTATACAAATACTAAGTATACTGACAATTTAATTTGATAATTATTTGTTTTGAAATACAATAACTTGGTGTGTTTGATTGTAAAAGAAAAGATTTGGGGGGAATTTTTGGAATCAAAGAAATTCCATTTGTGACAGATTGATTTGAACTGATACAACATTTTGTGGCGGCAGGTACCCAGCTACCCATGACGGCACATACAGCTTGTGCCAAAACAAACATGTGGCTCAAATAATCTCCAATGATGATGGCAGAAAGGAGCAGCTTTAAACGCACTTTCTCTCCTTTGAAACATTTTGGAAAATAAGGTAATAAGAGAAGAAGAAAAAACAACCCGTCGATGTATTTTACTGTATGAATGGATCCTGAAGTTAGCTGCTAACCAGCCATAGTCATCTCCAACAAAAGGTTGAAACAAAAAATACAATGAATCAAGGATATTACAATGCCTGGAGTTCTTGGTAAGTCATTTCTAAAAAAATAAAAAAATAAATAATGCCAAATTCTGACAGAAATTCAATATCAGCTGGGCTGAAGACAAAGTGAGGACTGCTGCAACTCGCTGGTGCCGAAGGAGGCATAATTAAGTTACTCAGACTCCAACTTTGTGGCGTTTCCTAAATGTCCATCTGTGTTGTTTCTGATCACAGTATGGTGCGCGTGCCTCTCTGAACATACAATACAAACTCATTGAGAGAAAAAATAAACATTATTTGTATCGTTGTGCATCTATTACTGAAGCGAATGCCACACATTTACTATTACAACAACTAATGTAATAATTAGTTGTTAATATGCCAGTAGTATCTTTAAAATGGGTTGAAGCAGCAATAAATAAATATTTAACTTTATTTTACTTTATAAATATTTCTGCATTATAAGGTGAGCAAGGGATTTTTGCTTTATCTGTTTTAGGAAAGTTTTAACTTCTTCGCCTTGATAGAAAAACTATTTAGGTCTAGTTTTCATTAATTTTGCAACTCGTGAGATGAATTTGCAGATCTTTGCCATTTACTTTTTGTCACTGATTTACTAAAGCTGTTATGCAAAGAAGGAAACAAATATTTTGGATGAGATAACATTAACAATGACCGGTTTAACTTAGCGGTAAAAAAACAAAACTTGCTCATGTGGAATTTACAGAGTTAACAGTGTTTCTCTCAGTATCAGAAGTCAGCAGTTTTTAAAGTGTATGAAAGAAGACAAGTTCACAGAAAGCAGATCAGATGTTTGTGCTGGCGCCCCCTGGACTCACCGGCACACCGGCTCAGATTGTAAAGATTTCAATCCCGACACTCGCACGGAGGAGAACAAGGAGCATGACGGAGTTCATTCCACCTCCAGTCAGCGGGACCCTCTGACAGAACTCAGAGCGAGTGACATAAAGAAACCTCCGCAGGTGCAGTCAAACATTTAGCTGTGATGGAGAGGCTGAGATGGGCTGTAATTTAGCCTTCAGGCAGGATGGGAAAAGAAAGGGAAAGAAACACGAGGGAACTGCGATACGTACTTGAAATGAGCGCTTTGAAATTATGAATCGTTTTAATAACAGCAGGTGAATGGAGACTTCTCCAGACAGTCCGGCGAGTGACCCCGGCAACTCTCCGAACGCCGCTCTGCTCGTGGGGTTGAGGTCAAGTTTAGATTAAATAGCATTCGATTACATAAAGCGCTAATGATCTCTTTGGGGATTTTCACCTGAGCGCGCTGAGAGCAGAGCAGAGTACAATAACGCATCTTGTGAATACCAATAAAAACTCAATGAATCACTTCTTGAATCTAAATTCGGGTTGTTGTTTTTTTTTTCTCAACTCAATTAAAGATAGGAATAATTGGGGATAAGCAGCTCATCCCCAACTAATGAACTGCGCATTCACTTCATTTCCTGTGGAATCAATAGAGGTGAAAATGAATTGATCGAGCCCTGCTGGCTTGTTGGTGCTTGGAGGCCACCAAAGCTGCTGCTGCTGCCAATCCTGCAATTTGTGTACACCCGGCTGTGCTAAATAAGACATTGACGAGGCTTTAATTAACCTCCATGATGACCACAACACAACTAGATCCCAGCTCAATAAAAAAGAAAAAAAT
The DNA here is from genome assembly GCF_963383615.2 of Lipophrys pholis. Lineage (NCBI taxonomy): Eukaryota > Metazoa > Chordata > Actinopteri > Blenniiformes > Blenniidae > Lipophrys > Lipophrys pholis. Next base: position 19,673,697 of record NC_137647.1, on the reverse strand, counting down.
GAACAAGTGATATTGGATATGTGATTATAAATGGCGTATTTCCACCATGTTGGCTGTTCCAATGCACTTTACATGATCATTAAACACAACAACACTCTTCGGGATTAGCTCATCTACACATGGACTAGCAGGGATAGGGATTCAATGATGAACTTTTAGATTAGAAGAAGACTTCTAGTTTGTAAACCTGGGATAAAACAATTTATTTGAGTATGCATCATGAAAAATGAATACATGCTCAAAGATGTCCAATATGTCTTTTGTTACTTTTCAACTCATCTTCAACTAAATTCATGCTGCTGTTCATTAATAAGAAACTATGAAAATGATCAAAGGTGGACACAACATGGGCATGTTGGCTTCTTTTTAAATTCTATGCCTTATCCTAACAAAGAAACAGCAAGATCAAGCTGGTTATGCTGATAAAAGGAAACTTAATTTGGTCCTTGGGGGCAGTGCTGGTCTAAAGATTAGAGGAGGGGACTTTGAATCTGAGGTTTGCTGGTTCTAATCCCACCGTTGGCAGGTTAACACTTTGGATCCTCGAGGGAGACCCTTGACCCCAAACAGTTCCCAATGTGTGGATCACTTTAACTATGATTAGGATGGGTTGAATCTATTGAAGTACATTTCTTAAGAAGATCAATAATTCTTTCTTTCTGTCTTTGTTGAGGTCGTAGCCTGGAGCAATAAGGGATGGAGGGCTCCAGATCCAGTGTAGGGGGCGTTACATTATCCAGAGACATGATCACTGATCCACTTCACTGTTTTGTATTCAAACACATTGGGCTTCAACTGAGTGGATTCTGGAGTAAAAGAATCCAGACCAGCAGACTGTATGGAGATATGTAGGAAAACAAAACAAAAAAAAAAAAAAGAAATCCTATGCTTCCTATTTTATGGTCGATTAGGTATATGTCCATGCCGCTGCTCTTTTTATTACTGCCACCACCTTTTTGATTTAAAGACAATAGGGAGCAGCTGCTGCGGATCAAGCGCCACACCTGGCTCACATTTAGACGGAGCAGAAGGTTTTCGGAATTTCAAAGAGGAGCTAATCACGAGGGGGGAAAAAAAAATAAATAAATAAAAAAATAACTGTAAGTGACGTGGTGAAACATTTGGTAGGTGGGAAGCGGGTTTGAATGACTCCTTCACTTAAGTGCGCTTTTGCTATGATCGCACACAAATTGGTGCGCTGTTTATCCAGCTGGATTCCCGTCCCTGTGATTAGGGCATCAGCTCCGGTTCTAACGTTCCACAGCTGACGCTTGCCTAAGCAACTGCCTGACACTTTGGCAACATCCCAGCTGCACTCTGCACACGCTCACTCCCGGCCGTTAACGACTCGCCGTGGCCACCCGGACGCTTTGCGAACGGCGGTCACGATTCAATTAGCAGACAGACCTTTTGGACGTCGGTGTCACGCAACCGACAGTTCATACCGTCTTGTCCAGTCCGGGTTTTGTCATTGTCGTTCCAGGTCAGCGCCGAAGGAGAGAAAGAAAAAAAATAATAACAACAACCAGGCACCACATTAAGCGCAGAAAATATACATAATGTGAATTATTCAAAAGATTGCGGGAGCGGTTATTAAAGTGCTGGATGACATGCTGGTTTCATAACATCTGTGCAGAAAACACACATATATCCAGCTTTATTTCGAATACAGAAATGGCCTAATTTCTCGGGGTTGCTCGCTGAAAATGTCACATGTCGTTCGTGGTTGAATGTAAGTATGGCCATAATGAAAAATAGGTGATATTATAACCAACAATGATGCAAACTAGGTTGAATCAGAGGTCTGTGTCTGCAAGACGTAGGAACGAAATTATTCATTCTGGCAGTAATTGCTCACTCCTAACTACCGACTCCATTAGCCATGATGAGCTCTCATACAAAGTCATACATGTGGATATTGAAATTCAGATTTTGTAGATAATTTAAAGTAATTTGCTTTGTGTTTCTATTGAGTTTCGTCAACTCGGTTTCTTTAAGTTGACTTATTGGCCCCTTGGCTAGGTATGTGAAAATCGCGGACGTTATTTTCTTCCCGATTCGTGATCCGCAGTTTGTACAGTGATTACTCGAATTACGTAGTCGGTTAACTCCTGAAAGTTTTTGGTCACAGATTTGTGCACTAATTACCTTTAAGAAAATTGCACTAATTAGTAAACTTTGCCTATAAATTCCTTATTTGTTAAGATATCTGAATGGTGTCATTGTCTTAGTTTTTTCCTAAGTTTGAAATTTGTCTTCACATACCTACCATGGCAGTTCTACTACTGATTAAAGTGGTCTCACATGGTCTCGTTGGTCTAACAACGTTGTATTCAAAGTTGTATTTTCCTTGATTTTCATCAATTTAAATCATAGGAGCTGCCTTCAGGTTCTGCTGTGTCTGTGTGAGCTGGACTGGCTCCGCCCACACATGCCCATCTTGGGAGGAGGAGGAAGTACTTCCTCTCGTGGTGCCATGTGCCAGAGCAGAGCTGCCTAATTGTGGGAGGAGTCAAAGGGAGGGCCTACCTTGATTGGGATTGGCTAAACCCCCGATGACACTTCAGAGGGTTTGATTTCTGATTCGCTCGTCGGGGCACACACGTTTTAAAAAAACAGTAAACAAGCCAGGGAGAGAGATGACAGACTTATTTCACACCTGGGACATCATTCCAGGTATGGGGACGATTATTACTGTTGGAAAATCATTAGAAAGTGAATTTTGCATTATATGACCCCTTTAAGTAATATATGACTAAAGGGTTTTTGAATTTTTATTTGCATTTAGTGTAAAAATGAGTAAAACCCATAATGAACCTGTACATGGTACAAATGTGATGTCGTCAGTCAAGTATTTTTAAAAAATAATTATATAACAATGTACTTTATTTACTGAAGTCTGAACTAAAACGGTAACAAAAACAGTGTCATCAAGTGGTTTATGTTGAACTGACTCCGATTCTTAAAGTGCATCCATGAAAAGACATTAGAAAAATGTGTAGACAAATATTGATGATTAAACGATAACACACGGGCTGACAGCTTGAGGATGGAGGTGTTAAAGACACTGCTGGAATGATACTTGACCCTATTGTTTCATTGTTCACCGGAAAACACTGTCAACAATCAAAACCCATTGAATCCCATTCTGCTGTTATGTATCCTGACACAATCTGTAGAAACAAATCCAAACTGTCTCCTTCCAGAACGTCCTCACTAAACGTATTCCTCTTTAGTGCCACGGACAAGCCAGGGAGCTCCCACCATGCTCACAGCTTCCCGTGCGTGTTAGACAGTGACTCAGCACTTATTGGATAAATTCCGCAGTTGCTGCGGTTCAGCGTGTCGATCCTTGTGGGCTGACTGTTGCCGTGTGACTCCATCTGACCACTGCTGAGGAGGCCATTTTGTGGCTTCAGGCGACGCGCGTGTGAAGGATCCGTTTGTGGCGGGAGTGACTTGAATTTATAAACAAGATCACAAGTGACGAGATTCTAATGACAGGATTTGGAGAGAGAAAATACCTCTTTTGGGGTGGTTAAGTGTGTTTAACAGCCAGGTGCTAATGTGTTGTAGCTCTTCGGTGACGCACACAGGTGGCGTTGCCACAATGCACAAAGGAGCCGAGTCCTTTGTGCCGAAACGGCTGTGGCAGTGGCAAAAAAAAAAAAGTGGCTGCACATTTTCCTATTTTAACATGAGAATCAAATGCTGATTAGATTCCAAACGGACCCGTAACAATCGACGGCGCTACATATTAAGAGGACGGATGAAGAGAGCTCGGCGAGGGAGCCCAGAGCTGAGACTGCCACAGCGGCTCCGGCTAATGACACTATTAGTGCTTCCAAGCAGCACAATCAATCAGAGAAGTGATTAGCATGAGCATGTACAGAGAGACGGACCATTAGTCAGACGGGCTGTGTGTAACCTTCAAGACTCCAACATGCTCGTGGCCGTGCGGTGAGGAGTGACGCACCGCAGCGTACAGTGGGCAAGTAAAAAAAAAAAGGTACAAATGGCCATCGGACTGATGTGAAAAAATCTCATTATTAAGATGTGCCACGGTGGTCTTGAAGACAAAGGTGAGAATCAGCCACATTTGGCCAAAAACGAAGCCTTTCGAGCATCATCTGATAAATGGATTAATAGTCTTATTTGTGAACGCTTTCTACTGCACATTCAAAGACGATTAAGGGTCGCTCGGTCGGGCGATATAGTGGAGAAATGGCAGCACGGCCATGTGACAGTGAGTCGGGCCAGAGGAGGGTGCTGAGGTGAAGCTGGGGAGAGAGAGAGAGAGAGAGAGAGAGAGAGAGAGAGAGAGAGAGAGAGAGAGAGAGAGAGAGAGAGAGAGAGAGAGAGAGAGAGAAAACAGAGCTGGAATGTAACCATGGATATTCAGCCGTGCTTATTTCCATGTCCTATTTGCAATTGATTATGTGCGTTTTCAGTCCTGCGACATAACCCGCTCCGTAATGAGACGTGACCTCATACAGGAGGAAAAATAATCAGGCCTTTGAAGAAGCCGAAAGGGTGCCGGGCTGATGTGGCAGCCGCCTCTGACATTTTGAAGTGTGAGGGTAAAAGGTCACTTCTATATTTTTTTGAGTACATTTTGATGAAATGGGGGAAATTAATATGTCAGAATATGCAAGCGGGAGCCATAAAACATTGATTACTTTACCGTTAATCCAATTTTAATGATGAGGGAATTATGAGGCTCATAGAGATGAAATATGTCATTTAGCCAACAAATGCATTTATGTGAATCTTTAAGTTAATCATTGAGACTTTCCCATTATTAACTGCTACCTTTGGAAGCGCAGGTGGATGCACCGAGGGACAAAACACTATCACTTTAAACGTTGATCAATGTTTAATAGATTACATTAGATCAGAAAGCCCCAGTTTAACGGCGGCTAATTTGCTAAAACGACACGTCATTACGGAATAAAGTCTCAGCTGCCCACAGGATCAGCCGTTATCTCACACGATAGACTTTGAATTTTGGCATGTGAGCACTTCGAGGCATTCAAACTGCGGCTGTAATCGGTTTTTAATACCTCAATGTCACAGACAGATGAGAAGTGAACATGCGAAAACCAGCGGCTTCTGCAATCACTGTTTGATATATGGATTACCGGGAGATTTGTTTACCTTTTTTTTTTTAATGGTCTCTGCTCTCAGTGGTAATAACATTTCTGAATGTTAATGCAAATCTTAAATATCCAGTGGCGAGTCCTGCACGTGGGGCTCATTTTGTAAAATACAAACACAGATATTTGCAGCTCAGCAGAGACGGATCAACACACTGGGTGCATTTGTGGATCCGTCATTTGTCTTTCAAACAATCCGCAGCAAAATGACAAATAGTGTTGTCATCCTGGACATAAAGCTACACTTCGGTTGCCGTTATTTATGAGCTCTACTTTTACACATTTGTCACTTCTGCTGCTATTAATGTCAATATATAGATTTTTTTCCCCGGTAGCCCCCTTTAAACAATACAATGCCCTCAAAGTGTGTCACACATGATTGACAAAACATTGAAGCCCATGTTACGTGAACATGGCTCCCAAGGTGGAACTTTTCAAAAAACTGGGGGGGGAAACACAACTTTTTGAAAACGCTCTGACTCTGTCTCCAGAGGACACTGCAGTGTTACTGTGATGCTGCTACAAACAGCACCACTGTTCCTTCTGTCTCCGTGTAAACGGACATCGTTTTCAAAAGGGTTGCCCCGTAAACGCGAAACTGTTCGGAAATGAAAACGCAAAAACAATGCGTTTTCACTTGAAAAGCTGTTGTGTAAACAGGGCCTTCATGTAAAGACATTTACAAACATGCTTACAATCAAACTTCCATATTTTTGCAGAATGTTTTTTAAATGGATACGCTGAATTATTTCAAGCTTGTTTTCTTTTATACTTTAACATTTTACATTCCCGGACAGAACATCCAGTATATAGTACCTAAACGATAGAAAATATTTATTTAGGTGGGGAAAGTGGAAGAAAAATCCCTGCTTTTCTTATAATCACCACTTTTGTAGGTTCTTAAGGAAACCCTTAAATCCAGCCACTGCTTCATGGGTGCTGCGCTGCATCATGTGTGACTCATTATCCCTGTATGTGTAGTTAAAGTTAATCATGAGAGAAATGGTGCTGTAGTGGTTAGTGCTGTCAGTGGGGTTTTCTCAGGTTCCTACTACAATCTAACTACATATGTATGATGTTAATTTATGTCTCTAACTTGTGTGTAGACGTGAATGTGACTGTCTGTCTCTCAGTTTGCTCTGTGATTGAGGTCGGTTTGATAATGAGGAAACACAGGTACAACACAATATGAGGTATGGACGTTACTATATTCAGTGCAAATATTTTTTTTTTACACATTTTATCTGATATTTGTGCATAATACATGTAGAGTTTTGGTTTTGATTCAAATGCAGCTAATTGAGTGTTTAAAGGGAATATTCTCGTCTCTTCATTGCCGGTTCATTTTTTCCATTAAATTATCTCAGAATCACATTGAATCTTATTTTAAGTCAATGCATTCATAAGGTTCAATGTTTTTCTTGATTCTGGTCGCAGCTTGTCGTTGTGGGTTGACCGAGGGTGCTAAAGTCAGACCAGAACCACCATCATAAAGGTTGCATAGATGAACAAGGTGGGTCAAATGCTGATGAATTATTTTGAAAAGACTCATCGACGGCTTTGAGGAGCGCAACCGATTATGTTTCCACTGGAGAGAAATACGATTCAGCAAGGACACATGTACTAGACCCACCTTCCTCATGTCCTTGGCAAATCTCTTATGCCAAAGTCACAAAAAAAAAATTTAGTTGTTCCTCATCTACTCTTAAATGCTCTGAATTTACCGTACTTTATATTGAGGCCAAATTTTAACTGTGAAATAACTGCTCATATTTTTTCATGCCTTAAGTTATGAGGCAGTGGGAAGCTGCTCCTGAGCCAGCTTTCTGAGCCAAAGAGCACAAGCTGCAGCAGTGGAGCAACACCATCATCCAAAACACCCACAGCAAGCCTGCAGTCCTCGCCATGAACACTCATCCAAACACACAGAAATAACGAGGCTCTGCCATTAAGGTCTTGATGATAAAGACAGCAGGTGAGTCAATATCTTCGCTTCCAGATAAGACTCAGTAAGCAGCCGTACCGAGAGGACTGTCTTTATCTCCTCGGAACTGATGGTGATGATCCTCACTTCAGGCCTTCTAATTTGTTGCTGGGCTGCAGTAATAGTAGACGCCATTAGAGGAGAAGCTCTGAGAGCAGGACAAAGCCGCGGAGACGTCTGATGGGAGGCCTGTGTCCAGCTGCCTTCCCGGGGAAATGTTGACCCTTGTGGGAATCAGCTTTCTCGGAGGGTGAGGGAAGAAGATTGCCCTGGCACCGCACTGTAAGCACTGCCATGAATTAAAGATGAGCTCAAGTTATTCTTCCAGCCCGAAACGACTGGAACAGATTCTCAATTTGCATTTTATTTGGAAGCCAATAACCACCACACTTCTTCATGTGCAGGTTCATACATGGCACATCTATGTCCTATTGGAGGGTTTCACTCAACACGACAGAGTGTCATTTCACAACTGACCAACTGTTTCCGAAACACATTCATTATCAGGCGTCCGGGCCAACGAGGGCTTAGTAAGGTACGGACTGATTCCAGGGCAGAGATGGATACGGTTCTCAGACATGAGCCAACTAAATATAATGAAATGGGATATGTAATGCAGACAAGGGTGAAAAGTCCCTGAAATGGTTATTACCATATTCATTAAACTCACAGCTGATCTGTAAGAATACCTCACTGTATGTCACAGCGATTACACCCACGTGGGAGATATTGGAGGGAGATAAATTATATCAGGCCGTTTATGCTCAGGCGAAGATGGCGAGGTAAAAATGTGGAATGGGCAGAAGAAGACATTCAGTGCATAATAAACCACCCACAGGCTGAGTGCTGTGTGTGTGTGTGTGTGTGTGTGTGTGTGTGTGTGTGTGTGCTGACCAATGGAATCTGTGTCCATCCAGTAGAGCCAGGGTCGGCTGGAGGGGCAGTTACCTCCACTTGCCCCAATGAAAGAACCACCATATTGTCCGGACTATTGAGCACACTGAGATAAAAGCCACATCGCAAAATAAAAAAAAAAATAATAATAAATATATATATATATATACACACACACTCTGTCCTTTCCTTTTCTCTGTCTTCTATTGTTTAATGGTTTGTATCCATCTCAAAACTACTAAGTTCAAATGCTACATTAGAAAGTCTATTATTTACTTTTTATTCAACAAATAAATGTGAACGTTTTCAAATTTCTCAAGGATATAGGCGTGATGAACGTGGACGTCCTGTCCTACATTACACACAAAGGTAATCGAGCAAAGTGAACAGCAGGAGAAGAAGACATGGCAAAGTTGAAGAGGAAGACGAAAGAAAAAAAGAAAAATTGGATCCCTCAAGAAAAACTTTGGGAATCACTGCTCTAATGGGAATAAAGAGTCTGAGTCTGGTTCTGCAGGCTTCCTCCTGCTAAAAGGTTGTTCATCCTCTCCACCGTCTCCTCTGCTTGGCTCATGTGGAATTGTTGGGTTTTTCTCTGTAAACGTGCCTTGAAATAAACGTCTTGTACGCGTCGCCATCTAAATGAAATTAGAATGGAATTAAAGTCCGTAAATTGACCGCAAGTATGGCCATAGATGAAACTATGCTGGCGAATTTAATGTTTTCAATTTTAAAAGAAAACGACTCAAATTAATTGCAACTTTTCCTAAATCATAACAATAAGCTCAGACAATCCGTCCCTGCACCTTACTGAACAAAATACTTTAATATTTAGTTGTGAAGGTCTAACATCATTTTTTTTTTTGTTAACCAATCTCAAATATGATGCATCAGAAGTGGTTCAGCAGCTTTTGAAATATCACAGTATATTACCAGCTCGTCATGAAGAGAAATATACTCATTTACAAACTAATGAGCCACACACACAAAATTGAGTCTCAATGTTTACACATGCATTTCCCTCTTAACTGGATGTCAATATTTCAGCTCTGACAGCTCCAGCAAACCGTCACTGAACTCAGAGTGCGGTTAGATTCCGGGAATTGTACTTTATGTGTTTGGCTTGGAGGTTTGGGGGGATTAGCTCAGGAATATTATTATCGATTAATTCATATTGGGTTTCTGTGTGTTGGAAAGGAATGTTCGGGTTACAAAAATGAAGAAAAGTGAACTTGTTATCATAGCCAGTGATCACGTGCGTTATTCCATCGTACAAAAAGGTTTAGTAAAGTTTCTCGAGACCCACAAAACTACAAAAGTGTTAAAAAGAAGAAGAAGAAGAACTCAAAGCTAAAATCCTAATCTTGCGCAATTATTTTATTTACAATTCTGGCTGCATATAAGTTGCTTGAAACCAGGCGCTTGAAAGTATTCCAGAATGGACCCGATTTCGAAGGCAATCTCGTTCCCAAATAAAAATATCTATAACAAACATAAAGAGCCATTGTAAAACAGCCCCAAACAATGTCTTTCTCCGCCAGAGTGAAAGGCGATCTAAACCTATTATATGGCTCGAAATTGAACATCCAGCTGAGCCTGGGGAGGCCAATGGATTAACGGGACTCACTGGAAAAGTCCTCGTGTGGGTTTACATGACCGGAAAAGTCACTCGCAGAATGTTTCACCAACTCTATCTTTTCATCGAGCAGCTTGTGCCTGCAGCAAAATACCTAAAGGCACCTCTTACCGAAGCGCGCCGGCTTTCGCCGAGGGAGAGGAGGAACTGCCGCACGAACGCCGGAGCGATCCTTTACACTCGAAGAGCATCGGGAGTTCTTTCAGGTCCAGCGCCGCTCGCCTGAACACTTTTCATCCCCCGCTCGATGAGGGAGAAAGAGAAGAAAGGCTGAAAGAAAAACGCAGCGGCGGCGCAGAGAGTGCTCGTTCGGATGTTTTGTCATGCTGACCGCGACAGCGCTTTGCAAACCTGCGAGCCGACGAGTTCTCCCAGCAGTAGCGCGTTCGCACGATGACAACCTTCCTGCCCCGGGCCAAGAAAAGCCGCCTTCTCCAGCGTGACGGACGATACATTGGGACCCGCTCACATGGACGTTTAGGAGGGTTTATTGTCCCGTGGAACGTTTGCCCAACAGACTTAATCAAATACGTCAAAGCCGGAGCGATTATCAACCATTACCGCAATCATCTCCTGGGTCCCCGTCACCTCATTCTCCTACTTACTCAACATTTGTGTTGCATTGAAAAAAAAAAAAACAGCGATATTCCAGGACACAGTGTCAGTCCTCTCGGCGACGAGATCGTACTGACAAACACAATCGAGGACGTGCAATCAGTATCGACGGCACGGCGGGTGGCCGTGGAAAAATCGTCGGCACTGTGCACACATGCCTTTTATTGACACAAATCTCTGTCCCGTGTGTGATTGTTGGATGAGTGGCAGCGTGTAAACACGAGCCATTGTCTCCTCAGAGCATCCGCGGAGAAAACTGCAGCCAGCTGACGAGTGCGGCGCGAGAGCACCTTCGAGCAAACACTCCAAACATCACAACCTTTAGAATCCGGACAAAGAGTCGGCGCCCTGACACGCTCTGTAACTCCCCTAACACGCCGTTCCTTGGTGATTGTCTTTATTTTTCCCTTGCATTTGGCCCCCGAGGCCGTTTACTTTGTTGTCCCTCACATGTTGCCTTTGGTTCTTACAAATACAGCAGAGGGGAGTTTAAATTGTAAAGGTCAGACATATTGATGCAGGGCAAAGCGGTAATGAGATTTGTTGAAGGTTACCTGCATTAGATCCACACCAGCACATGGCCTTTTCAAGTTGAAAAGAGAAACTGTAAATCTGTTGCCATGAAGGGGGGGGGGGGGGGGGGATGTCTGTATCTTGCCTGCAAAGTTTTAGCAACCTTTGATATGAACTGCCAGCGATCCTCTGCGATGTTACTGAAACCTCGCTTTGTCTTATGATGTCTTCTCTTTGCGCTCCATCCGTGTCTGACAGACGCATAAGCTCAGACATACAAGTATTTTCCTTACTGAAAATGAGTGCAGGTTTTTTTTTTTTTCAACTGATGAGTGCAGCATGAAATATCAAGTGTCGGTCAATCAAAATCAGCGATTTGCCTTTGTGGTAAAAAAATAGAAAATAAAAATCTACTTATAAAAGTAGCAATTATGGAGGTATGATAGTAAAAAAAAATACTTGTGTAGAATTTATAAAAAAAACTAAATCTGGGGAGATAGATTTATGCTTTTTGCTCAATAACAATCATTACAACAAAGATAGTCGTATTTGTTATTTTACGAGCTGCTTGTGGTGCTATGGTGGAATTGGCATGTTTCCTGAGATTAGATTTTAAAAATGATCGTTAACCACCCTGCTTTAAGCTGTGGTTTTCAATCAGGCTGAGCAATTTCAGTGATGACTGATTTTCTAGAGATAGAAAGGTGGCTCCTGTAAAAAAAAAGAAGAAGAAGAAGAAGAAGAAGAAGAAGAAGAAGAAGAAGAAGAAGAAGAAGAAGAAGAAAAGCATTTCGTGTGTACATGAGATAAAAAAGGTTTGGTTCAGTCCAACCAAAGGCAGATTATAGAGCTGTGAAATGTCAGTAATGTTCAGTGTCGACTACATTTGGCTTTCTGAGCGATAAGTGTCCTATCTGGATGTAGGAGCTTGAAACAAGATGAAGTGTAAATAGATGTTATTTTTGCAAGCTTTTCCCACATGTTAACTTTCCCAGTTTCCAAACTGAAATCGAGACAGACGGCGGAGGAGAAAGCAAGAAGATGCAGGTCAAGCAGAGAAGGAGCGGCGCCGTCTGCTGGCCAACCACAAGTTTGATATTTCATGGACACAGTTCAAGCAAAGGCACACGGCAGTTTCTGCACAGCGAAACCACGTTTCACTCTTTATACCTCTAGAAAAGTTGCGATCGCTTGAGGCCCCTTTTACACAATCCCAGTGAAAATGCGTCGTGTTTGCGTTTTCGTTTTAGAAAAGTTCCGCGTATACATGGCAACATTTTGACAATAATGTTGGTTTTCACGGGAACGGCCGAAACACTGAAAATGATGTAGTCAACCGGCACCTCTGGACCACATGTGGCTCTTTAGCCCCTTGGTAGTGTGAAGCGTTCACTACATAAATAGACATTTTGTCTTATTTTGCTCTCATTTACATGCAGAGTCATTTTCAAATGGACTCTTATCGATTGGCTAAAAGGGGTACAATGGGGGGAAAAAACCCAACTAAAACCACTTTAAAAAAAAAACGCACCAAAATTACCAGATTTCCTAAAAGAAAATAAGTTTAAAAATTGGGAAAAGTTAGAAAACCACAATAGTTAAGACTGCTAAAATGTCAAAATAGTCTTAAAAATAAATACTGAAAAAGAAGGTAAAACCACTCACGTGAGATGTTCACCATCTTCAACTGTAATTGACACTTCATAAATGCAACATAGGATCCAGTTTTCATACCAATATCAAACTATGTATGAAACTTTACAGGCTGTGTTTTGCTTCATTTAAAGGTTCGAAGTGTTTTGTGGCTCCAGTTAAATTTGATTTGGTGGAAAGTCACAAAGGGCTCACTGGGTGTTAAAGGTTTCAGACTTTCAGTCTAATATCAAGGAGTCCTTGGAGTTATCAGGGCCGTAGCCAGGAATTTTTCTCGGGGGGCTGGACTCAACATGTGGTGTGCGACATGTGGTGTGCGTTATGCCAGGTGCGCAATAAGCAACTTTCATTATGAAAGGTGCACACATTACATTTTATTTTAATTAAATTGTTTTGCATAATAGATGGATGCCTAACATAGGTATTATTGGTTTTCAGCCAGTTTTTTTCCAAGGCCCGCTCAGCCCCCCTGAATATACGTTGTGTTTCCTTTTTTAAAATCACATGAAAACTATAGCTGCTGGCATGTGAAAAACACCGTGCACAGCTTTTTGTAGGGTTGAAATCCTCTCTGAGATCCTCGTTATCCGTCGCGCTGGAAGTTCCTGACTGCTCAGAGACGATTCGGACTCCGGTGTGCTTCCGCAGTCGATGAGACGGTTTTTCGACTAATTGTAACTCATCAGGAATTTATTTCCTCTGTGGCTGTGAAATGTGTTACACGAGTTGTCTGGAACTCCCAGAAGTAGAAAGGAGGTTAACTCAAAGACGCGCACAGCGGTGGCTTAGAAGTGGAGAAACTCAGCGGCAGCAATGGAAATGAGGAACGACAAGAAGCAGATCCACAAGGGGAGAATAATTACTTCGATATATGCTTGATGAGTTCACATTATGGGTTTAGAGACATGTACATTCACTTAATCACCACAATATTGTGTTTAAGAATCACTGGCATCGACTTTCTCGTCATGAGGTGAGGAAGTTAACCACTGAGAGACCTATTATCATATCTTTTTTTTTTTTTATATATAGAATAGAATAGAATAGAATAGAATATTTTCTCAAGCAACTAATGATATATTATTGGCCAATAATTGTATCATTTGGAGCATTTTAGGGAATTTAGGCACTTATAGGCCAATATTGTAATCAAATTGTCGATCTAATAATATTTATAAAGTCATGAACATTATTTGCGAGTTATTACATGAAGTGATAATACAAATATGACTGAAGCAAACTGTTGTTTTTGCAGCTTCTGTGCAGTTTGCTAATGAAAAACAGGTTTAGTGGTGGCAGAGTAATCAGATTAATTATTTGATAATAGTGATTTTCATTACAGACCTATATCGCACAACCTTCTTCAAACATATTTTCATTTATCCAGGATTATTAACACATTTCATGTAACATGTATCCGTATAAATAAAGCTATAGAGTATATAACCTCACTCGTACTACACATGTAGACACAGTAATCATGTCTGTAAGGGAAGAAGCAAAGCTCATTTAATTCTACACTTTTTTGGAGTTCATGGATTTAGATTTAAATTTGAGTCCTTTGTTTCCGGTATCACATACTTACCAAACTCTCCCCCCTGTGCTAAGTATTATATTTCAGATCCAGAGCTCTGTGAATGCAGATGGGTTCATTCTGGCTTCTTTTGTTACTGCTACCAGTTATATTTTCGCTTTTGAGCAACGGCCCCAGGGGAGTTTCAGCTCTCACAGAAACAATACCATAAAGGTCACTTTGGAAAAACCTCATCTTACACGCACTTTCCAACAAACAGCAGGTATTTGTGTTGTGACGGTGCTGCGAGGGAATGATGATGAAATAATGATCTCACAGGAGACCTCGGGGGCCCTGCGTAAACCACTGCGCCAATAGCAGCGAGCGCGGAGCGCTGCACGCTTTCAGCTTTTCAAGCCTTTGAATCTTAAACAGGAGTGCAACATGCTCAGATCTGGAAACATTCCAGGAGCTCGACATGCCCTCCAACGGCAAAACGCATCTCATCAGCATCTGAACAACAGGGAAGCCGTTTCAGCTGCACTTCGTTAAATAGCGGGGCGCAAATGACAAACTGCTCTGCAGGTTTGGCAGCCGCATTTCGGATCAAACGCCTGAGTGACGAGGTCTTGGCAGGAGAGCATTGATGACAAGTTTGTGGCATGCGTGCTTGTTTTGTGAACGTCTGTGGAGTTAAAGAAACAAATAATCTGGACGTAGTGCTTGAAGGCAGTGGATCAAACATCGAAGCGGAGGGCCATAACTAACCTTTCTCTGGTGATATGGATACCGTCCTAAATCGGATTACATTAAAATAAACACAAAACATTTCTGAAATGAAAGTGCAACAATTATATGTTTTCAACCTGAAGCCTGAAACATACAGTAATTGTGTTACTTAGTTACTCAAATCTAATTCTAGTAAATTAGTTGTGGCCAAAAGTCTGAATGTCCCAACCTAAATCTGTTTTCTTGAGCTATGTCTGTTTGACACATGCAATCACACCAGTGTGATTCTATGTCTACATTAAAACATTCTTTTTCATATTCCAATAATATATGGTCTTATTTAACTTGGATGCAATAAGGGGGAAATCACAACAACGTGAATCTTGCCAAAGGAGTATTTATTAAACAGCACAATCACAAAATAGTTTTTTTCTCTCTCACTTGAATAAACAACGCAAGTAGAGCTTTCTCTGCTAAATATTTGCGACCAGGCAGATTATATCTTGTGTTTGTTCGTTTTTGAACAAACAAACGTGAAACCCACGCCACGCTTCCCTCCCCCGGGCGGGCGTCCCGGCGGCTACCGGGATGACCCATGGATGGGGAGAATGATGAGCGGGCGACACGAGCCCACAGCGTTCATTCGGTCAAATCGGGCAGGGGGTCCTGGACCGTGGCCGTGGCCGGATGGAGGTGTTGCCTCGGAGCGACGGGAGCTGACTCGGCTTTCGCTACCTGATAGTATTCTGCTAAGCTAAGGTGTGCGCTCGTTTGGCTGCAGCCGGCAATTTAATACCTGCGGCTAAAAGCGACAATGTACTTGGGGACAGTAACAGTTACCTTGCAGCATCAAGCTAAGTAGTATTACTCTCGTTCCAAATTTCTCTCCGTAGATGAACGTCAGAATGTTGTATTGTAACGAGGGACGAAACAAACCCGTCGACAAGCTTCTTTTAAAGATCGACAGATGTTACTCTATGTTGTTTCACTGCCCGTTCTCTGAAACCTGCATCGATGTGCGTAGCTTTTGGACAGCAAACGCCTGCAGAAACATAATGAATGGCCCTGGGATTGATTGCTGTAATCATTTAATCTACACTTATTGTTTACTGAGGAGACACTGCCAGCCTTGGCCACAGTTAATGCTGACTTATCAGCATTCAGCCTCATCAATAAACGACCTTGTTGCTGGTGCTATATTAAAAATTGTGCTCAGCAGACGAAGTGCTCGTAAGATAAGAAACCAAGAGGCTCTGAGTGAGCGGATTCCCATTAGACAGGCAAGCTGTTTCAGTGTTAAACCAGATGCAGCGGAGTGGGGGGGTGGGGGTTGGGGGTCCATCGTCACGTCTTGTTAGGCGGCTAAAAATCCTCAGCAACAATTTTTGGATATGGCACGACATAAAAGGGAATGACCAAAGAACTGGAAGCTCCACTTTAGACGCTTTCATCTTCTTCAATTTAACAACATGTGAGATTAAAAAAAATAAAAAATAAATAAAAAATCTTCCAAGATCAGCAAACACATTGAGAAGCCTTAAAAACTAAATTCAACTTTTGGCTTGTTTTCCTGCTCATTCTGTGTACTGCACCAAAAAACAAACAAACAAAAAAAAACAGTAATTATGATTTGAAAGCAAAACACATCACCTGTATAATAAACAGAATGCTAAATGATGCTTGCCAGTGCAGCTGTGAACAAGACAAGAATTGAGGCTATGAGTTAGTCCCACTCTTGTTCCTTTGCCAGTTTGCAGGGGCTGTGCAGAACATGGCAGTGCTTTTCACCCTAAAGGGTCCTCCACAAACTCATCACCACACAAAGCACAAAAAGAACAACAACTCCCCAACCACAAAATCCACAGAGATGGTGATCTAAGCCAAGCACACAAACAAAATACCACTTTATTGCTTTTACTACATAATAAATTCTTTCTTATGGTCTTCTCTTTACTCCAGTTTGGATCGCAGTGACCCCCCCCCCCCCCGTTGGCTGCCTTGTTTTCAGTGCACTCTGCTAAATTATGGGCAAGCAACACAGAAGGACGCAGAGTGCAATTCAAGAAGGGCGCTCGAAAATAAATCATGTCATGCGTAAGGAGAGGAGAACACAATGAAACCTCTTAACTTGCTCCTTTTACCGCGACGACCATTTACAAATATTACCCCCAGTCCATTTTAAAGATTCCGAGACCAAATGTAAATGCTGCACATAACTTCCTGGGATGATTCAAGAACTGAAAACGCCGAAGCATCCATTAACCTTTCGCTTACTGCTGGAAAAGAAAGGAAAGACCTGATTTGTCAAAGCTACTAAGACTGTAAATAGAATTATCAAGGATATACAGGAAAGTATTACACTTTACCGTCTCAAGGGTGAGTCTGGGAAAGGGCCTTTCTCTATGGAGTGTTTTACCTGTACGGGTGGATGGATGGATGGATGGATGGATGGATGGATGGATGGATGGATGGATGGATGGATGGATGGACGGACGGATGGACGGACGGACGGACGGACGGATGGATGATAATTCAATGGAAGGATGAACAGATGAGTTGGACAGACAGATTGACCAATGGACAATTACTTGATTGTGGGATATATGGATGATATGGATGGATGAATGAGTAGTTGGATGGATGGATGGATGGATGGATGGATGGATGGA
The DNA here is from genome assembly GCF_963383615.2 of Lipophrys pholis. Taxonomy (NCBI): domain Eukaryota; kingdom Metazoa; phylum Chordata; class Actinopteri; order Blenniiformes; family Blenniidae; genus Lipophrys; species Lipophrys pholis. Next base: position 19,656,335 of record NC_137647.1, on the reverse strand, counting down.
TGGATGGATGGATGGATGGATGGATGGATGGATGGATGGATGGATGGATAGATGGAGGGGCGTATGGGCAGAAGAATGGATGTCAAACGGGTAAATGTATATAAAGGGATTAGTCTTTTGGCAGAGGGATGGCTGGAGGAAGGACGGACGGACAAACAGATCAACTCAAACACCCTTTTCTAATTCGCCTTTTACTTCCTTATGCTCACAGATGAACGAGTCAATACTCAACACCATCCGAACAGCACAACATTTGCAGTCGACATTGATACATCTTCAATAAAAGCATGCGTGTCTTTGTTTTAACAGACTAATGAAAAGCCTCTTTTTCTCCGGCAGAACGCTGTGAGTGAAGACGGAAATACGTTGCATGCTCCCCTCAAGAGAGACACACACGAACCACACACATATTCTAGACTGACGCACATGCTGCCGCAGGTCCTCCGGGGTTAATGCAAACATGTACCATTGCATGCGGGCTTAAACGTAATATATTTGTCTCTTCACCCAGTGTGACCTCCCATTTTATAAGAGCACTTTAGCAAAGTAAAGTATTTCCTCACTTGTTAACGTACTGTCGAGTCCGGGCCACACGTCTATTTAAAAGTCAGTGTGTTGAGGAAATAGAGCCGTTAACAACTACTTTCAAAATACTGAATAAATGTACTCTGGAGAATGGAGAGAAAAAAAAGTTACTTAAGATGTTTGTTTTCTTCTGTTTTTGCCTCATTCTTTCAAGTAGCAAAGCCTCTTAATGTGAAAGATGAAAAGGAGTTTTATTTATATACAACATAAAAGTTATTGCTTTCTTCGGGGAGCGGTATATTCTTCTGTATAATCGTACGTTGTTTCTTCTAATTATTAAGTCCATTATTCTGCACTTGCAGAAAGATCAGGGGAGGCGTTGCAGCGTCACTACAAACGAGCTCGGCATTAAAACAAACGTTTCACAAGTGATAGCCGTCCGTTCCTGCAACTTCAGCAGAGCAGCATTCGCCTCTAATGTCCCTGATAAATGCTTGACTTGCTCTGAAATATTGACAAAAAAACTATTTCCCGGAGTTGATCGATGTCCTCAAAAACTTTGGGGCCGGCTACCCACTTTTGAAACAGCTGGCGTACGAGCGCACAACGGTGTGCCAAAAATAACACGCTTAATGTGTGTTCCGGAGTTGTTGCCAAAAGTCAGAAAACCTGCAATGTTGAGTGCTGCTGCTGCTGGCGACACGTGAATGTAGAGCTGTGAAGAAAAAGCTTTCAGTGGTCCAGCAACCACACGGAGACGTTCAAAGCAACGTCTTCACTGTCATTATCTCCGAGGTGTGTGCATAGACAAGTTGTAAATTTCACATTAGTGCAAAAAGTCTGTGAGGAAGACAAGCGGTAATCTTCTCTCCGATCTCATGAAAGTTGTTTTCTCTAATGGCGTCGGCGTCATCTGACCGTGGACCGTCAGGAAGAACGTTTTCTCCCCTCCAGACCCGAGGTCACCTTTCGTCTTCCATGCCGGCGCCCGTTGAGACGTCTTCAGCAGAGGGCACCTGCTAATGCCGGCCAGCCACTGGCTAAAAGGGAGGCCTAATGAGTGGGCATGAAAGGCGGCGAGGCGCACGCCGCTTCTCATCGGCTCGCCTTTTGTTAGCCCGCACCTCTCATTAGCGCCCCCCTCATTAGCATAGACGAGGCTTAGAGGATTCCGGCATTTGATGCGGCAATCCCTATGGAGCCCCGGATCGTTTCCCCAAGAACACGGGTATTGTTCAACCCTCGCTGGAATATGAGTCGCTCCAAATGAACTTCTCAACGCAGAACCAGCGAGGGCGCTCGCCCGGACCCAGCGATCTGTCACCAAGGCTTCGGCGTGCAATCCACCTGTTGTTGCCCCGGTGTCCTTGTTAGCGTCCGCGTTTCAAATGCTAATCTGAGAATCTGAGCCCATTTCCTGATTCCAAAATGAGGCCACCTGCTAAATAAATCATTGCAGCCCGTTTGGCAAGGAAGAGCTTTTTTTTTTGTTTTTTACATGGTCATCTATCAATTTCATTTTGGGTGGTACTGAATATATAATAAAGTAAAAATGATTGTGTTCTTAGAATCCAGGTCCTGTTTATGAAAACAAAACAAAACACTGATAGATTGTTTTCATACACTAATTCCTGATGTCTTTCCTCTCTCATTACGGAACAATACATAGTTCACAGACAAAAGAAGAACACGCACAGGAGATGACAGATACCGACTGAGACATTCATTTTCTTTTTTCCCCACAGACAGATTGTGCAGAAATAAAATGGGCACAGGCAGCTGTCGTGTCGGTGATCTTATCTCACCTCGAGCCAAAATTGAACGTACTAAACTTCAATAATAAAATACCAATACTGATATTATCCGGGCCTGCCCAGGATTTCCAAGACTCTGATGTGATTATCAGGGTCAAAGAGGGCGTGTGTGATGCAATTTCATTTTTTTGGATGCAGAAGTTGCAGGTATTAAAAAAAGAAATTGTGATTGTGTGCGTTATTTGTCGTCCTGATTTCTGTCCTTGATTGGGTTTTTTTATGCATTGTTGGCAGTTTTACATCCAAAGTCGACAGACAAACAGATAAATAGATGAATAAATAAATAAATGCAATTTTGAGGGAACATGGACCTGAGGGTTTTACACAGTGTTAAGCACTTTCATGTCAGACTGAGAAAAAGGAGACATTTCTGTACAGAAATTGCAGTTTTTTTTGGCACATGACATTTTCTCAGTTTACTTCAGTTTCCTCCTACATGCCAGGTACATGTATATGAGGTTAACCGGTGACTCAATGACCCCGTTTACTCGACGTCTCAAGTGAAAATGCATCGTTATTGCTAACCCAAAAAAAAAAAAAACATGTTTACGCAGCGACATTTTAAAAACAAAGTAAATTTTTACGCGGAAACGGAAGAAATGCTGACAAACAATATCATTTCCATGTTTGGCCACTAGTGAGTGCTGTCTCTTTTTGTAATGACACCAAATATGCAATACCCCATAAATATTAACCATGGCGAGTATGTGGACAGATGACATACTTGAATTCCTACTGCAGGTGACTCTCAACTATAAACTTACCAAGTCCTATGAGAAGACGGACCGGGAGTCATGACACCCTGGAGGCAGCCATTGCTGTTATTGTCAATCTACTCAGGCATGTGCAGAACAACTATTTACTACGGCCGTGGCACGCATGGACAGTCGCAGCATTTCCGCCGCCATCGATCCAAACACTTTGTGTAAACAGACAAACTGCAACAAAGGTTTTCAGTTTTACTGGACAATGTTGTTGTCTTAGAGTGAGAATGTCCGTTTCTACTTTGTTTGCCCTCCGATGAACTGGTGACCGGTTCAGGGTGTCTCCAGAGTTCAGTCACAATGAGCTATGATCTGATAAGAGCTCCACGGCCGCCTGACTAAAAGCTGAATTATCCAGAAGAAAAACTACACTTTGTTAGAGTAATTTTATATATAGTTGCCATATCCGTGCTTAATTATATTCATGTTCAAGTTCAGTTATATTCCTTGTGTTCTTTCTTAAACAGCGCCTCTGAGGCGCTGCCCACTAATCATATGTTCTGAGCAGGTCAACCTGACCAAGGCTGATAAGCAGGATGAGCCGCGCTATCCACACAGCTGCCTTCTCGAGGTCCCATGCGCAGGGGATGTCCTTTGATTGTACTCATAGTTGATAAAACTGTTAAAGCTCACAGAATGTTTGTTTCTATGATATGTATCCTGTAAACCCTCCCCTTTGTTGAATGGAATAAAAATGCAGGAGAAATGGCCTGGGAGCAGAGTGGATAGGAGGTGTATTTGGGCACACTCCTAGCCATTTCTCCTCGAGTAATCAAAAGCTCATTCTTGTTGTCTTCTTCTTTCTTGCAGATTTAATAAATGTCCGTAGCCTAAACCTGACAACTTTTATAAAGATGAATCATGGAACCATTGCTTCGCTAGTACGAAATAATAACCGGAGAAAAAAAACAAAAATTGTAAATATTTGTTTCAGTTCCCTTTTGTACGCTCGAAGACATGCTGGAAAATATTGCTTCACTGGTTGAAATAAAAGCCTATAAAACAGAGGCTTTGTGTTAAATCATGTATTTAAACAGCCATGCTGTTTGTTATCGACAAAAACAAATTAATAAAAAAAGTCACATTAAACCTGCATAAAAGCTTTTCAGTGTGAGTTTTGGTTTTCAAAAAGGCGAAGGTCAGACGTCTGCACTACCAGCATCCAGAGTTTCATCTGAATTCGCACTGCCCCGGGCGCAATTCACCGTCTTCAGAGTCCCGTGTGCAACAATTGGAGAGTAATCCACGATGCTTCTGTTGGAAAATTGTTCTCCCAGAGATGACTTCGACTTGTTTTCCTTCACAATGTCAGAATAACTGAATAACTGCCCTCCTCTCCCCCCTCCGGTTCGCTGCGAAACATTTAACGATCCTGCACGTTCAACAACCTGTCGTGTTATTGCTCTTAATGTAGAAAAATTGCGGGGACGTAGAGAAACTGCAAGCCGATGCAAATGTGGAACATCATTGAATTAGTGACGATCACCGGCACCGCAAGATTACGACATCCCGGAGAGATTGATTACAGGGGGTTTTCGTTTTCCTCTCGTGTGCTTTGTGTTACCTGCAGGTTTTTATTTTTGTTTTGTTTTGGGTTTGTTTGTTTTTTACGAGCATTCTCATTTCCCATTTTACAGAGAAAAATCTCCTTTAAGTGCTGTAAGAACCCATTTAAAAAAAACTCAGAGCAGTAACTTACTGGGTAATGATCTTCCATTTTTCTCTGCAAAACTGCTGTTTTATGTGTGTGTGTGTGTGTGTGTGTATATATATTAGGGAATGTGTGTACTGGATATTGAAAATAGCTCTCAAATCCAAATGCCTGTAAACACATTTGGCCTGTTCAACGTCAGATTCAGAGGTCGGCGGGTACCTGGTTCTCCTGGACCAAAGGAAACAGACCTGGTTGTGTTTACATTCAGTCTCTCCCACCTGAACACACTGTGCTTATCCCTCAGGCGTGACAAACATGTTGAGAGCATTTCATACCTCATAAAGCATTTGGAAAGACTTGTTGTATTTCAGATTGCGCCTTTCGCTTGAGGTCTTCAATTTTGTCTCTTTTATTGGCACACTGTTACCTTTTACAATCTCATAAGAAAACCAAATGTCACCCGGTTACAGTTATTGGCTTTTTTTTTTTTTCGGGTGGGGACAACTATTGCCTTCATTTTGGTTAATTATACGACTCTTCTCAGCCTTTGTGTTTAATCAGTTCAGCCAATTTCTCTCAGCTTTGGATATGATGTTGGTGGGTTTGGTTTGACAGAGGAAACATCAGCGGAAACGAAGCGCCGACTCCACCACGGACGGTGTTGTAGGTGACTAAAATGGAGATTCTCCCCATCTTTCATTTCAATCGTATTTACCCCCGCCATCATCTTTTTATTTTCTTATTTTCCCCCCGGCTCGTTCTTTATTAGCTTCTGCTTTGCAGTTGTACACCCGGAGGGCACTTTGACATAATTTGTAATAAGAACACTGGCTGCGTGGCAATTTCCCACTCTGAGCACTTTCCTCCGCGAGGTCACGGTGAGAATATGAGAGCTGATGTAAACAGCAGACGTCCCGCAGATGATTGCAGGGATTTGAAATGATTTCGCCAAGATAAACAGATAGTTGACACACGTGCTGTGTTTACTTCTCCGCTGCTTGATGAAGCGTGGAGATGAGGAGGAGGAGGAGGAGGAGGAGGAGCAGGAGCAGGGGCAGCGTTGAGATGATGCTGATGAGATTAGATGGAGCAAGACATATAAGAAGGAAGAAAAGAAAATGATTAGATAGAGGAGTATTGAGCTGATGAAGAGGTGAAGTAGAAGAATGATGAAGATGCAGAGAAGGAAAAGGAGAAGGTGGAGGTGATGGAGAAAATAATGGAAGGGAGCTGAGATATCGATGAGAAGGAAAAGGATGGAGTGGGAGGGGAGGACAATACGAAAAGAGGAGGAAAAGGAAGATATGGAGGATGACAATGAGAAACAAGGAACCATAAGACACTGAGGAGGAGAAGAGAAGGAAGGGTGGAGCACTGAGAAGGAGAGGAGGAGGACAAGCAGAAGAATGAGGAGGAGGAGGTGCATTGAGGAGATGAAGACAAGGAGGCAGAGTAGAAGCAAAAGGACAAGATGGAAGTAAGATAATGAACTGAGGTAATGAGGAAGATGAGGGCTTAGGAAGGAATGAAAGTGGAGGGGAATGACGTAAAAAAGGAGGAATTGAGGAGGGAGAAAAAATATAAGTGCTGAGATGATGATGAAGAGGAGGAGGAGGCACAATGAGATAATGAGGAGAATGATGAAAAAGAGCAGCAGGAGCACTGAAATTATGACGGTGAGGAGGTGGAGGACAAGGAGCAGGAAGGCCACTGAGGAAATGATGTGAGGAAGATGGTGGAGGAGGAGGAGGAAGAGGAGGAGATAGAGGAGCACACTGATGAGTCCAGTGACAATGTCAGCGTGGTCCTCATCAGGAACATCATGTGTCCTGTGTGCGTCCGTATGAATTGAAACCGACAATTAGAAGAAAAATAAAAGTCTCCGGGAGTACAGTCATCACAGTTTCATGCTGGTCTGGTTTGTTCCTCAGGTAACCATGGCAACAGCCCCAATGCTACGCGCTATAGGGGTTTTCTATTGCAGGGTAGGAAATGAAATATTCTGATTTATGCTAATTCAAATCATTATCTCTGAGGGCCTTGAAACACAGAAATTACAGGAAGTGGTCACATCCTGCTGGATTTGTTTCAAAAAGAACTCCAGTGGCAACTCTGAACTCCTATTTTCTGATTCATTGTTTTCCTTCATTATATCGGTCCGGCTTCATCTAGGAAAGAAATACATGGAGAAGAAAAGACAAAACAAAACAAAAAAGTGGTGCAGGGAGCTGTGTCTAATAGAACTTGTAAGTTCGTTTCAGAGTGTCAGTATGAGTTAAACTTAAAAAAAAAAAAAAAACACCATAATGGCCAGTTAACTGTTGTAAAATGAAGTAATTGCAGCAATTTTCTATCAACGTGGGGACAAAAGAATTCTTCCACACAGGAGTGAAACCACTGGCGACTGCTGGCAACATTAAAACCGCCTCCCTTTTACAAAAGACTGAACGAGTCCTAACAGTATGGTATGGAACATAATGCGTGCTCACTCTTTCTTCCACCAAATCTTATCGCGCACGGCCATTTTCGCATTTCACACATGTGTAGAAAGAAAGTGACCCGATGCAGGAAGAAGAGGTGCAGAGCCTGATCACTGGCACATAGCTAAAACTAATGGGGCAACAACCTTTCATTAATCCCGACTTAAACCGAAGCTCCACTGCTAATAAAGTTCCTCATCACACCGTTAGAGAGAAACATTGGGAAAATTATAACGGGCTTCAGATCGTGGTCCGCGTGCATGACTCAATATGTAACATGTACATTAAAACACATTTGTGTTTTGACACTAGAATGAAGAAAATTTCAGATCTGAAATTTCAGATCTATAAAACGCTGCCATAGGTTTAGACTGCTGGGGGGGATCGTTACTGTACTGGCGCCCTGTTTCAAGTAAAAACATTTTCTTTTACATTTTTATTTCTGAAAAGTTTCACGTTGACAGGAAATGGCACAAACACTGTAGACGATGTAGTTTTTTTGTATAGGGCCACTAGTGGGTGCTGTTGTAACGTAATAAAACCATCTTTTGTAAGCACACAGAGAACGGCACGCCATAACCATCGAAGTCTGAAAAATAGAATTCATCTGTGAATATGATCAAGATGAACGTGTATTAAATGTACACGCTGTTGGAGGAGCACAGTTAAAGAGTGAACAGCACACACCGCATCCACATTCAGATGTGGAAGCTGCCACCTCATACCTCATACCCTCACACATGCAGGCTTCTGATAGTTGGGTAACAACAATCATCGCAACATCTGTGGATTCAATACATTCTGTCAATTTATTTTCTTTATTTGTCCACACCCCGGGTTTTCAATTTCCCCTCAAACCATTAGAATTTAGATTTTGTGGAGAGAAGAAGGCAGTGCCTCTGAATAGTGTTCACTTGGAGCTTCTTTGCATAACACACATTCTACTGTGCTCGCAGACAAAACGAGTCCATTTAGTCTTCAGTCTAGAATCAGACCTGTTCTTAGTGGAGTCCTCGCACTGGACTCATGCCATCGCTCCCAGAAACTTCAGACAAGAACTTTGGAAGATTTGTAAAGTAAGTCGTGCCAAAGTGACATGTCAACATAACCACAATTTACTCAAGTACCACGCCAGGATAGCTGGAGTTGCTCAAATAATTGATGAAGAAGGGAAAACTACTCAAATAATGATAGCTAAAACAAATACAGTAAAAATGAGATACAGAAAAGGATTGAAATTGCTCTTGCTCTTAAAAGAAGAGAAGGTAAAAAAGGGGGAGGGAAAAAAGAAGTTTCTTGAGAAATAATCTATTTTCAAAATACTCCCCAAGCAGTTTAATTAAATTGCTACTTACATCATAATCATTTTGCTGCTCACATTTATATAGTTTGGTAAAAACTGACTGGAGTGAGTAAAATGTCGATGTATAGGACTTGAAATGATTGCATGCTGAATACAGAGTATTTCCATATTATTTTATAACTAAAAACACTGAAAACATGGAGAAAACTGTTGTAAAAAGCTCTGTGATAATAAGTCACTCGCACTTGCAGACTGCCCAATTCTACTGTGAATCACACAGCGAAAAAACTTTATCGGTGAAAGTGCAACACTTCTCAGAGATTGGCTCACTTGTCGCTCTGGAGGCCGAGGCTGACAATATGCTCATGGCATCACGTCTCCACGCCACTTCACCGTGATTCATCTTCTCTTGGCAAAGTCCGACGCTTTGGTGGAAGTGGCCTCAGCTGAGCCTCGTCCGTGCCCATGTCACTTTGCATATTAAAAGGAACAGATGTTGAATGTTCACTTCCAATTATTAGTGGTAATTACAGTCCTGTTGTGGAAAGGCCATGTGCACATTTGTATATCGGGGTGTCAGAGCTCATTATTGTGCTTCCTATAGCTCACAACATATTAATCCCAATGGGGGGGTTGTGCGTCTGGCCGCATCGCTTATACTGGCGAAGCAGCAAAACAGAAGAGGACCAAGAGGTTTTTTTCCATTTTGGGGCCAAGATAATGACTTAATTAAAGAGAGAGTGGGAGCACAGCCAGGATGAGAAAGGATGTGTCCACAAGTGACACCCGGAGTCCGCCGGGAATCACTTCCAGCTCCGACCTGACGAATTCCTCTGAACCGGCGCGATGGCCGAACCGCCGAGTCTCTCGTGTGGTTTAAAGTGGAAACTGATGTAAGGTGAAGAAATACAGATGTCCGTTAAGTGGCTGGAGAAACATATTTTATCATCAAACTGCCCTCTGGGGTGGAAACAAGGTCTTCAGAGGGAGCACTTCCATCAATGGGAAAGTGACAATTGTGCAGAGGTAATGGTGCAAGGGAAGGAAGTTTATCAGTGGAACACTGTCTCCACACACACACACACACACACACACAGCTGCTAATGGCGGTTATGTAGCTATACCTTTCTTGCATTTTAAAGTCACTACGGTGAACTTAATAGCGAGGCAGAAAAAGGTTTAGTCATCAAAGTGCGGTGGCCTCGTTTTCCAAGAGCGCTCCGCTCAGAAGGCTAAATTACTTTCACAAGCAGCGGTCCAGATGCTTTGATCTCGTCGTAACAGGCAGAGGAGCTGAGACTCCCGCATTTAATAATCACTTCTTCTTTTTTTTTTTTTTTTTTTTTCTATTTACTCAAATTTGATTGAATGTGCTGGATTCCCCCTGAGGGGGGAATTAACCGATTTTTACAGGTGCGAGAGAAAAGAGTTGCATCGTGGGTTTGGGAACATGTGCGTCACTTGGCAGAGGAAAGAAATATGTGATGTATGTGGGGGGGGGGGGGGGGGGGGGGGGGGGGATTGAGTAGTGGAAGCCATGTTTTCCTACAGATTGTGCAATGTCTTCAAATATCTGACTATTTACTCTTCCACATAGTATACCCTCAGCATGGGGCTGAACTCTCAGAGGAGAAAGATTAAAAAGTCTGATTATTAATTCAAAAGTCTTAATGGTAGCATGGCGGGTTCGGTGATTACACAGAAAATCAAAGGGTGCACTAAAATGATGCCTTACATACAGACGGTCCAGGGTAGCATTTATGAAGACAATTATGATTGTAATTCTTAGCAATTTCAGCACCAGTTACATTTTCAGACGGCAAGAGATTTTTCCTGATTACGGAGTCATCCTCTCCCTGTCTATTGCATGTTACAATAATAAGCACTTTGACGTTTCTTTTAAATAAGGATGGGGATAGTAGAATATAAAACAGACTAAATTACAATTCTAAGTTTGTCATTCAAAACGTATTTAATACAGAGAAATTGTAAAAACGTGGATAACATGAGGAACTGCAGAACTATATACAATATAATATGTATACAATATAAATATCCACATGTGTATTAACCTTTTATCACAGAATTGATGAAAATATTTAAAGTCTGTAAATAGTCAAGCCTGTTCTTCTGTCTCTTGGTCCAAGATAAAATCCAAGATCAATATCTGGCAGGGCTTCAATGTTATTGTGTGTTTTTTACGTTACTTTGAATCTCCTGTTAGAAATGTTTGGCACGCTGGTGAATCTTGGGATTGAACAGTCGTACTGCAGAAAGGCTGGCGGTCATTGTAATGACTAGTATATTGGCACAAAGTTACACTATTTGGGATCACTTAGATTCTCTAGATATGAAAAATAGGCGAGGATTAATAATTATGAGAATCATTCAAGCCAAATAATGTCAGCGGCGGGTCGACCATTGTATTTACTGATGCCTCAATGCGTCAGAAGCATTTATCCATTCATAGCAGAGTTTGACATGTTTTTTGAGCTGGTTTACCTTAAAAAGTAGCTGTAACAGTTAAAAAGGTGATATTGAGTTTCTGATAAATATATTTCTTCGGGATGCACTGATATCACTCTTTAAAGGACAGATACAAGTATTTAATGTCCACAGGTTATGCGTCGCCGCAAACCACCTCCGCACAGCCTTTAATAATTTCTAGGTTCAGTTGTCAAAATTTAGTTCAGTTGTCCCATCAAACAGTGTGGGCGGGAGATACGCAGTATTTTATCTGCGATAAGACGTCTGTTGGTTCTCTGGAGAAGAGTACAGAAGTAGGATGCCTCGTACACTAAGGTCCTCCAGTGAGTGAAGGCCATCTGTCCGGATCGATGTATAATCTGATATTAGTGCTTAATGAACAATTTTGTTTATTATTGTTTATTTCCTTCCTCCCCCTCAGATTGCCTCTAACGGCCCGTCTACAAAACAGCATTTCAAGTGGAAAAGTATTATTTTGTGTTTTCCTTTCAGAAAAGTTTCGCACGATGTCCGTTGACATGGGAATGGCAGGAAAGCTGAAAACGATGTCGTCAGCATGTCGGGCCATGGGCCATGTTGTTTTTTGTTTATGTAATGACACTACACACACGTATGCTAGAAACATTAACAATGGCGAGTACACGGACACTCGTAGAGAGAGGCGTTGTCGTGAAAATGTGGTCGTGGAAATGTTGCTTCAGACCAATTTCGGATCTCCTCGATGACCCCAGATGGTCAACACATTTCAGTGAAGCCAAACACTAGAGGGCTCACGCTTCAACAGGCAGCTTTCCAGGTCTATTTTAGAAATTAAAAAAATAAATAAATACAATTTGAACACCTCAGAGCTCACGGTTCCCTGCTATGATCTCTGGCGCCCATTCAAGCGGGTCTCAGGCCTTAGTTTGGGAACTATGAAATCATCTGCTTCCATTTTTAGTAGCCAATCACCACCAATAAAGGACGCTTATCATTGTATAAGGTCGAGTAGAGCGGTAGGACGTTGGCAAGGCAGTGTGAAATACAAAACTATGCAAGAACATACCAGCGCACGTTTTGTTGTCAAACCCCAGAAATGCAGTACTGAAAGTTATAGTACAGAAAGTATCAACTGTTCCAGTCACATCGAAGGCAAAGGGGTACTTTACCTAACTGTTCTGAGCTGAGCATTTAGAGGCCTGTCAGGGACTTCAAACGAGTGAAAGCCGAAAGTGAAAGTCTCCCATGCTGCCGTCAAGCGCCCTGCATTGTGCAGCCAGTGTAGACATCACTTAAGCATCAGGATAAGACTGGAAGCATATGCTCGCCCAAGCTGTTGTCGCTGGCCCACAAGTGAAGTGTTTACCAAGAGAGAGGAAAAATCTGCTCCCGTCCAAAGTTTTTCTGGAGCGTATTAAGAATCCTCTTCCTACACAAAGATGCACCACTGGCATGTTAAGATCACTGTTTTTTGTTCGACAATTACAATCGATTCTCTTTTTTGTAATTGGAGACAATGCCGCTGTGCCTTTGAGTGGATACAAAAATCGGAGGCAAAATGTGAATGATAAATATTTCCCTGCTGTTGGCCTTGGGTAAATGAGATAATACTTCACACTTGAGATGAGGACACTCTGGGGACATTTTGTGTTCATGTGTCAGTCAAAGACAAAGAAAGCCGATATGAATGACAGCCAGTAAAGCTTTGAAAAACAGCTCCAGCTCCAATTCAAAATCTATTTTTCAATAAATTTTTGATTGATATGAAGGCATTTTTCTGTTTGTTTTTTTTTTTTTCTCAAATGTCACAGTTTGCAGCATCCCACGAGGATAATTACCAGCCAATGCATATTAATTATATTTATTTTTCACCTCTGTCTGTCAAAGCCTCTACTTTTTTTTTAAGAAACATCTCCAACTCTAAAAGTGATGCGTTTACGGTGAACAAAATGGTGTAATTAAGGCGAGAGAGAGAGAGAGAGAGAGGTTGAGTTCTGAAAGGAGAAGCAATTAAGATGTCGAGTAATAGCTCACTGATTCTTCCAGCTTGACATAGACAATAATGAAGTGAAGGTGCCCTTCCTCAGCTCATAAGGAACCAGCTGCCTATGGAGGATACATCGACACAGATCATAGGTGGGACGTCACGGTTCATTTGTAGGAAAAAATTTAAATAATTGCTTGAGTAATATATAATTGGAAGAAAACAGGGTTTTTTTTTTTTGGTTTTTTTTTTGGTAGTGGGTCCGTGAATCCCTCTTAATTTAATACATTTATTATTTCACTTCCACCTTTGCTTATGCTTGCTCATGTGGAGTTGTTTGTTTTTTGTTTTTTTTCTCTACAAAAGTGCCTCGAAATGACTGTGTTGTATTTGTATTCAAATAAAATTGAAATTGAATTTTTCTTGCCAACAAATGCCACAAAAAGACTCAAATCAACAGTGCGAGGGCTGCTCTGGGTCGCTGAGCTTCACTGATGTCCAAAAACTAAACTCGTCAGTCAGTGAAGCCAGTAATGTTCTTTTCATTATAATTAATGTGCAAGCCATCTTTGAGACTACGAGGGAAGACAAATGCTGGACAGGCTGCTAAAACGCGGCTCAACCCCAAAAAATAATCACTTATTATTGCGACTAATTCGGAGTGCTAACCAACCGACATGCAGGGAGAACATGCAGACTCCAATCACCAATCAGCGATGGGGTGACAGCCGTCAGGACATTTTTCAGCCTTGTTAATTCCATTTTCTGTCAATAATATATTTTTGAAGAATGCTATACTACAGAATTCATCCTCTATAAGGCCACAGCTTGAATAAAATGAGCATCATGGTAAGAGGAAGTAAAGGAGGAAGGATTATGGATATGTAGTCGTCATGTGATTTCTGAAGTCCCCAGATGTTATTAATGAAAAAGGCAGCAGCTCACATGGCAACGGCATTTTTCAATGGCTTCCCCACCAAGGAATCATACATTTAGGAAGTCTAATGATGAACAAGAGCTCCTCCAGCCAGGCATTTCTTCTGACTCTTTTCACCGAGGCCTTCAATGCCTCTGCTCCGTTACGGGTCTGGGAATGTGGGCCGGAGAAACCCAGATCATGTGGCGCCCGTGGCTGTGCACAGAGACACGGCCGTGTGGTGGGAGCCGCACTGGCAGGCTCTGGCGTGCGCCGCACTGGAAGACAAATAAAAGCGAGCAGCCTCGGTACCTCTGCTTCCCACATGGCCGGATCATCACTTGTGTAACTGTGGCGGATGGCGAGGTCAGCACGGACAGACCAACTTCTTCCCAGACGGATTTACACACACACTTTCCGTCATTATCAATCAACGCTTTAGTAGGTCCTATTGGCTCACTTAGAGCCTCTAGAAAAAAAAAAGAACAAAAAAAAATCGAAGAATCATTTGATGCATTTATCGAGACCATTTATGTGTAATTTTCAGAAAGCAGTGCGGGGAAGGCTTTTTTTTTTTTTTTTTAAGCTGAAAGGCTATGGACGGATATAATAACCTACAAATGGAACATATAATTTAATGACGACCCTGATGGTTCAGGTAAATGTGTCTCGTTGGCTACCGCACTATTCCACTCAATGTACTCGACGCAAACCCTTGAAATTACAACTTTAGTCTTTTCTTCTCAGCCTGGTGGGATAACAACTGCTGACGTTGGCAAAGTCATTAGTACATTTAGTGTTGAACTTTTTAAAATACTCCCCCTGTTTATCACGTGTGTCCTCACATGGGACAGCAGCAGGGCCGTCGGGGGTGGGGGGGTTTAGTGAGAGTAAATCGAGTAAAGAAAGCTGATTACTATAACAAGTGCGAGTCGGAGTGGCACTTTTCTGCTCAGTTAGATCCATTTTTCAAGAGTAGGGCTGAGGGCTCTCGAATGCTGGCTGAGCCTGGAGATGATAATGGTTCTATATATGTGCACATTTTAAAGAAATGCCCTCCTCTTAAGCAGCCATTATCGGGCGTCACTTCGGGCAAAGCCACGCAGTACAATGCTGATCTAACAACAGCAAGGAGGTATTATCACTTAGGTTTGACCGAGCTCTCCATTCCCTATCTCACCTGGGCGGCTGTTCACGATCGTACATTCCTCGCGTGTTGAAAACTACAAGAACACGCATGTGTTATCAGCGGGGGGTACAGGATTTAGCCTTACGGCATCCTTACACCCACTCTGAGCAGCCGTGTGTCCCACTTGACAATTTCTGCCCTGCGAAGTTCTGGGCATAAAACAAGAACACGAAGAAAAACAACTTGTTGAACTAATGATCTGTGCAATGCAAAAGCAGTGCAAAGAAGAAAAAAAAAAAAAAAAAATATATATATATATATATATATATATCTAATTACATGTGGCAGCTGCATAAATGGGAACAGTTTGTCTCGAGAAAATTTCGCCAACAACACCACAGATGACTATTAGAAGCATTGTGGGTGTAATTAAACTCTTAATTCACTCATAGTAATTGTAATCTCGCCACTGTTGAGAGGTGAAATTGAATAAGGCTCATTTCCATCCAACAACTTCACACAAACACAGAGAGACGCTCCTCGGGCTCGTATTATGGGATTGATGTTTACCCAGGAAAGCACTGTGAAGAAGATTGTGGGACTTTGAGACTTCATTTACAAGTTGGGAAAACATGAAATTTAGAAAAAAACACACAAACAAAATCTGTCTTGTCTTGAGTTCTTGAGTTAAATGTCCATTCCAACAAGTGGTGAGGAGTCAACATTCCTCTTTAGGGTGGAGATCCATGAGTGAAATGAAGGAGATTTGGGTCTTGGGAACATTTATACTCCCTTAAAAAAATAAAAACTGTCTGGGAAGTTTCATGTTTCTGTTGTTTCATTTGTGTGTCTTCATAGAGCAATAGATTAATACGATTGATTTTATTATCTACATATGTCCAAGACTTTGACAGGCATTATCCGGAACGTTTAAAGGTGATAACATTTTCATGTGACATTGAAGAAGGAAGACACATGTTGGGTTTATTCCAAATTATGAGCAAATCAGGCTGAAATGTTGCAGAATGTTTGGTGCATCTCGGTGACTGTTGATTTAATATTATTAAAGAACAATTTAGCATTTCCAAAGCCACTGGAGTCAGGTTGCTTGGATTTGGACGAAGTCTCGCACCTTAATCCAAGTGAATTCTTTAGTTCATGTTGTTCACTACATTTGTCTTCAGCAATGTTATTCAACTATTTTGACTTGAGCTCAGGGTGTAATTTTTGATAACAGAAGAAGGAGTATGTTTTACTTCCACGGGAGGCATCAGATGAAAAAGTTCCATTAAAATGGATTGAATTCATTTTTAGACAATGAACTGGAAATTTTACGTTGCGCAACAAATCATGGAGCGTAAACCAGAAAATGTAGGACCATTATTAATGTTTTCGGGTTGCAGGGAATCATTATAGATTGGAGTTTCGAGGTAAAGGCACTGAACCATGTTTGCCAGTAGATGATATTCGACTGAAACTCCAGCATTCAGCTAGAACGTATGATTCTGTGACTTTAGAGTTTAGGACTTTCAATAGATTTTCAGATATATTTATTTGATGCATTTTCCACAGTCTGCTAGTGAAGTAACTTCAATCACCATGCGGATGTGAAGATCTTTTGGCAGAGGCGAGATTTGGAAAGTATCTCTGCCTCTCACCCTGCCTATGCTTATTGCTTTGTGTCAAATACTTCAGCCATACGTGGTTACGTTGGTAACCAGACGCTGTTATGTGAACACTCATTTGGTGACAAGCTTATATATAAGCACAGAAAAGCCAGGAGGGACGGCAGCGTTCCCTCACTTTATCCAGTGAGCTATAGAGTCCATGTTTTTCTCCTCTGGGTCTGTTATTCTTTCTCTCACCCTGATGGATGTGCCTTTCTCTTCTCTTTATTAAGAGTGGGTATAATCACAGGAGGTGACCCCAGCTGTGCATTACACTGATACTGTAAAATAAAATATGATTTTAAAAATAAGCACTATTGTTGTGTTTTATTTCTATGTCCACCCTCCTGCTACTGCGGGTGTCACACGCTCAAGGTCAAGACGCCCCGATGCAACACCGGTGCTATTTGGAATGTGGTAGTTTGGTATACCAGACACAACTGTGCTCAGGAAGCAAGCATACAGATTGTGTGAAACAACACTGTCAGTTCCATTGGTGACAAAGTTAAGGTTTTGTCGCGTAAGTTCTGGCACCACAGCATGCGCACACGGATGTGCACAAAAACAATTTGACAGCATGATGTGCAACTCAAACAGTGAGCTCTGGCCTGATGCAAAACAGCAGGAAACAGACTGACTTTACCATGGAACAAAGAGAAAACCCCCATTTTTGACCGTTGGACGGCAGGGTTGTGTTCTACCCTCGGTTGTGTCTTCCAGAGAAGTATTCCGTGAGACGCAAGCAAAGCAGCGCTACCAGTATTAGCACAAGGATCTAACAGAAACATAATCAGAAAAAAAAAACAAAAAAACTACACAATCACATCAAACTATGTGACAATGAGCAAATACTATTTGCTGATTTTCACTAAATAGGGTTGTCTTATGTGTCACTGCACCCCCCCTCCCTAAAAAAAGCGTTTCTTGGCTGTTTTAAGAGAAGGCAAAAATGAAGAGTCGACCCACTTCTCCAGGGAACACGACACTACTGGGTGCAGCACAGAGTCAGCTGGATAAAACTCTGTATTTCTGAGAAGCTATAAGTAACTCGGGCATTATACAGTTTGATGCACGTAATTAAGCTTAAATTGGCCATCACAACACATTAAGAGACCGAGAATATACAATGCGTCAGAGAAATGTGAGCGAGTTGTGAAACAAATGCCAACCATGCAGAAATAGTTACATATGATGTGTGTATAGATTTTACTGAAGAGGCTTGTGACTCCGTTTATAGAGTTTTGGTGCTTCAATTGGGTGAACCACTGAATCCTAAGTTTGTCCCAATAGTGGGTGAGCACAATGCATGGCAGTCATCATGTGACACTAAACAATTTATATATATACATGAGCAATATATGTAAAGTGCGCTGACCATTCATTAGGTACACTTATAAAATATGGTGAGTACAACAGCTCTCACATTTAATTGGGATTTATATAGATAATGATTTTTTTTTTAAGCATTTCTAAAAATCTCTATTGATGCATGTGTGTGAGGAAACCAAAATATCCGAAACCCTGTTGTAAAATGGGAAGAGAAATACCAGAAATGTATACAAGTGTAGCTATTATAGTGGACAGTCAAGTTAAATGGACCAACAGCAGTCTCATGTTTTAGGGGGGTTTTGGTGTTGACTTTACCTTTGAAATGCTATTTTAAATAAATTCACTTTGACAGATGGATGGATGGATGGATGGATGGATGGATGGATGGATGGATACATAGGGCAATTCTATAAAAAAATCAATAGATTTGTAGATATCCGTTCAGTCATGCTAAATGAGACTTTACTCACACAGTCATTGAAAGTAAAGCAGTGTATTAAAGTTGCTGTCATGCATGAATCTGGAGTCAATTTTACACCACTTCACCTCAACTTCAATACAATAAAAGCTCCCTTGTGCAACTCAAATTGATATGACGATAAGAAACGCCCCCCCCCTGCCTCTGTGGGGCGGATTACCATTTTCATAGCTTCTAGCAGTGTGCTGAGATTTATTCGCTCTGGTTGGAGGTCACCAGCAGGGCGTCCGGGATCTTTGGCCTCAGCCTCGAACTTCAATCTTCAATTTACAGTCCTTTTATTTCAATCGCATTACTAATGACTGTAAATCTCGTATTGCACCAACTGCAGGAAACTGTTCCTTCACACCTACGCAGATAATGTACATGTCTAACGCTGTTAGTCATCACATTTCAATGTGTGTTGCTTAAATGCATTTTATATCCAGAGGGCCTGATTAACTAAAGCTATAATAAAAAAAATAAAAAAAACATAGATGGCAGTGATATTGTGAGCACACACATGTAGAAGCAAACAGTCTCGTTGAAATATAACACACTATCCATTTAGCACGTTTACCTTTATTAATATGAATTGTGGAAAAAAACAAAGACGAGTTCAAACCTGATGGGTTTAGTTTTTGGACGTTAATATACAATATTTATTGTGTTGTACCTCATCAACTCCTGGATTGTGTGTGTGTGGGTGTGTGTGTGTGTGTGTGTGTGTGTGTGTGTGTGTGTGTGTGGGTGTGTGTGTGTGTGTGTGTTCAGGTCTAATTGCTTTAAACCCTCAAGCAAGCAAGGAAAATCAACAAGACCGTGAGCCTGTTTCTTGCTGTGCATGGTGAACCTCATGTTGTTCCTCTAGTAACTCGCCCAGCTATCGCCTGAATATGCAATTTAGCGCGTTTTTTTTTTTTTTTTTGCAGGATCTTTGTAAACCAGACCCACCGCGTATTGGCAACACACAGAATATGAGCACATGGCTAAAATAGTGTGAATCCTATTTTCGCTGCCAAAACATCCTCCAACTGCTGAGGCGTGGACCTGTGAAGGTGTGTCGCGGTATCTGCGTCCAATATGTTAGCAGCAAGATCCTGGATGCTTCCAATGTGCATCAATGAGCCGCCCGCGGTTCCGTCACAGCCCATGAACAGCGGCGTTTTGGAGATGCCCTAACCTCTAGAAGCAATCACAACCAGGGATTCGCCAGTTTTTCCCGCTTCTAACACAAACTTTGCAAACAAAATATTCACCTGCTGCCGAAAAACATTCCACATCCTAACTGGTGCCTTTATTAAGAGACTCTCAGTCATTCGCTTTACCCATCACGTCGACGCGTCCCATTGATGCGTATTTCAAAATGAATAATGGATACATGCACAAAGACACAGGAGTCCTCATTGGTCATAAGGTGCCGAGCGAGAGTGACTATCCTGCATGTGATTGAGGGGAGCTGTGCTGTGGACACAGGGGAGCGGATCCTGTCAGAGACGAGCTTATTGACTGTCACTGTGGCTGATCTGAAGGACAGATAACACTCGCTAAGCCCTCAGGTCGCCGGCGCTGGTACCACAGGGAGGGTGCTGTGAGTGCCCTGCCTTTGTCGCCATCAATCTGCCACAGCTCCCTCGCACCGCCTGTCAGGTGCGTGTCTGAGAGCTGTGACGCACGCCCGACTCCCTCTCACGGCGCTCAAAGACCTCCGAGACAGCCAACAAAGTTGGGGGGGGGGGGGGGGGGGGGGGGGGGGGGGGGGGGATAATGGGTCATGGTTTTGCCGCCGGGGGCCAGTGCGCTGAAAATAAAAAACACCTGTCACGAATGACCGTTTTCTATGAGAAAATACTAAACAGCCGGCTTCATTACAGGGAGACATTTCAATAATGGGGTTTTCAATGGCCTGTGTATACAGAATATTTCCACCAAAGACACAGTGACAAAAAAAATAAATAATACACTGAATAAAGTATGAGATGGATTGTAAAAGCAGGCCGAGGCACTGCAAAGTTGTTTCAGTGAATAACGGGAGAAAATGTTTATTTGCATCATCTGAGAGCGCATTTTTTTATCACTAAGGCTTTCAAAAGGTAGTCAACAATATGATGTCTTGTGATTCATTGAGATGAAAATGGGACTGCAGTCAAGTTTTTTTTTTTTGACAGGTAAGATATTAAAGTGTCTTGCAGTTACCTCTCAAAGCTCACCACTTCTTTGGTTTCCGCTCCTTGAGGAGGCTGTCAGCGAGCGTTTTCCTGTCGAGTCAGCAGTCCTCACCCACATTGCAGTAATGTGAACTCGACCAAATCCACAGATTTATGACATTCACACTGCAGTAATATGCTTGAGATGTGTTTCTATCTCCGGTTGTTCGAGGCAGTATCATTACAGCAAATTAAGAAATCCTTGAGACGTTGGGACATAAAAAAACGCAGCATTGTTTAGAATATTAGGCATTTGCAGTAGACCAAGACTGTTAATATGAATATGCTTGTTTAAAAAGATTTTAAATTAAAAAGGTTTTAAGGTGGGATTCAAGGGCGGCTGTGGCTCAGTTGGTAGAGTGGAAGCTTGCAGGTTCCAATTCCAATCTTATCCAGTCTAAGTGTCCTTGAGCAAAACACTGAACCCCAAACTGACGTCAGGGAGGTACTGAGGAGCGAGGTTATGGAGCGCCTGGAACGTCGGAAGTAGAAGTTGGAAAAGCGCTGTTGAATCGGGGAAGGCAGTGGATTTTATGGAGAACTGGGGTCATGTGATGGATGGAAGGAGTTGTGCTAATGATACGGGCAGCAGCGTTCTGAACCGCATGGAGTTTATGGATGGATTTTGAGAGGGAGGCCAGAGAGAAAGGAAACACTTTAGTAGCTCTTATGGTCCGGTTCCGCCTGCTCCTCCCAAATCTCATCCCTGCAGTATTCTGAAGCCGTCTAACGGCCTCTCATCCCCCTGCTATCATCACCACTGCAATACATTCACTGCTGGCATGGTCCTGGATTCTGAGGCCCCTGCTGTGCTGTGAATGCGAAACACATCATAGTGCAGGGGGCTTATTTTAAGACCCTAAATATAACCAGTGTTGCCACGGTTACCTTGAAAAAGCAATCTGATTACCACTTACTCATTTTAAAAAAGTAACTCAGTTACTTTACTGATTACTTGTTTTTAAATGGAACTAAATACGACTACAAGTAACTCTTCAGTTACTTTCAGCAGCTGCCGACACCCCCCACCATCTCAACATAAGAATAATTTGTTTTTCCAAAAACTCAGTTCTGATCCCTGCCTGGCCTCCTGCTGATATTTCAACCTTTGACCTACATTCTTTGTTGTATTTATATCTGACTCACGCTTTTATTATCAGACTTTTACTTTTACTGGTATCTATTTACCCACAGATGTAGTTGTCGTCTGTTGTTCCACCATTCATCTATTTATTTATTTGCACTTCCAGCTCTATGCGACATTTCGATTGCTGGTCATATGAGAGTAACGCGTTACTAGTTAACGCATTACTGGCATCACTGAATCTAACACATCAATTCCTACTGAATTACTTTTTTCTGTTTGTTGTTGCCTTTCGGTTACACTGTATATTTAACTGCTTACGGTTCTTTCCATTGCTTTAATATTTCACATTTCATTGTATTTTCTAGTTCATCTATTTTCATCCACGTCTCTCATTGCCAACTCTACGTACATGTTTGTTAATGTTAAGCACTTTGAACAGCATTGTTGCTGACATGTGCCCCGTAAATAAAGCTGCATTGCTTCATATGGCACATAGTTATCAGTTAATTTTTCATTATATTGGAATGCTTCTAAATGCAGTGCTGTTACTCGAATATCCAGTGCTTGTTTATCATTGAGAGTCACTCATGAAAGTAATCCAACTTTGTGTTTGTTCATGCCAGTATCTGTGTACTTGTGGTTGTTAATGCTTATAGCGGATTGTTCTCGGCGCATGAGGATTCATTCCAAAAACAAACAACAGTGCCAACTGGATTTACATGGGCAGCATGATAACTTTTACTCTTCCCTCATTGAGTGAGCTAAAATTGTTGGATTATGGATGTGAATAAAAGATAGGTTGATTTTGAGCATCCCTCATGTTTTGTTCATTTGTTAACACTAGGGATGTCCCGATCACACTTTTTTGCCTCCGGTACCGAACCGATTTTTCAGAATTGAGTATCGGTCGACACCGATGATGTCATCTTTTGTCCACGGATGATCGTCTTTGCTGAGCGTACTCTGCCGCATGTTTACTTTTGAGATTTCTTATCAAATTAGTTGTGTTAAACGAAGCTCTAGTGCTCCACCTCTCGGGACTGTGGTGAAGCAAATAGTACAACTGGCCGCTGGACTGGTTTGGTTTTCAACCTTAAAATACCTGCAGGTCGCAAACGGGGCTCGCTTTAT
This sequence comes from Lipophrys pholis, assembly GCF_963383615.2. Taxonomy (NCBI): domain Eukaryota; kingdom Metazoa; phylum Chordata; class Actinopteri; order Blenniiformes; family Blenniidae; genus Lipophrys; species Lipophrys pholis. The sequence goes on along the minus strand of NC_137647.1, from coordinate 19,633,422 downwards.
GGCAGCTGGCGTGAAAATTTTTTGTTGTTTTTTTTTCTTAAGATCGGCGGGGTGATCGGCGGGATTTGCCGATTCCCGATCACTCACAAATCACAAATATTGGCCCCGATCCGATATCTACCGATCGGATCGGGACAACCCTAGTTAACACGTTCACAAACTAAGCAGAAAAGCTCCACCGGCTGGCAGGTTTGACGTGGAGAACTCAGATGTAGTGTTCCACTTTACCAGGATCCAGATGCAGTGACGGATCGAGAAACTAAACATTTGTATTTAGTCTATGTGAAAAAACAAAAAAAACAAAAACAGATGTCTCAAAATGCAGACACTGTAACTCCCCACCGGTGAACTTATCTCTTTTCCCTTGTGTTGTCTGGGGTGAAATCATTCATGGTCCCGCTGGGGTGACACGGGGAAATGAGTTGCAAAGAAACGTTAAATCATGGCAGTCTGCTCCAAAAAACACACTTATTTATAAACTGCCACAGACGTGTCTGAGATTTCAAAGAAACCCCTGAATAGAAAGTAATCAATACTGCTGTCAGAAATATATGAATAAATAAATATTTCTGTCTGCGGAAATTTGCCTGTGGTGGTGGGTTGTTTACACTGGGACACAAGTCGATGTTCTCACACCACCATTTGCTTCTCAACATGCACAACTTTCCCACACAGGCTAAAAAAGATTTGTACAACTATCTGAAACTTCAATGCCTTTATCCTAAAATCAGCTGGCAGCACCTTAACCTGCATCAGTAATCCAACAAGAGCACTCAACCTAAGATAGTTTGAATAGTAGACATGCTGATAGTGGATTTAGTCGAATATGTTAGATGATTTACCTTTCTTGGGTCATTTTCTAGATGTTTTAAAGGGGACATATCATGCTAAATCCACCTTTTTAGCCCTTAAATGCATTTTGTTGTATATTTAGAGTGTTTAGAAGTACAGAAAAGTTCAAAGTAGTCTCTTCAGGTGCTCCGTTGATATCTTTATATTCGGTTTTGGTCATATTTTGCGATCCGTTTCGATTTTTCTATTCTCTATTACATTTTTTGAACTATTACGTCACAGTATTCCCGGCGGAACTGCCAAATTAGGACATCGACACTTCGAGCAATCCGCCATTTTTGTTTCTCACTGCGATTTTGTAGTCCAACCTAAGGGTGCCGAAGTTACGAGAGGATAAGTCGAAATGTTCGGTTGTTGGATGTAGTAACCCACAAGCTTCGTTACACCGTCTCCCAGCATCAGAACCTTTTCGAAGTGCCTGGTTGAGTTTTATTTTTCACAGAAATGTACCCACATCTGTGGGTAAGGTCATTTTTGTGTGCGCGAAGCACTTTAAGGACGACTGCTTCAGCAACCTCCGCCAGTATAAAGAAGGATTTGCCGAAAGACTTGGTCTGATTGAGCGGTCAGTTCCTTCTATCTATGGAGACGATGAACAGAGCACTTCGGTAAGCTGTATGTAACGCTAAAAAGTGTGATGATAAGACGTCCCTGTCATTGTTTTGTTAGCATTAGCAGTTGCACCGTCTTCATATGTTAGCGCTGTGTGCTCGTTTTAGATTATAATGTAACTTCTGTGTTAAATAGTCGTTGTAATACAGGCAGTATTGTAGTAGTGGGCATGGATGGAGAAGTTAGTGTAAATATAGTAACACACCATTGCGTTACATCCATATGAAGACGTTGTTCTGTAGGTGCATCATCATCATTTTCATCTCGCTCCGCCGGGTCCGACTCTGGCTCCAACATGTATGGCTGGATGGACAAATCTTCCGTTGTTGACATTTTGTAAATAATGTGTGAATATAAAGTTTCTGCGCCGCTAGATAATTGTATCTGTTCTATCAAACTACAAAGATGGCCGAACAGGGTGGCGTTGAACCGAGTGTCACCTCTGCAACCTGGAGAGGAGGCGGGGTATGAAGTGTCTCATTTGCATTTGAAGAGACCGCCCCAAAACGAGTTGCTCTCAGAAGCACATCAGAAAAGGGGTAGAAAAGGGGCCTGTGGAGCTATAATAATGAGGAATTCAGACCCAAGCATTGCAGTTCCGCTTTATATAGACCACAACTGTATGATTTATATGTAAAAAGGAAGGATTTAAAAGCATGATATGTCTCCTTTAAAGGATTTGTTGTTTATCTTCGCATATAAAAGACACTGGCAAACCAGGATCAATGGCGTTGAAGGCAAAGTAGTCTTTGTGAAAGCTTCAGAGAGCCTGCAGTGGGGGGCTATAGAGTCACATGCAGATCGCAGACTCCTGGTGCAGGTTTTATTTACACTCCCAAAGACGATTCGTGTCATATCATAACTCAGAATGCTTTCAAAAATCATATATGTTTCCATCCCTTCTTCCTTATTTGATGCGTGTAAGTGCTGGTGGCAATGTTCATGGCAAGGGAGCCCAGTAATCTTGGAGCTTTCTCTTTTAATAAAAACTCTACATTGAGTACATAACAAACCCTTGTATTGGCGATACTTTGAGGCCATTCTCGTTATCCCAAGTCGAAGTCTCCTTTTAACTTTTTGTTCCAAGAGGATGAGAATTGTAATGTCCATACAGTCTCCAGAACCCATTATTAAAAAGAGGTACCAGGACTGTCCCTGGGACAGTGCAGAGTCTCAAGCACATCCATGGATGACATTTCATCCCTTTGGTTTCACAATAAAACATCTTCTATTTACCTTCAATTCTTTACAACAGAAGAATAAAATGTCCTCATGATGGTGCGTGACCACCCCTCCTTGCATTCATTTCTGCCATGTAACCTATTCACATGTTCTTCAATGGGTGTTTTTATGGTTTGTTCTGTTCAACAAGTACTAGTCTTTGTTAGAAAATACCCAAAAAAACAAAGTAATAAAACCCAAGGTCATTCATAATTCTGCGCAGCACTAATGCATTTGGCCTTCCCATTTTGTTTGCCCGGTGCGGACTGTAATCACTTCATTGCTTTTGACCCTGCGATCATCACTACTTTCAGCCTCGAGAGAAGACTTGCTCACTGGGGGATTTAGCCATAATGTTGTACTGGCACACGCAAGCACTCACACTCATGCAAGCAAATGTTCACGCACACACGCGCGCAGAAGAGATAATATCTCGGGTTTTAATCATAGACCAAAGTGAGACGTTAAGCACTCATTGAAGGGAGATGGGTGATAAAAACCACACATTCATCACATGGCAAACTGTCGCAGTCACATTCACTTAATTTCCAGAGTGTGCTGAATAGTTTGCATTAGCGCTCATTTAGTGGGTGGAGTACTAGACCCCCCCCCCCCCCCGCCCGCCCGTAAGTCACTGTGGTAAATGAGGGTGGTCTGATATTTGTGTCACAGTGAACTCAGGCTGACAGCAACAGTGTGAACAGAAGAAAGCTAATGAGTGCAGAGTTATGGGTCAATTAATAATCAGCTATAATAAATAAGGCACCACAATTAGTGTAATAAACAATCAATCTCCTCAATAAGTAACATTGCGGCCCGAGTTCTTATTGTTTTTAATAACATCGTGGAGGAGAAAATAGCACGCGACCAAAACTGTACATCCTCAAAAGTAATTCAACCAATATGGCAGAAACAGCAATTATGTCCAAACATTTATATTTTTTTTCTTTTTTCTTTTTTAAAGCGTATGATTGATAGTTTCTCCGACAGGCAGTATAAAGAAAATTAAGAGTTTAGAGTTAGCACACCACGGAGACCATCCATCGCATCATTTCTTATCCAGCTGGGCTACAACATTATGACTGTGTAAACTGAACGCCAGACCATAACTGGCTCTGAAACGGTTGCGATGCTGTCAACAGCTTCTTTACTGCCTGTAAGCAAACCCGTATAGAGACGGAACTGAATCGAGCAGCTGCTACTGCAAAACCCGGTCGGAACACGTTTTCACAAAAAGACTGTAGTAAAAATGTGTGCCATTGCTAATGCAATATCCTATTACTAATTCATCCATCAATTATCAGTACTTTTTGATTTGATGTTTGTTTACTGAAATGAGAAAAAGCAGTGTAACGTAATAAAGCAGCTCAGCTTGTTTTTTTCTTCTTAAGAATCCCTTAAAAAGGATGCAGTCTGGTAAAAGCTGGGTGTCCCCGGTGGAAATATCAAAAATAAATTGTCTCCCTCCTCAGCGCCATTTGTCTCTTTCAAACATTTCCAGCCTGACAAGTGAGTCTTCCAGCTTCTGAAGTTGCGGTAAGCAGCAACACAGCGAGTGCTGCCGATGTTATAGGATGACAAAGAGCCAGGAAACCGTCCAAGGGCCTAAGTTGTGACAGAGCTAAACGGATCCTGGCTCCGTCTGAAGTGGCGTGTCTCTGGAACAAGTCAGACTGATCTACTGAGCCCTGACACACCTTGTGCCATCGTTCTCAATGATAGCTCTGACAGAGTGGTGATTCTGGCTTCCTCCTTCCCTGTGTTGTGTTGTATTGTGTTGTGTTGGAATGAGCCCCAGCCCCTCATGACCTCTCACAGGATGAAGAAGGAGAGGAAATAGAAGGACAATCCAAGGTTGTAGTTAAGATTTATTGACATGTTCTTGATTACTCAGGTAATTATAATTGCCATCAATAAATTGGTTGTTTGGTCCTTAAAAGGTCCCGAAAAACATTAGGTGGAGTTCACTTTTAGCACTTTCCCACTGATTATCAGCTCTCAAAGCCCTTTAAAGTTTTAGTTATTCCATTTGGAGCAGCTTGTGGATCAGTGTCTTGCTCAAGGACACGTAGGCCCCACTTACAGGGAATGTTTTCAAGTGAAAATGCAGAACTTTTGTAGTGTTTTGGGTAAAAATAACACGTTTATGAAAAATATGTATAAGATATTGTTCTCTGCACGCATGCGTATATGACTTCAAATACAGAAACAACCAACAGCACCCACCAGTGGCCCTACATGCTAACTACATCATTTTCTGCTGTTTCTGTTTAAATGGACATGATTTTTTTTTAAATGTTGCCATGTAAACATGAAACTTTTCTTCTTTTTTTCTTCTTCCCCCCCCTGAAAAAAAGGAGAAAAAAAGGGAAAAAGAAAGAAAAAACATGGAATTTACATTGGAATTGAGAAGCGATCCATTCTACTAACGGAGCCATGGTCATTTGCCTTTTTTCAATGAATTATGTTCAAATCTATGATTAAATGCTAAATTGGAGTTGTGGCCTCAACCTGGACTCTGAACAGGACGTAGTTGTATTTTGGTAGCTGTTGAGTTTATTGTGACTCTCTCCATTCTTAGAAACAGCTCACAACACCAAACTATTAATGCCCTACGTCGCCTCTGGTCCTCACTATTCAAAACTTTCTTTTACGATGAGGGGATGAACGTCAGATGCTTGTTTTAGGCTGAACACCAAGTGATCACGTCATCAGAGAGCAGCGGCAATCTGAAATGAATCCTGTTGCATTGATTTATTTTGGTTTTCAGCCTCAGTGTCTCGTTAAACTTGGCACAGCATCGAGGACAACAGAGGACGCTGAACAACTCGATCCATTTGTTTCTATTCTCTTCAAGGGAACAGTTGTTTTTCATAGAAAGTGATAGAAAGTTGATCAACTTCAAGAAAACTGCAGCCATTTAGTCTTTCAATACAATTAACTGACATTAGTTTATGACTTTACTCAAAGCATATAAAGTTGTTTAAAGAATTTTAATTATTTACCAGAATCAGTCCGCCAACCTATTGTACCCAATAGTGACTCTAATCAGAACCCAGCACAACGTAACAACCAACTTTAAGTTATACTCACATGATAACATTAATGCCGACCCGACTTTAACAATCATGGTATCAATTTAATCTGAATTATGCTTGATTAAACGCTCTCATCGTCTCTACTTTTCACTAAACCCAGTCAGATTGCATCTAACCCCAGTTTAATCACTAATGAAGCTTAATCAAGAGAATCAGCAAACTAAATCATCTACATCCTACAAGCACTAATCAGAGTCGAAATAAGAATAAATACTTTTAACCCGGGGAGACGCCATCAAACAAAACCAAAGCCAAACTTGTGGAGGAATTAATAATTACCACAGTATAGAAACCACAGTGCACACAAAGTACACTCAACAAACGCATGAGAAGAAAGTAACCCTATTATTTAATGACTGAATCACTGAAGGTGTGCACTTTACTCTTGTGTCACTGGTGTTGAACATGAAAAAACACAGTGATGGCGGTGGCGGCGTTATCGTGTGGGCAGACTTATCTAGTGAATTTAAAGCGGAATAATTCATCAATAATGAAGGAACTACTAGTATACTATCAATACTATCCAGACACACTAATTGACCCGATTATTGTGTCTGTGCATCACCGCCACCATCTTAATTGCAGATTCGTAGATAACTCTTCCAGAGTGCACGAGCACCGACTCCCCCCGAGGGCCACGGACACTTTCCACATTTCTGTACAATAGAGCACGGGGGGGATAATTCAAAAAAATATGCATTCAGGATGATTGTCAGCCCTGTGATGGACTGGTGACCAGTCCAGAGTGTACCTTGGCCTCATGCATAGTTTGCTGGGATTGGCTCCAACAGCTGCCGACTCCACATTTAATATTGACAAAATCCTTGACAAGGACAGACATATTTGTAAAGAGGAAATATCAAAGTTAGGATAAGGAAACAAAAAAAAACTAATAATAAATAATAAATATAAATAAATAATAATAATAAAAGGAAAGATAAAATCAAATGGATGAGATTAATGAGGGATTAGGAAAATAAAAGCCTAAAAAAATACTGGTAAAATTGAAAGAACAAATGCTTTAATTTGACATTTAAGTTTACTTATAGAACCAAAAATATGAATTGAGGAATCATAAACACAAGAAATTAGAAAGTTGATTTTTATTGTTTGTTCTTTGCAGCAGAGGTACTTCCAGCAACAAAGATTTAGCCTATGTGACTTGAGACCTGTGGCTGGTTTTCTTCAAGAATTTAAACTATTTAAGAAGATTTAATCCAGCAAACATCGCAACGTAATCTCCACAAAAGTATCAAAGCTTAATGGTAAACCAGGAGGTACAATATATATCAGAACTATTCACTGGCATCATTTCCTAGCAGCACATTTCTAGAATTCCCAATGGTTGCTTCTTTCAGCTTGCTGCCAGGGTTGGCGAGCCAGAAAACGAACAGATAAATCAGATTTAGGACGTTGCAATACCGCCGAAGGTTTTGTTGCATCCCGTAACTTTTTAAAGTCTCTGAAAACCTCATATGTGAGGTTTGCTAAAAACACGCCTCCATTTGTAGTTCATGCGCTGTGATTCTCTTGAAGCTTTCACCTCTTGAACTTTGCAGGTAAAACATCTTCACCCGCTGCTGCTGGAGAGAAACAGAGCTGCACTCAGGAAGGGTTTAACTGGGCAGTAACCAACCATAAACCCATAACTAGACATCTTGTTTATCTTTGTTAGTAGTTGAAGTATCAGTGCGAAACGAGCCCTGGATGTGACGCAGGCGCCACTGTTCGGCGGTGCTGACTACAATCCCTGTTGTGTTACATTCGCGGCTATTTATAGAGCCGATAAAAATTCACAGGTAGTTTTGACATTGTTTTATTCCTGCAGTCCGTACGGTTTACTCCTGCTCTGCTGCAGCAGCAGCAGCGCTCGGCGTTATTGTATTTTGTGGCTCGATGCTTCAAAGAAAAGAAGAAGAAGAAAAAAAAAAGAAAAAAATCACTGAGCTATCTCTTTTGCTTGGTCCAGAATTTCAAATTGGAGCACATACTTGAACGGGGGAAGGCAAAGTGAGTGGGAATGTGGGAGTATCTGCTCATCTTCTCACATTCAAAACAGAGCAACGAACCTAAAGTGCCACCGTGCGCCGCACACCAATTAGCAGAGAGCTAAATAAATCTAAGGAGACACTTGTAAAACACTAATGAGGAGTCAGAAGCATATTTGGTTTGAAGGTTTTTTTTTCCCACAGACCTATTTCAGTCCACATTAGGCAGTAGTAGAACAGCAAATTTACATTTTTGGACTGACCCCAAGCCCGTCTGCAGCAAGCAGCCTGTATTTAAACACTGTGACAGGATGAGAGGCTGGGAGGAAATACTAAACAGCCCTCAAACAGTGGGACAGCAATGCTGCTGGGAACCCCGACTATAATTATTTCTCAATGAGCCAGATTAATTACTCGGGAACACGTTTAATATCCTTTACTGATAATGAGGATGGCCTTGGTGCGCCCGTGCAAACTGAGTGGATCAACCATGCTGGTTCAAGTGTGTATGTTCTGCTGTGGGGAAAAAAACAAAATCTAATGTCTGATTTACACTCGGAAAAAAATTGGCTTTTGTTGAAAATCAGGAGAAAGAATAATGTCATAATTCTGAGATACCCAAATAATATTGTTCATTCAAGATTTCCGTTTCATCAAAATCTCATAAATCTACATTATGCCTGCTTGAAACTAATTGATCTCGGTTGGGAAAAAACAAAACAAACAAAAAACAAATCAACCAACATGACGTGTGAGTTTGACACTTGATGGATAATAAATAATGAGTCTGCTTTACTTATTTCTTGTGCGTTGCCTTTGTGATCTGCTGGTGAAGTTGCTGTAATCAAAAATTCTGAGGTGTTACCCTGTGGCCAAAGTAATCAAGCAGAAGGAGCGATGTGGAGACCAAAGGAAAACACACCCTCCAATCTCTTTCACTGAATCCTACCCTGACTTATTATTATGTCAATGAATTTCCCAATTTAGTAACTCATCACTATTACCCTATTGCTGTTGCTGTCATATCATCTCCTTTTACTGGATTGTCGCTCGTAATTTTTATTAGACGTGAAAACTGTGGCTACTGCTAACAATAGTCCAGTGTTCACATTAAGTCACTTGTGAAGCGATACCATGGAACCACATATGAAATGGTTTGCCATTTGTGACGGCACCTAAATATCCATAACCATATGAGGAATTGTATTTTTTTTAGCTGCCCAGTTCTTAGAAACTCTATAGCCCCATAAAAACCCTTGTCAGACTGCAGTCTGTACTGTTCCTTTTACAAGGGATTAAATATCATCCATGTGTGACATTGCTGTTACCTCCAGAGTGTTTTGGTTTTTGTGTTAGTAAGGATTTTTTCGAACAGCATTAGGCGCATCTCCGTTAGGTTTCGATGGAGACAGAGAGTTCACAAAAAGTTCCACATCGGAAGCCGACTGGATTGGAAACGTTCTGTAAAGGATAAGGAATCGCCGTGCCCCCTATAGATCACCCATCTCTCAAGGTTATGAGGTTTAAAGTCAAACCCTGCACAATTACTCCTAATTCATTTCACAACAAGCGCTTCAGTTTCTGAAAAATGACTTCATGAGCCATTCCATCCCCTTCACACAGCATCCTCATAAGATAAATGCACTGCTCAAGCGGATGTCATTTGTTTTAATAGAAGGCGGCCCGACACTATTCATTACTCTGATTTCTTATCGGAGCGTCTCCTGACACACAAAACAAAACTTTGGATTTAATTTCTACTGTCTGATCTTATTATACCAAGAAAGCGCTCGAGCACAAAAAGAAACTGTGAGCAGGTGTTTTGTCAGCTGCTCAGTAACAAGACCAATCGTTTTTAGGTTCTAAGTTGAGCGGACACTTAAACGGTCGAAACACTATAAGTTTCAATGTCCGACTTCCCGATGTCGGCCATCTCTGCCTGGCTGCCGAGTGCAGGCAGGGAGCGATCGGAGTTTGTTTTCTTAACAAAGATTACCGAACCCATTCGGTAAGTTCCGAAACCGATTACAGTGCATCTGGATATTGTATTTTGGCAGCGAAACACAGCATCACTGGCCATTAACTTGCAGTGGGAAACGATGTATTGTCAACAATGATTTCCCGCGGATGATCGAATGTATGGTAGCTATGTCCAGTTAGGGGTTTAGACAAGTTTTATTAGTTAGTTAACATTGATCAATGCTGCATAGGTTTGATAATTTGCCAAATGTATGATGTCTGTGTTCAGTTCAGGGTTTAGACATGTTTTATTACGTACGGATGCATTCGTGATCTCAGGCCAATAGCCGGAGGATCAACTGGTCATTCAATTCAATTTCATGCAACATCAACTAGTCCTACTATTTGTCCTCGTGACCTGCTGCTTTCATTGCTGCTGTTGTTGCTGTTTCTATTATCATTCCTGTTATTATTGCTGCTCTTGCTATTTATTGTAGTTGTTTATGTAAATGGAAAATCTATGATTAATATGGTAATATGTTGAACTACATAGCTCATGACACGCAAAAGAGGAACCTTTGACCTAAAGTTCCTGACAACATTGATAAAATGAGACATTTTGTAATAATTAGGGTTGAAAAAGGGTAGAGCACTATCTATCGTCGGTATAAAATGCATAAATAATTCTAAAAATACTTAAAAAAATGCACCTGTTATTTTTGGTCAAGATGATCAAAATATAAATATTCTAAAACCATAAAGATATGACTCTGTTGGACTACCATTTTTTCACTGCAGGGAGAATGATTTAGTATTTCTTCTGGCTGGTGATCATGACGTTCTCTCCACTGACCCGGCCTGCACGCCATTGAAAAACAAGTGGTTTGAAGAGGAAGCCAGTGGCGGAGTGGACGGGCCAAAGCCCGCTCCACACCTGTTATTATGCCAGTAGCGTATCGGAGTGGCTCTGAAGTAGAGTCAGTGAGTTTTTTTTTTTTGTTTTTTTTGTGTCTGATGTGGTGTAATGACAGACGGCCACAATGATCACTGTGTCAGTGGTGATAACCAGAGTGCTGAGAACTCAAAGGGGAACTAAAAACTGAAAATGAATGACACAAATCCGGCTGGAGAAAATAAGTGCTGGAGTGGTTTTAATATGACTGAGCTCTATAGAATTCCACATCGATATGGGCATTTAAAGAAACACTTAAGGACTCGTTGGCTTTTCATTTCGCCCTCCAGTAGACGACGTACTGAATCTTTCAACAGCAGCTCTCCTCAGGTGCTTTTTTTTCCTTTCACGAGCCTGTGAACGGGGATTTGTAACTCAAAGAGGGAGGAGGGCCGCTCTCGTTGTGTTTGTCAGAAGCAACACGTTTCCCTCCAGTATGGGAGGTGTCGAGGTGACAGTAGAAATCGCACAGTTTCATGGTTTAACAGAGCAGATGTTAATAACGTTTCGACGGGTGCCATGAAGCAAATATAAAGAAACGGCCGTTTACTGCTTGAAATGTGCCACTTTGTTAGGGTCTTTGTAAAGGGGGGGAAGATTCTCTGGTGATTTAAAACAGGTTGAATATTTCTCTTTGAAACTGCATTATGTTTCCAACAAAGAGCAATTGTTTTAACATCTGACAAATATATATTTTTGTCTGATATTTGGGCTCAACTGCTTGCTAGGATACGTCTCCATAAGTATGCAATAGAGTACACAAGATGAAAATGTGTATTTTTCAGCTAAACTAAACTGTTACTACCAAAAATCACAACATTTTCAAGATAAAGCCAAATTTTATGAAAATCTTAGTGAAGATCTCCAGAAAAAGTTAGAACTAAAGCAAAAGCAGTTTTATATTTGTGCTTCCGCATCATTTACTATTTCTATTGCACAATATAATACTTCCTTTACTTTCATAAATATCCTCTCATACAAAATCTTGCCATCACAATTCTGAAGTTTACAAGCATAAAGTACAACCAGCAAATGCAGTTCTAGATTCAATCTATCCATAATTCATGTCCCGTGTACACCAAGGAGTGTATTCAGGAAAAGGTTTCACTGTAGTGTGATTCTGAGATCATAAATAATAGATAGAATGATCGTAATGAGAGAGAAAAGTCCTATATCTTTTCAGATGCACAGAAAGATGGTGGTATGATGGTAGAAGTTAGCCAGGGTATAAACAAGGAGGGAGGATGTCGATGATCTTCTCTAAATGTTCTGAAGGCTTTCCATTCATCAGCCCAGATTTTGACACTGTGTCAGGATGCTCTTGAAGGTTTCTCTGTCTAAAGAGCTCCTAGAAATCTGACATGAACTTAGTCAATATATTTCTTCTTTGCAGTTTCTTTCATTCTGGTTCATGTTGAGACTCATTTTAGTGGATCTGATGGGGCATTTGCGAAAAATAAGAACAGAGCAGCAACTGATGAACAGTGTGATTGAAAGTGGACCGAGTACAATGCCCTGGGGTGTGCCACTTCCCACTGAGGATGTTGCTTCTTATGTTGACTGACTGTGAGTTCCATCTGGAAAACGGATTTGTTGATGAATTGCTTCATAAAAAAGTTCAATTAATAAGTCGATTTGATGATGGTGGTGAAGCACAAATTGGCATTGGGAACACAGTATGAAAAACACTCCATTTTAAACCTTTACGAGATTTGCAACACTATCTGAATTTGTTCAAAATGCAAGTAGGCTTAGGAGGGTGACCAATTGTCATTTTAGTCAACTCACAGCTTCTAACAATGTGTGCCCGTTTAAATTTAGCAGAAAACACTAAACCATGAGAGGCTGATCCCGCAATAACTGACCGTCAATAGGAAAATGAAGCTAACTGATGTTGGCCAAAGAAAATGCCCCCCCCCCCCCCTCCTCCTTTTCAAAGCACTCTCAGTTTGTCTGAAATGTCATTTTGAATGGCAATTTAGGAGGTCAAGAAATGTTCAAGAAGAAACAAAAACAACAACAAAAAGCCTGTTGGGTTGCTTAGCATCCATCGGTAATAGTCGACTGAGTGGTTTCTGATGAATGGCATCAAACTCTGGATGTGAATTTCATGCTATCAGTCAAGAAACCGAGCGTGAAAAACGGCTCCCTTTGCAGCATTATAATGAGCAGGTCTGTGAAGTATTCCAGGATATCCAAGCGAGGGCTTCTGGTACTGCCCACTGAACTAAACAGCGCTGAAAAATGTGTGTAAGACAGCTCAAAAATATGTCAGAAGTTATCCGCGAGGAAGACTTGCTGAATATTCCAAAAGCCCAGAATAGAAAGACTCAGCAGGCCACTGAATTTTATTTGCATGCTGCGATATCTGTCAAAGGGCATTATTAAATACTGACTTGCACAAACTTAACAAGGCAGGGCAGCTTGAGAAGCCCAAGAGGCAAAACCAAAGGCAGAAAATTATCCACAGCACCACTCGGCTGGCCATTATGCTCATTGAGCCACAGATTAAAAAAAACAACAACAACAACAAAAACTGCTGAGTTGGCAGAGAAAATGAACATTTTGTTTCAGTTTCTCTCTAAATTTTAGGACGTGAAGTGAAAACAGAGAAATGTTATTTTTAAGTTAAGTCAAAAATTGACAGGAACCCTTGCATGAGTGCACGGACAAACAGGCCTACGCTCCCCTACCTGCGTGTGGCGTCATGCGCGGGATGACTTGCAGCGTGCGTCCCTTCTTATTACTCTGATTTTGTCATTATGATGCACTCGGCAGCATCGGCTGGACACCGTTTGTCCAGCTCCGGTCTGCTCTGACTGCACTCAGCGTATGACAGACGAGGGCGAGACGGGGGCAAGGCCGGCGGCAGCCGCGGGCCGGCGTTTTCATTTCACACATCGCTGACCAACTCGCGGCGACACTGAACAAAAGATAGCCACGGCAAACACGACAGTGTTTGAGGACACTTGAAATCCCCACGTCTTTGAAGCTGAAAGGATGGAAACATTACTTGCAGAGGAAAGGTAGAGAAGCAATGAAGTTGATGGACGTCGTTCCATTTGTTGTCAACTGGCATGTGGTTGAGTTGCCCGAATGGTATTCTCCGGTTCTGCCATTTCTCTGTAAATGGACTTTGTTTTCAAAAAAAAAATGCTGTGGAAACATGACTTTTCTGAAATGAAACCGCAAATACCATGCATTTTCAGTTGAAACGTTGCCATGGAAACAAGGCCAGAGTCTCCTACTGATTGTCAGCCACTGAACACATCAGCTTGTGGTTTAAACTTCAGCCACAAGACTGAACAGACGGACAAATGAGAGACATTTCAAATGAAATTGTGGTTGTTTCTGTCCCGCTCATCCGGCTTATATTTGAAGTTATAATGTTTTTTTTTATATTAATCTGGAGCATGGTTTCAGTGAATGCACTTTGAAGACGTCAGAAACACCCATGCTGAATAGATTGTAAAAGAATAATGAAGGTATGAATGAAAATTGAATATCTCAGCCCTGTCACTGTCTGGGTATCATGAATTTAGTTTGCATGTTTATGAGCAACATGGAAATGTACCGTGTCCCAGATTTATTAAGACTGGATCACAGGAGAGATATACGAGTCGTACGCTCAGCAGTGATTACTCTTCTTTCTCTTTTCTGTGTTTAGCAGCTCCGGGCATATGAGAAATGTACCTGTCAAACAGAAAAGTGCTTTCTCATACTAAATAAGATATTTGACATCGATGCTGAATAATGTGAAGTAATTACGTATATGTGATGGAGTGTTCCATTCGTCATTCTTCCACCTGTTTCTTTGAAGGAAGAGAAAATCAGAACCCCAACAAACCAAACTCATGTTTTTTGTGTTATTTCATTTTCTTATGTTAACCCAATATATAAAAGAACAAACAGTCCACGGCAATAATATTAGGTACAACTTGCTTGTAGTAGGTAGGACTCTGTTTAACCTTCAGAACTGCCTTTATTCTTGTTGTTATAGCTTAAGCATGGTGTTGCTGCAGACCCGTGATGTGAATCTCACTTGCTACCGCCTCCAAATACTTCTCGGTTGGAGATCTGGAGACTGTGGAGGCAGTTTGAGTCCAGTCAAACCTTGAAGAAAACCTTTTGACATGATTGGAGCTTTGTGACATAAAGTTTTGTCAAGCTTGAAGAGGCCATCAGACGACGGTACTCTTAGGTCGTAATAGATCATTCAGGTAGGCTCTCGGGTTTAAAAGACGCTCATTCGGTAGAAATGGACCAAAAGGACCTCCCGACTGCTGATCATCACGTTTCCGTCAAATTCTGAGCCGACCGTCTGAACATGGCCAGGTCAAGTTTGACTAATCATCCATCGTCAGCTTCTGGTGAGAATTTCACCCTGAGTTTCCAGTTCATGTGGAATCTAATGAACCATCTTCTCATATTTGGAAGTCCTTGACTTTGCAGATGATCTGGCCGTCATGTCAGGCACCTGTCACCATCTTAAGGCGAAATGTTCCGAATAACATAAAAAAAAAAAATCCAAGCATGGATGTGGCGACAATAAAGCGACAGACAGTTTTCCCAAATATGCCCAATGCTTTCAGTAAATCACATCGAGGGAATTTATTTATTTTATTTTTTGTGCAAAAAATGCATTATACATGAGGACAGACGTGCTCAATAGCATGAAGCAAATGTTGAATGGAAATTGAGTAAAACATATAATGAGCGAAGTTACTTTATAAGCAATAAATCATGACATATTTTTGTCAGCGTAATGTTTTTTAAAGAGTTACAAGCAAGTGTCTCTAATATTGTGGCCAATGAGAGCATTTCATAAGCACACACACACACACACACACACACACACACACACACACACACACACACACACACACCTGAACCCGAGTTAATTCTGTTTCATTCCAAACTAACACCGTCTGAGCAGACATTAATATTGATGGGTGTGATATGAGAATACTGAGATGTTTGTTCTAACAACAGTTTCAAGGTCAAGAAAGAACTTGCTGAAAGCTTTGCCCACGCAGTTAAAGTCACACTGTCTTCAGTCAATGTGAAGAAAATCAAGCTGATAAACAATAAAATACCCTTGAAATTGCTGCCGCACATCATTTCTCTCTCACTCACACACACACACACACACACACACACACACACACACACACACACACACACACACACACACACACACACACACACACACACACACACACACACACACACACACACACACACACACACACACACACACACACACACACACACACACACACACACACACACACACACCAGCTGTATTGGAGACAGTGAATGTGAAACGCTGAGGTTGGTAAATTAATGAGGTTGGCCTGAATGCAACACAAGCGCTTCTATTATGTTGCTTTAATTGCTGCAGGTATTGAATCCACTTTCTTAGAGATTAAAAAAAAAAAAAAAAAAAAAAAAAAAAAAGTGATGATTTGAATCATCTCGTTTCATTGTTGTGAGGATTTCCATTTCGCCGTCTTGCTTTTTTCCAACCAGAGTTAGACAAGCGTGACCCAGACACACCTGGATGGGAGCTCGGGGCTGAAGAGAAGCGACGAGGACGGGCGGAGATGGACAAGGAGACATTATCGCACTGCGGTCTCAGAGCACTCAGCACAACTTTGCACCGCCCGTTTAAGTGGGCAGAAATCACGTTGTTGTAGCGAGCCGCTAAGCGCGGTGCCGTCACGTTAAAGCGCTGCCCGCTGGGAACGCCTCCTGGCCGCGGAGAGCATGTTTGCCGGCCGCGAGCGTCCTTGTGAGACTGTGAGAAAGTAGAAAGTAAGATAAACCTCTGGAGGCCAAGTCATTAGGTTCAGCCCCCCCCCCCCCCCCCCCCCCCCCCCACACACACACACACACACACCCACACCCTCCATCTCAAAGCTGTGGCTGGCAGATGCTTTCCCCGCTCTTCAGACGAAGATCAAGTGGAAACTGATCTGACACCAGTCTACCACACTGGAATCTGGTTTAATCCTCAAAGCGTTTCAAAGCCGCACATAAGCGTGTGGTCTCAGCAACACTCGGTTAGATAGAATGGGGGGGGTTAGATGGAATGCTCTGATTTACATTTGGTTTGAAGTATAAACCATTTTCTCTACATTACTCTCGTTTGGTTTTTAACGTATTTGTCCTAAATTTAAAAAATAAATAAATAAATAAAAATGCATATAAATTCTCATGGACACTTCAATAAAGGCCAGGTTAAGAGTTTCTTCAACAAATCTCCACACCATTGTTCCAAATGCTCATGTTCGTTTGACAGATTAGTTTCAAAGATCCAGAACAACAAAAGTAGATATGTCACAGTGACAACTTATTCCAATGACAAACAGGGATTATTATTTTAAAGACCAAGCAGAACATAAATATTCTGCTGCTGTGCTTCCTGAAAACAAAAAACATTGCTATACGATGTGAAACATCTTACTTCTTGAGAACTTTTCAAAATATGCCATTTCAAGCTTTTCACTAAGTTTCTTTACTTACCATTAACCTTTTCTTATATATTATGATCAAGGTCACAATGTTTTCAATATTGTATCGTAGAATCTTTGTAAATAAATTCTAAAGTGACAAAGTTGATCTCTAAAACAAGATTCTGGGTTATTCAAGTAGAAAACTATCAAGTCTGTATGAACGGGGAGTCATGACCCTCTGGAGGCAAACATTGTTGTGATCTACTCGCACATGTACTAAAATTTTTTTTACTACAGCCGTGGTGAGCAGTCCCAGTTGCAGTGTTTCAGGCAAGTTGTGTTCTCCTTGGTTTCCACGGAGACTGAGTCAAAGCGTTTTCAAAGAAAATTCCAACTTGGAAACAGTTTTCAATAAGTTGCATTGTCGGTGGCTCCGAGCACCGTTGCCATGTAGAACGCAGCAGTAGTGTTCCGTCTCCACATGAAATCGTTGCCATGTGAACAAGCTATAAAGTCTTTGCCAGTGTGATGGGGTGTGTTTGTCCCGTGGGGGACCGGTGACCTGCCTGTGGTTTCACCCAGTGTCGCCTCGGATCAGGTCCAGCTTTCCCGAGTGGGATAAAGTGCTGGAGAAGAAGGTTTGATGTAACATTGTGACACGTCTGTTAAAATAAAGTGAAACTAATTGTTTGGTGATTGATTTGTACGTTAATGTCTCAGAATCTTTCATGTTAAACTGTGACTTGTCTCATGGTCTAATTTTACTAACAATCAATACATGTATGTATAAAGAAGTGTAAAGAGTGTCTCTTTGTCATAATATTGTTATTCTATGTTTTTGGGGTAATATTAATAGTGTGTTTGTGTACTATACAGAAAAAGGTGCTGCTATTTGTCCTTTAGTGAACAGACAGCAGGTTTTTATGGAGCGTATGGATGTCAGCAGTGTGTTGATGATTTTGTCGGGAAATGTATGCAATATAAGGTGTTTTTATGTTTTCAAGAAAAAGTGCCTTTAAAAGAATAACCAATTTGAAAGTTTGTGACGGTACTACAGACCTCAAATCATCTTGCAGCATTAGAAGACGCAGGTTCAAAAGAACAAATGGAGATTAGCAGTTTTCCAGCTCCATGTATTTATTTTTAGTTGTCAATCTGCTCCCTGAACCAGGGCCACTGTTTGTTGATTCCACTATTTTGAGAACTTAGTGTAAGGTCAATTTCTTGGAAGATTAAGTATTCCACAAAGTCTTAGGCTCATCTGGTTCAAATCTGAGACCAGTTGCCAACACAGTATCTTATTATCATTAGGAAAAGCAGACTGATACGAGCCGTGTGCTTTGAAATGAGCCTAAAACACCAATCAAGTCAACCAACCAGCCTCTTCCAATGTGAACTCATATTAAAGTTGAAATACTGAGGTTTTCCTCCACCGTGGTGATGAGTGTGTCGCTTCTGTTAATAAGTGGAGGGACGACACATTTCCACGCACCATTTGTATTTAATCGCTCGTTGTGGAGTAGCTTCCAGACAGAAATGTATAAAACCTCACATTAAACAAAACTCACATCTGCTCCCAATGAGTCATGTGATGATTTTGGACAAACGTTGACCGTTTCAAAGTTCACGCTGACAGTTTAACGCCCCCGCCGGCTTGGATCTCTGCTGCATTAACCGTCTGGTGGCATTTCACTCCTTGAATATCTACTTCTGAATTCATATATTTGTGTTAACACCATATTTCAAACACTGGACTCCGTCTGCCTCAGCGACGAGGAGGGACGAGTTGCTCCACTGAGCGAGTGAGCCACGTCTGTGACGTAGTCGGGCCCAACACAGTGCAGTAAGCCTCGGGGTGAAGATAGATGCTTCTGTTACTCATACTGAGCTTTTCTTTTTCTCACATCATAAGTTTTCCAGCAAGTGTCTCCTGACATCTTTACCGGATGAGGAAATGATTGTGGGAGTTGAATTTGTCACACCGCCAGAAGTTACAGTAAGTCAAGTGAAAGCCCATAGACTCTTGAAAAGACGAGCTGAAAAACTAAAATGAGGAAAAAAATAAATAAAATAAAAAAAAGCCTTGCTAATGCATAATAAATTGGATTGTCGGGTGAGGAACTCCCGACACGAGAAAGGAATCAGATTGAAAGCCGGAGGTATTATTGAGGCAAAGGCTTTAAAAACAGTCAACAAGCAGAAGAGAATAAATGAATCCGCCTCTTCATAATGTAACATACTAGTGTTGGGGTTTATGGTTGGTTATTAGCATATAATTACTGTAAGTAATAGATTACTAAAAGTAATAAATCACTGGAAGTAATTTATGAAAAATTGAAATTATTAATGGAAGTAAACGGTCATTTACTCATTAACAACTCTTAAAGTAATTGAATAATTACTTTAAAAACAAAAAAATGAAAAATTATCAAAAATAATTTTTAATAAAAAAATTATTAATTTGCATAAATTTGTTATTTATGTAGTAATAATAAATCGGGGCACCACCAGATAAACTGGAAATAGCTAATACCAAAATATCAGTCTCGTTAGTAAAAAGTTTATTTAAGTTAGTTAATATTTCTGCATAAAATATAACAATCGAAAATAGAATTGAAGGTGTGAGATCCGAGCACAGACTGTTACAAACCAGTGAATTGTCAACAATAAATACACAATAATCACCAAGAAGCGTACAATTCAGCTAACAGGCGTTTATTAATAAAAGTGTATTAATTCATAAATAATTTGGAAATCATATAAATCAACACATTCAAATAGCAAACGACATCTAACACGGAGATCTAATCTATTAAACAGCAAACACTATGTACAAAGAGTGTGTGTGTGTGTGTGTGTGTGTGTGTGTGTGTGTGTGTGTGTGTGTGTGTGTGTGTGTGTGTGTGTGTGTGTGTGTGTGTGTGTGTGACGAGGGGGTGTGATGACCTCGAACGTCCACCAGGTGGAGGCAGACGTCGGCGGGTCAATGCGGTGACTGTGACGACCACTAGGGGCGTGCGGCGGCGCGCAGAGGGAGAGCGCAATAACCTGATGTGTCCACCCGGTGGATGTCAGGAGGGATTGCGATGACCCACGCGACCACTAGGGGCGTTTGACTCGCTCTTTCTGGGGACGCGGCGGTTGCTTAGCGGCCAGATAAACAAGACGTCCGTCGAGCGCGCGTGCGCGAGGGCGGTCTCGGAGCGAGTTAGTCTACCGAGGGCGTAACGAACGGGCGGTTCCGTTGGCCCGGTTCTGAGCACCTAAGTGGAGGTCGGGACCGGCAGTCAGGGCTCTTGTGATCACGGCAGATCTGCTCTTGCAGCAGCTGACATGTAGGTGTTACATGCAGTGGTGTGTGTGAGACCTTATCTTGATCAGATAAGGCGGGCGCAGGGCTGCGAGGAGATCCGGGTTAGTGAAAGAGGAGGGAGAGATGAGAGAAAATGAAGACAAGAGAAAGACAGAGAATTCTGTGAGGCTCGGTTCTGAACCCTGGTTCCTCCACACAGAGCTCCCAGTGGGCCTGGAGCTCACTTGGACCTCTGGTTCTGAGGTGGAAAACCAGCGTTCTGGACTTAGTGCGCATGAATGCGCATACACAAACAACATGAAAGGCTGCTGCCTTCTGAGCGGCACATGGAAACACATTG
The DNA here is from genome assembly GCF_963383615.2 of Lipophrys pholis. Lineage (NCBI taxonomy): Eukaryota > Metazoa > Chordata > Actinopteri > Blenniiformes > Blenniidae > Lipophrys > Lipophrys pholis. The sequence goes on along the minus strand of NC_137647.1, from coordinate 19,612,629 downwards.
CATTTTCAACAGAACATCATTCTAACTATTCTCTGCCCAGACAAAAGCGCTCACCCTCCGGTTCTTTGGTTCTGGACAGCACCGTCCGTGGTGCTGTTGGTTCTGGGAGGCTGTGGTAACTGGTTGTTACCGGGTCTTAATTTCAGCGTCCTGAAATTCAGAGGCCTGGCTCCAGCTGCAGGAGTGCAACTGAGAGGATGGTCTTGGGAGGAGACGACACTGGCTCTGGTCTCCAGAATCTCCCAAAAACAGGAAAAATAGCGGAAAACAGAAGATGTAGTTCAAACTGGGTTCTGCTCGTCCAGCTGGCTGGCGTTGGTGGTTCTTCTGTTCTTTTGCTCTCTTTACCATCCTGAGGCAAGCAGAGACATGTGTCTCCGCGGATGGTCAGTTGAGAATAGCGGTTAGTGTTGTAGAACGTGAGTCTCAGTAACTTGGGTTTGGACCCCTGCTGTGTTCGGGTCGGATTCAAGCGTCCTCATTGGCCACTTCCGGGGTCTGGCTCGCTCCCCTGCTGTTTTATGGCCTATCCATTGTTGTGGTGTTTTCTTTCGGGGGAGCAACCTGGAGAAACAGTTCACTGAATCTACGGAGGAGATCATGGAATCCTCAGGCGCCAACACTAGCCTAAAATAAACAACGACCACCAGGTCAACGTGGTAGAAAAATTCCATGAGCATCTAAATAAATGCATGCAAATTAAATTGAAGCATGTATTTTCAAATTTGCACAATATGGTGGAACTTGAAACGGTGTTTTTTACAGCACACCTGCAGCTTTCAGAACAAATGACATTGTAAATGCACACGTGCTTATATTGCAATAATATCAAAGGAACATTTTCTGACGTCAAGGTCTGTGATCGTGGGTATTTACTGTGGCAATTGTTAGCACACAAACCCATGCATATCAGGTGAATCCGAACCAAACAAATATGGAATGAATACAGTATAATGAAGTGTATTGGGCATTCATGGCCAAGCAATTCAATTTGTAATTAGTGTTGCTTGAGTTCCTGCACAATTGTGCTTGTTGTGAACAAATTGTACCAACAAACAAACAAAAAAAATAAGTTGATGGGTTAACAATTAATAATATTTGAAATGCGGTTTTAAATTACCAAATTTCTGGGAACATATTCCACAGAAGAAAAAAAACAACTAAAACAAACACAATAGCTGGCATTAAATTCCCCAAAACTGCTGTTGTCTCATTAATATCAATAGTTCTGCAAGTTGACGTTGTCATCAGTGATTAGTTCATCAAGTGTCATTCTGAAGTGTGATTGGTCAATTTTCCGGTTAGGAACCAGTTTATTGAAAGCCTGTCTACAATTATTTGTAGTAATGGCTTCAGGTGTCTGGCTGCTCACATTTCATGTTGGTATTGGATTCCTTCTATTCATGCTTTGGTGCCATAATCAGAGAAACCATCTGTGTTGGCTGTTTGACTGCCTGATTACTTTATTTTTTTGGCGGGGAAAAAGAAACCTGTTGAGTCTGCCATTTTTCTTTGGCTATTTAGTGTAGTTGTGAAGCCTAGCGGGCATATGACATGTTTTTCATTACACATTTGACAATTGTACAAGTTTTTTAGAGAGGTTGAGATGCTGGTGTGAACAGTGGCTCGCGAGAAAACATCTAGAAGATGAAAATCATTGAGCAACATAAAGCTGGAGGACAATCCAAAGCCTTTTCAAACACAATAGATATTCATTAGTCCACATTTCGACAAACTGATGGATATGGTTCGAAAATTTGTGTAATAGTACTTTGTTAAAGATTTGGTTAACCACTTAACGAAACTGGAATATCGAACAAGCATCGTGCCTGTGAAGGCCACTGCAGTCATTGACATAGATATTGTCATATAGGCGCATAGTAGCTAATGAATTTGAACCACTCAGATGCAACATCCGGATTACGTCGTTGACGCCGTGATTGGAAATAGAAGCCCAAGTCAAATGTTAGAATTGAACACCTTGTTCCGTTTATTTACATCCAGGACTAAACTCACATTCATCTTTCAAACATCCAGACATGTAACCCACCGCAGCGGTCAAAAGCATCAAGGTTCAGGCCTTGTTTTGCTGTCCTGCGAAGGGAAAGGCAACCCTTTAACAGTGGATTCTGCAGGATGAGTCGTCCGGGTGGCTCTCCTCTCGCTGAAGAGGAGTAGAACGTGACGCAGCAGGACGACACCCCCCAATGTTGAAGTAAATTTACCACAGAACTGCTTCAAAAGCCAAATCTCAGGCTTTTTTGAGTCACCCAGCCAGAGCTCAAACCTGAATCCAATGTAGGCTGTGAAATGGCCTCAAGACAAGCAATTCACCCTGACGTCCTGAAAGAAAACTCGGCGAGCTAAAGCGAGGAAGAATGAAGTAAATCCCTCCCGAGTGTTTCGCGACTCTCATCAGCAGCTACCGGCAGTGTTTGCTGCCGACACAATAAATCTTTCATAAATGTGTTCAGTCCAATTGTGAAAAGCCATAATGGTCCGTGCGGTATTAGTTTAAGCGCTTGTCTATACTTATGAACTTGATGTTTATCGGAAAATCCTTCATGGCCATTTCCAAAAGTTTTGCATACATTTTTGTGCAGCTATCGGAGAACGATCATTTAATGTGTTTAGAATTTTGTTCTATATTCCACTGAACGTATCTTTTTCGCCTGCACTGTTTATTGAAATTGGCCATTCACAGCACAAAACTCCCAAGATGGAAAATCATAGATGGAATACGTTTTAGCGAAGTACGAAGGGCCTGTGTCTTTGCGGAGGGATGGCAGGAGGCCAGTTCAGTTTGTCACTGATACGAGCTCCTGTTCATTTCACTGGGTCGTGTTGAGTAATGTAGCCCACGGTGCCATGTTGTTGCTTTGTTTTCTTTCCTGAAAACTGGCAGGAAAATGTCCACTGTCTCACTGACTTAAACCAGAATAAACTGTGTCAACTTGGCAGACTCCCCCCCCAAAAAACTCTTGCAATGTAATGGAGGGGAGTAAACCACAGAGGAAAAAAGAAAAAGGAGGTTCTCAACTCCGGTTCTGCTTCAATGCGCCAAAGAAAACAGCCCAAAGAATATTACCAGATTACTTAAAACCGATAAGGAGCGATGTACAACATTTATTTCAGTTAAGGTCCTTCTATTACTATCCATTCTCTGTTTATAATAGTCGGTGGTGATCATGCCCCAGTTTTGTGCAGTGATGGATAGCCAGGCCTGCAGTAGTGAATGAACCTATGCAAAATAACAGTCTGGCCTCAGCAGCAGCTCTGACATCTGGTTTAAAAAAAAAAAAAAAATATATATATATATATATATATATATATATATATATATATAAAATACCGCTAGCACAACACGGTGCTGTGGTTTGGGTATTCACGCTGGCTAACATGATGGCCACTGACCTGACAGAGGATGAGAGCCTTGGGGCTGGAGTGGAGTAAACACCCCCGCCCGCCCTCATTATGTAGAGCTGTCAGCGCAGACTTGAGCGCGCTAATCCGGCGGTACAGAGGAAACCGGGCGAAAAACGATCCTCGGACCTGATCCCAGAAGGAGATATCACAAGCGCCGCTCATTCTTGCAGCCTCCTCATCCTTTACTCGTTCCTCTTTGGACAAAGTAATTAATTTAGAGTTAAGAATTAATTAAAAATGTTCATCCAACTGTGCACAGAACCGCTGCACCCTTGGCAGGCAATATTCAGATAAAAACGTTCAGCAAAATGTCAAACTGAGTTCTTGGAGAGGTTGATATCCTCTTTTTGGAAATAAAGTTGGAGATGGGCGAGTGAAGGTTGGTTGGTGTTGGTTGAGGTGCTAATTAAACTCAAATACACGTTTACATCATATTATCGAGTAATTAGAAAAAAAAAATGTAGTTTATTTTTATTTCAAAAAAGCTATCCGTATTCACTTGCCTCACATATATTTCACGCTGAAGTCAAACTCTCATGCCGCACATTATTTATCATCCTAAACAGAAGGCTTTCGATCAATGTTAACTCCTTGCGTTTCATTCGGACGGCAGGGTATTGGCAGATATGACATGTATTGATGTTGGTTATCGACGATTTGCTCCGATGTAACAGGGTCAGGTTGTCTTGCCTCTAATTTAAACTGGCTGTGATGGAGCTGTGGTATTTCCCCCTGATTTCTCCATCACATTTGCGTCTGTAGTTCCAACCAGCAGCATTTCAGAATTTCAGATTGAACAGTTTATTGACTTCCTTTTTTTGGGGGGGTCGTGTTTACTTTGTTTATGTGCTTGTGGCCAACAGGGATGAAATAGTTTAGTATAAACACAAACTTTTGTAAATCATGCTTGCAATTTTGGCTTTTTTTTTTTTTTTTTCTTTGATAATGCAATAATGACAATTTTGTGATATATTGTGCAGAAACGTCACGTTAAAAGATGTTTGGTCTCTTGAAGAAGTAAAACAGTTGACCTAAAAAGGCAAATTGGAAGCTTTTGTGCATTTATCTGGTTTTACACTATATATCATGAATGTGTATCCATCTATCTATTCTTATTACATTTATTATATTACTTTCACTTCAAAACACTAAAGAAAATTGTAAATTAAAGATATTAGTTCCCCATTATAGAAATAGTGATGTGTTGAACTGTCCATTTTTTTTTGTTTTTTTAAACGTAATAAAATCTAAATGACTTTTACTTCCCTGTTAGATTGTACTAATTTAGGTGGTAATAAATGCAATGTGTGTGTGTGTATCTGTGTGTCACTGTAAGCTGAAGTCAAAAGTCCCCGGTCGTGATCTTTCCCAACACGTTTATGGAGCTTCATGCTGATTGGTTGATAGAACATGAACGGCATTAACAATGCATAACTTCTCCGCTTGATATTTATTGGGTCTTGGACTTGGTGGCGGGGCAGATACACAGTGCACAACTGGATTGCTTCATCAGTGGCGGTAAAATATAGAGGGAGCGCAGAACGGCGGTCGAGGTTGTGACCGAAATGTGAAAAAGTGTGCGTGTGCGTCAGAGCACAAAAACAGCTCCTGACAAAGTAATCAATGGAGTGGTCGTGGCCTTTAACCACAGCACGGTGGCTGCTTGTCCTATTTTCAGTGTTTATTAACTGAGGAGAACAGTTCAGTGATTTCAGAGTCGAAAGCTGAGGCCTTATTCTTTCCTTTGTTCTTGGTCGGGAGAAACTATTAACACACTTTTATAACAAACTATTCAACCTGACACATTGACTTGCAGCGGAGCCGAAGCACAGATGTATAACGGTCAATCGTCTCCAACACTCAAGCTGAAATAACTGATGTGATCTTGTGTAGCGTCGTTTCATCTGACCTGAACGGCTCATTGAGTTGTGCACGCTCAGTCGTCTGTCACTGACTCTAAATGACATACCAGCAAACCAACCACCTGTTTTAGAAACACTCTGCTCCGATAAACTAAATCTAATAATAATAATAATAACAATACTAATACATTTTATTTGTATAGCGCTTTTAAAAACATTAAAAGACCCTTTACATCATGATAAATTCAGCAAGCATAAAATGTAGAAACATCATTAAAAACAGTCATAAAAACACTTAAAAGTAAGAGATTTGTGCAAAGTGTTAAAAATCAGTTTTGAACAGGTGAGTTTTGATGAGGGATTTGAAGGTGTACAGTTCAGTACCGTCACGGATGTGTTGGGGCATCCGGGTGATCTGGTTGATGTGTTTTTCAAAGGTGAGATTGCTGTCAAGAATGATTCCAAGATTACGGATGTGAGGTGATGCAGAGAGGGTGGAGGTGTCGATGGTCAGAGAGAAGTTGTCAGTGTTTTTTGTCAGGGATTTGGGGCCGATGATTATTATGTTCAATTTGCCATAGTTCAGTTGTAGAAAGATGTTTTGCATCCATGTTTTTATTTCACTGAGGCAGTTGGTCAGGGTGGAGCAGGTTGCTAGGGTGATGGATTTGGTTGATATGTAGGGGGGTATGTCGTCGGCATAACAGCGGAAGTGCAGACCATTTTGACGATTGATTTTGCCAAGAAGGAGGATGTAGAGAATGAACAGGAGGGGGCCAAGCACCGAACCCTGGGGGACGCCTTGCGGCAGAGGAGTGACGGAGGAGGTGCAGTTATTGATGGTGATGAATTAATGTATTTCTGAAAGATATGACCTGAGCCAGGAGAGAGCGATACCGGTGATTTTGAGGGATAATCCCAGGCGGGAGAGGATGATGGGGTGATTGATCATGTCACAATCAACAACTACAGTAACTGTGTCGCTAATGGTCAAACATAATGATGATTACCCACAACTTGTCAATATTAAGTTTACACATTAAGACACAGTTTTTACATGCACTAACATTCATTTGATAGTTCTATGTTATGCATTTATAGTTTTGTTTGAAATACTAATATATATATATGTATATATATATATATATATATATATATATTTCCCTCAATAAAAAACAATCTGCTCTTAAAACCAGAGGACCATATTATAGGAAGCGCTCATATATCCCTTGATCTGACAGAGATATACCGTGTTTTTTAAGCGAGGGTCTAAGTTCAGGTATAAAACCAGATTTCATAGGATGTGTCATAAACTGTTAAGATTTTAGGTTGAAATCAATTTAAATGGCTCAATAATGCATTGCCATCATTTCCTTAATGGAGGGTCTTATTACCCTTTGAGAATTAGCTATTCAGACTTTAGACCTGAGTCATGATAGACTGGTGATCCGGAAGGAAGAGAAGAAAAAGGAGAAACGGAAGGAATGAAAGGAAGAAGAAACAAAAGTAATTTGTATTGCCGCTCTGGAGTCTAGTGTTTAGGCGGCCGTCCGATGGAGGCGCGAAGGGGTGAGGTTTCACGACACACCAGAGTCCCATCAGGGACTAATTACCTCCCTCCTCTCTCACAGTACTGTGTTGGGAGGCAAAAAACGACGCCCCAGGAGGGGAAGGACAACGGCCTGAAAACACAGGAGTGACAAAAGCACTAAGAAACGGGCAAACACAAGCTGGCTCCACATCCCGGTGTCAGAGAACTCATCGTACAAAGAGTCTGCTGTTATACCTTTTCCATCAACAAGGTGTATTGTACACACTTTTGCTTTCTTGCACAGTCACTCTTCAGTCACAGTTGCTGAAATGGATAATGGTGAATATGTGTCACGAATACAGACATGGCTTGGTTGGTCCGACGGTTGCAGGTTTGATTCCCATCTCTGCCTGCCCACATGCCAAAGTGTCCTTGGGCAAGACACTGAACCCCGGACTGCCTATGTGTGTATGCAGTGTGAGAGTGAGTGGTTGGTGGTGGTCGGCGGGATCGTTGGCGCAGATCGGCAGCCTCGCTTCCGTCAGTCTACCAGCTGCAGCTGTAGCTACATACGTCGTTTACCGCCACCGAGTATGGAGTGAAATAATAATACAACGTGAAGCGTCTTTGAGTGTCAAGAAAAGCGCAATATAAAACCAATGCAATACTATTATTATTAAATACATTGTGAAGTTTATCGTGGGTTGATAATTAAGGTTTGGCTAAAACTAGGGGGGAGCGTCACTGGATTTGATTATGTCTGTTGGTAAAAGAAATCCCAACTGAAGCTCCATAAAGGACTTCCATAAGTAGGGCAGAAAAAAAAAAAAAAAAACACCCTGTACATTAAACTTGCAGTATAAATGGGATAGAGACTGTCAGAGATTATGTGAGATTATATTGTGTCCTTAAATTCTTGTTCATGTCACGGGCACAGCCTGTTGGAGGGAGAGAGCCCATGGGAACTTACGAACTCCTCACAAAGAGGAAGCGTCTGAACAATATGAACACGGACTCATTAATAACAGTTCAAACAAGGGGGGAATTAAAACCACCAAACCCCTGTGCTGCAAAGCTCAAACATAAAAGGTCCAAACAGAAATCATACAGTGGTCGCATGAAGGCAACGAGGCTATAGTGATAAATATTAGGTTATATCAATTAGTCCCTGAGCAAATCCCTTAATCCCTTAATTTAAGGTGTTTCAAGAGGAGAAACCAGCGTAAAACTGCACACTGATCTAACACTGCACCCACACTGTGCTACCCATAATTCATTTCCAATTAATATTAACTAATCACTCAAAATAAGAAGTTGAAATAAATAAAAAAAAGTCACTTTAAGGCTCCATCGGTTTTCATGTTATAAGGTCTTTCTAGTCACTGCCCACCTGAAAAAGCCGCAGTCCACATTTAGCAACGAAAGAATAGTGATGATGAAGAATGCATATAAAAGTCGAGTTCGTTCTTCATACTCCAAAACAAAAAAAACAAAAAAAAAACTTGCGATGCTTTCACTTGCTTCGTCTTTGTGAAGGATTTACTCAATCCATATCAACCCACAGGTACTTAGTCTTCACGGGATTACAAGTTGTAAACACAAAATCTGCTTGCGAGTTATTTGCCGAGGCATGTATCCAGACTGGAGATAAATGGGAGCGTCTGGGATTTATCTGCAATACTGTTGCAGGTTGACATTCAGACTTAGGCTGCGGTTGTGCACAGAGGCTTATGTTAGGCGAAGGGCTGAACGGCTCGCCTTAAAACTGTTCTGGATACTTGGAGCTATAATTCTTGCATGAAATGTCTTCTTAGCCATTCTGGGAAAAAAAAGACTTAATTTTGACTCACACTGCATATTGCCTGATTTAACCAGCCTGAATCGACGTGAACTACAGGCAACCTTTTAGGCCTCAACTCAAATCTAAATATAGACTCAAAGATTTGTAAAACAAGCTCTGTTAAAGCAAGATAAAGCAATACAATACACAGTTGAATTTAACATTAAATATCAAAACCAGGAGTAAATAACATATTGGAAGAATTTGTTCACTAATGTGCATTTAATGCTCTGAAGTGGAATTCCGCTTTGCTGGATGAAGCCAAAAAGCACATAATAGTGGTCATTAAGGTAAGGGAGGGATATTTTAGCTGCCTTCATAGTGAGACAAAGTAATGTGATTTTAATAATGTATTTTGTGACTTGTCACTAGTTGTCTGGTGCTCTTACTTAGCTATTTCATTTTGCTCAAACATAAGAACTTCGCGTTTTTTTAATGTCTGTGTGTGACTTTTTGATGTGTGTTGTCATCCCTGAATACTAAAGTGGCTCGAAGACTCTCTGTTAAATCCAGTGAGTGTTGACAGAGCGACCGGGACCGATCTGATAGCCCAGTTTTATCAAATTGAATACTTCTCCGGAGATAGAAAGCGCATGATGACCATGCTCCAGCTAAAAAAAAAACATTCATTCTTGAGATATTAACACTTCCATAAATAGAGTAGGAGGTAGATTTTTTTCAGCCACATTATGAAACAAGCTCCCAGTTTCAGTTCGTGGCCGAAACCCTCTGAATGGTAACGTCAGGCTACAAACTTTCTAATTTTATCAACGCTTATGTGGACAGACTTTATTTGCCCTCTGATCGTTTCTGAGTTATTCTGCGCTAGATTTAGATTGCTGGGGGAATGTATCTAATACCCTCAGCTTCACACTTTTTTTTCAATCAATATATCCAGAGTTAGAGATAAAGGCTATATGTGAAATGCAGTTTCTTTGTTATGCTCTGTAATGATGACCGTCTCGCGATGTATTTATACTTACAGTATGTTTAAGTAAAAAAGATACCAACTTTTACATGTCATACACATTGCAATTTTCTCTTCATGGCTAAAATTACCGGCATATATGTGTATTATTATGAGTTCTAACACAATTTCATATGATTCAGTTTGGCTATTTGGGTTATTTAAGTCCATTCTAAGGCCAAAATACATACTTTGGTCACTCTAATGGACAATCTATAAACTTGCATCTAAAAGAAAAAAAAGTTGTCTTGAGGTCTGGTAAGTTGGATTGATTAAAAGTGAGAGTGTTGTGGTGTGTGTGTGTCACGCGTTGACGTGTGGCGTGAACACGCTTCAAATGGCAGGCTAATGGAAAGTCCTTTCATGACGCAGTCATCACTTCTGCCCGGCGCTCCTCGAGCTCGGGAGCACAAAGTGTTCTGGACATTTTGAGGCGAAAACAAAGGCGAGGGGGGAAAAATAAACCCCTCCAAAATAGCACTCTAACACACAATGAGTAACAGCATTCTCAGAGAGCTTTCAAACCCGATAAACATCAAGCCAATGCATGGCTGTCTTGCCCCTACTGGTGTTGTGGAGCTCCAAGTGTGAAACGTAAACAGGGACTGATAGAAAAATCCTTGATTATTTCGTCGCTGAGTAAGGTAAGCGCCCTCCCAGCAAATCAGTAAACTGGTCCGCACTACGTCGATATGAAACATACACTGTCCGGAGATTGCCGAGCAATATCTAGTTTGTGTCGCACTGCTGTACCAAGCCCAATTAGGTCATTATAACTCAAGCAGTATAATAAAAACAAAATGTATTAATAATTCACTTTACTGTTGAATAAACAAACTGAAATTACCATGCCCAAACTGTCAGGCAGCGCCAGTGTCTGCGGAGCTGCACATTCGTTTAATGAATTAACCAGCCAAGAAAGAAGATGTTCCACTCACACAGCACAAAGGGGACTCATGTATAATAGATGAGTGACTCAGTGTTGGGTGCTTCACGTCGGGGCCGCTCGAGCGGCCATGCAAATACGCAGCAGGCAGTGGCACTCGAGGGTTTACTTCCACTCTACGAGGCCTGACACTGTACGGAGACCCACGTGAGAAGCTGCGTGCCGGTTAGGCCGGTGGTTGTTCTACAACATGGATAGAAGGGCCATGAATCCTAAATATACCACTTTACAGCATTTGAAATGCTCCTGCACTCTGATATGAGAGCGATGGAGTTGATCTGAAAGAGCACCTGATGTATGACAAAGCTTCACAGATCCTCAAACTTATGCTTACTTCTGTCACGAAGCATGTTGGACCCAGGAGCAGACTCAACCTCAAAGTCCCATTAGAAACTCAGTTTATTCATTGATCAGGCAGAAGTCTCTTAACGGGTAATCATAAAAAACATTAAATTAAGCTATGGAGAACACAGGGCTGACGCTGGGGTGTTCGGGAAAGAGACAAGACGAAATGATAGGTTCAACAGAGGGAGCGTAGTTTAAATACACTTGGAAGGAAAGGACACAGGTGAAACTCATAACAGAGACTGGAGTACACAGAGGGAGAAGAACAAAGGGGCAGACGCCGACCTTGTTCACACTGTAGGGAAATGCAAATCAATTCTGATTTTTTTACTCACAAGTGACCCATATCCGACCTGTTTTGTGGCTGTGTGAAAGCTCCAATTCTGATGTTTTCACACCAGAGCCAGGCCTCGTTCTTAGGATTTCACCAATATGGATAGTTTTCTCCAAGCCACTGCTTCGTCATTGACGTTTGCCTGATGTCATGTTGTCTAGAGGTTTTTTCGGCTCGTATTTAGCAACCATTTGAAAACAGATCTACACGGGCTGACCAGCGTTGCCAGACATGCCGGTATCCCCCAATTGGGGTGCCACACTTACCTTTTAACTTTGTTTATTTGCGTGTTTATGGCGTGTTCTTTATTACACATATAAGAGTTTTATGGTTTAACCATGACAGACTGTCGACCTGTCCAGAGTGTATCCTGCCCTCACCCATGGTAGGCTGGGATTGGCTCCAGCACCCCTGAACTGAATAAGCGGCATAGAAAATGGATGGATGGATGGTTTTAACATGATTTCTACACAGGCTGAGATTTAGGCTGGTTTGTATTGAGGTGTGTGGGTTTTACATTGTTTGGGCTGAAAACAGTGAGTCACATCTGGCAACCCTGGTGCTGACCGGAGTGCCATCCATATTTAAGTTTGTCAACACCGTCTTCTGTGCATGCGCTCTGAGGCCTGAACCTGTCCGGTACGATCACGTTCACACAGCAGTCTGATAGAGGTCGCATTTAAAATGTAATGTGAATGATCACGCCAAAAAATCAGATACTAGCAAAACATCAGAATTGAGCATCGAGACCTGCAGTGCGAACGTAGCCAGAGACCCAACAACTTCTTGGTGTAAAGGTTCCAGTGTACTACTGCAACTACAGTACGCAGTCTCCTCACGCCTGGAAGTTCTGTGCCGAGATTGTATGCAGTTCACTGCCACACCGCTAGAGGGCGTAGAAGGACCTGTCGCGAAACTGCATGAAAGTTGTTGGTAGTGTTTATTTTCCGCTCATAATGAGCAATTTGTCACAAAGACTGGCAGTGGCACTGCAAATTGTAGCTGTGCGGAGGTGGTTCAAGGCAACGCATACTCTTTGCATACCGTATGCGTACAGAGTACGAATTAGGCTTAAGATGCTACGTTCGTCTTCAGCGTAAACAGCCATAGACCTTCATGTGCAGCACTGAATGTGAATGTTAGTACAGTTCCTGGAGCTGAAGGTCTCATAGAGCTGAAAGTTGAGGGTGCAAAAATGTATATTCATGTAAAGCAGTGGTTCTCAAAGTTTTCACAGTGTGCAAGACCTGGGAAAAAATCGAGCTGTCCATCATTATGGCTGACCTGAGCATAAAGTAGCGGCGGTTAGCCCATTCGCTATGGCTTTATTACTGATATTCATTCATTTTCTTCCGCTTATCTGTTTCCGGGTCACGGGGGTGACAGTCTGAGCACTGTCACCCAGATCACAATGCACCATTTAAGAACCTTCCTGCAGGTGGTGAGCCCACGGGAAGGTGGCGCCCGGCGTGGGACACGAACCCACTACCCTGAGATTGTGAGTCTCATGCTCTACCAACTGAGCTAGCCGGGGGGACGGTTTATTACTGATATGTTTATTTTAAATAGGAATTTCATATGTTTTATATTTTGTGTACGAAATTGACCATTTTGAAATCAAGTTTATTGAAAATTATATATTTATGCGGATGCAGCGGAAAACAGTATAGCTGCTGTCCTTCTTTATTTGTCTCACTGTTTGTCAAATAGCAGCTTGTGGATTAGCTTCATCCAAATCTATTATTTTCCATTTAAAAGGCAGCTCTGTTATATTTGTACTTACTTTCTTACTGGAAGAGAAATGCCTCATCCATTATAGACTATAGAGCATCTCCAGCTAAGCTGACTCACAGTGTTGAAGGCTCATTTGGCGTGTCACAGTAAATTACAAGAACACAACGATTTGTGTACAAACATAAGGCAGGGCCAGAAAAATTAGACTTAACACTGTACTTGCAGCTTGAGCATATTTGAGTCAGTTGATCACTTCAAGTTTCATGGTAATCACATAAACACACATTTCTACTGGCAATATCATCTACATTTTGTACCTACCAAAAACTATATTTACCATATGGTAGAGTCTAACGTATTTTGTGAATAAAACTGGAAGAACAACAGCATTCGGAAGTTTTACGCAAACAAACGACTTCCGTCTAAGTCACGTGGTGAAACTCATCTTGCCCGGGTCCACCAGGCATGATATAATAAATGCATGGCGCAAGCTCACATGGAAACTGGTTGGCAGGGACTGATCAAAGTTTGATGAAAAAGTTATTCAGGGTCAAAAAAACAGAGCCCACGGAGGTGATGAAGGGGCTTTACGTCTGCATGTGAGCCCGGATGAATTCTGAATGACTGATTGTATTTTGATTCGATTTGCTGAGAGTACTGAGAAAGAGAGTACTGAGAGTACACTGCTGCTGTGTGTTTGTACAGTCAGGACTGTTTAGAGCAAACAATGTGCAGAAATGGAGCTAATTTGTGATGCACATTAATGCTCTCCCCTCCATTTAACATATCATGTGGGTGTAGACGTTTCTACTAAGTTGCCTTAATCCCTGTAAAGTGTGTTATGCTTGTTCCCATTTGCATGGCTCAGAATGTATTCTGGAGAAAGAAGAAAAAAAACAAAAAAAACCAACAACATAAAAATAAAGTCTAATGTAATTAAAACAACAATAACAGTTTAATTTTATCGCTGCCAAGAACTGCCTCACAGTTTGTACCAAAATTGGTGATTCCCAGCAGTTTTTCTTTTTTAAAACATCTGATTAAGTCGACACAACAGCATGAACAAGCATATGGACACCTACAGCATCTCATTTAAAAGGATTAGCTGTTCGAGGAACGCCATGTGGTCGTTTGGTCTGACTAATAATATTATACAGTCGACAATGCAGGCACCTCAAAAAGCAGAACTAATAATCAGGACCTCGTTTCTTGTGCAGATTGTTGGGATTTTTCTTGTCTGAAATGTCACGGTGAACCTCTGTTGCAGCCAGGCAGGCAGGAAAATGTTACCTCATGTGGATTCTGCATGGCAGAGCCGCACAGATTAGAGTAAAAAGAGAAGTCTTTTAGTCTTTAGAATACTCAGGCTCCAGCAGACCTCCACTATAATTACGGTGGTGAGTGTAGCTGAGAACAGTTCGGCTTCACTCAGTATCTGCTTTGGATGGCTCGCATGCTTGTGGAGTGTCTGTGAAGTTCGGTTTATGTATGCATATTGATATTTGTGTGTCCAATGAATCGATGGTGCCATTTATCGGTGCCTCGCCCGACATTTGCACACATTGATTGATCGTTGACATTTATTTGTGTCTACAAGGACCCGTAAAACATCTGGTTTTATAGTTTTAAGTGGTTTTACGGTTTTAGTGAAGAAACACGTCCACATTGGCTTGATTGGCATTGGATTATTTTACCATGGGTCTTAAACACAGTGTGGAGCATTAAAGGACAGGCTGTTCTCTCTCGCTTGCAGGAAAATTGGGATTCAATATCTGCGGCATATATAAAAGTGGTTGTGGCCGTATTTGCCTGCTTGTTCTGTTTTCGGCAGCAAACTGTTGAAACAGGCCAGAAAAGCAGCACTTAAAGGCTCTGACTGTATGTATGCGAGCGGCTGATGTTATTTGGAGTTTATAATTGATGTAAACATATATATTCCCTCTGGTTTTAACAGCTATTGATGCTGGTTTCCTAAACATTTTAGAAGATTCATGGCTGAACATGCACTATCGCCATCATTCCCCATTAGTTTATTCAAATTCATATTGAAGCATATACTTACATATATGACAGCTTAAAACATAAAACAACAGTTTATTGTTGTGTAGTTTTTCTCCCAAACATATATTTTTGTTCAAAATGAAGCAAAATGTTTATTTAGACCTGGCATTATTTTCTAAAATTATTTATATGATCTGACATTAAAAAGAAATACCTCTATAAAGTTCTTATTCACAATTGAAATTAAGACTATTTATACAAGGATTAACTTTTTCCATGAGAATTTTTAATTTTCATTATGAAATTACATGTACGTATCTATAAATGCTTGTTTTAAATATCTTTGTATAATTGCGCTCTTTTAAAAACACCATTAACAAGAAATGCTTCTTGCTCTTAATACATATTTGTGAAGTGTAAATGTTCACGCTTTATGCATTATATGAGCAGTTTTCCACTTTTCAAGATGTGGAATGTTTCACTGATACAGTAAAAAAAAAATTAATATAAATAAAACAAGGTTAGTAGGATCTATCTAGGTCTTATTTCCAATGTGTGTAACTTTTATAGATTGGGTTTTGAATGAATCCCCCCCCCAAAATAAAGATATGGGATGATCTTTGAGCAAAAAGTTATTATGCCTTTAGTTTGTTCATAAGTATTTTGCTTTCATCAAGGCAAGTACGTTTTTTTCCAACATACCTCCGACATTTCGACAGTGTTTTTACATCTTCATCAGAAACAACAGCTGGTGGTGTTGTGTGAAGCGTTTTATCAGCTGCCGTAACTGAGGCGTGACCGTCACAGAGGACGTTTCTGATGAAGACGGAAGCACTCCGTCGAAACATGTCAAAGGTTGTCTGAAACGAAAAAAAAAGCCAAAAACATCAGAAAACTATGTGCATTGTATTAGAAACTTCATTTTATTTGTGATTCCCATGCTCCTAGATGCTTTGGACACGTACTTTATGTAGGGTTTTATACACAGCTTATGATCAACACTTCGACATTATGTATGAAATTCAACCTCAGGTTTCTTTAATCTGACTCACTTTGTCACTTTTTGCTCAACCAGGTCTTTTTCACTCTCATGTAGCTGCTGGTAACGTGTGATCCAGCACTGATGACAGCAAAAACAAGATCTCATGAAGGTATTCAAGTTCAGGAGAGCCATTGACAGCCATCCAGCTAATGGAGTAAATCCAGAGCCGGAGTCCCTGGGGCGGTTTGCTGCAGTCTTCGGCGACACTCGAGTAACTCCTGCGATGACACCGGAGCCAAGCATATCGCTGTACGCCATTTCCTTGGATCGCATCTGTGGCGTGGAGAGGGGGTATCAGCTGGCAAGGGGAGCAGCCGGTCCTCTAAAAACCGCTGCCTGGGCTGGTGCCATGGACAGGACCAGACATTTACGGCAGTGCTCCAGGACCTCCGGGGCTCGACAGATGTTTACCGATGTTTGTAATTACTGAGTTCTAACACAGTGCTCCTTAATGTTATGAAGGCTGTGTCGCCAAGGAGACACAAAACAGACCAAAAAGGTCTGGCAAGCCTGATAAAATAAGTTTAATTTCTGACACATCAAGAGACATTTACAGGTATGCACACAGCAAACATACATGCAGATGTTTTAATTATTGACTTTGTAAAGCACAGCTGTAAGTAGGCAAACAAAAATTTGCATGACTGCTTTTTTTTTTTTTTTTTTTCACCTGCGTAACGTCTCTAAATTAAAAAGCATGTTGATGGAGAGTGAAACTGAAAAATGAATCCATGCATTTGTTACTTCCAGAGGAGATTATTATAAACCCCAATCATCAGGGTGTCCAAATCACTGCTTAAAATGTCTTCAATTGATTCAAAATGCTGAAGCCAGAGTCCTGACAGGAACCAGCAGGAGAAATCACATCACTCCAATATTATCTTATCTTCATTGGCTTCCTGTTAAATCGAGAATATCATTTGAAATATTTATTTTAAACTATAAAACCCATTACAACCAGACTCTATCATATGTTAAAGAGCTGTTAGTCCCATATTACCCCAGTAGAACACTTGGTTCTCAGAGTGCTGCTTCCTGGAGGTTTTCTAAAAGTGGAATGGAAGGTAGTTTTCAGCTATCAGGCTCCTCTCATTTGAAACCAGATCCCAGTTTCAGTTCAGGAGGCTGACACAGTCTCTACTTTTAAGGTTTGGCTTCAAACTTTTCCATCTAATAAATGTTCTAACCTCGGAGGAAGGATACGCTCACACTCGGTAACGTTTTGGATAGCTTTTAGTAACGCTCATATTTAATACAACACATTCCACCGCAGCTCACCGATACCTGGTCCCCACATAACAGTTCCGGGGTGAAACACACACAACAGCACAAAGGTTCCGGGGTCCAGCCTGAACAGCAACTGCAGTGACAAAATCACCCATTACAACAATAAAGCTTACAGTTAGGACTGGCTCAGGACACACTGGATCATCTTCTAGTGAAGCTGCTATAGGTTTAGACTCCTGGGAGACCGACACTGACCCACTGCTTCTCTCCTTCTATCCTCAACCGGAACAACAGACAGTCTCCAACGATGAGTCTGGTTCTGAACGTGGAGGAAAATCTCTGTGGAAGGTTTAAGGAGCCTACCTTCTGTTTGTTTCCGGGGGTGGTTATTAAAATACTTCTGTTTGTATGATTACGTTCACATTGTATGAGGTCAGACATGCCAATGACTCAAAAGTTCACCTTGAATAATGACACGTGTACAAGATGAAGAAGAACAACTAGGGCGCTCTCCCTCGTCCTTCTACGTTTGGTTTAATTGTTAAACCTTGCTGTCAGCTCTCACACTGGGCTTAATGGGGAGTAAATCAGTTTGCTGTTGACTCCACCAGAACACTGAGTGGCGCCTCGTATTTAATGCAACACTGAGCAACTACCCAAGCATTAACAATTGTGTTGTGTACATCCCGCAGACAGGGCCATACATGTAGCGTGCACCTTCAGACTTAAGCTGCTTATGGCTGTAATGAAACCTCAGAAATAAAACTCCGAAACGTCAGTGACGATTTCACATCGAATACAAATCAGTGTGCGGCAGAGCGCAAAACAGTAAGCCGTTTTTGGAGGCTTGTTCAACTTCTAGTGGATAAATTAAGAGTGAAAAGCTGGCAACGCTGTTATTGAGGAGGATCTTCACCTTTGCCTCTTCACAAGAGCAAATGTAACACAGTGGAAAGCGAGATAAAACTCCACAGCTGGCTCGCTGTCCCACGAAGCCGCATACTAACACGTCTCTCTTGTTTGATGGACAACAAAATGAAGAGACACGATTCTCACAATTAGCGGGGACAGAAATGTCTAGGTAATGAGGTGTTTGCTCAGCACATAATGTTTCGCTAACAAGAAATTCAATAAAGCGTATTTGCGTTTAAAAAAACAACAACAAAATAATCAGCAAGCTGTACTGGGGCCAAAATACTTCAGAAGAAGACAGTATATTTTATAAAGATAACAAAACTAAATAGTTTTTTTTTTTTTTTTTTTTTTTGCATACATACTTATTATTTTGAATTGCATTGCTTGTTTGTTTTTCTTTTAAATTAAAAAAACAATAAGTGTTGCTTTTTCACCTTCATTTGTAGAGAAATCATTAAAAAAGCCTCATTCTTGTGTTTAGATACTTTCCATAGGTGACAAACATAAGGAAGAAAATCCTATTTATTTATTTAAACATATTTCTAAAGACTATTGAAAGCAACACAGAACAAAGACCAGAGTTGAGATTCCGGTGATTCTGCTACGGAAGCAAACTGGCATTAGTCTCAAAGCCATGCTGTCAGGGCGAGATCGCAAAAACATTCATGAAGCAACAGCTCTAACTTTTTTGGACATTTAATTGTAGTTTGCATGACAAGGTTTCATTAAAATTGTCTACGTTGAGATTGTAGTAATTTTGGTAGTAACTGTGTGGTTTTATGAAAATATAGACATTTTGATCATGTTTTACTGTGACAAAAAAAACAAAAAAACTTTAGTTATTATGGTACTATTTTACCAGTCCAGCCCATTTAAGATAAACCTGTGCCGAATGTGTCCCCTGAACTAAAATGTGTTTGACACCCCTGATTTATGAGACATCAGTACACCAAAACAGAGACAAGGTCAGGGCATAGAAACAAAGCCGGCTGATAGAAAAAAACATTGACAAAAAAATTTTCCTTGTCTCGATCGGATACTTTCGGCTGTAAAATACAATCAAAAGTCCAGATTGAGCAGAAGGTAGTGTGGCTCTTGTGACAAATCGTTGCACATTCCGTTAACCTGTGTGAACGTGAGAGCCAGCATGAGCTTTCACCAGAATGCGGGATGCAAAGTGACAGTCGACGTTCAATTTTAGGTGCAATTACTTGCAAATAAATTCTACAGCCCTTCAAAAGCCAGGTCATGTGGTTAATAATGATGTTTTGCCTTCCTACTGCTGAGGGTTTAAGCCCCGAGGCTAGCACTGGTGAGATAGCAGCCCCCCGTGTCCCTGGTGACGAATGTCGGAAGGCAGAAGCGGGAAAGGTTAATATATGGGAAAGGCTTGTAGATTAATAAAAGCTCTTACAGACCCGTAGGTAGCGCCAATGACATTTGAACCATTAAGGCGAGACTTTATCTTCCTTTTTATGTCCAAAGCAGAAGCTAGCATGATTGCTAACCTACTAGTTTACTTAGTAGTCTGAAAGTAAAGTAAAGCGGCTAGTTTTTTTTTCTGTAGGGCCACTAGTCGGTGATGTTTTTACGTTATATAACCAGTTATATATGCATGCAGAGAACACTACACTGAAAATGTCAAAGCTTCTTCATGCTGTTTTCCTTTGTCGTTTTGTTCCACTCAGTATCTGTTGTTAGTGAAAAGTAAAATGTGTCTCCACATGTGATCCAGATGATGGCGTAGTAGTCGTTTTCAAAACGCTGCGTTTTCAGTGCCTCCGAGCACGGTTGTCATGTGAACAGACATCCAAAAACGTGACAAAAGTTTTCCGTTTCCACTTGAAAACATTGTGCAAACACGGTGTTAAGTTAGCTACATTTTTCCTGAAACATTTTTTTTTTAAGTCATATATTTACCTTGGTGGCATGACATGTTTATCTCCAGTTGTAGGCTGTATTTAGAGTGTAAAAAGACATTTGATGAAAAGAATCTGTATCCATCTTCTTTTTTTATGGTCACTGAGGGCACGTTCACATTTCATTGTTTGATCCGAACCAGAGTTTTCTTTTGGACTTTCTGGGAAAGACCCTTATATTTTCGGCATCCTTGAACATTCCCCTGAGCGCTGAACCTCAGTTCTCCTGCAAGCTGACCTTCCAGCGGGCAGCGTGAGAAGATGTGACGCAGGACGCAATGCATCCTGGGAAGTGAACGTGAAAAGGCCCCTAATACAGTCGAGGATCACTGTTCGATGTGAGTATCCATTAAAAAAACATGAATGGCTTTCAGAGCATTTAAACTGCTATTTGGTTTGTTGATTAATGTTTTGTCGTTTTTGCTTTGTCTTTTCATGAACAACACTGTTCATTCGGCTTCATTTCATCGAGATGGAGCTGTAAGAGCCTCTCAATCAGTCACCCAAACACTCCAAGCCTTGAAGATATAGAATAAATTATAGAAAAGACGACTCGTCCACAAACACGGCTCCACCACAGATGATTTTTGACAAGAGAACGACTTGCCACTTGACACAAATAAAATTCCACTTCAGAAGACAAAGCAGCAGGTTGGATTTGACACATCCGGCGAGTGATGAGGGAAGCGAAGCATGTGGGATTTAAGCAGTTGATTACTGAGTTTCATTGCAATATGCCAATAAAAATCCAGAATATCTCAAAGAAACACACCAAACATCAACAAGTGAGGACTTTGTTTGGAAAAATAATTCTTGTTCGCTATAGAAATGAAAACAGCAGTTAAAGTGGTCAATAATTGTTGGTTGTCAGGGGATTTAAAGGAAACCAATGTGCTAAACATAGTTTTCTCTTTCAGGAGTCACAGCAGGAGATCATCAGCTTCCATCTCACCCTGTCATCTGCCTCATCTACTGTAGCACAAACCATCTTTATGTCGTTCACTACCTCCAAGGACCTCCTCTGTGATCTTGAAATTGAGTCAGATGAACTGGACCTGATGTTTCACCTTTCCTCCCGGTGCTGGCTAGTAGTCGTCCAAGACAAGTGACCAAGTTCAGTTTAAATTAATTTACCCAATTCAATTTACTTTGATGGGAGTATGTATCCACATATTACTGGAAGCTCCATATTCCAACATCCATGGCCCAGTATAATCCACTATCTCTCCTCAGCAGATGTCCAAACCATCTCAACTTGGCCTCTATAGCTTCATTTCTTCACTGTCTCCCCTGAGCCTTCTCTCTGATGTGTTCATTTTTAACCATCCTGCTCTCTCTCAATGAAAACCTCAGCATCTTCACCTCTGCCACCCCCAGCTCAGCCTCCTGTCTTCCTCTCTCAGCATTATTATATGGATAACATATTAAAAATGCATAGCACACCTTTATGACATTCAAAGTTTGAAACCTCATTCTACAACCCTGCATGTAAATCTATAGAACATATGTGCCAGTACATTAAGTTAACGTCAAATCACCCAGGATCTCAGTAATGATGTCGGACACCTTTTCATTTCCCCCTCATTTAGTTAAAGAGTGCCTCGCTCAGTAAACCGAGACCAGCCACCGTATGCTTTCAAGATCATAAAGTCGGTACCAACAAGGGTGATGAGCTCCATCTGTCCATCAAATGAAAGCGCTGGCTGCTAAATTGGATTTTCATCTGACCGGGTGACACAACTTAATGTGTGCATAAAGACTTGATCGGCTCTGTTTCTACAATGTGATAGTTGAAAAGTTTAAACATAACGACATAACCCCACTCTCACCTTATTGATGCAATATATATATATATATAACTTGGAGAATAATTATACAACAAAAAACTAAACTCATCTTTACTGGTACTGTGTGTGTGTATATATATATATATATATATACACGTTATATATACGTAAGTTTCAGATTTGACTTAAGAGTTATAAAGTAGTGTAGCATTACTTTGGAGTTTGCTTTGGATCACAGTTTGAGTCATTGCAAAAATGTAAAGAAAAACAATTAAGAGTGGGATTAGTAGAATATTTCTATTTCTGTTTTCATGTGAAAAAAGAAAACTTTTGGTACATTTTGGATGTTAATTCATGTGAAAACAGTGGTCAGCGACACTGAAAACTTAACCTTTTGAAATTGGCTTCCAAGGTGGGACTTTTTGAAAATGATTTGACTCAGTCTTCATGTCAACGGAACGGAAACTCACTTTTTGAATAGCAAGCGCAATCCACCTTCATGGTCTGTCCATTCAAATGTCCGTGTGCTCACTATTGTTAATGTTTGAAACATATTGTTTTCTGTTCATGTGTGTGTGGTTTAGTTAACAACCAACTTCGCCAAATCGTGGCCTGGCATGCTAACTGCATCAGAACATTTTCTTCAAAATGTTTCCATGTAAAAGCAAAATTTTTCTGAAACGATGCGTTTTTCATTGACACATTGTCATGTAAACATGGCCTGAGCAGGTTGGAACCATTAGAGGTAAGGCCATGTGGTTATTAAATGTCCCGCTGTGTTGAAGCAAACCTGGGAGATAGAGAATTGTTAAAAAAAAATGCCTAAATGAAATTATTAATGGTTGAACCAGTTGGCCTAATACCTTTTCTTGACATTTGGAAATTTGGAAACAACCTCTTGTGATTGAGATTGATGAGAACTGGGATTCAGCAGCCAAGTGCTTTTTGTTTGCCTCACCAGAGACCAAAATTTCAGACCTGATTACCTGAAGGCGCAAAGCGACCCAAGAACAATGAAGAAATACTCAACCAAATGGAACCGAGCACTGCTAATATCCCATGAATAATCCAATCAATATAAGAGTGCAATGTGACCTAATGAATCAAATCAATGTGAATAAATAATTTATCAATTCAGAGTCACATCCAAAGAGGTATTTATTTTCGAATAATTCATCAATTTGCCAACCAACCAGTTTAAAACAAGTTGTTGGAGGAGGATTACTGTCCTCTCATGAATATATTCCACAAAGTGAAAAATGTTCTTTGACGTCTCTTTTGAAAACTTCACACTGTTGTTGGGCTTGGCAGCAGACGCTGGCAGACAGTTTATGATTATAGACGTACAGTGCTGAGCGAGAGGACCTTATGGAGGTGTGAAAAACTGCTGAGATTTAGTACCGCTGTCTAAAGTAGAAGTGTTACCCAGTTATTCATGATTCCAAAGAATATTGACAGAGAAGGGGAAAAAAATGACATCAAACTGATGACTTTAAGACAGCTCTCTCACTTTGAAGTGAATCCATCATTCGCACATAACCGTTTGCTAGAGTTACTTGCAGATCCTCTAATAAACTTTGCGGGGTTTTTTCTTGTGCAGATTTTCTCTTGCATTAAGTTTCCTGCTCTTTGCCTGAAATTGCTGGGGCAGCCACACCAGGAGAAACTGACAAGCTGTTTGACAGCCACACTACACGTCTCCTCTGACAGGAGAGAAATATTTCACATAATTTCTCTTTCTTGGCAGCCGGGCTGGCATTCAGAACCTTTAGTTTTCTGAAAGCCTTCAAGAACCTTTTAGATCCTGCGCTGGTGATGCCACACACCTGAATACCGATGTGTACAACAGACGTAACATGAAGGTTTGAATCAGGTTGACATTTTACTTATATGTCTAAGAGTGGTGCCGAGAACGACTTTAATGTACTTAGAGTTCCCAACTCATACATGGCCTAATGGAAAAAGAACGCTCTAATGCTTTTAAGTGAACGCTGCCGCAAAACCTGTCATCTGGAATGAAAAATGAATTATCGGAAAGGGAAAGTAAATTAATCCAGGGTTATTTGTAATCCATGAATTCAGTGAAGAATATTAACTTGAGTTCATTTGTCAGAAAAGAAAATGATAAGAAAGAATAAGAAGTGAACCCTATAGAAATTGAATTTGAAAGTCTAACTGATACTGAGGCGTCGTCTCACAGTTTTAACACGACTATTTCTCTTACGCAGTGATCTCTGCTGCCTGCCGTCTCAATAGGTGTTATGGCTGCCTCAAGAAGACAAACGCAGGCTCCGGTAAACAGTCGTCAAGAAGACAAAGAGCAACGCGTCGTAATTGCTTTTTCACAAAGGCAAATAACAGTTATTAGCAGCGGGAGAGGTCATACCTATGAAAGTATTGCAGGCTGTGTTACGCTGCCTCAGATGACACTGAAATATCAGCAAATTCAGAGAATTACTGCTTGGTTTAGAGCTCAGCATTCCTGCTCACGAAAAAAATGAATCTTTCAAAAATGGTTACAAATATCTATTTTTGGAAAAAAAAGAGCACAGTTTAAGAATTTAAGAAAATCTATCATTTCACATATTCAATTAACTTTTTTTTATTTTTTGATAAATCCAAAACAGATTGAAGATGTTAAAGTACATCATTGTATTGGAACAACATTTTCTTTTCGACACAGGCTGTTCAACTTAGACAAAGTATTTTAATTTCAAAGAACAAAAAAGCTCTACTGAAAGTTTAATCTACAAATATTGGCTATTTTATCTCAGTTAACAGGTCTCAGGTTTTTATTTCAGGTATTTTGGCGATCTGTCACATAAATCATGTTGCATTCCTTTAAACTTTATTTTGATGCAGAATTTAATCACTATGATGGTGCTCTTATTCCAGTAATTGTTCATTCAATTTACCTCAACCTTTTTGAGTTGTCCATCTCTGTGTCGTCTCTCCGGCTGTACGATAACGTGTTCTAATCGGAACAAAGACCTTTTATATAAAACGTAACCATATGGCATTGAAAACAAGTCTGTCTCACAGAAAAGTGTGTATTGTGTTTGTGTTTACTTCTGTATTTCTGTAAAGCTAGTGTCAAGAGTTATAGGCAGAGTAATGTGGCAACAGAGGAGTCTGGATTTGTGTTTCCTTTAAAAAAACAGATACTTGTTGGTAACTGTTGACGACAATTATCGGTATACTGTATATATAAAAAAAAGGGGTCTACAAAAATACCAAAAAATATTTTCTAACCTGTAAGCCACCATTGGCTCTATAACTTAGTATGACTTTTATTTTTTGGGAGGAAAGTCATGGGTGAGTGCTCTTAGCTGACGGTTTGGTTTGGTCCGCTGCAGAGTGAATCAGTCCACGTGTTAGCCCTTTGATGGTGTGTCTTTCACCCAATGTCAACTAGGAGAGACTCCAGCTCCCGGGATGACCCTGCTCTGATGAAGACAGTGTCGGTGGACGAGCAGACTGCCAAAGAATTGTTTGTTTGATTCTAACTGAATCAAAGGATAAAGCGCACTTCAAAGCACTGAGGATTGGAGTATTAACTCAGTTGAGATGCCTGCAGATGTGAACCCGACACAGAGTATCCCTTTAACAGGAAAACCCTCCAGTTCTGTGGCGCGGCATCCGATAAAGTTTCAATAACGGTTTGGAAGTGTGTTTTGAGAAAGCTGCGTGTTCAGCTTGGCTTAATCTTGCACTTCATAAACAAGCCCTGAATTTGTTTACCAGTGTGTCAGGGGGTATCATCATCCTGGAATGTGGGAACATCAAAGTGGAGGCGTGTTTGTACCTCAGGTGCAATTCTTTCCGTCTCCAAAATGGATGTTACATCACCATGCAGAGCAGCCATCAGATAAATGACAAAACTCTGCATGCCATTACTGATCCAATGCCATGTGAAGCCATCTGCAGCAGACACCACTTCCTAATGTAAAGCAATTCAAAAAGCAGGCGGCTGTATATTTCAGTTGACCTTTTTTCCAAATGCTTCAACTTTTGTGCTTTTATAACCTGATTAAATGCATTTATGTCCTCAAATACAGCGGGTACCCTAGCTCTATAACGCCTACCTAGCTATAAATAACTGTGGCATACATGTTCTTGAGAGTGGACATTAAGTATTAAGAGTCCATGTTTCCAGCACATTTTCTATCCGTTCCTCAAACTACCTTGCATTCTGATGGCATCATACAACTTCAGTGTGGGTAATAGTTTTTTTTATTGTCTTTTTCAAGAGTGGCCTGTTAAAACTCATAATAAGACAGACATAATGAAATAAAAGTGCAAGGACATCATTTTGAAATGTTAAGGAACAATAACAAGAGCCTTCAGTCACTTCACAGATTTTCTTATCTCTTGAAATCACACAGGGGCATCAGACTGGAAGGTTTCAGATCATGTTGGAGCCGATTCCAGGTGATGGTGCAGAAAAAGACCAAGACATTTATTTATTTATTTTTTAAATTCTGTGAGAATTGAAGGAACCGAAGTGATGACATTGTGTAGACTGTGACCTATATGTCTAAGCAAAATGTTGGTGGATGAAAATGGTAGTGGCATGCCAAAAAATGATTTATAGATAAAGTTGTACCAATGTCAAAGTCTGTGTAAGAACAGTGATGACCAATTAACCAAGGGGTACAAAGTGCAATGGTGGGTAAAATGTTTGCATCGAGCTATTAATTTTACAGCTCTGTAATAAGCTGAATCTAATAAATGAAGGAAATGTGCTGGAGCATCCGTTTATAAAATATCACTATAATCCAAGAGAGGTACGAGAGCGACAGCAACAACTCGTTTCCTATCATTACAAGAAAAACATTTTACTCATCTAAAGACGCCTCAGCTTTTTCAAAAGGTTACTGACGTGAGCTTTAAAGGTCACACTTGCATTAAGCATAATGCTCAGATAATTGTAAGAGTGCACAAGCTCAATGAGGAACCATCTGACGTCACGATGCAGGTTGAAGTCGCAATCATTTACTCTTTGTTGGAGAAAAGCATGGTCCCAAGTATTTTCTGCATCTAAAACAAGTCTGAGCTCTTCCAGCTGTAACTGCAAGACATCAAATGCATACTGCAAATGCTCAAATGCCAGTGCAACAGTATGAGCACAACAATACACAGCAGTTTTGTCGACATAAAGACAAACATAAGCATTTGTGTGATAACCCAGATTGTTTTCATGAATAGTAAACACTGTATAGGTCCCAAGACACCATTTTGGAGCTTTGGGGTTATCTAAGGTTCACTGTAAGCTTCAACAGGAATGAATGATCAACGCCTAGTATGTGGCAGTTCTGTGTATGAAAAGCCAGATGTATTTTCTTTTTAAAATCAGTGTAAAATTGAAAGCATATATGGCATTGAAATGACGTAACCAGAATAAACGTGTCAGACATACAATTTCAGCACATTGCAGAAGTTTGAATGAAATCTATTCCATGTACTAATTTGAAGAATCTAACAAGAAAAATGGCTTACATGGCGGCTTTCTTTGTAAAGTTGGCCAAAGTATTTGACAAAAGACAACCAGACAGATGAAATAAAGCCACTCAAAAGTTGTCGGTGCATGTATTCATTCACTGTGACTTTACATATTACATATAACTGTATCACCAGGACCCTATGTGCTTGCTTTCTCACCAGTCTTGCTCCCGACAGTCCTAAACATGGATTTATATCAAATTTTAGCTTGATCAAAAACCACTACATAACTAAATGGGAGGCTTATGAGCTCTTTATTGTACGTATATCACTGACATGTTGCCATTGGACTGTTTTGAACAAATCTCAAGCAAAGAGTTGGCCCTGAAATCTTCAGAATGAAATCGGTGAAAGAGCATCCACGTTTCCATGACTACTTGCTCAATAGTCTCTCAGGCTTACACTAAAGCATGATATAACAACATGTTGACAGCGAGGATGTCATCGACTGGGCACTATTATGACAGGCTACCACACCAGCTAATTGGCTAGACATGAACTTGCAGTTACTCAGGCTGAACAACACGACAAAAACATGTACACTTTACCGTTCACTGTCTGAGATTGCAATCGTAGACTATGTGGGTTTTGCCCTTGAAAAAACTCCCAAGCTTTTCTTGTTGTCGACTTGTTTGGTGGACTAGATGAGTGAAGCGGCCAGCTGCACCAGGCTCCACATTAAGCCCAGGACTCTACCTGTGGGAAATGTGTCTGCTCTCCTCAAGTGTCTGAGTTTTCTCAAGGTTTCCTGTTGTACCCATGCGCTTGAGGTTATTTGGTGCCCTGGTGTTAGTCTGGAATGAGCGCCACAATCAACCGGCTCCCAGAAGTGTTTATTGGGGTTGATATAAGAACTGGAAATAGGCCACTCCGTCCTTATCACTCACAAATTCTGGAGGTAGTCTCCAAGAGGTACCCTGTCTGTATTATCTTCCGAGGATTGAGTTTGGCACCAGACAGCAGAGATTTTAGATTCCCAATGGTTGTAGAAACTCATACTGTATTCAGTTTGAGAAGAGACAATCAGGGAAGTTATTCTCAGCAACTGAGTTATAAGAAGCCCCTAACAACAAATATAAGTAGTTTGGCAATTTTGTTCATGGGCACAACATACTGTATGTACTTAGCTCTGCTGCTCATGCCACAGATCCATGCTCCTTACAAATGTGGCACCATTAAATAATCAAGCTTTGAAATGGTATAAAAACATTCCCAAGAAGCACTGTGAGGACAAACATAGGATCAAACAAACACATAAATCATATATTTTAGTGTGTAG
Source organism: Lipophrys pholis (assembly GCF_963383615.2). NCBI lineage: Eukaryota > Metazoa > Chordata > Actinopteri > Blenniiformes > Blenniidae > Lipophrys > Lipophrys pholis. The sequence goes on along the minus strand of NC_137647.1, from coordinate 19,583,972 downwards.
TTTAGTTGGATTCACTAACAGAGCTGTGGATGTCAATGTGTGTGTTGTTGAGCATCTCTGTGTCAACCCTGTTATAGACTAGTGACCTGTCCAGGGTGTAGCCTGCACTTTGTCTTATGTTAGCCCGACGACAGTACCTTACCTTGGATTATTCAATAGATCAATGGGTAAAATTGTAATGAAATACTGACTGGGAACTTTTCGACCGGCTGACATTGCTATTCCTTCCATGATGATAAAGTCGCTATGAATTGTTGTGATAAGAAAACAAAAATAATCAGGCTACTTGACTATCAATCTTTAATGTGAAATACATCAATTCTGCAGCTGTTTTATTTGAGAACTATACATTCTCACAGAAGCATCCGAGCTCATTCAGCCTGCCAAAACTGATGTCGACGCTTACCTCTTGACATTAATATTAATATTTTTTTGCACAGAGTGAGTAAAGTCATCACAAATTTATCAAGGAGACCTAACAAACAGAGTTTTGTTGGCTTCGGCCTTTTGCAGCTGACATTTTCTCTCCGAGGGACGATTAAAACAGGTCAGCTTGCAGCAATAAGACTCTGTACACGAGCCTCGTGGTGAACTTCCGATTTTCGCCTGAAATCAGCAAATCAGTTTCCTCATCACGTCTAGCATCATCTGCATCACCGCGAACTTCTCAACATGTCGACACAATCTGCCAAAAATTTCGCTAAATATTGGTCACCGTATCATGGATGCCCACTCTCCAGTTGTGAGGAGCAAAGGGGAAAAAGGTTTCCGCCTCTACATATCCAGTTTCTTGCGCCAGTACGAGGGTAAAGTACAGTAGATTAAGTGGTGGCATTCGTCAGTGAGCTAATGTTAGCAACGTGCTAATTTTTTAGCTTTGCGTCGGTTTCGTGTGTTCTTAGCTGTTAGTTATTGTGCTAACTGCAGTAACTTTATGCACCTCTCGGTGTCAGACAAAGATCAGGGCACATATGAAGTTGTTGTCAGGCAGTGACCCCCTATAGATCCCTGAAGAAAGCTGAGCAGCCTCACAGCTTGAATTAGAATCAGTAAAGTTTTATCGTCTTCATATAATGAAATTGCTTGCAATTGAATTTGAAAAGTGCAGTGGGACTTGTCGCTTGAGAAGACTTCTGTCTCAAGGGGCAGAGATGAAGGACTTCGACACCGTAGCTTTGTGCAGTCAAGGACATCTTGCGTGTCCTTGTTGCTGACGTGAAAGTCACGTGGAAGGACTGACCTTCACAGCGGCAGGAGGCCGGTCGGCTGTAGAGAAAGTTGTCGTTGGTCAGTGGATGTTAAATCTATGGCCCGGCTCCCTGTGGGTACAGCCGGTGGACAGGCACGTTCGGAAGAGGAAGAGTTCTTTCATACAGTGACAGCGTTTATGCGTCGATGCCGATTCATTTTACGGCCGTAATAACAGGAGCAGGACGAGAACCGGAACAAGTGAAATCGTAAGTCCGCCGCGAGGCTTGTGCGTCTATTGCCTGAAAATACAAGAAACCACCAGGGTCCCGATAGATGTCCTCCCTAATGGAGTGGGAGCAACCTTTCCGCACATCTCTGAACTTCACGTCGTGACAAACAAACCAGGAGACATTTCCATCTGAGCAGCAGTTTATTTGTGGATGTGTTTCCCAGTTTTGGAACCGTTAACACTGCAGCACTAATAATGGTTTGATGCATGTTGGGACTGAGCTGGTAAGAGCTTGGTAAAGGGTGTTACTTTGACCGTTTAGCACTTTCAAAAGGTGGAGAATAAAAACCCCACACTGGGGTAGTGGCTGTATGAACACACAGTAAAGTGCATTTTTATGTGTATCCTTTTTTAATCCAATAAAGAAAAATGCCCAAACCTTATCCTCCCCGACATTATGTTTTCCACCTTTTATTCCTGAGAACCAAACCCAAGACATTTGATAAGAGCTTGCGGTTTGCTGATACTCGTCTTTATTTGCACCTTCACGAGAAGAATGGTAACAATTACCAATTCAGAAACACAATTTGATTGCTGTGCACACCGCTCACATCGCTCAAGGGCAGCTTCAATTTGATGATGTATTGTATTGATGATTTTTTTTTTCTTCTTCTACTTATTCAACAGTGAGAACATTATGGTGCATTACGGGCAGAGAGCTGACTATTAATAACCAATATCACAAGGGCAGTGACCTTAACAGTTTGCCCATGGAGGAAAGGCCAAGTTATGAAGGTGTTAATTTTCAAGGAGATTCGCGTGACTGCTCTTTATGAAGTGGCCTAGCGCACCATGAGCTTTATAGAAGTCACAGCTTGGGTGAAAGTAATGATTCACACTCACAGCCAAAGATATTCAACCCATATTGCAAATGTGGTTTCACGATGACAAACACAAAGAACAGACTAGGTTAACGCAACTAATATTACATCTTAATCGCAACAAATTGCCTTTATTGATTCCTGAAGTATGTTAATTATACAGCCATGACAATCATTTTTGCTATCATCACATCTGTGGGCAGTAATCCACAGCTCTTTTTCTATTAGTGTTTTAGAGTTTGCCTACAGAGCCCGCCTGCTGGGATGGCCTCTGTCGTATATCCCAATTCTCCATAGACTGATGACTTCTCGGATAAATCCAAACGTGTCTAAGCTTCGGTTTCTTCATAGATGGTGTGATAGTGTCCATCAAGATAGTTGAGTGAATTGATCCAGCTTCAGATCAAATCCTGCTTGTAGTGTCAAAACAATTGAAGACAGAGGGAGGAAAGAGGCTATCCAAAACAAACCATGCTTTATTGTGGGCACGGTGCTCTTTCCAATTTGTTCTTCCTCCTCTAAACAAGCCTTTAACCTGAAATTGTTTTGGGGTTTTTAGAGTTTTTTTTATGGCCTTACAGGACAGAATCAAAAAAGGATCTTTGGCTGATGTATATTTTTTGTGTTGTATTGGAGTCCCTTCACTTTCGGGAGGAGTCTTGTCCAGTAGTTAAGGTTTTATAGAGACTTGCCAACTAATAAATATGTTATCAAATGTTGACTATCTTCACTCTAAAACATTTGGACAAATTGCTCATCTTAACTGTATTTCTAGCATGTTATCAATATGTCAGGTAACCTACTTGACAGTTGAAACCAAAGCTGATTTAAAACTTTGGAGGCAGCAATCGTTTGCCAATCAGGCATTTTGTATTGGAAAGAAAGGAAAACAAAATAATCACATGCAATCTTTGTGGTGTTGAGTTACAATCATTTGTCAATAAATCTGATTTCTAATTACCGATTGATAATTTGGAGTGCAACCTTAAGTGTCGCTTATCAAATTGGGATTATTTAAAGCGTATGATTGTACTTCAAAAGTTGAATAGAACGACTAAAATGTAGTGGTGGCATTAAACGTGCGATACCATACGGAGCAACAATATTTTATCATCTGTTGTATTTGTATCCAAGGACATAGAATCGCCATAAAATCCTGTTCCGTTGTTATATGCTCGACAGACAGCTGTTGCTGTCATTTAAACCTCAACAGCAGCAAAGTGTCATTGGGTGCCCACTTTGAGAACATAAAAGACTGTTGTCCCCTTAACTTTTTTTTATTAATGCCTTCTTGACAAGACACATCTTCAACAAAAATAAGAGAACCACTTCTTAGTGTCCTCGGTACAACATAAAGTCATTTGCAAAAAAAAAAAGAAAAGTGCTTCAACCCGAGGCAGAATGATGAAACACAAACAATCAGTGAGGTGCAGATCAAGTGTATCATATCTTCCTAACTCGAAATGACTACTTATTTCTAATCAGCTGATCCTGTGACACAAAAGATCATCATTCCCACACAGTTCAGTCATTCAACTCATGTTATGAGGCATCCAGGTATTCGTTAAGGCTCTGCTCTCCGCCTCTATATTCTTGAGTGCAATCACAACAACGTGAGAAACTTCTGCAAAGTTAAATTGGTTCCAACTTTTTGCATTGAATCCCTCCTATTTAGGAAAAACCTGACCACCTGACAACCACTCCAGGATGATCACTATGTTTCAAACGCGGCTTCTGCCAAAGGAAATTCTTGAAAATGCTTTTTATTGTCTTCTAAAACTGTCAAAGACAAGGAGCTCACTCAGTCACAATCAGCTTGAGCTGTGAAGAATAATTCACGATGTGTTCAAGAGTGCACAGTCAGCCCTGCCAGTTTGACTGAAGACTTAGATTTCATCTTCTAACAAAAGTGTTCCTTAAAGTTTGTTTTTCTCAAGTGTGCCAAGTGACTCGATGTCGAAAATACAGACAAAATAGAAGAAAGTCTTTCATGCTGCTGTACATTATGGAGCTTTAGCTTCGTTATTTTATACCACATAATCAGCAAAAGCCCTGGACTGACAACTTTTCATTGGAAACAGTGAAATCAGAAGAGAAGAGTCAACTTAGGCTCCGTTCACACGACAACATGTCAAGTGAAAACGCATCAGTTTCGCTATTTCATTTCAAAAATCTATCAAGTGGCAAATGTTTTGAAAACGAAGTCCGTTTATATAGAAGTGGTAGAAACGCCTAGAATGATGCAATCGGTCTGTGCTGTTAGTTGTTTTTGTTATGAAACAACACACACATGCACACAGCTCTATATGCTATAAACATTACCAGTGGCGAGTACACAAACGTTTGTATGGACAGACAACAAAGTCAGATGGCGAATTCGACTATAAAACTAACAAGTCCAAGGAGAAAATGGACTGGGAGTCATGACACTCTGGAAGCCACTATTGTTGTTGTTGTCCATCAACCCGCGCATACACAGAAGAATTATTTACTACAGCTGTGGCGCACATGGCCAGTAGCAGTGTTTTTTATGTTCCCGTTTTCCAGAGAGCATATTTAAAGAGTTCCACCTTGGGAGCCATTGACAAAAACTTGTGTTTCAGTGGCTCCGAGCGCCATTGTTTTGTAAACAGACACCCAAAACTGTAAGAAAGTTTTCCCTTCTCACTTAAAAACATTGAGTAAATGCAAAAATATCACATACCCAAACATTAATCGAAATGCAATACTTTTATTTCAGCCATTGCAAAATACGGTCTTCTTGGGAAAACAAACGAACAAAGAAATAAAATAAAACTTAAAAGCTCAGATAACTTTTTTTCATTATCTCTGTTCATGTACTTGTCTGGGATGTCTGACAGTTTTCTGTCTATAGTCTGGGTCTTTGGGTCAGGTTGTGGCACTGGCCGGGCTTCTCCAGGATGTTCACAGTTTTCTCAAAGCGACTCTGTGCAACCTTGTTTAAAATATAAAACTTTCCCCCCACCTTGAAATATTAAGCACTCTGGGAACATTTCTCACTCGAGATTTCTTTATATTCCATACTAGTATGTTATGACATGCTGTAGTCACAAACCCCTCCTGGCAGCCGAACGCTGTGACCCTGACTTTGACTGTATGGCATCAGTGACTCAGTGCTTTCTTGCTCTTTTACACTTGCTCTGGGGTATTGAGGCCAAGTAGTGGAATTTGTGTTTCATTAGGCTGGAGGACTTTGCGTCTCACTGCCGTAGAGTCTTTCAGGAGCCTTCTATTACAGCCATTTATTGAGGGACAACATCTGTCTCTCTCCACTGCATTAAAGGCCTGATTGGTGGACTGTTTCACTCTTTATAGTCTCTGTCCTTGAAGGTTCACCTCTTTCCACCAAGGAACTCTGGCTCTAATTCATTGAGACCACTGGACCCTTGGGTACCGGATTGTCCTCTTTGTCCCCGACTGCTCAGTGTGACTGATCAGCCAGATCTTTGATGGGTTAGTCCTTCAATTGAGACTGATGAAGATTAAGTTGTGTAGTGTTTGTTTTTTTCACTAATCTGTGCCTTTATACAGTCGTGTACAGACCTACAGTTGGCATACATTACCCATTGTGAAGCCCGAACGATCGACTGTCTCTTTTTATTGCATCCAATTATGTCAGTTGGCACTAAGGAGCTTTAGTGAAGATGTAGGTTCAAGTTAAGGATCATTACCATGATGCAATACAGCTCAACTGCAGGTGATAATCAATCTCGGCAATGAGTTGGTCATTTCTAATGTCTCAACAAAAACACTATGAGAACAGAGCTGTGTCGTGAAACATGGAGGAAAGCTCGATTTGCAGCTGCATATTAAAAATCATCACTTCCTCTGGGAAGAGGTCACGGTCTAAACCGAAAGTAAGTACACTCAGTGTGCAGACCAGGGGAGGATTTGCATTTGGTGTGGGAGGAAACTAACCTTATTAGCGAAGCATCTGTCTGCTCTTACCTGGCTACTTCACTTCGAATTAGCTTTAAATAATGTTGGGGTTACTGAACAAAACCAGACTAGACTACTGTCCTCTCCAGCCTCTATATCTACTTGGACCTGCAATGCTGTAAAAATAAAGTGGCATTATCATATAGGCTTTTTCAAAGTGATATCATTCTTGTTGCTCTGTCCGTACACGAGGAAAACCAAAATTGTGTGCAGACTGATAATTATGGGGTGATAATCACGGAAAACAATGAGGGCATTGAAGTGATTTGCACTCAGTCACAGATGTCAGTGGATTGTTCATCACTCATGGAAATTGCCTGCTGCTCCCAGTGTGCAGCCACCTCATCAAACACTCTAACCACTGACGAGTTCTCGTTTTAGAAACAGACCTTCCACCTGCTTTCCAGGCTCAGTCCTCCTTTTCTTTGGCTTTACACACACAAATGTGAACAAAATGCCACAAATGACTGCGTACCAAGGGACAGACAGGAGGGGAGGCTTGGAAGTTGACAATTACAGCAGTAATGAAAAACAAATCCCCTCTGGAAGGAATTCCAGCCAAACATTCATCATTGACTGACTCAGAATTCCTGGTTTGGCATGATCCAACGCCAGTCATACCTGAGCATGTGTCCCCTCATAAGCACCCTCAAAGCCTGCTGTAATGCCCAGATATGAGCTGGGCGTCACCCTGTCGTAGCTCTGCAATTTAAAGCACAGCTACGACCAAGAGGGCTTTAAAGCGGGTTTATAAAAAGCAATAAAGAGGAAAATTGACCAAATCAGTCTGTGATTTCCGGCTGGACCATTTGTCAGATCTTTTTTCAGCTGTAGTTTCTGAGCAAAGCGTCAGATCCCTGCTTTAATATGAGTCTTGCAGCCCTGCAGTCACTGGGGGCGAGGCTTGAAACAGCCTTGGAATGTGACAGTCATACTAAGCAGCAGGTAAAAGGCCACAGGGCCCCAGCAGGTGCAGCTATTGGAGGCATGCATCACAATAACAAAATCAGCGTTCCCGCAGCGCTCCAACAATCAAACAATCAGACGGGAGACCGAATATGAGGACGGAGACACCGATGAAACTTCTTCAATCCTTCGGCGGAATTCCTTTGAAATGCATTCTATTAACTTGAACAAGATTGTTACTGAAGAACTTTCTAGTCATACTTTGGTGTTTTAAAGATCAGAAAAATATGTTGGATTGGATCACTTCTTTTGTGCGTTTTGGTTTTGCTTTAACATTGCAGTATTCATTTGTATGAAAACAGTAGAAATACAATGTAGTTTTCATGTACGGCCACTAGTGAGCACTATTGTTTGTTTATGGAATGAAACCACAAGAACATCACATGCGCGCAGAAATACAGTATAAACATTAACATTGGAAAGTACACAGACGATGGAGTTGGATTGCTTTATGGGGAATATGAACTGGGAGTCACGACACTCTGGACGCCGCCATCGTTGTAATTGTCCATCTACTCGCGCTTGTGCAGACGAGATATTCGGCACGCTTGCACAGTAGAAGCTTTTTCCAAAAAGTAGCACGTTTCCCTGTTTCCATGGAGATGGAGTCGGAGTATTTTCAAAAGGTTTTGTTTTCAGCGTGTCCGAGCACCATTGCCGTGTAAACTATTTTCACTCAAACCTGTTATCATGCATGCGGCGGGGCGTAAATGTGACTTATGGGTGGCTTCCGGTTTTTATTTATTAAAGCTAACTGTGTTTTGGCACAACTTTGTGCACAGTACATATAATCAGATATATGGATTCACTTGTTTCTACTTTAATTTTCAGATTAAAACAGGTGCGCTGGCTGAAAAGAACAGAGAATTTCAGACGGCAGAAGGACAAACAGCAGTGTTGACAGTATGTTATTCTCAGGTTTGGTCATAAGTTCTTCATAAAGTAGAGAGATTTTATACAGTCAACAACAATGCCAATGTTTACGTCAGCTATCTAATCAGACAGTCTGTTACTGATGCAAAAGTCACCAAATAAAGTTTGTTAAGCTTTTTGATGTCCATCACACTCACAATCTAAATATAGAAAGTGACCTGCTAATTTACTGCTTTACTGTGTTTTTAATGGTAGAGAGGAGCTCATGTATTAAATACGTGAATCTCGTCTATGAAATGAAATCCATGGAGGAGCGTTGTGAGGCACCATTTCTCTTTTTTTCTGGCGGTTTTTGAATTTTCAGAATATGGCCTTGCGAAGTATGCATGCCAAATCCTGTCAGGTATCGGAGTAAGAGGGGCTAATTGTTGTTGCCAAATGAACAATTCTCTACACTGTGAATGGATAACCACGCAGCAAAAACAAACCGAGGATACCCTGAATTCTCCTGCTATGGCTTCTCATAATATAATCAATTCTTCATGGAGGCTCGCGTTTAAAATCAATGGGCCTACATTCATTATCTCCCGTCATTGTTTTATTACTGTTAATTATATTTATAAAGACATCCCACTCCAAAACTCCACTGCTGGCTTTTTTCCCCGTTTTACCCACAGAGACACTTTGAATTATTACGTCCATTTGCTTCCATTTACTGTTTCCTTACTCGCCGTTTCGCCGCCGTCGATTACACTCCGACGCCTGTGCGTGGACGTGTCGCATTTACAGGCTTTCCAACAACTCCTAAAGCACAATACATCACCTTCCCGCCGCACTTTAAATGTAAGACGCGGGCTGTTGTATTGATATTAAGTCTTATTAAAAAGATGGCGTTTTTATGGGGATGCTGTGGTACAGATGGCTGATTTGTGGGCGCCCATTAGGGAAGAGCAAATGGTGAGAATCTTCTCATTATCCGCCGCGCCCCGTCACTGCGGTTCAGAAGCTGTCCCTCTTTTGAAAAACGCCTTTTACTTGTGTCTTTCTGAACAGAAGAAAAAGCACAGCTCCCTTTCTGTTTTTTTTCTTCTTTTTTTTTTAGAAGAACTCCGTTTCAGCCGTTGCGCAAGTTTTCTATCCGTGATTGTTGGACTGATGGTGCAACTTTCTCCCTCTCTGACAAGAAAATCTGAGGTGGAAAAAAAAAAAAGAAAAAGAAAAAAAGTTCTACTTTCTGTTCGGGGAAAAAGATATGACAGGGGAGGGTCTGTGGGTTTGATGGCTGGCAGGTTGTGCGGTGCATGATGGGATACCGGGATGATTTATACCACTAATGGGAGCCAGGAAAGCTAAACACACACAAAAAAATAAAAAAAATTACTCTCTTAAATTGGACTAATCGTTGGTGGGAACGACGCGGGGAGAAAATAGACTGGTGCCATTAGAGTATTCATGGTGACATAATGACAAACACTGAGAATGTTAACGTGTTGACAGGAAGTAAACAGATGATGAATAAAACATGGAGACATGGGGAAGACACAAATGGCGTCTTGCTGCTCCACACAGTGTTTTTTTTTTTTTTTTTTTTTTTTTAACATTGTTATTTATATCGAGGATGCACCGAGACGCCTTCCCGCTAAAAACCTGCGGCGACCGAATCCCCTTGCATACTATTACCCGTGTCTTCAAATTAACACGAGTGTAAAGGTTTCTCACTGTTTGAGCGAAGCACCGAGCGGCGACTCTGAGAAATGAGTCACTTTCTCATCCCACACAGCTTTAGGCCAGAAAGTGAACGTTAGCCACTATAGGATAACGCTCTCCGTCTGTCTGGCTCCGCTCATTATTTGCTTTTAGTAGCGATCTGCCTCACAGCATGGACAGTTTACACACGTGGCTTTTTGATGCCGCAGGCTGACGACATACTGGACTTTGCAGCGAGAGAAAAACTAATGAAGATCACCGCTGTTGCAAACTTGATACACAAATAGTTCAACTGCTCCTGCGGCTTTCGGGAAAAGAAAAAAAAAAAAAAAAAAGATTTGTTTTGTTCGCAACCTAACCTCAACCGTGAATTATCTTTCCATTAGCATTTTTATATTTACAGAGTATTACCCTTGGCAGCAAACAATGTCATCAGTGTTTTCTCAAGCACATCAGAGGCACTTAAGTCTCCTGTCAAGGCAAATCTGTGTGGATGCTTTAAGTAATTCATCTCCTACCGACACAAACAGTCCGCCACTTGTCTGAGTGTCGGTAAAGAATAGAAGAAAGTTGAGAAAAAAATACATCAAATGTAAATCCTTCCGTTGTCTACGTGATTGGGAGATGCTGGAGTTCGTCCCCGGCTGTGTCGGCAGGATGAAACTTGGACTGGTTACCAGTCAAAACTACTCTGACTCTTTACTCAGGTAGAGGTACAGATGCTTGTGTGAAGAAATACTTCAATAAAAGTGATGAGTATGAAGTAGAAAAGTAACAAAGTTGAGTTTTCTTCTTGGATTTGAGTCAGAAACTAAACCATTGTCTGAGTGTAATGACCGTGCTGGTTCTCGGGACCTTTGAAACAAATTCTTTGAATTCAGTTTGATCGCGCTCAACTTGATCAACTTCCGCAGCATCAGTGTAAATAACTCTCAGACGCTTCGATCTTTTTACTGTCACTCCGAAGAGTCCTCATATTACAGGATTAAAGAAATACAGAACCGTTGAGAGTTTGAGACCCTGTTTACAACACGACAAAGTTGTCAAGTTAAAAAGGGAAACTTTTGTTGCATTTTTTTGTGTCCGTTTACATGGCAATGGTGCTCAGAGTCAACGAAAACGCTCCGTCTGCATCGCCATGGAAATGGGGGGGGGGGGGGGGGGGGTGTGAGGTGCAACTTTTCTGAAACAACAGTACTGGTCATGCAAACCATGGCCATAGTAAATAGTTCTTCTGCACATGGGCGAGCAGGTGAACAATAACAACAACTGTGGACAGACAACTTTGTTGTCCATTGTTAATGCCCATAGTATTGTTGTTCTCTGCACACGTGTGTGGTTTCATTACAGAAACAAACAGCACCCACCTGTGGCATGGCATGGTAACTACATCGTTTTCAGCGTTTCGGCCGTTTCCGCGTAAATGGATGTCATTTTCAAAAGTTTTCCCAAACGAAAACACTAAACAATGCAGAAAGTGCAGATATTTGTGTCCAGAAGTAAAAGTCATTAGAAGAATAAAAAACTACAAAACCATGTGCACATATTTGTCTACTTTTGCTTCTACAACAATTAGAGGAAAAAAAGAAAGTAGAGAGGATGCGTTAAATCTTAAAATCATTATACAACTATAGGTAATTATAAATCAAATACACCGTTGAATGTCTGAATATGAGATCATTTTGATTTCAATGCTAGTGAAAAGTAAGTCGCCCACATAAAAAAGGTGAGTAAAATTGCCAAATGGGATCATCAATAAGCATTTTTACAGCTTCAAAACCCCTGTCAAAACTTTTTTGACATAATTTAAACTTTTAAAAAATCCAGCTTGGTTACTCATCAAATAGCAAATTGGCAATTTTGTCTTTATTTTTTATGAAATTCAATTAAAAACCCTTTACATTCTAGTTTGAACCGACGTCGCGCGCGTCCCACCCACCTTTCTGGTAGTACGGTTGCGTTCTGTCTCCACACACTGATTATCACAACATACTCAATTACAAATCCTCAAGTTCACACTAATCAGCTAACTGGGTAATTATACTGTACGTCTGCTATATTTAGACTCCATGATGCTGAGATGGTAATCAAGCACCAAACACAATTTCCTCTCATTTTCTCTCTTTGATTGCTGTTGATCCTGCTGTGTGTGTGTGTGTGCGTGTGTGTGTGTGCGTGTGTGTGTGTGCGCGTGTGTGTGTGCGCGTGTGTGTGTGCGCGTGTGTGTGTGCGCGTGTGTGTGTGCGTGTGTGTGTGTGTGTGTGTGTGTGTGTGTGTGTGTGTGTGTGTGTGTGTGTGTGTGTGTCATCAAACGGTCAAAGAAGGGTAAGTGATTGGGAATTGTTGCCAGATGAGAGCACACGGCCATCGTTGGAGGAGTCAATTGGAGAGCCATTCTCGTCCTCTTTGTTTCCTCTCATCAATCAAAGATGGAGAGCCGGCCGTCGCTGAATGGCCGAGGAGACGGTGGTGGAAGAGGTCAGCCGTCATTTTTTGCCCATGAAAACCAACTCAACGTGGCTCGAGAGGAGCAGTTATCAAAGGGGATTGAATGTGGACTTGTGATCCAACAGTAGAAACTATAATACTGCTTTTTTTTTGGGGGGGGGGGGTAATATCTCATCTTTTTAAAGTCTTCTTTCGATGGTTTCTCTTTCACCGTGGAAAATGTAGATGTCACAGGTAGCCTGAAGGCATTTCGCTCCTGGAAAACTCTCTCAGCAGACACGTCGGCAGGACAAATAGATTTCACTTACAAAATCCATCCACTTCAGTCACATCACCGACAAACAATTCATTCTCTCAGCCGCAATATCTTTTTTTTTAGCATTGTTTACCCTCTGGATCTCTTTCCACCCTGAAATTCTTTACACAATTCCTTGAGCTGAATTTCTAAGCCGTCTAATTTCTCTGTGTAGTTTGAATCCAAATAGAAACCGCTCTGAGAGGCTTGGCTATTGTTTGGAGAGGCATATGTTTTCAGAGTAGCAGACAAATGGAGGGGGGATAAATTTTAATTTGGATTTCCATGCAGTGAATTCAGGCCAGAAAGCAGACTTTGAGACGACAAAGAACAAAGAAAGCATGCTGCGTGCATGCATAATGCCATCAGCCGGCGAGGAATTACTCATTCGGTCGCTTTGGACCGAGAGAGTTTTTCTAATTTGACGGCGTTTGTTATGGATCATTGTCATTTGCTCGTCAGAAGAAAAGAAAAGTAGCTGTGTGATTAGGACGGCTTTGCCCGTCTCCTCTGGAAGAAGTACAACCCCGGAGCCGCACAGCGGGGGAGAGCAGCACAGTGCTGCTGGAGATAGTCATCACTGCCCCACACGTCCTTAGTATTCCCAGCAACATCTCCGTGAACTTCTCATTTCTCTCCGGCTGAACTTTGCATCAGGCACAATGCTTCCCCCTCTGCCTCTCCGCGCCCGTATAACACGTCTGGCAGGAACGCATAATGGAAATCCGGCTCGCAGGCACGCTAACGGAAATCCTCTCTGAAATGTGATCACAGCTAATGTATTGTCTTTCACTCGGCTCCAGTGCTACACAGCCTTGTTTATCGAGGTGATTCGATGGCTTTCAAGTGAGGCGAGCCCCTCGATGGATTCCGTACACAAACAACACCCGGGGAACATGAGCGGAATGGACGAGGTGTTGTTCTCCGCCGCTTTCCAGCAGGCGGAAAGAAACTCCCGTCGACGTATGTTGGGCCACGGTTTTCGGCGGAGGGCAGGTTACGGCGACGACTCCCATTGATTTATTTTTTACGCCTTTTGAAAACAATTTCTAATTGGAACGTTTCACAGTTGTGACGGGCACGTATGCACCGCTCGGATCACATCAGCGAAGCAAAAACGTGAGGTTCAGGGTTTCTTTCTCTGCAGCGACGCGTCACGTGAAAAGAATGTGAAATTCAACGTTTTAAGATTATCGGCAGACTTTTTTAACAAGCATAAGATCAGCCCCTATGAACTAATCCTGCGGGGCTGTTATTGACGGAAATCGGACAACTTTTCACGTGAAAACACATTGTTTGTGTCTTTACATGGCAAAGTTTTGAAAACAAGGTCTGTTTCCACAGAAAGGCTGAAAACAAAGCAATTTTCATGTTGCACCACAAGCCGTTGCGCTTGGTGGTTTTTAGTGATGAAACCACACACACATGCACAGAGAGCACTATAAACACATTACCAATGCTGTGTCCAGAAGCGTTCGTATGGAAAGACGGCCAAATTGGATCGCTGCTGTGGATGACTCAACTATAAAACCGCCACGTCCCAGGGGAGCATGCACTGTATGCGCCATTGTTTTTCCAGTCCATCTATTCGCACATGTGCAGAGGAACTGTTTGCTATGGCTGTGGTGTGCATGCGCAGCAGCGTTTCGGCAAAACTGCTTCTCCCCCCCCGGTTTCCGCGGAGACGGAGAGTTTTCAAAAAGTTGTTTTCTCCCATTTCAGTGGAGATGAAGCGGACTCGGAGCAGTTTCAGAAAGTTCTCAGTGCCTCGGAGCACTTAGAAACAAACCTCCCAAAATGCTACAAGACCTTCCTGTGTTCACTTGAAAACATTGTTGTGTAAACAGAGCCTAAACGTTTAATTCGAAGTGCCTGAGGGTCGAATGTGGAGGAAGGTGGAAAATTGGGTACCGGCAGGGAGCGAGACCAGCTACTAAGTATATTCAATCAATTTCTGTGCTGCGTTACTTTAGTATATAATAAATAAAGTGCTTTATTCGATAAAATTAAAACAGTAACACCCCCGATCCCACGCACGTTTAAACTGAAGGAAGCAAAGAGCGAGGAAATCGAGAGCCCGAGTAATTCATTTCAAATGTCCTCAGGTGATTTACACATCGAGGTACAATAGCAAAGCCGCGAATGAAATTTAAAGATAAGAAGAGAATTAAAACAAAGAAAATAATTGAGCCCAAGGGTGCAAAATATATTACAGACAATTAATAAATCAGGAAATAAATATAAATTTAAAAAAGAAATTAAAAAATCTAAATGATAATAATGAAATATTGTTAAAAAGTGAGACAGATAAATCGTTAAAAGTGGAAAAAAAAGATGAATAAATTAATAGGATCCGTTAAAAGCCTGATTAAAAATCATGTTTCTTTTCAATATGTGGATATTCCATCCTCATCTCATGTAATAAATCCCAAAATGGTTGATAATGCAACAAAAGTGCTGAGACCGAAATGTAATAAAACAAATAAAATAAAATAAAGCTAAAAATGTAACACATGGTCAATAATGAAAGATATGTTTCCCCTAAAATTGTAATATTGCAAAACATTTTAAAGTGAGTCAATGGTTTATGGTTTTGACTTGAACTTGAACATTAAAAGAATCCATTTTAAAAGTTTGGACTATTTGTTTATTTGTATACCTATAAACAGTTTATGGTATTTATGTATGATTTCTGTTGCCCAAGTCATTTATAGTCTTCTGTTCCCTATAATCTGAATTATTTTTCTCCAATCATCAGTACAAGATAATGTATGATCACATACAAATTATTGTTGAATCTCATTTGTCTTTAATTCCATTTCGGGTTCAGCACTTTTGTTCCATTATCGACGTTTCTGGTTTTATTACATTATATTTTATAACATTTTGGGTCATTGTTATATCGGGCTCTGACAAGGCCGAACTTCAGGCGGCAGAGGATGAGGATGTTGTGTTTTTCTTCATGAGAACGAACCTGATTCAGAATGAGTAGATTAGAGGGACAGATCATGTGTGGCCTTAAAAGGTCGCCGCTCTTTTCATTGGACTTTCTATCACATCTCTGTTTTTCTGTCTTCTGCAGTACCTCAGTACATGGCGCGCAGACAAGATGCCAACCACATGTTTCCGCAGCTGTTTCTGGTCTGGAAACTATTTGTCAGTAAAGGTTTTTTGAAACATTCCTGCTACGTTAAAGATACACCCTGCCAGACATGAATTACAGAAGTCTTTAACTTCAAATTCCCTAAATTACATCTGCTGTGGAACAGTTCGTTTGTGATTATGATTGTTGGGACCTGTGAGGTCATGAAATATGCATATAATTCTTTACCATCTGTGCACATAAGTAAATGTCTGTACTGATTAGTGTCATTTTTCAAAAATATTTTATCCTCACAATAGAGGAAAAACAGAAAGTTGAGAGGACGTCAGCATTGTGAATGCAGAACGGCTCGATGACGGACAGTTTAATGGGAAAGTGAGAGACGAGGTTGAGACGTTTCTTTTTTTTTCTCTTTTTAAGTACGTAATTATGTCTTCCCATCAGAATCTCACTTTAAGATAAACAGAAGTCATCTCAAATACTTAATCTACAATGTTCCTTATTCTGACCTTCACAAGCGAGACAGGAACGTTGATGTCTTCTGTCGTCTATTAGAACAGCACACGAGCTTGGCATAATAAACTAAAACCGCTCACAAAGGGCTCCGCACATTCAAAGTGGCGTTATTATATACACATCTTAACACAATAATTAGTTCTTTTGCTGTCGCAGTTGTCACTCTGATAGTTTGGTAGGGAAAAGGTTGCTGTGGATTGAGTTGCCAGGTAAGAAGGGACGATTAGGCGAGCAGGAGTGTGGAACCAGGACACAGGTTATTGTAAAGGTTATTTGGATACAGCAGCACAGGTCGGCGTGTGGCTGCTTTAAATGAAGCACCTCTTCCAGGTTGGAGGTCTCTGTCCACAGCGGGTTTTCGCTGCCCGCTGCTTATTTCTGCTCGTTTATTGGCTCGGTTCTGGTACCTTCAAGGTTGTGAGGCAAATAAACCCTGGATTCACCGTCCTGCGCGAACTCTCGTGTCTCTGCCATTGTGTTTGCTTCATTGCAGCCGGTGAGGTTGCAGGTAAAGCTACGTGGGTCTGTATTAAACAGGTATGTGTAGTTTAATTGGGCTCACGACTCTTAATTGACTCAACTATTTAATCACCGGACGTTTAGTTTGGTTGGTATAGTGGCTGGTGAATGACTGAATCAAAGGGTCGCTGCTGTCATGGCTCCTGTTCCACATTTTGTCTCGCGATCTCTTTGGGATAGGACCTCTGTGTCTCAGGCTCCTTGACTTTCCTTCCTCACGTCTGATTGCTGCGTTCTGCCCTGATCTGTTTGACTGATCGCCTGGTGACTTTGGTATATATTTGGTGACTTTTGTGTACTCTTGTTATCGGTGTTTCTGTTTCTTGTGGATAATGTTCCCATGGCTGTCTGTGTTCTATGTTTCTTGGACTTTCTAGTGAATCTTTGTTTGTTGTTCTCTTCTGATCTCGTGGACTTCGTTGTTTTTTTTGGACATTTTGTTTTTTCTTAGAAATAAAAATTCGCTTTTTTTCCACCAGTGGCGCGGTGAGTCCTCTCCTGAGCCAAACCCAACATCGGCTAACTGAAGATTATTAAAGGAGCTCATTTTATAGGTTTTACATCAAATGCGTGATGTTACCAATCATATTCTGATTAAACTGATTTGTATCATCTGATATTTGTTTTGTGGATTGTATTTTACACGTCTAGATTTCACTCCATGTTTTAATTCCGCCCGTCTCTCCTGGTTCAGAAGGTTTCTCCATCATGTCTCTGGGTGGTTTGTATTCTAACGTCTTTTTTTTGGTAAACTTTATCCCTCACATCCAGCCTGACGTTGACCAGTCGACTCCAGCACTGATGACGTTTCCCTGGGTAAGGTGTTTAATTGCTTTGTTGATTTTTCTTAATGAGTTTTGTTAGTAAAGATTATTTCAACTTGAAACAAGTTTCTGGCTTTGCTGTGCAAAACAACATGACTTTGTAATCTCAGGTTTCTGCCCTGCCACAGCAGTGAGATGATCTGCTGAGGAAAAATGCCAAAGAAATAAGAAGACATTCTTTTCTTCTTCTCAGCGAGATCAAGCCCAAACCAGTGTTCACACCAATGTAGGAAAACCTGCCCAGCTCTTCATTCCGCCTCCTGTTTGTTCTGTATTCATTGTTTTTCTTGCCCAACTAACCATGGTATTCATGAAGAGCACCTGGTGACTACTTAGATGCAAATCGCAGGCAGTGCATCTCACTGATCATCAGCTTCATCAATGATGCCTCATCAGTTAAATCGTATGAGATGCAGCGGTCTCCTCCACTGCAACCCAGACAAATTAGGGATTTGAATTCTTAATATTAACAAGGAGGGTTTGATCCCTCACACTTCTTCTTTTGGGAGATTAGAAGAGGAACATGCTGTTTATTTGTCTGAATTCAGGAAACAAAGCTGGAAGTTTTAATAAATACTTAACTTATTCAGCTCATTAGTTATTACTCTTACTCACATTTACTCGAGTAGAAGTGGATACTTTGTGGTAAAACTAAACGTACTCCTTCAAGGTCTTCACGCAAATAAAAGTGAGTCGAAAAGCGGTTTTTGGTGTTGGTGGGGAGGGTTGTATGCACATACATGTATATATGCATTATACCTGTTATTACTGTAATATGTTTGTCAGAGTGAATCCACCAGCTTTAATTATCAGTAATGACACAGACCATACTGTATTGTCACCCTTAAAATCAAATGTTTGAAGGACTTCCATCCATGAAACAGAAAGTAGTTCTGGTATTCAGCCATTATTGATAGAACTAGATTTCTTCTGCAGCTTCAGTGTGGTTAAGTGTTCCCGTCAACTGCTTTGATTCTTTCACTGTAACTCTGTCTGAAAAGAAATAATGAGGCCGGCTTGGGAAAGTAATCTTCAAATGTAGGAAATAAAGGTAAGAGAGCCTCAGAAAAAAAAAAAAATTAAGTGCAGAAACCTAAAATGTCCTTTTTTTGAACATTTGCAAAGTACATGGACTTGAGGCTGCTATTTGGGTTATATCAGTGGTTAAAAAAGTCCCGTATAAACACCTTTAAAGGTAAAGTTAGAGCTGTAAGTCGGGTGCATTATGAATTAAGATCAGAAAACGTCACAATCTGCAGCAATGGATTTCTTTTGGTCCAATGGTCATTTGATTAACATTTTTCTTGTGCAATTCTGATGGAATGTACTAGTCGGACTAACCCATAAATGTATTCATGTCGCATTAATGTGCTGGTAAGACGGTATGATCATTTACCCCAGTGTGAATAGGTTAATGTTAGGGTTGATTTCATTCCATATAACAGTAGTTGCCATAAATAATGTGAATTTACTTATATATTTTACAATTTAGCTATTGGTTGAGCGCTAGATATGTTGATACTGGGCGTGGCTTGGTTTGACTTCCTGTCAGACTTCCTCTCTGAAAGGGAAAGATTCATTTATGTATTTTCTTTACACGCAGCGACCTTCCTTTCTGCTGGAGTAAGAAGCCCATTTATTAGGCGTATAGAGTCCAGGTGAAGAAGAAATTCTCAGCACCTTTAGAAATCAAACTGACATAACCAACACCAGTGGGATCTCACATAAGAAGTGCAAGCATTATGTGTAAATTGTGATGAGGAGAGACCGTATCTACTTCTAAGAGACTGAACTTATGAAAACTGGCAATTTGGGGTATGGCTGGTAACACAATGAGTCGGCACAGCGGGCAGAAAGTAAGTGCTTGTTATACCAGATTTAGCACACATCCAGTTTAACAAGACAAAGTATCCCAATAAAAGAATAAAATTGTCCTCTCGCAGATATATGCTAGAGTGTAACCTGAGGGAACTGTAAAATAGTATTGCATATACGCCCTCACCTTTACAGGAGCAAAACAAATAATCAAATATTACACTCATATAACCAGGACACACATGCCTGGGGTTGTAGAACATGCTGCTCTCGAGCTCTGCTTTACACAGCCGCACAGACTGGAATTTCACCTTGGGTGCAATGTACCAACCAGACTGAAAACAATAATAACAGCGTATATGACAGTTTGGGAATTACATCCTGTGGATAAATATATGTCATGTTTGCTACTCATCACTGAAAATGCCTCCACTGCGCTCGCTCCTCGCCACCCAGTCAGCACCCAGGAGGTATGCAAGAGGTAAGGATGAATATATTCATATATTATGTTCTGAAAAGACTGTACACCGTCGTACATACAGAAAAAATAGATATATCTTGGCAGACAGTGGTAGAACAGGTGCTTCGCTGAGGGGCAGCACTTCCTTCTTTGCCCTCTGTGTGATTGCTGTACTGTTCCTGCCAGAATATCAAATCTGACTTGTCTCACAGATTAGAAACAGATCTGGGTCAAATCGGTGTCAGAAAAACCATTCTATCAGCAGTTTTGCTGAGGCGGCAGTTCACCGCGAGCGTGTATTTCTTGTGCACGGAGCAGCTTTTTCTTTTATGTTAATACAACATATCATAGCATTCCTGAAAGTTTAATCCCGGCCTTTGCAGAGGTACTTCACTGTTAGTCTAGGTCAACTCGTGATTTATTCTCCAGCAAGCTGCTCGCAGCTGTTGGCTTCACCCATCTGCAGCACGTTATACAAAGCGTTCCTGACAACGGGAGCCATACAGGCTCAAATCGCAGGTGGTGATATGGAGTTGGGCCAAATTTGAGATGTTTCAGATGAGGATTCACCGCTCTAAAGGTACCTTTGGTCCCAGTGGCGGGCTGTCTGGGCCTGCAAGGCCTTCTCTGTGGGCCTAAGAAAAATATCAGAATCACAGACTGATGTTGATCATATTTTGTCCATAAATACTTCTTAAATAATTTCAAATTATCTGTCTGCTTCCTCTCATAGCTTATCCCCTGCCAGTGCTGCTTCCAGACATGTACTTCCATATTAAGGCTTTTAACCAATCGCATTTTAGCCATCACCTGTTGCCAGGGTAAAGAAATCTGCCTTCAGATTCAATTCTGCAGGCGTCTGCAGTGTAAAAAAAGTGTCGGGCACGCTGCTGCCTCAACCAATCAGATTGTGATATTGGCGACTAAGGGCCTTCTAGCAGGCCTTGCATGACATCAGTGTATTGAAGCCCTCTGATTGGCTCGCCAGCGATATCAGTCTCCAGCGCAAGCTCACTGCATCTGTAGCGAGCTGCACAAACAAAATTATAGTTGTGTTGATTTAATAGTTGTTTTGTCAACCTACAATGGCTGAAGGGGAAGATAAAGAGATTTGGTTGCAGATTTATTGTCAAAACCATTTTCAAGAGGGACTTTTCCAAGAGGTCTTTGAACGCACCGCAGCACTCCAAGAGAACGGAGGTCCGGTGCAATTTACTTACGCTCACGACAACTTCCATGGCAGGATTAAGGATTATGTTACTTCCCAGGTTTGTCACCCTCCTCCACCCTCAGAAGTTTTTTTATGCAGCTCCAGCAGAAGGAGAGACGGGAACTCAATGCAAAGGCTTTGTATGCTGCATTTCTGCATGATAACATGGTTTTTGTAGCCATAAAAAGTTATTGACTCAGACCAGCACTAGTGAAGGCCTGGGTCTGAAATGCTGTTTGGTCCACACTGCACAACAGTTACTGCGTCCAAGTTAAATATATGAATAGTACACCTTCATCTGTAACAAACAATGTGAGGATTGTTTTAGCTATGACCCCAGCTAGTCTCGACAAAATGTCCTTGCAAGCTTCAGGGAACATGCCCACCTTCATTTTCTCATGGGCTCCTCGTCTCGCTGTTCTAATGATGTTATCGATGTGGGCTGAGTCAATATGCGGCCCTGCAGGGGCCGAGTCACTCGCCGCTGTCCCTCCTCATCCCATCAGCCTCAATCATCACCTTCTCTGCACGGTGCCACTAAACACCACACTTTACCAAGCAACTTCCCTCAAGTGACACATTGGCACCCAGAGGCTTTTAGTGGAAGTGGAACCCGCATAAATCCTCAAAGCATGGGTGGGTAGGGCCTGTATTGGAACAAAGGGCCAATCTAATCCTACCGTTTAGTTCAAACGCTGAACTTACACCCCTCTTGAGAGACAGCACGGCGACGGCTGGAGTATTGGATCCATTTGTTCTCAGCAGCACTCCTCTTCCCTCGCTCGGCGTTGCCCCCTGTGGTTCCCTTAATCTTCTGAAGAGAAAGCGAGCCATTGGCTGATCACCTCAGGATGGACTGAGAGAAAGTGGGCCATATTGTTAGGTGTCATTAAACCAGAGGAAAGGCGAGAGGGAACTGCTTATTGGACCATTGCGGGAGTATGGTATTGAATAGCTGCAGCGCTAATGTGCATCACTTCATGGGAGAGCTGATGGCTTTGGAAACAGACCACCGCTGGTCTATGTGACGCTGAGTTCATTTGAACTGCTTCAGAAAACGCACTCACACACACACACACACACACACACACACACACACACACACACACACACACACACACACACACAGTGCCCATGAAGCAAACTGTAAATTGCATGCAACACCCCTCTGTGCAGACTAAGTATACTGTGCACATACGCTGCAATTGTTTAAATAACAGCGCTCATTACAGCACACTAATCCGGGAATGATGGTTTTCTGCTTCCCTGCTCTGAAACACCACTGTGCAATATGTGAGGACATATTCAACACTCTGTGGGCCAAAGTATTGGCTGTTTTACTTTCACTCTCCCAAGGCTGAGAATCTCCACGATTTCTAGCTTTTATTTGCTGCAACCCTGCAGGGAACAGCCAACAGAGTGCTGGAAGTT
Source organism: Lipophrys pholis (assembly GCF_963383615.2). NCBI lineage: Eukaryota > Metazoa > Chordata > Actinopteri > Blenniiformes > Blenniidae > Lipophrys > Lipophrys pholis. The sequence goes on along the minus strand of NC_137647.1, from coordinate 19,561,544 downwards.
TATTTGAGAGAGACAATTTATCGATTTTTTTTTTCTTCTTGCGCCGAAGTCGAGTTTCAGAACAGTGTGAGGCCTGCTTGTTTAGTTTTACATGCATTGGTGTGTGTGTGTGTGTGTGTGTGTGTGTGTGTGTGTGTGTGTGCGTTTGAGCCAAACAGAAAGGAACAACGTGCCGATGTGTTTAAGTGTGTACGTGCCGTTGTCGCCAGCCTGACGGGAAGCGCAAGCCAGCCGGCTCCATCTCCTGCTGCGTGAATAATTTCAAAATCAACATCCACCACGGCTCAGGACTGTATTCTTCCCTCCCTCCCTCTCCGTACTGTCAAAGGGACAGTCGTCTGTAGAGATGCTCGGCTGGATTCACTCCAGACTTTTAGAACAAATCCCGACCCGCTAAACCGCCCGGCTCTCCATGACGCTTAAACACAGAGATAAAAGCTCTTCCCTTCGAAAATTCCCCCCTTTTTTTTCTAGCGTGAAGTTTTTTCTTCGACAGATGCCAGGATGCAAACGCTCCTGAATGATTGGACACACGGATCCATTTGGCGCAAGCTGCTTTGGCTTTAGGAGATAAGTAGAAAGCGGGTACGAGGGTATTTCGTCATTTTCCGGGGAGAATACCAGCCAAGCAGGAATTACTGGAACGATTAATCTCATTAAGGTGATTTGATTGTTCGGCGTGCTGCAACGCGCCGGCAGATCGCTTGTGCTCGCACTAAATTCTGTGGGCAGAGCAAATGAATTCCCCATGAAAAGGAAATCGGAATCTGAAACCTCTTCATTACACAGTGTTGGATCTTATCTGAGGAGGAGAAGGAAAACAATAATTGAGACTGAGACAGGCCTAAAATTGCTCGTTACGATCTCGTTAGCCTCTGGCACAAAACTTGACGCAACTGAAATCCCACCTGATGCAAATGAAACGCACTGACAGGCGGAATTAATACATTTTAGAGAGTTTGCTCTAAAACACACCACGGGGTTTAATGGGGGAAAAAAGAAAGACGGGAAATGGTGACTTAATGGAGTATGTCAGTCAATTCGATGCAGGACTTCATTGAAAACTGCAAGTGGCACTCTGTGACAGAAAAGTCTTTTACCACAGGTTCAATTCATCCTTTCATATTACAGCTGGTATTACTGGTTCACGTCATTTAAGGTCGGGATCGGTTGCTATTTTGTGTCATCATCACTTATCATTGAAGACTATGGACCAGTTTAGTACAGTAGAACCTCGGAGGAGCGGACCCGGTAAGAGCGGACACCCTGTACTGGGCGGACACGTCACTGTGCATGGACACATATTTAACTGTTAACACACCGTAATGAGCCGAACGTGAACAACAGACGATTTCCCTGGCAAATTTCAAGCTGAGCGGACACTAAGACGGCCAAAATACTTGGGCTGGACCCGATTTTTGGAATATTCAGACATTGTGGTGGTGTCAGGAGACTAGTTTTGAGATCTGAATAACCCCTGCTTCGCCGCAGGACGGTGCTCCCTGGCGTTATCCACCTTTCCTCAAGTAGTTTATGTTTCACTTCAGAAGTTCTGAGCCGTCTGGCTCTTTATTTGCTTTTAAACTGTGATTGTTCAGACGGGGAGACGGAGGATCTCGTCACAAAAGGGTCCAGTCGGCTCTGGCGCATGCGCAGTTGGCGCACACCGACCGCGCGGTCACAAAACCTGGGCTGCGCCGTCAGCTGAGTGTCGGAGCTGACGGCAGATAGAACCAGCAGATGGCGATAATGCAACTTTATGGATGCAAACTGCCATTGAACCTATAAGAAAGAGAAGAACAGCAACAACAACAACCGCCTTGTCTGAAAAGACGGAAACTAAATCCATCAAATCCAATTTAATTTAATTGCATATTAAAACCAATAATATCGATATTGAGTTTGGACTTTCTAGAAATAGTTAACGGTCACACTGTGGAGTAGTAATTACCGAGCTTTACATTGAGAATATCCTAAATTAGATCTCAAGTTCAGGGGCCTTCCTGAGCAGAGGTTGCATGTTCTAACTCTGCACATTGGTACAAATCACTTTTTCCAACCGAAAGTGGCAAATCACCTCTTTGGATGAGATGGGCCATAGTTGTAGTGAAAAACAGCTCAACCCAAAGTTTCAACTGTGTGTCTGTACAATAAAAGCTTGCCTATCAAAAGAAATGTCACCCTGATCCTCCTCCAAGTGGGTCATGTTGTTTTAGGTACGTTGGTATGTTCAGCCGCCACATGAAAAACTGCACACCTTTCACTTCTCTCAACTTCCCCGTCAGATGCATCGAAGTGCGCCGTGCATTTTACGCAGCTCATCAAATTTTTAGACTGTAGAAATATGTGGTGAATCTACAGCCTCTTCAAACGGCGCTGCCTCCTCTTTCCCCCGCCAACAGAATCTGCCAAGAGATCAAAATCCTCCCAAACTTCAAGATAATCACAACAGAAGCGGCCCGCAATTAAATGAAACACAAACATAATGGGATTCTGTTTGGGATTTAAAACGGGCTTATATTTGATAACAAATCAGAATACAAGCCATGGCTTGAAATTGTCAAAAGCTGCTGTTGGCAGGATGAGGAATTATTTATACCTACTGTTAGCTGCGCAGCTCGGTTTCCCATTAGGTTGTGTATTATGAGCCCGAGAACAAATGTTCTTCGGTTTCACCACCTTCTGTTGTTGGTTTTTATTTATGTACTTTCACATGACAAGCACGTTTCCCCTCGCGGCGATGGGGGAAAAAGAAATAACGTTTCATGGAGAGAACGTCGTTCTTTGAACGGAGAGAAAACAAGAGACGTGTGAAGTGAAGGCACGCTGAGGAGCTTTTAAGACCATATAAATATCTGAGTTCAGTCTTAATGAAGCGCTTATTTGAAGGCCTTTCGGACGCCTTGCAAAAAGCATGAAACAGCAGACGGATGAGATATTCACCAAAACAACACAGTGGATAAACAATTTAGAGAAACAAGAAAAAAAATGAATCTCCTCACAGAATTAAAACCAAATTACAACTCTACGTGTGCCGTGTTGCTTTCACGTGATTTCGCTCGCCTGCTTGCGCTAACTTAGAAAACAGCTTGAACAATAATGAATATGTTAGCGCAGGTTAGAAAACGAGCCCAGAGAACCGTCACGTCATCTTTTTTCCGCGGATCACCGTGAGGGATCATCCATTTCCACACCTCTTCTCTGCGATGATAAAAGCCTCTCTCACCGAGAGGGAGAGAAGTGAAGGAGTGAAGACTAATTCACCCAAATGAAAGCTCTCGGTTGGAGCGGAGGTTTTCCAGTGAAGACGACTTCACAGCGTATTGAACAATGAGCACCTTCATCAAGCCCACCGCCGCATCGTGAGCGCCAACAGTCTTTGTTCGGCTTTCAGACAAGATTGCAATCAACTTTAGGAGTGCAGATCTCTCTGATACTTTAAGATATTAAAGCTGCAAGGAGCAAAAAAAAAAATAAAAAATTCAAGAGGTTAAAATGGCTGCTCCAGGCAGCGAAACACCAGGGAGGAGCTTCCACAGAACTAAGGCTCGCTGTGCAACTAAAACTGGGAGTCTCCAGATTGGGAACTGAGACGTTTGACGTGGGAAATAACCACTTTGGACACCACTGCATGTTAAAACTAACCGTCAGTCCAACATTCAATTTATTTTCTTCAGCTCTACAACTATATTGTGTTTTAATAAAGTTTTCAGGAGAAAGTACAACTGATACTTTTGAAATAGAATGAAATATGATTATCCATATAAAGATGCGACTTCATAATACTTTAGTGCCAAGCCCTTCTCAATGTGTATATTGTATTTATTCACTTTACTCACTAACATGTATACACTGACAGTAATATCGGATCCTTTCTACTTATATTCTTCTATATTAATATTCTTAGTATTTAGCTCTGTGTGGAGCAACACTATAATGAGTTCCCCCTGGAATGAATAAACAATTTGTACTCTATTATATTCCCAAAACTGGTTGAGGTCGATTTCATTTCCGGTAATCCTTAACTAATTCAATCTTTCTCAAAACAAGAAATATGTCAGACTTTAGAAAAATCTATGCTGCATTTATAGTAAGTTAAGGTATATTGGTAGATGTTGTCTGCTCAAATTGAGATATTTTGGTGTTATGTAATATTCTGTTTAACCATGCAGATTTTAGAGCATCTTCCCTTAAATCACCACATGAACTAAAATCATCCATCACACTAAACTGATTTGGGTTGAAAACTTTTTTTCAGTAGTGTTTGACCACGTTCCTGGTGTTGTGTGCATGGAGCTCACATTCTGTACATTGAGATATTTCTCAATAGAAGGCTATGAAAACAGATATTGATGTTTGTTTCCCACACATCCAGTTTTCTGACAGCTGCAGCTTACCTGTGCATCCCCGCCGAGGAGCAGACACGCAAACAAACTCCTGCACGAAGTTATTTATTGCAGCACTGCTCCCCGCAGCAGTTTGTACGACTCTCTGACCCCCGGTAACCACGATCAGAGCTGCTGCGTGCCGCCAAGCTTTTCCTCGGCTCACGCGAACGCAAGTTTTCTATTGGCCTCATCCGCGACACGGTCACAGTGACAACCTCACACTCCGAGTGGAAACCGCGGTTCATATTTCTGCCACCTGATTCTCACATCGCAGACAGGAAACGAGAAGGGGAAATGGGGAAAAGCAAAACATGCCATGTCACAGTGACAAAAGAAGTGTCATTTTTAAATAGCTGTTGGCTGTTCTCCACAAAAAATAATAAATAAATAAAACGTCCTAATTCCTACAAGAATGCACACTAACAAAACCTTATTTGCAATAACGCCGGGGATTGGAATCATTTCAAATCCCAAACATTGTCAGATGTAATAGGTGTCAGATTGGGATTATTGGAGAAATGTGCCCATATGCCCTCAAAAAAGAAAAAGGCTGGCCTAAAAAAGTAGCTCTGACATTTGTTACAGTGATGGAATGAGTCATTTTTAAGGACATTTGTTTCCTAACGTGTCATTGGTGTCATTAAAAAAAAAAAAAATGTAAAAATCATGTCACGTTTTCAAATTGTACTGTAAATATAAAGATATGATTGTGATTACGACAATAAAAAGGCTGTATAGAAGTGCCGATGGATAGATGGATAGGATAGATTGGAACATACCCTGTTTTCTTTCGTGTGTTTGTTGTTTTTAAGACATGTTTTGAGTATGTTAAATTGGGGTGTTTTTCTCCTCTCGAGGGCAACTTCCAGAGGTGAGTGTCCTCTTAACACACCCGGCTGTCCAAAACCTTCAGCTCATCCTGGAGGGATTCTCATAAGGCCAATCTCACTCTCTCATCGCTCCCTCTCCATGTCTGAATAATAAGCGAATAGCTCACAGCGATGACCACCACACCACCCCACCCCTCCCCCCCCCACCCCCGCGACACCCACAGCACCTCCTACAGGAGGCCCGAGGCAGGCAATATGTGCATCTCACTCTAACAACCTCAACCAATTTGCACATCACTGAACAAAAGGAGGACAGATAGAAGCAGCCAGAATATGATTTCCACTGGGGTTGTGGTGTATATCTATAGAAATATGGCTTGGAGATAGACAGTATATGGTCATCAAACACAGATGAAGATCAATGCCTGCATATTGCTGCCTTTAAAGCTCTGACTAATATTCTCAATGTTACTATGATGAAATATATCATTAAACTTTACAGTCGTAACACATCTGCCTTTTTTTTCCTGTTAACTAAATCTTTGTCGTGGCCGGCATCACTTTATTACATCTGAACCTCTAAAACCTCCCTGAGCTCCCAGAGGGGGCTCGGTAGGGGACTGGCAAGGAATGTAAAGGGGGAACGAAGCACTGGGAAAAAAAACAAAAACTGATGGAACGGAGAGAATGGCAACCGGAGGAGAAGAGGAAATTTGAGTCGTGTCTTTCGTCTGTCATCACGGGGGACGTAAGAATGGTGGCAAAAAAAAATGGACAAACTGACGGCGCTTGTGACACCAATCCGAATTTTAAGCTTTGACACTGTGGGCCGTGTGGATCTAAGAACTACAGACCGGTGGTGCTGATGACCATATCATGAAGACCGTGAAGAGACTCATCCTGGACCCCCTCCAGTTGGCCTACCAGCCTTGACTCAAGGCAGAGGATGCCATCATCTTCCTACTCAACCGCGTCTTCGTCCACCGGAACAGACCAGCAACCAACACCAAGGCCCCTCAGGGGACCGTCTTCCCTCCCTTTCTTTTCACCCACTATACCACGAAATTCAGCTACTGCTCGGTCACGCGTCGTCTCCACAAGTTCTCGGATCACTATGAAGTAGTTGGGGGGTGATGAGACGCAGCAACGGTGGATATCTTTGTCACTTGGTGGGCGGAGAACTATCTGCAGTTAGATGTGACAAAGACCAAGGGGCTGATGGTGGACCTGAGGAGGGAGGAACAAGGTGCCTCTGTCCCTCGTTTCCATTGTGGACACTGTGGAGGACTATAGATATTTGGGAGTGTATATAGGCAATAAGCTGGACTGGGACAAGAACACTGAAGCCCTTTACAGGAAGGGCCAAAGCTGTCTCTGGTGTTTGATGCGACTGAGGTCCTTCATCATCTGCTGCACTATTTTGAAGATCTTCTGGTGAGCGTGTTTCTCTAAGCTGTTGCATGCTGGGGCAGCAGGCTGAGGGTGGCTGACACCAACAGGACAAGGTGGGGGTATAGATTGACTGAGACAGACTCATAACAAGAGAGAGAGCAACTTCCTGTGGCAACAAGGCTCTATAAATCACCCTTGTCAATCGTGTTTGTTGTGTTGTTGTGTTCATTCTTATATGCTTATAAACAGCCACCGCTTAGCTGTGTATATATATTAACATTTAATACTACCGATTTAACTTTACTCTGCCGTATTGATATTTTAACTTCTCTGCTATTTATTTTGTGTTCTTTTCCGTGCGGCGCTATGCAACAAAATGTCCCCCCTGGCATTAGTAAAGTATTTCTATTTTAAAATATCTGAACACTTATCAGCTGAGATTAGTGACTCTCCAGGGGCTGGATCCATTAGAGAGAATGACCTTTAAGCAGCGACAGACACTGCTACGACTTCTCTTTGTTATCATAATTAGCTCCGACTCCGACTCCCAGCGCGAACGCTGACTCGGCTGAACAACATCGCGATGAACTTAGTCCAGGCTTTTGTGCAAATCACCAACCTTGAAAATCTTGAAGAGGGAAAGAGTGAGAGGACAGAGTAAGAGAGAAATGGAGAGAGAGATAGAGATTTCTATTTTTAATGCCAGAACTCAGCTTTAACTCGGTTGAAAAAAAAATACAAATTTCCTGAAGCAAATTTAAGCTGCTGTCAGACTTTTTCTTAAGCTCAGCTCATTGTCAGTATACACTGGCAGTTATATATATATTTGTTAAACATTGCCTTAAGAAAGCAGAGGTCAACAGGGGGTCAGCTCTCGAGGCGAAGCGACGCTGTTTTCAAACAGTCTGGGAGAGCAGAGACCGATTGAGACGCGTGTCTGCCTCGGCCCCTCTTGTGCTGGTGGTCTCGGCCGTGCGGCTGCAGCATGTTGCGCCGTGTCCAAACACAAGTACCTGCTGGCAGCCGGGGCACAATCGACAGAGCCGCCTCACCAGTAAATAACCCAGCCGCATTGATTCCATCTCCCCGCGCTGTGACTGCAACACAGTTCAACTAATCCTGGGAATGGTGGAGCTCAAAATGAAGCATCTCTCTTCTTTCTTTCTTTCTTTCTTTATTTTCATTTGTTCCATAGCGGCTGGCTTTAAAGGCCGTGTTGGATGTCTTTATCCGGCGTTTGTGCTTTGAAGCACACGACCCATGATCCTCCACTCACTGTCAGCGGCGGTTTGAGAAGTGGAGTCCTAATGAGGAGCTCAAACACAAGCGACGGGTCTAAATAGGTGGATATTCACCCTGCCAGGCTCTCACACACACGTACAAAACATGTGTGCACGCAAGTTGACTTTCACCCGTAAGCTGTGACAATGGAAGAAATCAAGGGGGAGGATTGACAAAAGTAAATGTTTACCCCGTGTCGCCCCAATAGAGAGCTGCCGCATCTGATGAAACTCTCAGACATACAGCACACATGCGTATAGCAGAGGCATCTTCCCCCGTCTCCTCTCACAGCCTCTGTTTCACTCCTGACTATGCTATACCATCTAGTGGAGCACAGCGGTAGAGCAGGAGCTGCAGCCTGGGGTGACGTCTCTATTGAGCAGAGGAGACGAGCTGTGTATCTGCCCCAGAAGCTTCTCCAGGTTTTGCTTTTGTCTTAGATTACCAAAGGTCTGGAAAAGGCTACAGTGGGTTTTTATATATAATTCTGAACCTGCAATCTGTGGGCTTAACAGAAGCCTACGGTTGTTATTTTGACTGAGAGGAATTTGTTGCACAGTGAACATGCTGTCCTGCTGGGGTGCAAACACACTGCATTAATGTGACTGAGGAGCAGGTTTGAGGCGGACGGGCTGGCATTTCCTGCGGACAAACCCCCTAACACACCACCAGGGGGAGCTGCCATCAGATCTGTCCTGCCTGTGTCAATCTTTACCTGGAGTGTGTGTGTGTGTGTGTGTGTGTGTGTGTGTGTGTGTGTGTGTGTGTGTGTGTGTGTGTGTGTGTGTGTGTGTGTGTGTGTGTGTGTGTGTGTGTGTGTGTGTGTGTGTGTGTGTGTGTGTGTGTGGGGGGTCACTCAGAGGAGAAGACAACAGTGAAGTGAGCTCGGGTCATGTTGCATGAATCCCATGCCTGGCACAACAGTGAAAACCACTTTAAAAAGCTGTTTCTCCCAGTAATGGCAACACACAACAAGCCCACTGTCACACTTCTTTTGCCGCACTACGATGTGGCAAGCTGAGTGCTACACAAACAAACCTAAAAATATATATTAAAAAAATAAAAACACAGGGACAAGCTGCCTCTTCATCAAACCGCACATATGTCAATGTCGTGAACCAGCTCTCTTTCACATATTTCCTCCATTAATGCTGATTTTCTCTTTTCCTCCGTGTGTCAGTGGACACGTTACATCTCACAAAATTCAGCTCAATGTTTAACTGCTACGTGACTTCTAGACAGTTCTCAACTCAGAATATTGAACGTTTAACACCGGCGCCGGGGATCATGTTAGGAGTTTGTTTGTCTCTCGCACAGAAGAAGAAATGATTAGGCCTTGTTGTCCTTGTTGATTACAACCTCCCCCCCCATGTGTTCTTATGAAACATGCACTCATTTTCTCACGACATGAATATGGCAGTGACCTGTAACCTTGACAACCGGTGAGAGCCAGACCGTTACATGTGACCCTGCTGTGTGACTCGGTCCGGATCCAGGACTGTCTGGTGTGTGGTGTCCCGCCACTCACACAGCAGCACAGCCAGGAGGAGGAAGACTGAATATTACTAAAAAAAAAGATAAAAAATAGGACTTACCTAAAAGATGGTTGGTCAAAAGAGTCAGAGAGGATGCGGTGGAGCCCGAAGGAGAGCCGTGATTCAGAGGGGGAGGGGTGTAGCCCAGAGGGTCGAAGGTCGTCGAGAGAACAGAAGGAGAAAGAAAGAGACATTTACTTCATGTAACCATAGAAACCTCAGCAATATCAGTACTTTCTAAGATATTAGTTAATAAAAGACACACAGCATATAGATCTTTGATTAGATGACAAACATTAACCATCTGATGACTTATTTATAAATCATTTCTTACTTGACTTTTCTTTGGGTATTTTGGTTTCCTTACCCAGTCCACAAACTGTGTTTGAGGTTAATCCATGGCACTAAGGCAACGTTCGCACGAGCGAAAGTAAAGAGAGTTTCGGGGGTACTCGGAGCGACCGGAAACGCTCCGGCTCGGTCCCCGAGGAGACGGGGTAAAGACAACCCTGTGAAAACCCTCCATGGAAACGGGGGACAACTCAAACGCTGCTCCTGAACATGCACGCCGCGGCCGTAGCGAACAGTTCTTCTGCACATGCATGAGTAGATTGACAATAACAACAATGGCAGCATGCAGAGTGTCATGACTCCCAGTCCGTATTTTCCTGGGACTTGGTTGGTTTTATGATCGAGTGTCACCGCACTGACAATCCTACTTGGTCGTCAGTCCATACGTCGTGTATTCGCCAAAAATGTCTCAATGTGAATGTGTGTCTGTGTATGTCTGGTGACGGATACCTCAGCGACCCCTGACCTGGAAATAGCAGCATAAAACATGGATGGATAAATGGTTTTTGTTGTGGATTGATTGTAACTTTAAATTTGCTTCTTCGGTCGTCAAGTGGCTCATCATTATAGTTCAGTTTCTCAAGTCAAATCTGTTAAAAAAAAACAAAAAAAAAACCCAATAAGTTTAACTGACTGAGAAGGATAGAAATTAAATTCACTTGGCTGCTAAGCGCGTCACGACAGCTCAGCTCAGAAAACCAAAACAAGTTTTCTAACTGGATCCTTCCCAAGCATTACTGGATTTTATTTTAACAAACATGCTGCAACTACAAGTCAATAAGTAGTCTTTTTTTTGGGGGGGAGAGGATGTAGCCTGTCTTTGCTGTTGATGTTTAGTTCTACATACAAATAGTGTCTTTAACCTGGGCTTTTAATCAAGCACCATAAGTCTAAAAATGACTTTATTTGTCTAGTAATTCCCCCTGACCAACCCCACTGTATAGATACAGGCTCTCTTATTCTCAGCTTAACTTGTGGTTGGATTGACTAGATCTGTTTTACACTCTGCTCCTCTTCACTAACCAACAGACTTTAACATAACTTTGATTTAAAGGATGATCAACTCATTATTGAGCATTAACAGAACTCCTTTTTTTTTATGTATTTATGTTCAATCCAATCAGAAACACTTCAAAAACATGATGAATCTCAACGTTCGCGCAAATGTACATAGTTCTGCTTATATCACTTTCGTATCTAAAGCAAAGCTAGAACACACACATTACATTAAAGGAGACATATCATGCTTTTAAATCCTTCCTTTTTACATATAAATCATACAGTTGTGGTCTATATAAAGCGGAACTGCAATGCTTGGGTCTGAATTCCTCATTATTAGAGCTCCACAGGCCCCTTTTCTACCCCTTTTCTGATGTGCTTCTGAGAGCAACTCGTTTTGGGGCGGTCTCTTCAAATGCAAATGAGACACTTCATACCCCTCCTCCTCTCCAGGTTGCAGAGGTGACACTCGGTTCAACCCCACCCTGTTCGGCCATCTTTGTAGTTTGATAGAACAGATACAATTATCTAGCGGCGCAGAAACTTTATATTCACTCATTATTTACAAAATATCAACAACGGAAGATTTGTCCATCCAGCCATACATGTTGGAGCCAGAGTCGGACCCGGCGGAGCGAGATGAAAATGACGATGATGCACCTACAGAACAACGTCTTCATATGGATGTAACGCAATGGTGTGTTACACTAACACTACACATTTACACTAACTTCTCCATCCGTGCCCACTACTACAATACTGCCTGTATTACAACGACTATTTAACACAGAAGTTACATTATAATCTAAAACGAGCACACAGCGCTAACATATGAAGACGGTGCAACTGCTAATGCTAACAAAACAATGACAGGGACGTCTTATCATCACACTTTTTAGCGTTATATACAGCTTACCGAAGTGCTCTGTTCGTCGTCTCCATAGATAGAAGGAACTGACCGCTCAATCAGACCAAGTCTTTCGGCAAATCCTTCTTTATACTGGCGGAGGTTGCTGAAGCAGTCGTCCTTAAAGTGCTTCGCGCACACAAAAATGACCTTACCCACAGATGTGGGTACATTTCTGTGAAAAATAAAACTCAACCAGGCACTTCGAAAAGGTTCTGATGCTGGGAGACGGTGTAACGAAGCTTGTGGGTTACTACATCCAACAACCAAACATTTCCACTTATCCTCTCGTAACTTCGGCACCCTTAGGTTGGACTACAAAATCGCAGCGAGAAACAAAAATGGCGGATTGCTCGAAGTGTCGATGTCCTAATTTGGCAGTTCCGCCGGGAATACTGTGACGTAATAGTTCAAAAAACGTAATAGAGAATAGAAAAATCGAAACGGATCGCAAAATATGACCAAAACAGAATATAAAGATATCAACGGAGCACCTGAAGAGACTACTTTGAACTTTTCTGTACTTCTAAACACTCTAAATATACAACAACATGCATTTAAGGGCTAAAAAAGTGGATTTAGCATGATATGTCCCCTTTAAATTCACCCACTTTCTACAGTGTTGTATGCTGGGATGTTGTTACATTATATAGACAGGTTTTTTTTGTCAGAGGGTTCATGTTGTGAAATGTTTTACCTTAAACAAGTAGCAATACGTGCTTCCTACCAAAGGCACAACTATAACACACAATAAACAGATGAAAAACAACTTTCTGCAATTAAAGTAAAATGCAAGTGAGTTCATGAAAGGGGTCGGGCGAATTTAGTCACGCAACACCGTGCGCTTTAATTCATTCTGTTTCTAACAGCAGAGCTAATGAACCGAGACACGGTTTCTATTGTAAAACCTTCAGACAAACTACAAAACGATGAGTGCATCTCTCAGACCTCAGCTAACAACGATAGACGTTGATAACACACCGAAGGCGTCTTGAAGAAGTATGAAGAATCCCACAATGAAATTGAATGGAAGCTCTTATACAGATTTTAACAGGCTCATATGATTATTACCTGCTACGCAGTGCAACACAGGTTTTTACAAAACTCTGGTGTCAGAATAACTTTGACTGCATGATATCCCTCTTTGAGAATAGCATTGTTTTTGTGCAGCGCTGCTGCTGCTTTGACCGCTTCGTCCTTGTCTGCGGCGCTTCTCCTTCCGGTTGTTTGCTGCAGTCCATAGCAGATCTCACTGTTTTCATTGCACAAACCCAGATAACACCTGGAAATAAAAGATGTTCTAATCTATATTTACACACACTAATAATGGAAGTCAGTAAAAAAAAATGTATTGTGATAATAAGCACTATCGGTCTTTATATACTTGATTTAAATGTTTTTGATGCAAACTACAGAATTTGGTCAGATGAAGGGAAATACTGCTGATCCTGAATTTATATAACCTTAAACATTTTGCGCTGGAAATACACAAACATGGACACACCTTTTTTTTTTTTTAGATACATTCATTTTATTCTTGTCTATGTTGTGAGAGTTTTTGTTCTACTCTGGTCTTTGCTGAGGCGCACTGCACAAAACTGGATCTCGGACGGATAGAAAGCAGCTTCAGCCGCGCAGTGGTGAAGGGTGTTTGTAAAGACTTGGAGTGGTGATGGTGTGATAAAGATGCATCAGCACCTTCTCGCAGCACGGACACAATGGCCCCACTTCAGGGAGGACTTGTGAAAATGGGTCTGCTTTCAAATCTCCGCTCTGATTATTAGGTTGTCTTGTTCCCAAGGTAACAGTCCACACTCTTTCCTCCGGTGTGCTGAGGAGCTGCGCGGGATTGGCAGCGCAGACACTTTAAGAACCTAACAGCCTAATATACCTGTCCGAATTAGGCGTGGGCGGAGATCTCCGGGTAATCGTTGCAATCGGAGTGGGACCTTGCAAGGTGTTGGCTCTGAAGCAAACAGGTGAACGGGAAAGGCTGCTCGAAAGCTGCAAGACTGTACAACGAGCCAACTCACTGAGGGAGACGGTTCAAGGAAATACGTGCGAACGGGAGGCGCCACAGAGAAGTTTTGGAAAGCAAAAGGAAGCCTGATCAAAAAGTGATTAGCGACTACATTAAATTAAAGTAAGTGTATGACAGATGACAAAAAAACTGTCTGGCGAACATGTGGCTGCGAGCGGCACCGTGGAGAGGGAGAGTGATTACAGGCGAGAGGGATCGGCTCCTCTTGTCTCGCTTTTAATTGCCTCCCCTCCTTTAATAGGAGCCATCTATCACTGGGTGCCGCCATGAGGCAGATGGAGGAAATTCTCACGCCTCTGAGGACCGTTTAATGCTTTCCACGGTGCAGCATCTACAATTCAACACACACACACACACACTCCAACACAGGTCTGACCTGACTGCTGCCACACAAAAGTTTCCACTCAGACAAGAGCCAGAGGATGTTAAGGCAGACTTTCACGAGTCAGCATCTTGGAGTCTCGAGGGGTCAATGAGAATCTCTGTTACAGCCACAATCACACGGATACCAATCTATCACACACCGCACCCAATATCTCACTTACAACACGAAGCGCTCCGCACATATTAAAGTCTCCACTACACACCAGGATAAAAGCAGCCGGAGCACAAAAGTTTTTCTTCGAAATATACTGATACTACTTTTTGTTGCAGACCCAGTGTGAGTTTATTTACCAATATGAGTACTTAGTAATGCTGTCGTTGGTTGCCACCAGGTGTAATGTAATGTTAAACAAATGAAATCAAATCTGCCTCTTTGACATGATACTCTCTCTTTCATAAATTTACTCTCTGGCATGATTTCCACGAAACCTCACAATGGTTTGAGCCAGAAATAGAAACACGCTGATTCAGTGCTGCAAATTGACTGTGTCTGGTTTAAATGAGAGTTTAACAGCATATTTGTCACAACAGATACATACGCCACTTAGCATCCTCCACTTAAATATACGTTAGCATTGTCAAGGGTGAAAAAGAAGCAACGACTGTTTATTCCTTTGATAGCTGCTTTGTGATTGGATGACTATTCAGTGTGAGTCATTGTTTATCTTCAAAACATCTCCATGCGGCGGACATGGCTTCTTCACTGGTGAGCTCTGCTTGTCTTGAAATCACGATATGTAACTTGCAGTCTTCTTGAAAGCACAATTCACCAACAAAAAACCTACTCGTAAACAAACGGTGTCGTGTTGGACACATATTGAAGAGTTCGAGAGAGAGGTGCACACTTCGCAGGAGCAGAGGAGGAAACTGGTCTGGGTCTCGAGAACACATTTTCAAGATCTTGGTGTTTTTTCAGTCTGGGCCCCTTAAAGTCTTGGTCTTGTCTTGGTCTTGGTATGTTCTGGTCTTGGTCCTCACTGGGTCTCGGCCCCTTTAAGTCTTGGAATTGTCTTTGTTTCGAGAGGCTCTGGTCTTGGTCTTGGTCTTAGGATGCTCTGGTCTTGGTCTTGGTCTTGGTCTTGGTCTTAGGATGCTTTGGTCTTAGTCTTGGTCTTGAGAATACTCTGGTCGTGATCTTGGTCTTAGGATGTGTTGGTCTTGGTCTTGACTCGGCCTTGAGTTGGTGGTTTTAACTACGACACTACTGAATCCGTATTCAGGACTCGACTCAGTTACCAAAACTGAGAGCTGCACCACAAAACACGTGTGTTAAATGTTAGTTATAATGTGTCTGAGATGAGCTGGATTACATAACAGTTGAGTAATTTAATCTTAAAATGAAGGTTAGCAGCAACACGACATAAATGCAAAAGCTGCAACATAAATGCAGAAACAACAATAGAAACATTGTGCTGACTTCTCAGAGTCATCAGCCACAATTATATACAACAGGTGCCAGTTAGATTGTAATAATCAAACTATACAATAAGATCAAGGTCTGACAATAACTTTGATACAAGTGTAAAATAAAAAACATTTAAATGATACTGTGTATGTAAAAATGACTTTCGCATATGCTTTGATATGATGATGCTTTGAAATATGTGCTTTAATTGGTTCGATTGTAGGACACGGTTGAGAATTTGCAGTCGCGTCTGGTGGCTATTGTCAAGTACACACCCTCTTTGGTGTCTGTTAAAGTCTGGACTCTTGCAGAACCATCAGCTCTCCGCAGCTTTAAAGTCGGTGTCAGCTTATCGCTCTGCCGTCTGCCGCACAACTTTAGTCTTTTGGTTCACTCTCATTGCTCACAGGACTCATTTCCAGCCACAGCGGGCAGCTGTTTTCTGGAAGGAAAGAACCAACACACACACACACACACACACACACACACACACACACACACACACACACACACACACACACACACACACACACACACACACACACACACACACACACACACACTTACAAAGCCACTGTACACTACTGACTCAGCAGTGACAGACAAAATGAATTCAGCAGCTTAAAAGCCAGATATTTCCCCCAGAGGTCCCCCAGAGAAGAGAATGAAAACCGGGATCGTATTTGTTATGTTGAGGCCGACATGGCTTCAGATTAATGACAGTCCTGCCCTGTAACAGTTGGGTGTTGTACAAACAATTTCAAGGGGAGTTTTATGTCGGGGTATTGTTCAAAAACTTGTCCAACGAAAGGGACAAAAAAATGTTGTCAGAACAAGGTTTGTGCTGCACAGCATAGGCAGCAGTCTTAAGGCTAAAGGAATTATTTCAGTAATTATGATGAATGTCAAAATCACCTTCGACAATCCCACATTGCTTGAACTCTAATGTAAATGTCAAACAAGTTAACCTAACTTAAAAAATGTACCCGTTTGTGGTGTTAATTTAGAGAGATTCAGCGACAGACGACTCGTAAATTGTTTTACTTAAAGCTTAAACTCTGTACGACAACCGACACATTTAGCCAGAGTATTTTCTTCCTCTGTGAAATTGTCTCTTTCCTTATATTGCTCTTCTCATTATTCCCGAGGGGGGAAATCGAAACCAGCGCAGGCAATGTCACCTGTGAGAGTTAATACCCATTTACTTCCACTGGCATGGAACAAATCCCTCTGTACATTCTCCCACCACTAAAGGGAACCAGAGATGTGTGTGCAGGACAAGCTGAGGACTGAGATCCTCACACAACGGAGAGCTGAGCAAACACTACAACTTACTGAACAAAGCAAAGAGGTTTACATCGTTCCTCACTTGTATTCAAGAGGCTTTACACTGATAGATGTTTTCCATAATGCAACCATGTCTTGCAATCTATGGTCCTGCGTACATGGTTTTATATACAGTCGTACCAGCCAGTCGTCAAAGTGAGAGATTCTCAAGCAGGTGAAATATTTGGACTTTGTTCATATTCGTCATCTTTTTCCACATCGAGCTTCAAGTTTCTACCTGAAGGCAACGGGCGGCATACTAAGATGACATAAGGGATAACGCTGGTATCCCGACGTAGTCACATGGTGGATTGAAATGAGCCCCCAATAACCAGCACGTGTACAAGATCATGTTATGGTAACAGTAGCGTGTTCACAGGAAGCTGGAGTTTCTTTTGAAGTAGTCCTTCATGGCTTTTGAATTGAACATTGAAGAACCCTTGACGTACACTGTGTGAACTCTTAATATCAAGTTTAGGACATGACGAAGGTGCTCGGAGCCACTGAAAATGCCATTTTTTCCCCCATCTCCATCTAAATGACGTAAAATGCAACTTTTCCAAAATGCTGCTACTGCAGTTTTTCTGCACACGCAGATTGTTGATGGACAATAACAACAATGGTTGCCATAGTGTCAATAAGTCCAGGGGATTGGTAGTTTTATAGTTGAGAGTCATCAATAATAACAGTCTAACTTGGTCGTCCGTCCTTACGCATCTCTGTGTCCTCCAATTGTTAATGTTTATCGTGTTCCCTGTACATGTGTGTGTGGTTTCATTACAAAAACAACCAACAGTGCCAAGTCCTGGCCTGGCATGTGAACTACATTGTTTTCAGCTTTTCTGACCTTTCAGTGGAAAAAGGCATCGCTTTCAAACACACTGCGGTGTCAAACTTTTATAAAACAAAAATGCAAAAATGATGTGTTTTCACTTGAAATGTCATGTAAAGTGGACCTAAGTTAGACTTTACTTTATGCTCTTTGCAATTTTAGAGTCAAAGCCTAATTTTTAAATGCATTGTACAACAACAATTGTATATATGGCTGTTGAAGAACCATGTCTGAAACTAGTGATTAAAGAGCACTCTGAGATTAAATATTCTATAAAAACAGGATTGTGACTGATACGCTGTGTATATTGTAACGCTCCCCAGATCCACTAAACATGTCAAAGTGCAAAGATCAACTAAACATTACAGAAAAGTAAACAAGAGGTTTTTGTACTTTATGTAACCTATCAATATATCAATCTCCATTGATACGTTTAGCAAATTATCCCACTCAGTGCAGAATACCACAATTCATTTCCAAACAGTCTTGATGTGAAGAGTATCAGATTTAACAACGTTCACTCAGTAGCGATTTAAGCGAGGACCGGACAATAACTTTGGTTGTGTGGACAAGATGACGCCACTTTAAAGAGATAATTATGCAGAAAAGTGTTTCTATTCCGAGCTTTGACTCTTGGCTCTCCCTGAATGGGAACAATGAGATGAAAAGTAACGCTTTCAGGCTTTTATAATTAGCAAACACTGCCGTTTGTTGTGCCGTGAGGGCTGACGCTAATTATTACAATTCACATGAGCCATTTCAGGGACTTTTTATCTTCCTCAGACACAAACAAGGCTTTGTTTACATTACAATAACTTGCGACACAGGAGCAGATGTTAAGAAATGTATAGTCTGGTGAAGGCTTTGTGGCTTTGTTGTTGACGGCTGATATCAAGGCGACGCGCATCAGCATCAAGCAGCTGCTGCCCACCTCCTGTTACAAGCCCAAATGAATACAGTGACACATCCATTATAGTTTAACAGCTTTACTTCTATTTCTCTGTCTGACTGAGGACTTGTCCTTTTGGGAGACAGACGGAGTGAAGTGTTGCCAGGTCTGAAATGTAGAATTATAGTGCCAGGGGCTCAGATTTATCAGATCTGGGGGGGAAATAGTTCATCTACTTTAATCACGTCACATTATGTCCATTTTCCTTTTGTCTTGGTTGCTTGTTTGGTTATTTGGAGACAGGCTCTTTCAGATGGAAATTGAAAGCTATTGTAAGTATCTGCAACTGGCACACTTGTAATGTCTTGCATTTCCTTTTGTCTGTCTTACATCATTACATTAATGAAATAAGCTTTTTTCAGCCCACTATATTTGTATTGCTCCTTGTAATTCATGTGTTATCCATCCATCGTTTCCATATTTTCATTTGCTCTATTGCTTGTTCTATCGACTTGAATTAATCTCTGTTCATCTACTTTGTTTTACACCATTCACAGATTTCCAAATGACTGATTTCCTTCAGAAGTTGATTAGACTTTGATGTCCGACTGTGTCCAGACGGCGCGAGGGATTCATCTTCTACGGACTCATTGATAACACATTCACAAGCATACTTAAGAACACAAGGGAAAGAGACGGAACAACAGGATTTTTGTTGATATGAAGAACTTAAAAAGAAAGGCAAAAATATGGATGACAAGGTGTCACCAGGAGCCAGATTGAGAGAAAAGATGACTCATTTCCTGATGGAAGCGGAGGCCTGGACGTTGATGAGTTGTGTGAAGCACTGCAGCAGGTAGACCCACATGTTAAAACTGATGAGCTGCGAGTTTGCACATGAAAATTGACATACTTGCGATACTGCAGTGGACCTTGGGGAACTGATAAAACTACCGATTAACCGCTGGTGAGAGATTTGACAAGAGGCCGAATCTTTTCCCTAAAGCCTTCAAAAGCATATGCCAGGATAGTTGTTTGATTGGCTGCAGCCCACAAACAGAAGGGAAATCAGTCGGTATTGGCAATGCCAGCACTTCTCCATCAGTTCAAGTGGCATCCTGAAATGCGGGAAGGCTGAATTTAAAACGCATTGCACGTTTCTACTGTATGAAATGGAGGACGTAAGGGGGAAACTGACAGACATGGTGTTTATACACGGGGAGGGGATGTTCTACAGGCGTGATGAGTGACCTGAACTACTAGTCTGATGGCACAAAAGCAAGCATCTACATTTACTATTTGTCGATTTTCAACTCACAACAAAAAGACGATAACCAAAAAGACACATCAAACCCAAATTGCAGGTGATCCATGTGAGGAAAATGATGATTGATTGTGGAGAGAGGGCTTTCCGTCATGCCAGCTCTGCTTGCACAACGCCTTGTACAGCAGTGGGATATTCCTGGCCGGACATTGGAGGATGTCTTTTCAAGAGGAATACGTGCTGCTGAAAGACAACTAACACACCATTGGAAGCCTCTCTGCTGCAGATTGTTTCACTGTATTTCCAAGCGTGTCGTCTCATTTTGGTAGATATAGATGCTTCATCAGGAAAAGGCCACCATGCAGTTCAAAGTCACACAAACAAATACATCTGATGACTCAAAAAGAAAAGCCGAGCACAATTTCTGAGGATGGGAAAGTTCAACTCTGGAACTCCAATCAAGCAGTACAGCTCACTCTTCTTACTGTTACAGCTCCAAAACCAGTTTTATCTGCCAGAACAACAGATTGTTTGTTTGAGCAAAGAAGTGTTTGACATGACACTTTGTCCAAGGATCTAACTCATCATCGAGGCAGCAGTCATCATATTATCAATGGAAACCCAAAAATGTGGACGGCCACAAAAAAACTAAAAAGTAATCTGAGATATGACAAACCATTTGTGTGACTCCAGGCCAAAGGTCATGACAGATGAGAGTAATTTCAAGGCTGTTTGTCATTCTGAGCAACAATGTGGTAAGTCTTTATGCACTGATGACCTAATGAGGTGGCTGTGTCTACGTATGCCTGGTCGATTTTACCTGATGGAGGGCTGATGGCAAAGTCTTGGGTTTGGAGAGATGATGGTGTACATATAATACTCCTCTGTCAGTGAACAAGGAGGAAAAGATACGTGTGTACCGGAGACAGTGCAGCCTTGTGTGTGCTGATGCCTGTAAAAATGCCTTTACTGCAGATGAGAAATAAAATGTTGACAAAATCTGATCACTTTGGAAAAGATGAATGGGATGTTACGCAAATAGAGGAACTTTGTGAAAAAGACCCGAATGACAAAGTAACATAAAGAAACAAAAAACATTGCCCTTTAAAAACCAAGCATTTCCAACTCCATTAACACGACAATCGTCTTTGACTTATTGGAACAAACAATGACAGGATTTCTGCCTGGTGACCCAATGTTTTCAGACTGTAGTAAGTTAAATTCTGTCTGTGCACGGATATAAAAACTTTATAGGAAGCTCAATGTTGGAGAAAAATCAGTCACAAAAAAGCTAGAATTTAAGAAACGAAATATCTATGAAAACACAACGGTTTGAACTCTTGAAGTCCAGAGTTCAACTGGGTCACTGTGTCTGGCGTTTGCATGTTCTCTCTCTGTGCATTTTCTCTGTTTTCTCTGTATCCCTTCGTCCAAATCAAAGACGGATTTGCTACAATAACGAGTGACTCTAACTTACCCATAGAAAACTGCAGTTTGAGAAATTACTGAATATTGAGTTGAACTGAAAGACAAATGCAGTAAATACCAGCTCTGGAGTTCTCCCACACTATAATTCTGTGCTTAATAGTTGGACTGAATTTACCTAAATCACAACCAATCAAATAAAAACAAGAGTAATTAACACATATTTGTCTTTCATGTCACTTCATTATGTAATATTATATGTTGCTGGAATATGTGGAGATTTTGGAAAAACTGCCTGATATTTTTAAAGCAGGGGATTCCTACAAAAAAGCAGTACTTTGTAGCTTTGGAGTACATGTTAAGGAACCGGTTGTACAGAAATAATATTATGATTTCTATTATATATGTTTTGGTTTCCATATATGTGTTCATAATATTAAATGACCTTTTTCTTTTTACGAGGTGAATATTAGGGGGAAAAAAAACATTCTGCAGAACTAATGTTTTCATGAAGACTTTTTTACGGAAATTTAAGTAATATATCATATTCAGATAAATTGTCATTTGAAAATGTTATTGATTTTCCAAAATTGTACAACTTTACTTGTCAAGATCCTGTCATTTTTTTGTTGACCCAAGTTTATATCTTGTGATGCTGTCCTGTCTTTAAATCTTTAGTCTAGTTTTATTTGCTTATAGGTATTGGCTTATTTGTGTCTTATCGGTCATATTCCATGTCTGTATCGCTTTCTCTCCTTTTGTTGATGGTGTCCAGTTGCATTGCCTCCTATGAGTCTCCCATTGAGCTGCTTTTCCCTCGACAATCCAGACGTGCTTGTGGTTACTTGCATTCCATGCCCAACAAAGAACAATTTGAAACATGTCATGTGGGAAGACATAACTTCACAAAACACCCTTATTGGAACAACAACATCATGAAAAAGGCCAGTTTATGGTACACACAGCACAGAAAATGGACTTCCGAAATGCAATTATATATTACCACTTTGCCGGTCTCGACGCTTCACACATTCATTCATTCTTACAAACACATGTTGTACACATACACACACATAGCAATGGTAACCATGCAAAGCATTCGACCTTAATTGGGAGCCATTTGTGGCTCAGTGTCTTGTTCAAGGACATTTTGATACGTGGAAAGGGTGAGATGGAGGACTGAACCCACAATCATGTTGATATGAGACAACCCATTTGACCAGCTGAGCCTGACTTGTCCATTATACAGAGGACCTATTTATGATGAAAAAAAAAAACACGACAAACACTGCAATGCTAAACACTGACGTAAGTCTTGTTGAGAAGAAAACACAGACTCGCACAACCCAACAAATGAAACTTCCTTCTTTGCATTCAAGAGACGATCACATCTTCATGAAGCAATGAGAAAAACGTCAATCCAAGTTTAAAGCCACTGAGCTACAGTAAGCTCTTCCTTCAAAATGACAATTGAAACCTCTACTCCTCTACTTAAATTAATGCAGATGAAAAGTTAAAATGATCCCCCCCCCCCTCTCTGCTGCTTGCTATTAAAGAGCCCTTCCTTCAACACATTCATTGGGATTTATACTGTATAATCCATTATGGGTGACTTCCCATCTGCTGCTGTGAAAGACATAGTGAAGTGACTGACAGGCAATCAGACAATAGCTGAGTGAAGCTGATTTTTTAAAAGAAAGAGAGAGAAGATTTAAAAAAAGAAAGAGCTAGAGTAGAGGACCCAGCAAGGACATATTCTTTCAGAAGTCACTTCGGCACGTCTCTGACACTTCCCGAGGAAAGTTGGGCCTGTTTTCTCCTGCTTCCCCAACACCAGAGATAAATAAAAGTATATATGCATTTGCTTGATAATTTACTTTTTCAGGTCTCAATCTCAAATGGAAACACGTCGGGGTTGTTGGACAAAATCAAACATCAAGAATCAATTCTGCATAAAAGTAATGTTAAAGGCAAACTATTTTAAAGCTCTCAATGCACCTCTGTACACTGCGCAAACAGCTTTAATCATTGGTATGATTTTATTCGCTAATGCTGCAGGCGTCTGGGGAAAACAAACTGGAGTTAGTGTTGTGTTGAAAGGCAAAAAACAATATCTACTGTAATAAGGCTCCATTTGTTACTGATGGCCCAATCACTTCAGATGAAGATGCATCAATAGAGACATGTATAATCCAGATCTTAGGACTTTGTGAAATATAAGGATTCATGGCAAAACGGCTGAGATAAACTACCAAGATACAGACGTCGGTCGCCAACCCTGAAAAAGAAACCAATATGTCCGACTTGGCAAATGCTGAATACTAACAAAATTCTACTACAGCACAACACAAAAGTAATAACAAACACCAACGCAAAGACATACTGTATAAAGATGTTTTAGTGTCATAAGTCTTTCCTGAAAAAAAGAAATAGTCACATCTTCCATCATGCTTAGTTTGAACGACAATTGGAGGATAAATGGTGTTGATGGCGATGAGTGACAGGATGACTCGCAGTAATGGTCTTCAGGGTCAGACCACTTTCATTTAGGTTTAGGGGCTTTGAGCTCATCACTTGGTGGTGAAACCCACTAATCAACTGTTTTCCTTCGCTGTCACATCCTCTCGGTGTTATTTTGGGCCGGCGTGACTCTTGGAGAAAAGAGAATTTATAGATTTTCATCTATCACATACGGACAAAGACGACTGAAAAAGAGGTTCATATGAGAATATTGCCCTCACAAACTGGGAAAAGAAAAAAAAGAGTTATCATAGTTTGAAGACAGCTCTTTGAGGCATCCATTTTCTCATGGTTAAACATTCGGTATGTCCATCTGTCTGGCTGTTTGGGGAGATGATCAATGCCGTCATTTTCTCTTAAAGAGCAGAGACTCTACGGTGGTATTGCTCTGCCGCAATGACGAAGCCCTTTTAAACGGTAGAAATTAGAAAATATTGTGAGGAAAAAAAATAGATGCTGGTCTGCATAGAGCCAACGGTAGAAATGATTTCCCCCTGAGACCCTCCAGAAGTGAAGCCTGACGACATGGCAGACTGTTACCCTGAGCAGTAGATCAGTATTTGCCAGTTGGAGGATGTTAAGAGGATCCTCTCACCTCAGGACACACACACACACACACACACACACACACACACACACACACACACACACACACACACACACACACACACACACACACACACACACACACACACACACACACACACACACACACACACACACACACACACACACACACACACACACACACACACACACACACACACACACAGGCAGAAGTGTGTTGCTGGTTGAGAGCCTCTTTAATCTGTTTCTGCATCCTCAGTGGAGCACTCCGTCAGCACAGGAGGGGGAAAAAGCAGGATTACGACTCGGAGCCTCTCCATTTATTAGAGCCCTGCTGACTCCTGATAGTCGACTTCGGCCTTCCAGCTCAACTTCAAGAAAATATCCATCCAAACGAGACAAATTACAGCTTGACGGTGCGCTGCACCCCAAAATCCAACAGCAATGACATGAGCTGAATCCGACGTGGAGAACATTAGACGAGGACGGAGAGAAGACGTCAGACTGAGGAGCTCTTTGTGTTATGGAGACAACACTTGCACTTGTTAGCGTGTGTTGCTTCATCATCTCCGCTGCGGCAGGGTTATGAAGGCTGGGATGATTTTCAGGCCATTCAGGTGTCATAACATTGCTTTATGGCTCACTGTGCAGCTGCTTCCTGCTCAAGTTATTTCCATTCGTCCATCCCCGCCCGCTCACCCGCTGATAAACTGCGGGGAGAAAGTTGTCTGATGCGCAAAACACCTTGAGCTGCTGGTCTGAATTATGGCTGGTTGCAAAGGCTGCCTCCAAATCCCGCTCTCAGCTCCTTGTGGAGTCTACCTTTTTAGATGTCATTAAATCTGGCGTGTTTCTGTGCCACGGATACTTTGGTTGACGGAAGGAAAAAAAAAAAAAAAAACCCCAATGAGAATATAACAGTTTAATTTCATTCATCTCTGTATCGTAAGGAGCTTTGATTTCAGAAAACTTGCAAAACATCCCCAAAGTAAAAAATTCTTTGTCTTTAACAGTTGGGATGCTCCCAATAGGCGGGCTGAAAGGTAAAACCTTCCAATGCCTTGCTGCTCAGCAACAGAAATATTACACACCAAACCAAGCAGGGCTTTACTGGCCGAAGACAACAGCGCTGTGAACAGTGAAAATTCATAGCTTTTGCCTTGTCGTTACTAAAAAGTGTCGCGTTAACGCGGCAACCTTTTAAAAAACGATGTTTGTTTTGTTAATTTCATCCAGAATTTTTTTTTATAATTTGTGTTTAATGTGGCATGTAGGCTCTGTCACCGAAAAACTGACATATAATCCTTCTACGAGAGCAATTTAATTATCAAACCGCAATTCACAGCAGCTGTTTGACATCATTCACCCGGAGACACTAATCACACCCGAGTCAACATCGCGATGTGAAATCACAAGAACTACATCCATTTAACTTTATTGAAGGTAAAAGCTTCAGGATAATGAATAAAAAAATACAGAATTTTGACAGTTTTGTCAGCCTGAAACGTTTGACTGTTCAACTATTTGCAGTTTTCTTTCACAAAAGTACACAAAACTACAAAAAGAAACAAAAAGGAGACAAGGAGACAAGACTCAGGCACAAAATAAATATTAAATCCTGCCATTAAATATCAATATATGTTCTCGTTCTTCACAGTGTATTTAAGCAACAGAGAGAAAACAGCTCAGTGACTCCCTGCCATGTCGACACTAATTTATGTTTACATCTGGTGATAATTTCAGGTAAATATACCAAGTGCTGCTCAAATGAGTCCACGGTTTGGACCTTAATGAATTCATAATTTACACAGTTCACACCGAAAGGCCCTGAAGACCCGACTGAAGATGGAAGGTGTGATTGTTCCTGTCGACAAGTTGACATCAGTAAATATCACATTTATTTGGTTCACGTAGATCATGACATGCATGAAAAGGCAGTTTGTTTTGGTTTTAGTGCTCACAATCCAGACCATAATCTCATCTGACCTGATCATATAGAACAAACGTTTTTTTCAATTGGGTTTAACAGAATCTCAGGGTTCCATTCTGAGAAGCGCTCAGATCACAGCTGACTTCCTTTGAGGCACATTTTGGATTCCTCCCTCCTTTTTTATTCCCCTCGCCTCTAAACCCCGCCGATTACACATTTCTTGACATGAATAGATGTAAGCATCAAAGTCGTGATGTTCCCTGGCAGTACAAATGTTACTTTGATCCTCTCATAATACTGGCTTTCATGAATGCGTGTACTATAAAATCAAATGACTTTAAAGCAGTGTCACGCAGGTGCTGACATCCACAGAGCTCAGACGCTCCGGATCCGACTGTCAGAAAGCGGCGACCTTGAAAGACGTTACTGCGCGTGAGAGGGAACAAACGGAGTCGCCTGACGGAGGGAATGAACTGATGAGATATTTCCGCGGCGTCGCTAATACCGGGCTGCAGGAAAATCCTTGACACTTCTCAATCTTCTTGTCCGAGTGTATTTGGATTGACACACAAGTACAAGGAATGCAGTGTGTGTGTGTGTGTGTGTGTGTGTGTGTGTGTGTGTGTGTGTGTGTGTGTGTGTGTGTGTGTGTGTGTGTGTGTGTGTGTGTGTGTGTGTGTGTGTGTGTGTGTGTGTGTGTGCGTTGGCGAGGGTGGAGCCTCATGTCAGTGACAGAGATACAGTGACGTATGTGGGTCTCTCGGTAGTGACTGGAACACTCCACTTAATAGGATATGATGTCACCACAAATGGCCATTTATGTTGCCTTAAGGGCACAATTTGAATTTAAATTAAACTGCTTTTAAATTAGCCGGGTACAATGGCAGTTACTATTGAATTAGCTCAGCCCCCAAACCCCCCCCCCCCTCGAAAAAAAGAAAATTCTCGTCACGCAGACAATCAACTGCAGTTCTCCGGTTCTGTCCTAAAAGCACTTGTGTATTCAAGTGCTAATCAGACGTGTTTTAGTTTTATACAAACTCCCCCCAAGCCTGAGAAGATTTTTCATGCCGGTAAGTGCCGCCGGTAAGGCTGAGAGACTCCGGTGTTACTATGTCAGACGATGATTCTTCCAACATTTTTTGCAGCTTCATACAGACGGGCAGAAAGCACCGGGGTGCCATTACGCTCCTGAGCGACTCACTGTTTTATTACTGCAAGACAATCAAAGAGTGTAGCACAAACCCTTAAAATGTCAACCATCAAGCACACGTTTGAAAACTGTCAGGAAACAGAAATAGACACCGTTGTTGAGAATCCATTTCGTAGAGCCTAAAACAGATAGTTGTTGGCGCGCGTTGACGTCAATAATACAAAAATAAACCTTTTCTCATTTCACATGCAATAATGCAAATGACATGTTCACCCTCAATCACACGCAAATCAAAACACACAGCGAGAGATACATTTTCCACGTCGCCTCTGTACATACTGACGTACAGATTTACCTGTTGGGAAGCACAAGAAGAAGAAAGCTGCCATATATAAGATCCTCCATCAATATAATAACACACATATGGAAATGCTGCCTTTGCTTTAGTAGTTTTGGGGGTCACTCAATGTCAACAAGGTACATTGTACAATGTGTTAGAATTGTTGCATTTCCTGTGAAAGTGCAGACGACAGCGGTGCCCAGAGCAATTTAAATCACAATTTTTTCTGAAAACAGCTGCCAAGGGGGGAACTTTTTGAAAATGGTACAACTCCGTCTCCATGGAAACGGAGAAAAACAAAACTTTTTGGAGGTGTTCCGACTGCGTCTCTGTGGAAACGGAGGAAAACGTGACTTTTCTGAAACGCTGTACCACAGCCACAGTGAACAGTTCTTCTGCACGTGCATCGGTAGATGGACAAGAACAACAATGTTTACCTCCAGTGTTATAACTCCAAGTCGACGTTCTCCTGGGACTTGGTAGTTTTATTGTTTAAAGTCCCTGGGAAGTTCGGAGTTTCAGAGCATTTTGGAAAAGAAAAATCTCCCATTGGGAAGCTGGAGCTTTAGCTCTTCCCAGTTACTCTTGAACTCAAAATAGTCATGTTGCTGGCCAACAGTACATCTTCCTGTGAAATCATTTAATCACGCCAAGCCTAAGCTAAATACTGTGTTATCAAAGCTCAGAAAAGCAAGGAGCCTTCAACTACCTCTTCAACATGTGAGCATCGAGCTTGTTGCCATCAGGGGCTGGTTCATCCTTATAAAACCGACATTAAGGCTGTAGATCGCTGTATCTCTGAAAACACTTGAAATGTCCAGTACAACATTTTCTTGCTATTCGCTTGCAGCTCTTAGTATTGTTGAGCTGTCAAACTGGAAGTAGATCCTCTCTCTGAGCTCTGAAGACAACTGTGTCTTACCATGCAGGGGGTCCCTCCAGTACAGGTTTTATTTACACACTGTCGGATAAAACACTACATGAAGCGTTGAAATAGTAAAGGTAGATATGGTATTGTTTGTTTTTGACTGACAAATTGTTAAGGAAAGATGCATCAGGACAAAATGAACATTATTCAACTTGTGAAAGATAGCCTCCGCTCTCGTTCAGATGATAGAAACAGATTGCAGTAATTTGTACTGCAATCATTTCTCACTGTGGCCGCTTAAAGGCTTTCCCTCTAATCCCTAAAATGTCATTGGTTCGGGCCTTGTTGCTTACTTCACTGTGCTCAGTCATGTTGGGTGTATTTCAGCTTCAGCCACAGCAGGGGTTCGGTGGTTTCAAACAAACAATGCTTGACTTAACACTGTTCCCTTTTTTCGCCCATGTATTCTGTAACAGCAAAACCGGCGGTGTCAGCACAAACTTATTTCGGTCCAAAGCCAAAACAATAAATCACGTCTCGCCCGCTTGTTGGTCTTGTTTTTGTTCAGTGCGATGCTGCAGTAGGGTGAGTGTGAGTGGTGGGAATCCCGTGCAAACTCAATCAAACTCAGAAAGTTCGGAGTTGCTCCCTGCCGATGCGTCCGTGCGTGGCTGGATGTGAGTCTTGACACGGGACTATGGACAGAAAACAGAACATACGACTTCCGTTCAAATAATAGACAGTTGTGTTTTGTTTCTTTAATCTAATCCTCGCACGCCCTCCTTTTAAAAAAGCCACCAGCTCTGGTGGAAAAAAAAAAGAAAAGTTGAGCTAAATAAAAGACTATAAAAAAATAAAGAGTGTCGACGGTAATTCATCACCTCTGCAGCTGGCGTTGCTTTGTCGAACAGCAAATGTGCGGCGTCCCTGAATGCTAACCAAAGTGATGTACAACACAGCGTCTGACGAGGCACGTCAAGGTTACATCAACTCCAGCTTTTGTTCACTACTCATCCAAACTTTTTTTTTTTTTTTTTTGCTTTTGCTTTTTTCATGAGGCTACACGGCTACACTTTCACTCTTAAAAGTACGACTTGCCCGAGGTCGAAGGGTCAGGGCAGCACGGAGAGCGAAGATTCCAAAGTACACTCCCAGCATGAAAGCAGCTACAAATGCTGCAGGCTCAGGACTTGAATGCTTCCTGCTGTACGCCGCAGTCTCTCAACTACCGCTTGATTTCCTATGCAATGAGCTGACAAGTGGACCACTTGACATCTGCACTTGTCAGTTGAGACTGTGGCACAAATCAACTCCAAATTAAAAGTCCTGACGGCGCTGTGATTGAATCGAACCCCCACGAATATCTCGCAATTATCACGTCACCTCGCCGATGGATCTGCACAGTGAATCCAGGGACAATCTGACAACACTGTCATCGTTCAGACAGAAAGAGATAGTCTCAGAACATGCAATGTTCATGAACTGATGTTCAGTAAGATTAATTAACACATACTGGTCCTCGAAAAAAATGAAATACACACGTTCTCTCCGGCTGTGCTCTTGCAAGAATCTGACCAAACAACAGCAATACATTACGTTTATGTGCCGTGATGAATGTGGGGGTGTTCTCTGGCTACTTTAGTCTCCTCGGTCCAAAATTCCTAATTTAAGGTAAATTGGCGAGTCCACAAACAGCCGGGATGGGCTCCAGCACTCAGAGACCCTAAAGGTTCGTTCATGCTCTACGTACGCGCGGCAATGTGTCCGTTTCACACCTCAACTGGACGGAAGCTCCGAGTGAGCACTTCCTGGCAACAATTTCAAAGTTGTGTTTACAATGGTGGCCAGCTGCTGAAGATCCCGTATTAATGTAAAATCTAAAAAGGAAAAGTAAATGGAAGTTGGCTGTGTTGGTTGGTAAGGTCGTTAAAAATTGTAACGATATGATTGAAAAAGAGGAAATTGTTGACCGACCAACATTTCCAGTCCTCAGTCAGATCAGTCAACAGGCTGTGTGCTGCATTACCAAGAAGATTTGTCACACAGTACGGATTGTCCTCAAAGACTCCTTCATGTTGCCGTCATTCATTTCCACGAAGTGGTCACACTGCACCCCCTCCTGGTTACTGATGGTATTAGTCTGAACTCGTAAGCGTCCTGCATCACGGATGAAATGAATGCGAAGCGCAATGTGCGTGTCCGTATCTAACTTCCAGCATAAATGAACCTTAAGTTGGATAATGATGAAGGATGGATTGAACATTTTTATGTCCGAAATAATTAACTACATCTCATTCGACAAAGAATGACATGACAAGAAAGGATGAAGGTGGAGTGGTGAACTTGGTTTCACTGATTGACGTGCTGAGTGTGCTGTGGCACTTGGACAGGGAGATTTAGCTTTTTTTGAACGTTGATTTCACAGTGTAACCCAGATGTTGCTGAGAGCAGGAGCTGGACTCTTTCAAGAGGAAGTAAAACCTGCACAATAAATGTGACAAAAGTGGAAAGATGTTTTTAACGGTTGGAAAACTCATAAATGAGTGAGGGGCAAATCAAATAAAAGAGCAATTACACTTTCAGAAACATGTTTACAAAGCGACATTTTGAAATATATGCCCGTTTATATGAAAACGGCAGAAACACTGGAAACATATTATTGTCCGTCTACTTGCAATTCTACGTGCAGAAAAACAATGTGCTATGGCCGTGGTGCGCGTGTGCACTGGCAGCATTTCTGAAAAGTTGCATTTTCCACAAATGTACTAAGTGAGATCATCTAAAGGGTTTAAGTTGAGGTAATTGTGTGGTGGTTGAGTAGTTTGAACCACTATGTAGGGGATATAAATTTGATCCGCCCAGCGGTTAATATAATTCAGTATGATAGGTTATCTGGGGACCAAAGGGGAGTTGTGGCGTGTCTATGCCAACAACCCCTCCCCCCAGCCTCAGCAAATCTTACTCTGAGTAAAACCCACCAGCGCAGTGCAGCTTCTCAGAAAGAACGGGTGAAATAAGAACTCTAAATAAAGGATTGCGCTGAGTTACTGAAGCCAGTTTCGATGCACAGGGTCGCTCAACTGAGGAAAATGTCTCCTGCACCTCGGGTCACAACTAGAAAAGGTCAATTTACAACATGAGCGGAGAGATTGAAACCATGTGGTTTCTCAGTCTGTGATCTTTGTGCAGATTGCAGTAAAACGACCAACGCTTTACAGATAAAATGATGCTGCTGTTAATGTATGGGTTAACTGGTAGCATGGCTTCTTTATCACAACAGGAATCACCCTACAATGGAAAGCTTCAGTGACAGTCAGTCTGACCTCCATCTGCCCGACTCTGACTTTGCTGCACACTGCATGGAAATTGGAGTGAGATGACAAAGGGAGATACTTCGCATTAAAAGAGGGCAGTGGCCACCTTGGCCAGCACCATCTGGGCTCTGTGGTCTGCAAATGATTGGGCATGGTGTCCAACACAAAGACAAATAGATGGCGGCTCGCACTCTGCATTGTGTGTTCTCAGATATGGCCGGCCAGCCAACACGCTGAGCAGTGAGGATCCACGAGCATAAAGCAGCAGGATGCTGAATTACCAGGCGGCAGCTCTGTTGCCTCACCATCATAGTTCTGTCAGGGCTTTTATTTTTATTTTTTTTCCCTCCCTTTTCTCAGAAATGTACCCCTTCTGCTCAGAACAGCCAGAGGGCAAAGCGAAAGCATGACACAGTGAGCAACACTGTGCAGACGTCTACACATGTTTGTTTCACACATAAGTCACCGGTACATAGAGGAATTTATGTGCAGCAGTCCACATGCCAGCGCCTCAGCCGGGCCAGAGCTTTTAATAAGGTGCAGTAATGATCGCTGGCAGGCTGCATGGCAACGCTTCAAATGACCGAAAAGACCGCGTTTTGCCAGAAAGGTAATTAATGTCTCAAAGAAATGATCAATACCTAAATAAATTACTGAGTTCTTTCCAAAGACACCGAAAAGACTTACTCGCGTGTTGGGTAATTTGTGGCTCTACTCATGAATTATTGAATCTAACCTCAAGAAAAATACCAGCGTGTTCATCACAGGAGCACAAATGCATTTTTTAACATAATCAGAGTCAAACAAAGTCAACACATTTCCTGCCCTATTCTGTTGACATACGCCTTGGCACACACACACACACACACACACACACACACACACACACACACACACACACACACACACACACACATATATATATCTCTCTCTCGATATATATATATATATATATATATAATGCGGAAAGTTAAAAAAAATCAAATTTTCCTGACCTTTAATCACATTTATTCTAACATATTCATATAGCAAGCAGATCCAGTCTGGTAGTTTTGCTCCGATTTTTTTTTTTTGTATACAAATAAGAATATTCGGTATAATATTAAGTTGTAGTAAATAATGGTAGTAGTAATAGTAGCAGTAGTAATATAAGCCGTAATGTTAGTAGCAGTTAGGTTGGCATCCGTCAGTCTGGGAAGACTATGGTAGTTGCGCCGTGGATTAGTGAGTGACCTCTCCAGGGCGCAGGCCTGGGTGAAAGTTATGGAGATCCTGGGGTGAGCAGACGCCAGAGTGCCCCTCTCGGCCTTGCTGCCCCTCTCGGCCTTGCTGCCCCTCTCGGCCTTGCTGCCCCTCTCGGCCTTGCTGCCCCTCTCGGCCTTGCTGCCAGGATTCAACGGAAAGGACGAGCCGATACAGTTAGTGTCAGCGCAGCTGCGGGAGTTGCCGGAAGGTGTCACAGCGTTCCACCAACCACCTTAGGGGCCCCACTCCGGATTTTCTGTCAGCGTTTACTCTCTTAGCCTTTCCCAAGTAATGGTAGGCCACCAGGCAGTGGTACTCGTGTCCCTGAGTGGGGGGTCCTAACCGGGTACTGACAGCCGGGGCCAGCTGAGCCCGGGTCTCGAGTAAAGCAGGGTCGACACTCCCTGAAGTAGCACCGACTGCACTACCCGCTAGTAGTAGTAGTAGTAGTAGTGGTAGGAGTAGTAGTAGTAGTTATGGTAGTGTTTTTTGTTATAATAGCAGTGGTAGTATTAGTAGTCATTTTAGTGACAACAGTAGTGGTAGTAGTAGAAGCAGTAATATTAGCACTGGTAGTAGTATTTACATGAAATTATTATTATTTAATCAGATTTTGTTCTCAACTCTATCCACCAAGAATCTACATTTTTAGCAGAAACAAACAAAAATTACTGATTTACTAATACAACACCAATAAAGCAGTTTCAGTTAAGGAAGTCTCAGTGGATTTTCGTAAACAAATCCACTGAGACTTCTGTTTCTATTCCACTAAACTCCTGCTGGAGGAGAAGCGCCTCCATGGTCCTGAACTAATCCAGGCCTTGTGAAGTCCCTTTATATTGGCATCTTTGCATCTGTGTCGCTGCTGTGTTTTCTAGACATTTCTTCCCGAGTTGCTATATAGATCGCTGTGTGAATCGGTCATTAAAGCGACATGTCACTTCAGATAATGTGTCAAAGCAACACTCCACACGATTAAGATGTTTCATACTGAATCTGACAAGCACACACATTAAAAGTTATTTGACTTTATCATAGGATAACTAGAGTCTTATAAAACAATGCGAAGCGCCTTCAGTGCTTTCTTCCAAATATTCATACATTTTAATATTTCTTTTTTTTTTTTCTTTTACAATGCAGGAAAAGGTGAAGAAATAAAATCCCTAGGT
Source organism: Lipophrys pholis (assembly GCF_963383615.2). NCBI lineage: Eukaryota > Metazoa > Chordata > Actinopteri > Blenniiformes > Blenniidae > Lipophrys > Lipophrys pholis. The sequence continues at coordinate 19,527,189 of NC_137647.1, read as the reverse complement.
CTAAAACAAACTCCGGTCCGTTGCACACAGATTAATATCACGTCACTTTGCAGTTTCTGGTTTCGCTCAGCCTATGAATCTTCAAGCGCTCACCACTCATTCTCCCCCTGCAAAACTGTCAAAAAGCGATAAAACTTGCCAGCGCTTGTGAGAAGCTGTGAGCCGGAGACAGTGACACATAATCCTCGTAAAGTTTCCAGGCTGATTTAGCAGCCTCACTTCTCCTCCACCACCTTCTCCGACATACCGAATCACCACCACTTCCCTGCATGCCTCCGCTGAAAGCAATCCCGTCCAGAAAAAAAAAGACAAACCCTTGAGGCTCTATGTGTGTGTGACTGGGGATAGTTTGGACAAGTGAAATCAAACATGTGGTCGTAAAATGCTCTGTGCCCCCCCCCCTCAATGGCCGTCCCGTCGAATGATTGCGAAGCTCGTTACGGAGCGCGATCGTGACCCGGGTTTGAACTCGTCCGAGCTGTCGTCTCGCTGGCTGTGCTCGTCGCCCCGCGGGGTGCAATTTGCGCCGCTAGATTATGTGACTCGCTAAGCTAAACCAATCGGCAATCGGCATCTCGCGGCGTGTCTGTTCGCCCGGAGGCCCGCCGACAAAGTGAAAATGAGACAATGGAAGCTTTTGTTCCACAAAATAATAGTGAAACTCTCTCTCTCTCCCTGTCTTATTGCTTCAGGATTTAAATGAGCATCTTTTTTTATTTTTTTTGGGGCCGCGTATGGAAATGAAGCCGAGCAAAACAGACAACATCTATTTGGCCAACATTAGCTGCTTGGCACCGACCGCTTGTGAAATCTTACAGTGAGCGCCAACTTCAGCAGCGGAGTGCGGTTTGATCGTCTGTCAGATTTTGTGTGCCGTTATCACGGAGGCGGGCGCGATCTATGTTTCGCGACAATTAAAACAAGGCTTTACTGGCTTTGTTTATCTGATTGTGGCTCTCCGTTTGCCAGATTCTGACTAAATGGGAACAACTGGAGGTCTCAGACAACAGGAGAAAAAAAACAAAAAAAAAACAACTCAAATATAAATTAAAACTTCCTTGTTAGCAGAAAACTCAGAATGACAAGCACAGCCGACCAGCCTCCTCCAGTCTGGTGGATCTGCTTATTGGCCAATTGAGTCCAGCCCTCTCATCGCGGGTCAGCCAGTCGGTAATCATCACCAGGAGGTCTGGCGCCCGTCCAGGTACTTTGGCTGAGCCGCACACACTGCAGGACAGCCCAGTCTGGCAGCGCTTTGTTTCCTCCTCTCACCCACAAGCTTTCTCCCAGCCACAAGGACATCACGGCGAGATCTGCCTGCAATCTGTTGACTGGTTGGCAGGGATCGCCGCAAAAAAAAACAAAAAAAACAAACCCAATCGCTCCCCATTGTCCCATGATGCATCAGTAGCAGACGACGGGGGAGTCCGGGGGACTCGCCGAGACAATGTAGTGCCTGCAGTGTTCATTTAAAATGTGGCACGACAATGCAAACCACTGAGCCAAACATTGAGCCTGACAAATGTGGATTGTGTTGCTGTTTTATTATCCAACATATTGATTAGGAGATGAAACAAAACACCTGATTAGAATGGATTCCGATGATGAACCGTCAAATATTGTTTTGCAAAATCTCTGAACGAGATATGAGCTGAATTGTGTCCATTTGTCAAATGTGAGTATGTGAGTAGGATGCGACACCGGTAAACTGACATTATGGTATACCGTGTCACCTAGCTTGTTTAAGGCTGGTGAAAGAGGTGTTAAATAGAAGAACTGTTACTAGTTACTGCACTGATATAAAATATATTTCATCATGTATGATCCAAAACGGTGGAACTTGTAGAACTTGTCATTTAAAATTGTGTTATTTATGGATTGTTTTAACAGTTCACTGATAAAGAATGGTCATTTATTACAAAGGGAGAAAAGTCTTTGTGCCCACTGGCGATAAAGGGGGACACTCTCCCCCTAGTCCCTTGACCCCCACACAGAAAATCACACATTATATCAAAACCACTGAGTAATACATTTTTAATAAAGGCTTAATGTACATCAGAGCTGGTGTATTGTACTCATTGATGAATTATATTTTAGAACAACCAAATTTAGCATTTCAGAAGCGGGGATAAGAACATGTCTGAAAGCTTCAATTGAATTCAACCTATTCAAAAAATAATTTAATGTGATTGCCTTAAAAAGCACGACCAGTATGAGTCACAATACCATAATCACTGAGACTTGTTTTTTCCGCTCATTCATTTTGAAACTTGACATTTCGGTTTTTCCATTTTCCGTTAAGTTTCCAATTTGATTATGTCACACAACCTTCCAGTTCCCTCACAGAACATATTCTCAGCGCATAACTGTCTCAACGCACAACATCATTTATTGTACCCATGAGAAACTTGCAATTATCGCTTATGTTGCTTTTGCTAAAAAAAAATCAAAAAAAAAAAAAAAAAACGCAGCGATTGCCATTGTTTTCCATGTCACATGCTGCCACCACAGCTTAAAACCGGCTACTGGAGCTGCTGTGCACGCACTTTGCAGGAAAATGAATTATCTAGATTCGTAAACTAAGCATTTGGGATTCATAGCACGGTGGTCGCATGACAGGATATGTTAAGTCAGGCAGAAAAGGCAGCACAGCAACACGCACTCTAAGCATTTCAAGCCATGTGTCAGACGCAGTTCTGTCTGAAACAGGAAAAATAGAAATAGCCATGAAAGAATGATGTCTCTTAGGGCTCCATGATATCAGACGATGCAGAAAACACAGACTGGATCACATGGAGGCATGAATATAGTTTTTATTAATACATGTCAAACTTTTTTTCCCATTTTGCTTTGGTCCAGATAATGTAAAATACCCTTGCGGACATAGATAAGACACTTTTTTAAACAGTGAAAATTTGGCCAAATGAGTCCAAGCATGTTTTCTGACACCCATGTTAGTATTGCAGACGACTGGTATATCCGCAAGCCAATTAGTTGCATGCTGCTGTTCAAACAATGCCTATCATCTGATTGGCAGACGGAGCAGGTGCAGCAAATTCAAAAGCGTTGGCGACAGCTTTATTAATCAATTTCTCTTATCGAGCCGTTTCTGTGGAAGTAACAGCGAGTGGATTGACGTCACACATGAACAGTGAAGCACAGCTTGTGTCTGCAGTGTCTTATGTTGACACTGCAACGGTTGATAATGTAATAATGGTCAATACTGTCATTTTGTCCATTCTGAATGCAATAAAGCCAACGTAGTGAGTTTGACTCCTCGATGGATGAATATGATGAATACACCATCCTTTATATCTATTATGATACGTAAACTGCACAAAACCTGCAAAGCAAGCTGTAATTTTCAATAAATTCAACCCTATTGATGTATTATCACATTATTGGCTATAATGTACTAAGTCAATGTTTATCTCATAACACTTGGCAAGTTATTACATATATGGGCTTCATTACATAAAAAAAGGCCAGAATTATTAGATTACTGTTAGGTATTACATATTTGGTTGTTACATTGTGGTTCCAACTAGTCAAAGTAGATGTTAGAGGATTGAAAGAAAAGTGTCATAATGCTCATAGATGGTTTTTATAAAGAAGTCCATATTTAATAGTTTGGGGAGTAAAAATCATATTCATCTTCATCATAGGGCCTATTAGAGAAGTTGGCCTCCTCACCATAATTTTACAGGAACAAGTGCAGCATGATGTATGCATCACTACGACTTCGAATTCCCAGAGTCCCACGCAGGCTGTAACATATGTGCTCAGACACACAGCGGATCAGCTAAACACACTCACACAGAGCTGACGGCCAGAGCAGCTCGGCTCCATCTGCTGCAGATTCTGTCAAGCTTTATCCTCTACGGTGATCGGCGTCCCTTAACAGTCTGGATTCACGCAGTGTTTGTGGGTGCAGATCACAGGAATGAGGAATATGGGGGGGGGGGGGGGGGGGGGGAATTACCACCGCTAGTTACTGGCGCGGTTCGCCTGAAACCCTCACACTATGGCCTGCAATTACAGCCTCCAAAAGACAATTACTGATGGACTGCTAAAAGCCCAATAGCCTATCACTCATGAAATCAATGAAGTGCTCAACAGAGAGCTCAGCTTTTACAACGGGAACCGCGAGGAAACTTTTAATGTCGCCAATAAAATAAGACAGTCACTGTAAATCTGGACTTACCCTCGCTCTGTGCTATTTGGTGGCCCAATCAAAGGACACAGAATTCTTTAGAATAAAGTTCATAACATGGGAATTATAACCTTAGACAAATAAACACACCATTACCTTACAATATGTTTATACACATAGAGCACAGGGTTGATTGGACGTGTCGGTGCTAAAAGCAGCTGTTACAAAATCAATAATACAGTACAGAGCTGACATGCATGATCTCTAACAGACACATTTAACTGAAGAAAATCTGCAGCCTTAAAACGGATACCAGCATGGCAGGAGAGCAGCTAAGGAGGCGCGCACAGACAACAAAGTGCAGGGAAATGAGGCCTCGTGGGGAAGGAAATTGAAAAGAGAGCACAAATAGATCAGTTAAAGTTTCATCCAGAATTACCTGGAGGATAAAGGTGATAAGAGCGAGCGAGGGGGAAAAGGGGCACAAAAATAATATGAATATTTACCAATGCTGTATAAAGGCAATTCCTCGATCTTTGTCTGTACAATTCAATATGGCGTTTTGCTAAATAGCTCCTGTACATGTTGTGCATGAAAAAAAATGAAAGTTGGGATCCATCTAAAGAAGAATATTTTGGTGTATGATTCATTTATGAGAATTAATAAAGAGTAAATACCGCACTAAAAGAGATTGGACATTAAAATAATCAATTGCAAATAGGGATGGGGCCGATCCGATCCAGTATCGGTATCGGGTTCCGATATCAACGTAATTGACGGATCAGAAATTTCCGATGCAACCTGCGGAGATTTACTGTTGCTGAAATGACTCCACAAGTGTTTCGCTGCCGACGTATTTTACTCTCAAAACACTGCAAAGCAACGCAGCAATGTGCAACGTTTGCAAAGCCGTTGTACAGCGAGGCGGCTGCTCTGCCGCTACAGACGCCACCTGCAGGAGAGAACGGGACTGACCACGGCATCAAAACAATGAAAAGCAGCTCCTCCACGCTGTAGCAGGTGATTCAGACCTGAAGTTTTAAAGATAGAACTAGTTTATTATGATATGATGACGTCATGCAGATCCCCCACATTGTCCAAATTGAACAAAAATAGTTTGTACTGCTTCCTTTTCTCACCATATACTAACCTCAAGTTGCCTTTTGAGAGAATACATGCAAACATTCGTACATTTCATACATGCCTGTAGAGAGGACTTTATTAGGCTCATATAAAATCAACAATAATGAGAATAATAATAATAAACAGCTTTGGTATCAAAATAGTATAGGTATCGGCAGATATCCAAATTCAGGTATCGGACTCGGATTGGAAGTGAACAAATGTGGATTAGTGCATCCCTAAAATCCCCCTCAAAATCCATTTAGTGAAACATAAAATGAGTGATTCCCCACTGGGTTGCACAGTGACAGCAAGGCCCTGTTTAGACAACAACACTTCCAAATGAAAACAGAAAACTTTCGTTTTGTTTTGGGTGTCCGTTTACATGGTGATGGCGCTTGGAACCATTGATAATGCAATTTTTTGCATTAAAAACGCTTTCACTCCAACTATTCTGGAATGCTGTTGCAATGCATGTGCACCACGTCCGGAGTAAATAGTAAGTGCAAGTAAATGGACAATAACAACAGCAATGGCGTACTCCAGAGTGTCATGACTCCCAGTACATATTCCCCTGGGACTTGGTGGTTTTATAGTTGAGAGTCACCCAGAATAGCAATCCACCGCAGTCATCTATCCATACAAATGTCTGTTAATGCGTATAGTGTATTGTTCTCTACACATATGTGTGCAGTTTCATTACAAAAAACAACCAACAAGCACCCACTAGTGGCCCAACATGAAAACTATATCGTTTTCAAAAAACGTTGCAGTGTAAACGCAAAAATCTTATCTGAAATGAAAATGCTACGACGACGTGTTTTCATTTGAAATGTCTGTTTTCCAAACGGGGTCTAAAACAAAAGTAAAGTATTTCTTTCAGAGAAAAGGTCAATGAGACAGGAAATAAAGCTAAGTGATGCTGTCAGGATTTTAATATAATATTTGACAAGGAACCAGTGGCTATACTGAAACACAGACAAACTTAGAGGACTAATCAGCACATTTTTGCCAAATCACAGCATGCAATATTCTTAAACATATTAATTTCTCCTCTTCCTGTCCATTGTTATCCAATTAAAACACCAGCTCAGATATAATCTCAACACATCAATCATTTACCCAACATGAATTCATTTCCAGGAGTTATGAAACCTTGGAGATCATTTAAAGAGCAATATAACCCCAAACCCACTCAACTTGATATCCTATAATGTGCTTGATGTGGCCACTGAGTCCAGAACGTGTGAGGTCAAGAAGTTACATAACCCAGATAACCGGAACATGTACTGATTTATTTGACCTCTAAACGTTCTACTTATTACCATAATGTTCCAGTAAGAGACATAAGCTTTGCTTTACTGTCAATGAATCCAACTATTGTGTCCAAATACTGTATTTTAACCTTTTGGAGTCTTGGTGTGTGGAGACTTTATAGAAGATCTTGATCAGAGAAATCATTACTTGATGACTTGATTACTGAATATCAGCTTTAATTAACAACTAAAGATATATGAATTTGTCTTTTATACCACTTTATAAGAAGATTTGGGCTGACTATGGTAAAATGCAAGGTAAACAGACCCTGCACAGGTCAACCATCACTTACAGTCATAACTCGGAGGTGCCAATTAACCTCAAACTATAAGTTTGGGGTTTTTTACACTCACTTTCATCCAGATTAGTGTCAGCAAGAAAGCCAACAATCACTTTAGTTAACATCAGTTAAATGTCACATGATTTGTTTGACAACGCATGACGGCTTCCAGATGTAATTGCATGCCATACGATGTGAAACCATGCGAGATCAACTAAGGCACCAAACAAGATATTGTGGGTGAACCGTTCTGCTCATTACCTAATAGGTTCTGAGTGGTTCCAATGTTTGCATTATTAATGCTATATTAAGTTGCATATTGCTCGTTCAATTCATCTTTTGTACAATAACAATATAACTAATAAAGATCTGTGGGGGGGGGGGCGGTGCATCTGCAGTGTAGTAGTGTAGGGATTTTAGATTTTAAGGGACCCAGGCCAGACCAGGACCATAAAATCCCAAGACAAAAACAAGATTAAGACTTCAAGATACCACAACAGAGTCAAAACCAAGACCAGAGCATCCCAAAGGTGGAGAAAAGGTAATGTCTCGTCTGTACATTGCTCATTGGTAGAACGGTGGTAAATTATAACCCCCCAATCCCCCCAATCAGGTCAATCGTACCAAGAACAAGAGTCAATGGAGACTCATCATCCGAAAAATATCTGGACCACAGGCTCGTTAAAAAAAAGAAAGAGAAAAACAAATTCAATTATTAAAGTTATTTTTCTTATTTTTACTGACTCCGCAATACAATGAAGCTTTTACATATCTAAGAAATATCTGGATCATAACACGCACCACTTCTTATTTTTTAGGAAAAACAATGTTTGGAGGGGGTAAAAAAAAACAAAAAACCACCAAGTACAAACCAAGTACATAAATTACATGGTTCAATACGGGCACTCCCAAAAGCTACAGACTTATGAGAGGACAGAGGAAACACTACTACTCGAGTCGACTACTTTTTCCTTCCGTAAATTGCTGCACTGACTCATCACAAGAGCACTGTTGAGCAATCTTAGTGTTTCCAACTCACAAGCGCACTCCACTGTAATAAAACCTTCTTCAAACTTAATGCGCTTACTCCAAATATGGACACTACTGTCCTAGCACAACCGGAGAGAATCCTTTCCAGTGTTATTACCTTAATAGAGCCACTTACACACTTTAAATTACACAGAGAGACTGAAAAAACAGGGCATGGAGCTGGGGGGGGGGGGAAAGATTAAGCCTCATGCAATCACAGATGCAAATGGAAAAAGAAAAGGGTTCATTCTTTCAACTGATTACCTGTCGTCCTTTTCAGTCCTCGAAACATTATTTAGACAGTGAGTTAGAAATGTAACCAAGTCAAGCAGACTCACAATAACCCAGCATAAGACGTATGGAGAGCCACTTACAGTTACAATACAGTGAAAAGAACATCAACAGCTTTTTTTGTGAAACAATTCTTCAATATGCAGATGTAGTTCTGTATGTGGAGGAGCTTTTGGCAGCGCCAGACTTTTTATTTTTTTTCCATGTGAGAGTTTCACTGAACTTTCTGAACTGTCTTCTGGAGTTCTTTCACGTCATGAGAAGATGATGGAAGTTGAGGTGAGTGATGTGGGTGTGAGGGCTTCCAGGTGACCCCCACACACACATGCCAACTGACATCGCTGTAAAGTTTTGCACAGGCATGACCTTCACTTTTTGAGGCCGTCAGTGTTGAAACGCTGAGAGCTGTTCAGCTTTAAAGCAACATGTGGACCGCTGCCAGGAAAATCTTACCATTGATAACTTCTGAAATGAGTTCTGCCGAGATATCTAATAATCAAAAACGACATTAAATCCTCAAGAAGCAGGGTCATCTCTACATTATCTGCCAACAGCTCAAACGTTAATCCATGTGCGTCTTTTTCACCAATGGATCCAGTAAGATTTGCAATATCTTCACAGCTTTTTGGTTTTTGAAATGAGGCCAGGAGTCACGTCGTTATCTTCAGCTGAAATGTATTTTACCATTTGGAGTCTCACTTGCCAGATTCTGAATATGTTTCAAGAAACCATACAGCAGCAGCAAAAAAATAAATAAAAGGGGGATGACTGATGGACCCTTCACTTGGATGGTTGATCCCGATCAGGAACCTAACAAGGTAGAGTCGGAGGGCACCAAAGCGCCAGTTGCACATCCTCCCACGCCTGACCTGACTGCAAAGCTTCAATGTTCAGTGAAACTTACTGTCCATAGAAGGGACATGTCAGAAAATATTTTGGCATGTAACAAATTTTGTGGATTGTAGTTGAAATTGGATATTTTTCTGGTATTCAGATGTGAAGAAAAAAAAAAAAAAAAACTGTAAAACTAAAGTAGACAGATGATTTGGCACATGTTGAGCAGAAAAAACCATTTAGAACTGATTCAGGTTCAGTGATGGGAAAATGCTTTTTTTTTTTCCACCAAGCTGGCTTCATTTTTTCCACCTCTATATTTCATTCTGGCACACACCTTCACAAAAACTTCCCATTTCCAACATTGGATTTCTTATGATTCTTTTCAAAATATGGTAGGATTTATCGTTTGAAAAACGCCTTTTGTCCACCCGATAATGCATGGCTGTAAACCAGCTGGTCGCCTGGCAACATTTCTGTGACGATAAAATCCCGTGAATTCCCTTTTTTGACATTAGTGAAGCGAGCAGAGAGAAGAGCCAACAGCCGGCTCTCAGTGAGCTCCCCTGGAGCTGTCCATGGTGCTGAATGCTGATCACACAGCCGGGTTTCCATGTGACGAGCTTCAACCTTGAACCAGATGGTTCACCCTTTCTTAAATGAAAGATTAATTCGGATCATGTGTCACCGTGTCATGACTGACAGTATTAAGTGATTCAGCTGGAAAGAGGACGGAGGACCAGACGAGAGGGATTGAAGAACAGGTAGTCCTGATGATGCAAACTGTACAAGCAGAGCTCCGCAGAGACGCGAGATTTGGAGAGGAAGTACGAGCAGTGCCAGAGGTTCAAGGCGCATATGAAGGTGCTGCGTTAAACATGGTGCAGACATGATGTAAACCGGCTACGACAAGCAGATAAGGAGAGCTGCCCAAAGTGTCTCTGGTTAAGATTTTCATGCTTACTGTTTTCATTTGAATGTGTTGCTGGCGCGCGTGGTCTGCAGTGACTTTCTGACTGATGATTATAATGATGATGAACAAGGACGGAGCTGCATCCATGCATAAAATGAAGGCTTGAAGTGAATGAACACGACTCTTCTGTGATTTTCCACTTATTCTGTATGCTGCCGGTGCAAATCTTCTGACCCCTAAAAGCCTCTGTGTTAAATAGCTGGCCTGCGAAGAGCAAACAGCCACAGCAATGAACTCTTTTTATTTTATTTTTTTTAAATCTCTCCCAGCACTGTGATGTGTTTGGAAAAAAACAACCTGTTATAGCTTTGCAAATGAAAAACAAACTCAAATTGAGTCAAATCAAGGGAGGTCTCATCCACATTGAAAATACTAACATCTGTTCCATCCATTTAAAGTGCATTTCTTTTCATGCAGATGTAGTATCATTATATGCCTGTGCAATATGTGGTTCAATATTCAGCTCATTTTTTGCTGAGTCATGCCACACTGGGACCTCTCTGTACCAAAGCTCATCAGCTATTTTCCTTCACAGTTATCTCTCTGATCCTCTCCGGCGATTGCATCAGCAATTAGAGCAAAAAAAAAATTAAAAACAAAAACGCCAACTTCTGGAGATGTAAGGGAATAATAAACAACCCTGACCTCCCCGTGAGATCGATCCACTTCACAATTACTATGATTCATCTTTTTATTTTCTTACTTTAATGAATGCCGATACCGATCATACACCCAATTCATGTACATCATTAATGAGCGCGAGTTGATTATGCAACACACGGCTATACCTGTTAGCACTAATAACTTGCAAGATGAATGTGTGTGCTCACAATAACCTGTTGACAAATAGAAAACAGATGCCTTAAAACAATAAAAATCCACCTAATTGCATCATGTTATTGCATTGTGTTCATCTCAATTGACAACATTATTATTAAATCTGCATTATGTGCCAGTTATGATTATTTTCCTGCTCTTTTTTCTCATTTAGTGCTTTAAAATGAACAAAACCCATGAATCCAACAAGGTAATATGGGCTAATTTCTCTCTTTTATATGCGGACGTTGGGAGGTTTTAACCACCGAACTAACAGCCAGAAGCCAAAACGAGCCATGAGAAAGCAGGCCAGAGGCAGACAGTCCTTATAGCTGCACAGGCCGACTGGTGGAACCAAGTAATGAGACTGTGTGGGCGAATTTCCTCATGCCAATTTCCAGGGACACCAGTGCTTTATCTGGCAGCTTTCACCTGACCTAGACTATTTCGCCCCATTTTAAAAGCCAGCTGTCAGCAAACGTCTAATCAAGTCACGCGCGTCTCTGCAGAAATCTCTTCCAAGGATTTTTTTTATTTTCTTTCGATGTCAGACCTTAAAGGATTAGAAAAAAGGAAAACGGTCCAACACAGCTTCAGCAGTCAATAACACAATACGGTTTACAGGTCCATAAATACCCACCGTCAGTACACATGAAGAAAAAGGTTTCAGGAAATCATGGACAGGCAGAAGAGTGAGTGGTTGGTACAGAGTTGCTCAAATGCTTTTCGTTATAACAGCGTTACGTGTTTTAGCCATGAAGAGAGTAATACGTTGGTGTCAGGTTAGGATTTTCTTTTATCTCCTCTCAACGCAACTTTTCTGATACGCTGCTACTACGCACGTGCACCACGGCACAGTAAGTAGTTGTTTCGCACGTGTGCGAGTAGATGGACAATGAGTAGATGAGTACGTGGACAAAAAAACTACCAACACTAGATGTGGTTTTCTAGTTGAAAGAAAATGCTCCAAATGTGCTGACTCATCCAAAACTATCCAACAAGATCTCAACGAAATGAGCAGATGTCTTTACTGATGTTCGGGTGCTTAGATCATTTACAATAATATACAATAGTAGCGCTACATGTTTTAATATCAGTTTCCTACTATGGTAATCTGATATTTACCGTCACCTCTTTAAATAAGTGTGTTTTTGACATAGTTTCTATGATTTCATTATTACAGTCCCGTCTTAGCAATTAACATGTCTAGATAAACATCTTACTAATAATCCATGTCCTGGAAGACATTACACGTTGAGCCTTCTGGTTTAGATTCCTGCCGGGGTCATTGAACCATATTTCACTGCCATCTCTGCTGGAATCGAGTTGTGTAACAAAATGTGACCAGACGTTTGTAGATGAACTTTTCCTCGATCTGGGACACTTTCTGTCAATGTCAATGTGACCAATAATCCTGCCTTTGAAAAACTGCATCCATCTCACATCTAAAGTGCTTCTTCTTTTTTCTTTCTTTCTTTTTTCTTTCTTTCTTTCAACCCCTCACTAAGACGGATACTGTGCCGGCCTTCTCGGAATGCAACGGCAGAAGCTCCGACCAATCCCATCATCCTCAGAGGGCCTCGTGTGTCTGTGGCCCTGCTGGATCGCATTAAAATCACGCTCATTGGAGCTGACAGGCCGGCAGAGCCCGGGAAAAAGAAAAGGGAAAAAAAGAAAAAAGCAAAACCCTCAGCAGAGAGCAAAAAGGGATTCTGTAAAGTGTGAGGACACAGACGCACCTTCAGTCCTGTGGTGGACGGCACGGATAGCTGCATCCAGTCGTGCCGACATTTCCACCAGCGGTCGTCCTCTTAGTTCATCTGTCACTTCTCCTAAATCGAGCACCGACCTGAAAATGCCTACGGTGCTTCTCTGTGGTTCCGCTCTCATGTTCTGTGGTCTCTCGGTGTGTCGGTACCCAAAAATACATAAGACGCGCTTTTAAGAGTTGACGGGCAACACTTCCTCTGATCCCGGCACGTTCTGCTGTTTGCCACAGTGTGTCTGGCAGCGCGGCCGAGCTCCAACCATCGGACTGGGGGAGAGCGTGGCGTGCCCGCCTCGCATCATGTAGTGTGTCATGCTTCCAGAAGGACAGCTGCTTTACACAGAGTGGTGGGGGGGGGGGGGGGGGGGGGGGGGGGGGGGGGGGGGCTCATCAAGTTTCCATTAACCTCACTGCCTCTGTGTTTGCAACGGGGTGAGACAGACAGAGAAGGCCAACAAAGACCAGCCGTAAAGCACTGTGAGGATGATCGAAGCCTCATTAGTCCGATTAGTCATTATGATATAATTAACAGGAAACATGACGGCTAATTGGTCCTCCGTGCATACCCCTTATTCTTTTTTCCTTTGAGGGGGGGGCAAGTTCATTCACGACTTGTCATTCACTTATTACTCTACAATCACAAACTTAATGACCCCGGCGTTGTTTGATCAGAAGCAAGACAAACACAATAATGAATTCAGTCTCAAAGTGCTGCAGCTGTTTGGATCACGTCAGTCATGACTCTGCTACAGTCCCAACGACGGTGCGGCCTTCATTTATGTTTAATTGCCTCCCTGGCTTTTATCACACACGTCTGCTCTAATATTTCTTGTCGCTGCAGACTTTGATTTACTCACCACCCCACAGTCACCCAACCCCCCCGCCCCAGTCCACTCGTCATTCGCCTCTGCAGATCCATCAGTCACTTCTTCCGCGTCCCCTGCCTTGTCTAACCGCTTGCTTTGGGTCTGTTCTCTCTCATTTCTTTCTTTTTGCAGGACTGTTCATAAACAGTGCATAAATGGGAAGAGCAGGACGTTTTGAGCCCGGCATCTGCTGCTCATTGCATATGCACCCCAGCCTCCTGGCCCCAGGGTCACCCCTGCTAGTCTGCTCTGCTTTATAAACTGCACTGTCACTCCCACCTGTTCTGCGTCTGTGTCCCTCTTTCTTTTTTTTTTTCAGTTGACACCAACCGGCCCGTGCATTAAGGAGCTTTTAAAGAGATAAGCTCCAAACGCTATTGTCTACAATTGGTGATAACTCTCAATTAGGATGGCGAGTGATAATGTTTGATAATGCATTCGTCCTTTCCCCATCCTGTGCCCTCAGAAATGTGCCATCCGTCCCTGTGCACACTGCAAGCTTGATTGCACTTTGAGTTCAGTCTTGATTCATGTAAATACGGCTCAGAGGACGACTGCAAAGTCAAACGTTACTTTTTGACCATGTTGACTTTTCAAATGCTCCGACTCTCTAAATGGCTTCTTTCATCCTGTTGTGCTGCTGATTTATTTATATATTTTACCTTTATGTTACCAGGCAGATCAATCATGTTATTAGATCTCATTTACAATGCTGATCCACCTAATTCAAATAGTACCAAAGCTTTATTTCATCTGTGTTTTATCAGCCATGTGTTGTTCCAGTTGTCCAAAGGTTTTTGTGATGCTGCTCCCATCAAATTGAAAATAAGATAACTATTACATTAACATTTGATGCTTTTTTTATTCCGTACTGTTAACATATACAATTTAAAACTGAGTGCATTCTGCTTTTATTGACTTTAATTCAACTTTCATTTTACTTTTCATTAACTGCTGCAGTCAATGTGAAGAAATAAGAATTTTTAAAAAAGCATGCACCTCATATATTCAGAGATTAACTAATTATACAGGGCAAAAGAAGGAATTTGCATTATGACGACACTGTTGCAATTTATAATTTTAGTTCAGTCGTAGTTTAATTACAAGCCTTTTTCTGTCTGTGAGACTTCGGCTCAGGAAAGAAGCACCAACAGAAGTGGAGGGTTTTCCAAAATGAAACTTAATGCGGACTATCGGAAATCAAAATGTACATTTTCAAAATAAAACCTTTTTTTTTTTCCCCTCTGTGTCCCGGTACCAAATGATCCACAAAAGGTACCAGCAAAAGTAATTACACACAGTTGTTGAACATGCTATACATGTAATATTGAAAAAAATATGTAAGTTTTGACTACAACACACTGCCTTTTTTAGTGTCGTGGTAGTACCATATACATATTACGTGCAGTAGTTTTTATTGAAATTGTCCAAAGACTGAGATGCGAGTGTCTTTTTCATACAGAATTCTGTTATGTATATGTTGACGTCTTTTTTTTTTGTTTTGTTTTGTTTCCATTGTGTGAAATGTTTTTTTCACACAATTTCCCACCAGATAAAAAACCATTATGCATTCGTATGTGGAGAGTGTGAACCTGAGTATATTCACATACACACTCAATGCATTATTGTCTTCAGAGCTATGGAAACAGTTTCCCTGCCAGAGGTTTTCTTTCAGTTGCAACGAAATGTGTTTGTAAATGTCAGATTCAGCAGACATGCTGCTGCCGAAAGAGTTCATGCCAACACTGACAATCAGAGCTACACCATTTCCTTTATTTCCTTTTCCTTCCTGCACCCCGTTCTTATTTTCGTAAAGTGTCATAATGTTGTTTTGAAAAGAGGGCTGCGGGCACCAAAGGTTGTCTTCAAATCTTGAACAACTTGCATTCACATTCCTTCCCTCCTCTCTCTTTTTACTGTCAGTTTGTTCCTCAACATCGCGCAAATAACATCCACTCCGCTCCCGTCTCGTTCAGGTCTGTATGGTAATGAAGAGCAGAGACACTCCACGTCTGTGGGAGGCTGCCGGCTGAGCTTGTTTTAATAACACCACCGGTAAATTCTTAGTTTAGTACACATAGATTAAAATATGACATTGATGAAGCTGCCGCAGCTTCTCGCTCGCGTCCGTGAGGACAAATAGCTTCTTTTTTTTTTAAGCCAGTTGAAGTGGCAAAACCACAGATACATAGTGATGTAGTGGCCAGCATTCTGGACTGGGGACAATCTCTGGTTCAAGTCAGTTTCGAGTGGCGATTGGATTCATTCCATGATGCAAAAGCTTGTGTTTGAGGTTATGTGGTGACTCTAAACTAAATGTCGGCCTGTGTGAGAGTGTTTGTGACTGTCGTTCTCTGTGTTTGCTTGTTCAAGGAACAACTTATCTTCACTTAAAGGCAGGTGGGATCAGCTCTGGGGCCCCCAAGATCCCGTTTATTTATTTTTTATTATTTTGTTTCGGAAAGGTTTTGCACTTACACGGAAACGACACAATGACAGAAGTATACACTTTCATGTTGGGGTACTAGTGCGTGCTGCTGGTTGTTTTTGTAATGAAACCACACACACATGCACACAGAGAACAATCGGCTATAAACATTAACAATGGGAATAAATGGACTTTCGAATGGACAGCTGGATTACGACTCTGGATGACTCTCATCTATAAAACTACCAAGTCGCAGCAGAGTATGGACTGAGCGGTATGACACTCTGGAGGCCGCCATTGTCGTTATTGTCCTATTCCTCGTGCATTTGCAGGAGAAAATTGTTATTTCGGCTACGATGCCGCCGTGCACAGTGGCAGAGATTCAGAGAAGGTGCCATTTCCCCCCATTCACACTGAAACGGAGACCGAATGTTTTTGAAAACATGTATTTTTGCTTGTTTACAGGGCGATTAAGCACAAAAGCTCTAACTTGGGAGACGTTTTCAAAAAGGTGCACCCCCCCACGTTTCCCCTGAGCCAGAATCAGAGCGTTGTCATAAAGCTTTTGAAAAAAAAGCTGTGTTTCAAGTGGCTCCGAGCACCACTGTCGTGTAAACGGACCCCTAAAACGCAATGAAAGTTTTCTGTTTTCAAATGAAAACATGCAAGTGTGTGTGACTGTGTCACTTTGTGTTTGCCTGTTCAAATTGTTACTTGTCTGGATGGATGGATGGATGGATGGATGGATGGATGGATGGATGGATGGATGGATGGATGGATGGATGGATGGATGGATGGATGGATGGATTGATGGGAAACCAACTGACTCGTGTGAAGGTAACTGATATGTCCAGTTAACAAATTATGATTTTCACCCATTTATGACCAACCACGAAGTGATGTGTGTAATAGTTGATGTTCGCCATGTGTGAAAAAGAAGCTCTTGCTCAGAAGAAAAAACACAGTAAACTACTTTCAATGCCATCTCTGCAGAGATAAAAACCTGAAATATTTGATAACAAGCACACAGTGTTGTTGCCACAATACAATTACAACAATAATTGGTCCTGAATTGCTCCTTTGAGCCACATATTATGTCTCCTGGGTTAATTGTGCCTCGTCTATGTGAGTTTGGATACAGTTTAAAAAGCAGAGCCACTGAAATTGAATTGTCTGGATGTGTTACATACTGTTGCTTTGCTGGAAATTTATTAGATTGACAAGTCCTGTTAATACGGAATGGGCAAGAAGACGGCAGCACTGAAATCCCACAGCTTTATTCTCAAGGTAATGAATTTCGCCACAAGACATTGAAACTGTATTCGGTCCCAATCAAAAAGGATTTTTTTTTTTTATTTCTTTTTTTTGTTAATTCACACTGTTGCCCAGAGAGAAAAAACGGAGGGGAAAGTGACGGGAGGAAACAAGGGAGGGAGATGCCGACAGAAGCATCCAGAGAGAGTAATGACCGCTGTTAACTGGGTGCCAAAGCAGCTGCCGAGGAATATTTCATTATTACAAGAAAACAAGCATTAGCAACTGGAGCAAACGGCTGATAGTTATTATTTTCACTTTCCTAAACACTTTTTTTTCCCTTTTAAACCACAAATTTTGACGTTTTCAGGGTGGGTGGACTGATGTCTAACAAATGGGCGAGAAGAAAACCTCAAATGCGTCAAAAAAAAAACAACTAACATCATATGAATGTGTTTGTAAATGAATTGTGGTGCATTTTAGGCTCGGTGTAGAGGAGCCAGGATCAAATCCTATCATGGGAATAAAGTCTTTAACCCTATACAGTGGAACCATGCAACAGATTTGGGTCTAACGATAACAATTCTGCAATAATCTGCACGCTCAATACATAAATACGCAATGTTGAATGCATTTCTTTCTCATATACAGTATAATTCTATGCCTTTTTAGCTCACAGTCTCATTCGACTTATAGTGATCAAATCCGACATCCCACTGTATGTTTGACGTAAATCAAAAGAAACCAGTTGCTTTTATCCAACACACGTCTACTTGTCTTGTGGGCCATTGTGATCATCTATAGTCACCCACGACGTCCAGAGAAGGAGTCAGCGAGACAGTACTGTCAGCTGTAAGATAAATCTGATAATGAAACAAATCACATTCTCTATGGGAAATGATTTTGTTCAGATCTTCAGATCATCCAGTGAGAACGGGGGGGGGGAGCCGACAGCTACCAGACTGTTTCATTTACCCTGAGAACAATATCTTCATTTTCAGCTTTAATTGGGTTTAATTGGCTGCCTCTTCCTGTTTGGAGACAGAACCTGTTCAACAGCCACGCTGAACAAAGCAATCAGCCCAAAATAAAGCCATCACAACTCGTGGGAAGGGCAGATTAAATCTACAAACAGTTGCAGTGTTTATGGAAATGGTATATGAGAGGTTGGGTAAATATAATTCATCTGTAAACAAAGGAAATGAGTAACACATATCAATCACCAATTGACAGTGGAGCGAGGAAACTAAAAGCAGGTCTGGAAGTCTAAAGAACATCCGCTCTAAACTTGAATCTAGTTCAGGGGTGTCCAACAAAAACCCGCCGGCAGGAGGATCGACATTAATGTGGCTCTGTTGCTCTTTCTTCAACCCGCTACTAACTAACTGACACTGTCCGACAGAGACGCCTCGACTCGGGGGGCTGTCTGCTCCTGGAGTTCAAACAGGACCAACATGGCGGCTCGGTCACAACCTTTCTATTTTTTATTACTGAAACACGTCAGCGAAAAAGCGAATTTCTGAAAACTAAGCTGTGCAGTTCCTGAATCTGTCCCCGTTTTGGTTTCACGACAGCTCATTTAGACATTTTAAAGAAAGTTTCATGGTGCGTCGGACCGCCGTTCCCCGTGCCTGGTTGGCATAACCTTAGCAGGATTCAACTTTATCCATGTGAGCTCCAGGTAAAGGGTTTGTCTGCAGAGTGTTACTGCATCCCTGTTACTGCAGCCTCCGTGGCTGCAGTAACAGGGAAGCAGACACAAACTGTTGAGGTACGGGACGGTGCGCCGCGGCGTGGCTTGAAACGCGCCGCACTGCACCCAGCATGCATTTCCCATGAATGGGAGGCGGGAAAGTGACGGAACCTGTGGACAAGTACCTTCATTTAGGTTAAATGCATTAAAAAAAATGTATCAGATTAATCAAAATGATGGATTACTTTCAGCTCTAGTAATAACACACGCAGACAAAAAAAGAAAATACTCCTTCATTGAAAGGTCCCAGAAAAGTCCTCCAGTGGCATTTTTAAGCTATGGTAGTGCATCATTCCTATGTATAACATGGATGTGGAACATTTGTTTGAAAGACGAGGTCTCACCCTGCAGAAAGTGCAGCACTCAGTAGGGAAAAAAAACAAAACAAAAAAAAAAACGTCCGTATGTTAAACAAATATCTCTGATAAGGTCGGGATTTCAACTGCTGGAGTGTGAGCAGACAACATGATCTCCAAAATAAATAAATAAATAATAATAATAATATTCAGAAAATAAATGCTTCATTCTTGTCTGTTGTAGTTTGTTTTTGTTTTTGTTTTTTTGCTTGAGCAGAGGAGGAATAAAACAGCTTGGTCCATCAGGAAGCAGTAATATCTGGCTCCATGAGAGGCAAAGCTGCTCCATGACGGGTCATATATCGCTGTAGATGTATCAAACGTATGCAGAGGTCACATTTCTGTTCTGCATGTGCCGGCGACAGCTTGCTTCCCAGCTGTTACCTCACATCAACAATAGCTCACAGCTAATCCTGACACACTGAGTGAAGGCAAGCTTCTTCTTTTCTTTTTTTTTTTCCCTCCCTCCACCGCTGCATCAGTGCATTAGCGGCGCAGACACCTTGACAGGCCGGAGGCGCCGCGCCGGGAGACTCATCTCAACACGCTCGATACGCCCGCCACCGTCCGCACGTTTGCAACCCACATTGGGGGGGGGGGGGGGTGATCGCTGCACTTCCCTAAACAAACGACCCAGTGAAGCAGGCGTGATTGTGTATTATGTCCATGCAATTGGCTTAAATTGAGATATCAGACGTGTCTGAGAGGTTCAGCACTTGAGAGAAAAAGAGAAACGTGAGCTGAGCGGGTTGGAAAACAAGCAGATTCCCAGTGTTTATCAGGCGGCACGAAGCACATTCTCATTTGAAATGAATTCACTGAAGATGAGTTCTTCAGAGGGATCGTGACCTGCAGTTAAGCTTGTGATGTGCGACACCGCTTATTATCTTATTAAAACCACAGCTGGTATTACTGAAAGTACTACGATCTGAATATTACGTCACGAGTTCAGAAAGAAAAAACTGTGTGGTTCCAAAAGGAAAAACTCTCTAAACACGATGTTTATTCATTATAGTCAGACACCTGTGTGTTGCGTTTATACAACTGGCTTGATGCTGCTGGTGTTGCATAAGTAAATAATGTATGCATTATTTACTTTCTGTATGCCGAAAATGCATTTAAGTAAAGTATAAGGTCAAAAACAGAAACTCTGGGATGCGCAGCTACAACATACTGATTGGATTGTAGACCACAGGTCTGAATTAATGCCGTTTCACAATGTTTACAAGAGAAAATGGAAACCTTTTGTTGTGTTTTGGGTGTCTGTTTACGTGATAAAGGTCCTGGGAGCCACTGAAAATGCAACTTTTTAAAAATGCTACGACTCTATCCCCATGGAAATGTGGGAGAAGGCAATTTTTCTGAAACGCGACTACTGCTCATGTACGCCACGGTGATGGCAAATAGTTCTTCTGCACTTGTGTTGGTAGATGAACAATAACTACAATGGTCCATGTTCTTGTGGACTTCGTAGTTTTTCTCATTGACAGTTTAACAGCACTCCAACTTTGTTGTCTGTCCATACAAATGTCTGTGTATTCAGCACTGTAAAAGTTTATAATGCATTATTCTGATATGTCCCAAAATTGACATCCTTCCCATATCTAAGACACAGATCCCATACCACTACCATCTTTTGGCACAAAGGACAGTTTAACATCATGTCCTGTGATTATTGATTCAGATTCTCTGTGCGCATGTGTGTGTGTGACTTCAACAAAAACAACCGACAGCATCACCTTGTGGCCTGGCACACAAACAACATCGTTCTGTGTAAATGTAAAACTGTTCTGACAAAAACCCTGAATGTGTTTTCACATGCCATTTGTCCGTGTTTGTATTTAAGTGTGCTGCTCACGCTACTGTCATGCAGCCAGTTCACCACCAGTAGGGGCTAAAGAGCTGTCAGACAGAAGCCCCCTTCAGAAACACAGTGCTTCATTAGACTACAGTGAGGAGAATGAGAAATACTCACTTGCAAAATATCACTACAGACATTTAGAGCATGTAAACAAGGTACCGTATGTGTAAACTAGAACGGCCATAATTAACAACGACTTAAGTATTTGGATGATGGGATGGAGAGTCTCTGATGATGCTCTCTGCTCTTTTTGGGCAACACTATGCGTATGGAAGCTTTGTCCAAATAATCCTTCCTCTCTGCCTGAGAGGCGTTACCATACCAGACAGTGATTCCTGTCGTGAGGATGCTCACTATCAGCCCGGGTGAGAGGGTAACCTCGGCCCTCCCGAGCAAAGCCGGGCTTTCTTCACAATCATCAGCATTGATGACGATAGTGTGATCCTGGGTGGGGACACAGTTGTATGTCAAGGTGAATCACATCTCACTGAATACGCTTTGTTATATCTGATTGTGTCCCCTGGCTAGCTCAGTAGGTAGAGCATGAGATTCACAATCTCAGGGGTAGTGGGTTCGTGTCCCACGCTGGGCGTCACCTTCCCGTGGGCTCACCACCTGCAGGAAGGTTCTTAATCGGTGCATTGTGATCTGGGTGACGGTGCTCAGACTGCCACCCCCGCGACCCGGAAACGGATAAGCGGAAGAAAATGAATGAATGAATGAATGAATATCTGATTGTTTTCTGAGACAATTCTTAATTGAACTTTTCATTGAGTCGACAGTGAAATTACTCAAGAACATTATAGGTATGTATAATGGATATTTATCTAATCCTTCACTTTGGATAAGTCCTTATAGAAAAGTTTGTGTTGCAGAATTATGATGTGGTTATATTTGTCGACAGAGAAAAGCACAAGCAGTAGTATTCCGTCGGTCAATTATTAATATTTATGCTAATAATCTCAGAAAAATCAAGATGCTTTATTCATTCAACCCTAAAAATCCTGAAGAACTGGAGAGAAATGTAAAATATTTGCAGAAAATGAAGCTGGACCGACATATTATGACGCATTACTGCAAGGAACACTGCATTATGCTGTTATAGTAGAAGCTCATTAGTTCATGGCTGGTTTATTAATGGACTCACTGCTACCTTAGTCCACAGAAAAAATCTCCTCATTCATCACTACTTTATGTCTTTTTGATGAGTAGTGTGATTGCCAGGGGACTACTTTAGACAGTCAAACACAAATGAAACTGGCAAAGAAAAAAAGATGCACAAGACAGATCGCTTAACACTTGTCAGAGGTAGAAATCGGCGAGGCAAAAGAAAAAAAAAACAAAAAAAACAACTCAATTTCACTGGGCTGAAATATTAGATGTGAAGTTACATCAGATGTGTTGCCAGCGACTTCTAACAGAGCTGTGGAGGAGTGGTGCAATTTCTGTTGGCTACAATACAGGAGGCTGAAGCAGAGGTATTCAGCATTGTGATGTTGACAGCACAACCAATGCGAGGTAAACACTAAAATCTGTCTTTATAGTTCAATCAGGCACAATCCCCTGCAGTATTTCCAAAGGGGAAAAAAATAACCCCATCGTGAAACAGTCGCAAGTTGAGATTTGTGGGATTTAACAATGAGATGCTGCATAATACTGATATTTTCCTCAAGAGCTCAACCTTGTCCGTTTCATTGTTTCATTAATAATGAAATAATTATGTTCACAAATAAATTAAAGCAACAAATGTGGGCTGAGAGACGGGATTATGATGAATATTACAAAAACACAAATAAGCGAGTGAAACACTAAAAACACAGTTTCCTTAGTTTTTTTCTTTTTGCAAAGTACTGAAGAAAGCAACAAGTCACCTCACTACTTCAAATAAGTAACTAGTTTGGTAAGTGAGTACCTTTAAGTTGAATCAGTTAGTTAAGGGAAGATGCTCTGTGACTGTCCTACATAAAGCCCGGCAAGGAGCTCCAATCTGGTCCGACAAACCACCAAGCAATTTGTAAAGATTTTATCGAAAACATTTAATTTTTTTTTTTACACAACTTCCGACACAGCACAGAGCCCCGAGCTGAGACATCAGTGGTGCTGCTATGAAATATAGCTACCCGAATCTAAGTTTCAGTCTGTCTACTGGTCACCTCCATCCCTTCCTGTCCTGGTGTTTCACCTGTTAGTTGGTTAAGAGTATGAGTCGTTTCCCTACAAATAGCCGCAGCAAGCATATTGGTTGGTTGACTGCAAGATTGTCAATAGATCATTAGGATATAGTAAGGCTCCATTTCCACGCCAACGTTTGAAGTAAAAAAAAAAGAAGCATTGTTTTTGCATTTTCTTTGTTTACACAGCAACATTTTGAAAACAATGTATGTTTCCATGGAAACGGCAGAACCGATGAAAAATGATGTAGTTAGCATGCCGGGCCATGAGTAGGCACCGCTTGCTTTTATAGTAATAAAATCCCACACACATGCACACAGAGAGCAATACGCTATAAACATGGACAATGGGGAGTACACACAGCTTCCTATGGACAGACAACCAAACTGGATTGCTATTCTGAGGGACTCAACTATGAAACTACTAAGTCCCAGAAGAATATCGGCTGGAAGTCGCAGAACTCTGTCGTGTCATCGGGCACGCAAAATCCTAAAGTTTTCATTTTCACTCGAAAACGTAGTCTTGTAAACATCTCGTCGAGCAAGATGAATGACTCTGATGCAGACGGTCTGATCAGGTCATCAATGACAACTAATCGAATGCTCAGTGGTCAATCAACTGCAAGATAGTCACTCCTCTCGTCTATTCCCAAACAAATAGAACATACAGCCAGTCCTGTAGTCAACCAACTGCAAGATAATAATTAGTTGTAGTCTTAACAGTAATGACTATATTTACACGATACAAATTGTTGGTCTGTGCACAATCTGTTTAACAAGGATAACGATGACCGTCTATGTGTAATCATCAAATATCCATCTAATAAAATCCACAGCAGTGTCGCCATGCCCTGCTGAGAAAGAGAGATATGTAAAAAGATTATCATAATAAAGGCCTTTTTTCTTTCTTTTTTTTTCCCAAGCTACTAATAAGACAGGCTGGAGGACTACTAATGACCCAATAGCAACTGCAATTATCCACAGATTAGTTCACTGTTAAAAGTTTCCACCGCTCTGTTTGCTTGCATCTATGCACTAATGAGAGATTACGGCTCCTTTACTTGTGCATTATTTAGCATCGTGTGACAAAGTCGGGCAGCGGAGTCGTGCTGAGGAGGATAGCTCTGCTTTATAATGATCAGTCAAACACGTCACCGGGGTTCTCAGTAATAGTGGCAGCCCCCCGCCGGGGTTCACACAAATCTGGCACAAACTCTGTCTCGTTCCCTCAGCCGGCTGCCACTGCTCTTCTTTCCCACCCCCCGTCTGCCATCCCATTTACTGGAGCCGTACAACCATTTGATGTAATAATCTTTTCTCTGCTCGGATCTGAGTCACACGCCCCGTCAAAACTTAAAACAGCCATCAAAGCCACGGAGCCGCGTCCCCTGCCGCTGCCTCCAACGTCGACTCTCACTTCCCTGCCACAAGCGGGGACCCCGGTCTGCCCGGGCAGGTCTGAGCTGTCGTCTTCTGCCTTGCTTCATTTCTTAGTTACTATTTTTCCTGTTTCTGAGATGAAAACAGGGCAAGAGTTTGGTTTTTATTTCTCGCAGTAGGATTAAAACTCTCCAGTGGGGATATGCCGATTGGCCATTGAAAGGACCAACCAACGATGGTTTTGTTGCATTGTGGCTGTTGGTTTAAACGACCATGCCGCTGTGAGTCACTCTATTATTGTAGAGTTCAACATTCTTTAAAAGCACCACACTCAATTGGCGAAACACAGCTTTCCTGCCAAAGGCAGCGGTTCGGTAGGTAACAACGCAATGGTTGGGTTCGAAGGTTTCCTGAAAATAAAAGCGCACAACGCATTCTGTTTCCCGTGGATGGTTGTCATGTAAACAGGTCATAAACTGCAGGACGCGCTTGGAAATACTTCAAAACTTTGAATGCCGAGTTTGAATACAGAAGACGCACGCTGCACTGTCTAATGGAGCGGTCAAACTGAACAGAGGCTTAATCAGCACTTTGCTGCCACATTTATTCCTGATAAAGATCCCCCCCAAAAAAAACAAGAACAAGAGCTGTGGATTCAGACTTTTTTCACATATAAACAATGCAACAGTCGCTGTGATGAGATGAATCCATCACAAGAACTCATTTCTCCAAGACTCCGATCTGAAAATCTAACAAAACCAGCAAAAGCAGTTTTACTACTTTATAGAGTTGTCAATGATATACCGTTAATCAAATACAAATTACACTGAATGAAGGCTGCAACACAACCTTTTTGCTTTTTTAAGTTTTTTTTCAAGGTGGCAGCTTAATTTCGTTTCCCATCTTCACTCCGGAATAGAAAGCATGATATATAGTGTACAATTGCAGATATACTCTATATTCTCAAGTGCCCCCTTTGTGCCAGCACACATTTGAAATCCATTAACATGTGGGATGCCATCCTCATACTCTGTGGCATGATGCAGATACAACGTTTATTAAAAGTAGATTAAGTGCAATTACTATTTAATGTGTGTCATGACTAATATGAAACACATTAACCCTATGAGTGTATTTTTAAGTTCACGTTGGGGAAGAAAAAAAAAATCAATAAGATATAAAGATGTGGACGAGAACTAGAAAGGAGGCAACATAAGCAAGACGTGCAAATGTATTTCAGCTGCATGAAAGTCACAGGCGCACTCTGATTAAAAAAAAAAAAAAAAAAAGTGACATGGGTGCTGAGGAAAGTGGAGAATGTGTTATGAGCATTAAAGCCAAAATATGAAAGAAAATGTGACAAAAGACCAAAGTGACATCTCGTCCAATGCATGCAGCGAGCGAGGGCCACCTCCAGATTGGATGAAACACGGCGCACTGCACATCGACAGACAGGATGGAGTATCTCCACAACTCCACGTGTGAGTCAGCATGCTCACGGCAATGGTGAGAATTTAGAATTATAACTGAAACCCTATTGAAAATGTGAACCACTAATTTTCGAGATCCCAGGCTTTGTTTACACGACGAGCATTTCAAGTTCAAAATTCCGTGTTTTTAAAAAGAATGACGGTGCACAACATCTGGAATCAGAACGACGTCCAGAGCGGCCTGAAGGACTACCTCCGCCTGAAATAGCTCCATGCAATCCCTCCATGGAGGAGCATAGACGTAATCCTGTTTAATGTGGAAACAGGCCTTAATCTGAAAACTCCTGTTTGCATGTGATGTCATTCACGGTGCTTTTCTTGGTTGATGACCCACAAACCCATGCGAACTGGCACACTTTAGACACAATCCTAATCAATCAAGCTCTCGGAGCGTCACTCTGCTACTTTTTGGAAAAGAGTTGAATGACGCACTGTGATCAAAGTTTTCCCCGGTTTTCAAAGCTTGAATTGAAATGACTGTCGGTCCTCTAACTTCTAACATCTCCTCTGACACCAGATGACTGACACGTCGGGCTTTAGAGTGATACAGCTCCACACATACTGGATAGATTGCTGTTCTCATTCCGAATACCGATCGGGTCAATTTTTGCTTTTCATGTTGGCACGGCGGACGGCACACATTTGAGATAGTGATGCTTCCGGGACAAAGTGTCCTGTTAGCTGTGGTGATTCCTGTTTCCTCCACTCAGACTGTCAATGTTACTGCTGCAGTGGTGTGATGGTCTCTTGAGAACCTTATCTCACTACGATATCCGAATAGTCTGTTGCCCTCTTATAAGTTACTCACTATAGTTTTATTTCTATTTGACTTATAACCTTTGGGGTTATTTGATTTCATAGTGTATATTTATTATTCTTCAGTTTTTTCTCAGTTGGTCTACCAGGTGTAATGTATTAGAGGTCTTTAATGAGTACAAGTATGCAAACAAAGGACTGGATTAAACATGTGATGCTGGTATCCAGGCGAACCTTGAAATTGTGGGAATTATTCAGCAGCTTCATGCAAAACATTTGAGAGGTTGGCACATCATTTATGGACAGATCATCACTTCGGAGTAAAGTCACGCCAATAATCAGCGATCAGTGATGATCAATGCCTTTGGCTGAAGCGGGAGCCTCGAAATGCTGCCAATTTGCAAGACGGCTGTATTTGTTCAAGAATGTTGGACAACAAACGCCCATGGAGATTTTTCACAGCTCCCGTATTTTGTTTTCATTCAACGCCCGGTGCCGCGGCTCCAGCTGGAAACGGACAGAGACTGGTGACACAGTCAGCAACATAAATATCAGCGAAGACATGGAAGATGATATATTGATTTGATAAAAACAACTTTTTGGTTTGGGCTCTTTGGAAAATACTGGTGTCTTTCTTTTGTGATTGATGTAACTCCCGACTGCCAACAGTTGGAGGTAAGTCCCTCCGTATGCTGCCATTAGAGGTCAATTGGAATTTTATCTTTTGTCTCTTTGTTTTATGGAGATGATTCCTCTTTTGATCTGGAGGAACCCTTTTTTTTCCATCCTGAAGTACTTAGAAAACATGGTGTCTTATATGGTAAAGCTACAAGTTAATACTTTTTTTAATTGTATATTATTTGAAGTCACAGTGACCTCCATTTTCAAAAGTACACACAACCACACTTCTCTATTTATATCTACTAATTGGTCTCACTTTCAGCAGGACATTTGTAAAAAGTAGCAAAAACACTTGTCGCTCGACAAACCGGAACAGATTTCCGATATGTACAAGCCTGTGTGTTCGTGGTTCAAACATGGCTGGGTGGGAACATTTCATGTTGTATGACCGTCTGAATACAGATTTCTAATTGAATTACAAAGACTCAGATTCACATGCAGCAGTAAAGGCGTAGCAAAGCTTGAATGTCAGCTTGCTTTGTCAACATGAATCGCACCACAGCGCACACGGGGAGCTCATTCACGTCTTCGCCACTGCAGATGTGTCACTTCACAACCACCCGGCTCACATCAAACGCTCACAATCTGCCAACGGAGGCACTTTCATCAGACGACTGACCTTTCCACACTCCGCACCCCTGCCGCCACACAAACCGACCCAGTGTACTCCGACACTGCTTGGCATTTGTGGACATGGCACAGAGCTTTAAAAACAGGCACACCAGTCCGCAGTGGGGAAGTATGAAAGAAAAAAGAAATCGCAAGGTAATTATCTTCTTCACATGTGCTGCGGAAAAGGCAATTAGGGCTCGCGAGAGCGTGGTTTTTCCGTCAGGAAAGAGAAGAGGCACCGCAGGAGAGGAGCTGCTGTGTCTCATCCCAGCAGGAGCCAGATGGAGGACTGTCACCTTTACAAAAGTGCACCGACCTGAAAAAGACCTCTAATTGGCCCCTATCAGCTTCGTGTTTGGCCTTTCTGTTTGGGGCAAACAGGGCGAGTTATACCTCTATTCACGTCGCCCTGGAATGCACTCCTTTGTTTGGCGCGCACCTTGTGAACCGGCAGGGAGCAGCAGGAGGCAGAACACACCGCTTCAAGTTGAGAGGCAGTGCAGCAAAACTTACCTTCCTTTACTTGGCTGACACTATTTTCATTGTGTCAACCATCACTTCCCCACCTCCGCTCTGTCTGTTACGGGCTTTTGATGTCAGAAAATCTCCCAACGCTACTTTTTTTATTTTTTAAGATATTGTCTCCTTTACCGGAGAGGCGCTTAAATCCTGCTATTCAATTCAAAGACAGATTTCAAAGCGAGCTGATGTCGCCAAAACACCAGTTTGAGAAGTAGTAAATACGGAGAGTATGCGAGTGGAAGGAGATCAGACCGAAGAGGCGCAGAAATAGACCAAAAGAAAATAAAGAGGCATCAAAGTTTCTGCTCACACATACACAGTATACAGCCCGAGGTCGTGCCTTTGTGCTCCTATCGTCCAAACGCAACAGCGACACAGTGACTCTAATTAGGCGCCGCAACATTTTTTTCCCCCCGCCACCTTTGTAGTAAACAGAGACGATAGCTGACATTTAAAAACACTTGCATTATCAGGCTCCTTTTTCCTTTCGCAGCCTTGTTTAGCACATCGGTAAGTTCTCACTCTGACTTCCTGTGTTTTCTCACACCACCGTCTTCAGAAGATGAAGAGGCAAAAATATCCGTTTTCACGGCACAAAGGCCTTTGTGAGGCTCGTTCTGGTGTCTGCATTTTGTAGTACGCTACAATAATGTGCAACTAATCTCAAAGGTGTGAAGGCAAGTGCAAATAGTGTGTCACTGGAACTTGAAGTGTTTGTACAACACTTGAGAAATAGTCAGTTTTTACACTTTTACTACTTTAAATGTAGATATAACTGCAAATTTTACGTATTAAGTGTCTCATCAAAATGACTTCAAACTAAAAGGACGAGACCACTATTGAAACACACACGGAAAAATTTTTAAATATATATTTTATGTCTTTTTTGGTCATTTTTCTTTAACTTTGTAATCAATTAGTTGAATGAAGGTGACCTGAGGACCTATCCAGGTACCTTGCTTTTGAGGCCTCAGCCAATGTTAACTGTTGAGGCTCCATCACCTACAAACTGGTTAAACCAGATATGGAGTGAATAGGTGGATGACGGTGATAAATATGTGGACCAAAGATAAGATATTATTGGTGAATAAATAGATGAATAAAAGACTGTGAATGGATGATATCACACACACACACACACACACACACACACACACACACACACACACACACACACACACACACACACACACACACACACACACACACACACACACACACACACACACACACACACACACACACACACACACACCTCCCTCCTGGGAAAATACTTTCTCTCCATTTAACCCCTTTACAAATGCCAGGAACAGTGTGATTTTCAACCTGCAAACCGCCAATCACAAGCTGTACAAATTAATGTATTATTGTGTAGATTGATGAAGGAAATTATTGTTGATGGATGGATAGAGAAACAGTAGACAGATAAATGTTCTCAAACATGGATCCATGCACTCGCAAAGGAGCATTTTTTTATTTTGCAACCTAGGATTACTTCATTGCAACTGCAAATACTAAAACATGTCTCCAAATCTGACCCATTCACATTTAACATGTGACCATCACATGAAGTTATTTTAATCATATTTTGGAGGGAGAGAACTAGTGAATCTTAACAGTACACACACACACACACACACACACACACACACACACACACACACACACACACACACACACACACACACACACACACACACACACACACACACACACACACACACACACACACACACACACACACACACACACACACACACACACACACACACACACACACTCTTTCTGACTGGCTGTCCAATACTGCCAGTGATGGCCTTTAGTCAGTTGACATATGTGAAATCCAAACCTGTACACCGTTGGGATGACAGATGGATGGTATTTTTGAAAAGCAGTAATCTGACATCGACTCCTGGTTCACTTCTTCCAGGGGAGATTGCACGTATATGCTATTATTATGCTTCGGGGGCACAGACTGAGCTTTAACGAAGTGTAGAGATTGAAAGAACATTTGTTTTGCATGTGCATTAAAATAACCTTAAATGGCAGAATCCTGTTTGCGTGAGCATGTTAAATAACATCATCATCATCACCTGACTAGGTTGAGTATAATCAGTGTCGGGCCACCGAGTGCAGCACAACATCAGCACCGCAACAGCCTGATGGTAATGAAACGGCTCTGACAACGACGTCGACTTGATGAAAAACTAGGATTTTTATCTCTTGTAAATCTACGTCAAAGGTCACTTTAATCAATGTGGAGTGCAAGAACATTGTTACAGAAAGAAATCATTATTTTCAGAATTTAGAGTATCTTCAGCTTACCATTTCCAATTCAGCCCAGAGGCTTTTGATATTATTCTACTATAATTACAGTTCCCACCATAGTTTGGGGTTGGTACACACTAGTCTCCATATTAGAATACATTACAAAATCCATGTGCCAAATAACTGATTAAATGTCGTGGTTGCAGCAAATAACCAACTAATTAGTTACTCAGTAGGGTAACTATTGTGTTAATACTGTTCTCCTTAAATTAAAATATAACAACATTAATATTCTCGAGTGTAACAACAGTCTGCATGTAGTTAAAAAAGATATGTTTGAAAATGTTGATGAAAGGGCAAAGCAGGTTTCCATCTGCTTAAAATGGCTCTTAATGTGTAGAGGTAAGGTCAACAATCAATAGGATGGGTTCAAAACAGATCACTTCCCCAAGGGGATTAGTAAAGTTAAGAAATTAAATCCATCCAGACATTCATTGTTTTATCATAGATTCTTTCATATGTCTACTTATTCATCCAGCGTTCCACACTGACAAGTCGTTTTCCTCAGATTATAATTTCTTTCTAATAATAGCAGAATTAGATATTTTTCAAATCGTCACAAGTTAGTCAAGGTTTTCATTACTACAGTTATAGATGCTAAATGCTAAAGCTAAAAATAAGCATGACGGAGAGTTTCAGCCATTAATCCTTAAAAAAAAAAAAACCTTTTCAACAATGTCTCCAATTCCAGTATAATTGTAATTCACAAGTGATCACACTTTTACGAGTGTTGAAACTGTATTGAATGTTTGTTCTGCATCGTGCTCACACGTACCTGTTTCCCTCGAGTTTACTGTTCCACACAAGAAGCGGTTCTGCGAAATGGATTGAGGATTTTATGCCCATTACCAAATTGCAGGGCCATGCTCGATACATCAGTCAATATTTCACGACAGCTCATTTATTCCTGGAAAGAAAAGGAGCGTCCAAAAAGAACAAAACTCTATCAGAATACAACAACAACTCCAGCTGTGAAGTGAAGCAGTGCGAGGGTGGATCTGACAAGCGCAGGAAATACAATCTTGTTTACGAGCCTTATTAAAAAATGATATTTTTTTTTCCGAAAATAGAGAAGGAAAACTAAAATGCGGTGACTTCTATATCAGCCGAGGGACGCGGATTCGGATTCCAGTGAAACGGGCTCAGGAATAAGTAGAAATATTGAACAAGCGAATGCATGCAGTGACGGAGCACACTCAGGATTGTCTGATTAATTCATTTCAGGAGCCAAAACTCTGAATAATTCCAGGTAGAGTCATTGAGCTTCACACAATATGTTATCAGTCTCAACATTAATCTCTCAAATGAGCTGGAATTAGCATTTGAATGAGCCAGGGGGTAATGACTGATGGAGGAGAATAAAGCAGACGGAGAGGGAGGATTATAAGGACCCAGATAGGATGTCAGATGGAAAAAAAAAAAAACAGAACAAAAAAGTCACAATTATTGAGTGCGACTGGTTCAGAGTCAAATCTGAAACAAACCGTTGTAGCGGTTTGTGTTTTATAGTTTGCAGATGTAGGTAAAGCCATCAGCCATCAGCCGTGTAGTTCTACTAGAAAGAAAGCAAAAAAAAAAAAAAGAAGCAGTTTCAGTTTGACCTCACTTTTTCCCGTTTCGTTCACTTACATAAGACCAATTCAAACCTTTCAGCCGTGCTTCTCACTTCAAAGACGATACAAATGTAGCAATCACGCCGTGTTAGGAGCATGTTTTGTCCCTCTTGTGGCTGTTGAAGGGCTAAAGAACTAATACTCTCCCAAACATTTTAACTTTTTCCTTTTTCTACTCTACTCTGTCAAGAAACAAGAAAATAAAACAACTCCAGGTGGCCTTTTTCCCCAATTACAGGCTGCTTCACCCGCCATCAGGACTGTTGATTGAGGTTGGATGCAACACGTGGATTTAGATAGTGAGCACCGAGTGGCTGTTGGTTATAACTGAATATATAACTTAATATATAACTTACTCTGGGGTCATCTTAGTGTAGTCATGTAGTATTCCAATATCTGATTTCATAAGCCTGAACTGGGTTGAGACAATTCAATAAGTTCTCCATTCCCACCATTTAAAGAACAACAGGGTTTTATATGGGTTGTATATGTTATCTATATCTACCACTATTTTATCAAGAATATGTGCCCACCGTCCAATAGCAATCGAGGTAGTTTTGCACCGCTGTACACGAGTATTCAAACTCATGAAAGATTGCCACAATTACAGCAACTATTTAAAGGTGGATTAAGTTTAAAAAATAAAAATAAAAAGCAAGACAGACAATTTCCGCATTGTAAAGACTTTTTAAGCCCCTGCTTATGCAAACTTTTCTGAAATGAAATCCCATAAATGCTACATTTTCACTTGAAACGTGTAAATGGGGACTATAGATAAGCAACGACAATTAAAACAATACTGACTCCAAGTTATGCACTGGGATTTGGCTGATTGCTGATCTAATCATATACAAGCGATTGAAGGGGATGAACAATTGATTTTACTCTTGGCAACATGATGCTGTGTTGCCTTTTCGTTTGCATTCACAAGAAATAAATGCAGATCAGTACTCAACCTTAAAAAAGAATTCAAATTAGTTGGTAAAAATGCATCCCAAGGCTGAAACCGGTTCAGTATGTAACTTATTCTCTGTCCAATGTTAGTAGCTGTAGGCTAAAACCCAATCAACCCTTATTTGTTAAAAGTAGAAGAGTGTCCGTGTACTATACGACGAGCAGAACGGATTGCATGTCCCATATTATCATCTGATTCTTATCTCCATGTATGACGTATGTGAAGTAAGTGTAAATCACTGCCTCACCACAGTAAAGAATGCAAAGACTGCACCTGCAGGGGGCTGAATGGCTTATCAGTGATCAATATCAATGACTCCACCAAGTAGCTCTCGAAAGGGAATGAGAGGTCCACATCATTTGTGGGGACAACAGCAATTTTTAACAGCTCAGTGGCGACGAACAGCGCTACCAGCAACAAGCTTCAAAAGACAATTTTCCTCCGCAGCCAACAAAAGCACGTTATTAGCCGAGCAGCCGCTCGGAGGACTGAGCTGTTAATTCTCCTGGTTTCAGACTCTCGGCTTTATCTGGTAAAGAGAGCGATTAGAGGTCCAGAGGCCAGAAAAATGAGTCTTTGTTGCTTCCACTGGGAATTGAAAGGGACAGATAAAGTCCTCCTGTGTGTTACACAGTATTAAGGAGTGCAAGAGACGGAGATAAAAGTGGAACGCCTCGCCCTACTTGCAGTGCACGAGACATATTTGTCAAGTTTTTATGTGACAACAATTTCAAGCCAAATGAAAGTCACCAGAACATATTGACAACTCTGGACTGGAGTTTTATTAAAATTGGTGGTACACTGGTTTGCACTCGCAGACAGTTATTAACTTGCACTTCAAGGTGGGAGTGAACCCAGCTGCCCAGGTATGAAATTGTCAGCCTTCTTACTTCAATAAGAAAATCCAACAGTATGTGTCTAAAGGTTTAAGTGGGAAAAAAAATATATAATAAATCCTCAACGTCCAAGGACATGTGTGAATCTTCTGTGCTTAAGTCAGCAGTGTAAATACAGGAGTTGTAGATGAATTACATTGGCCTCTGCACAATCAGTCAAAATACACTGAGGCAACGTTTTCTTATAATTTCTGAACATGGCACAAGGTTAATAAACTGTTCCATACACTATAGATCTAATAAATACTACTGTCATCTCTGATTCTAATCTAAATCACGTCCACATCCAGGCAATTACTGAAAAAGTTTTCTTCTTGGTGAAAATAAATGAATAAATAAAACTGAAAATGTACCCTATTGAAAGTAGGACCGTCCACGCAGAGATGAAAATGTTTCAGTTTACAGAAAGTTGGTTGCAATTTCAGGCTGATTCAAGAAAACCATGCAAAGTAATGAAGTCGTTCATTAATGCAGCAACAGACATTTACCAAAAAACAAAGAGGACATCAAGTATACCTGTGAAAGACAAAACACATACTATGGACAGCAGGAGCTGCGTGATTGTAGGGGGACAACTGATTCAACATAAAACTTCTTTGGGTCACAATGATTTATAAAAACTAACAAATGACAACGCATTCAGTTTGAACTCTACACCACACACTAAACCAAGAGGACTTCATGGACCAAGGCCAAAGACGGGAGCACTACTGGAAGAAGGCAGAAAACAACAACACGTCCTGGAGATCTATCATAGTTTCTCTGGGACCATGATCTATAGAAACAAAACCAAGCAGAGAGGATTGTTTATCACCCACCAAAGAAAGGCAATACCACTTATTTTAAAACATGGTGGTGGTACCATGATGCTGCGAGGCTGCTTTGCTGCCTGTGCTGTTGGGAAAATCTGATTTAAAAATGGATATTACCAAGACATTTTAGAGATAAATGGGCTTTCCAGAGTAAGAAAACCCTGGGCTGAGGTGTTGCCCCTCGGGCTTGGACCAGGACAATGACCCTAAACTCACATCCAGCAGCACAAATGAAATGATGGACGGTTACAATTTGGGCAGTAATGAGCCCTGAAAAAGAAACCAACGGCAAATATTTGGAGAAGGTCGAGGAAGCTTGTACAATTTCTGGAAACTTGAAGGAGCAAGAAAGCAGCAGATCAATGAACGAAGATGGATGAAAGGATAAATTCTTGTCCTCAACAATAAAAGTCCTTAGAGGATGTCACAGTTGCTTTACTTTTTGCAACAAAGAACTGATAAAAAGGCACATTTCACTAAAATGAGGGGGAAAACATTGTTTGGGTGTTTTTTTTCTACATTAGGGTGTAATGGTTTCCACCTTTCCGTGTGAAATAAGCATATCTACATTATTCTTGAAAGTTCAAACGTGCATTTGCAAAAGTTTCTCACTGATAACCGCACGGTGAAATAGAGCTGCGAGCGAGTATTTCCTGTTTTACAAACCAGATGGAATTTGTGTTCCTGAGGACATGTGGCGGTGGTCAACCGCAGCAACTCTCCAACAATCTCAGCCTAATTAACCTTTGGAAGAATCTGGTGGCGGCGACACCGGCTGTCGAGGAATTCAGGCTCAGGCGTGAAAAGGATAGAGACTCAGATCATATATATGTGATTTGATTAAACCAAGAAACTGCAAGGATATGTTCAACCTTTCTATCCTCTGTACATGAATAATTCCAAATGTCACAGCACGTCTTCACATATTCCTCAGGTCTCATTGTCGTAAATTACTGATCTGAGATTAGAGGGGAGTCGCCAAGGATTCATCACTTACAGCTTCACACACAGATTCTACCATCGTTATCTTCACACAATAGTCAAGAAAGCTTAAACCAACAAAGATTGGATGAAATACACCCCAAAAGCAGCATTAAGACAGAGCAAACCTATTCCTCAGGCCTTCAGTGATGACTTGATGGGTGTAAGAAGATGCATCATTTACTTGTTTTTTTTACCAAAACTGGCAACCAGCGACTTGCAGTGTTTGTCTTTCTTTACCTACCAAAAAAATGTACTTACTTAGTTTATGAAGCACACTTGCTCTCTGGAAGTACCATTTTGATAGTTGATACTAACAAGGTGTAAGTATATGCCATTAAAATTAGCAAATGATAGCTTCCTCTTATTCTCCATCGAATCCATGTACTATACAGCTTTATTACATTCCGTGTGTTCAGGAACCCTTTTCTCAAAATGACAACAGACATGAAGTGAATGTTTCAGGTTGCACACTTTAGAAAACACACAGCTTTAATATCTTGACAAACCACAGGGTGCACGGTAAGATGGTGATGTTTTTAGAATTCAACTAATCCGATCATTTTCTTTAAGAGCCAAGCACGGCCAGGATTTTTTTTTTGCTAGAATATACAGTAGATTGAGTCCCCCCCCCCGCAAAAAAAAAAAAAAAGCCTTGAAATCAAAGAGAAAAACAGAAAAGAACCTCTGTCTAACAAACAAAAACCGTGACTGTGTAACAGCAGGCCTATTTGACAGCTCCCAAGGTAGAGCTTTTTGAAAACGCTCCGGCTGGGCTTCCGCGTAGAGCTCGATTAGCGTCAAGAGATCCGACCCTCGTTGGCCAGTAACTCTCCATTGATTCGTGAAAGCAAAAGTACATGAGAGCTAAGTGCATTTTTATCCACAAAGCAGGTCTACATTTGCTCAGATGGGTTAAAGTGGATTCAGAATTAAGTGTAGGCATTGGATGGTAATAAATCAGGTGCGTCTGTACAAAAACGCACTGGCACCGCAGCTGGCGCCACTTTGCCCCATTTGTTATCCGCAACCTGTTAACACCAGCTTGACTGGACCTGATCAAATTCCCTCTCATCAGCTGCGCGAGTGGGGAAACTACTTCAGCTGCACGGCAAATGGTGACCATGTGGATGAGGGTTTTTTTTTTGTTGCTGTTTATTATTATCATATTGACTTACTCCATCTGCTCCATATAGAAATTCAGCCGTTCGGCTGAACGTTATCCCGTCTCTGACCCTCCGCGTTAAAGCAGCACATCACTGATGGTTCATCATTAGAAAAGCCCAGCATCCCCCGCTTTCATTGCACAGACCCTGCAGACAGTTCTATCAGAGAATTCGCTTAACATTCATGTAACGTCCTCGCAGCGCAGCAAAGCTTACTGTTAATGCCATAATAAGCAATGTGAGGCAGGATGGCTATAAACCTGTGCAGAAAGTTGACATTTTATGACACGCCTGGCTGCGGGCTCACCTTCAGGGAAATGGTAAAATAGCAAATATGGAGATAAAATCAAGCAGTGTAGGAAATAGAGTAAAGCACCCATATATTAAATATACACACGCACACACACACACACACACACACACAAATCCAAAAAAGCCATTTTCTGTGGGCAGTTCTTTGCCAGGCAGTAAACTGCCATCTGTCACAGCCTCTGATCAGCGAGCAGTCACTCTCCCACTTTGAGATGTGTGTTATAAAGTCATGATACACTTGCTTTTTTTATTTATTTATTTTTTTCTTTATCCAAGAGAGACACATTGACTTGTCACTTCGAGTAAAAACACAGGTCAAACGCTTTTTTTTTTCAGTTAACAATGGCTCAGTTCCATCAAGTGTCCCAGGAAGTCACAACAGTCAAGCCGCATGTGCACCACAGTATCAGCAGGGCGCCGCTATCAGTGCTACACCTGGGCTTTTTCAATGACATGTCAAACAATCCACGGTGGGAGAAGGACGACAAAAAGTGCAAAAACTCTACAGGAGGGGGATGATCTATGTCCATGACTGTTTTCCCTTCACAGTTTATCAACAGATTGTGAGCGTTTGCAGCAGTGAGCCCAACCAGTGTTCACATTGCCAGCAGATACTTTGGTCCGATTATCAGACACACTGGAATATAACATGACCCGACCTTCTGGATGGATCATATTTAGAATAAATGTATATTGGAATGAACACACGAGGACGTAAAAGTGCAAGTCTCCTCAGTCTACTGTATTGTTTTCTAACCTATCGTCGCTCTCATGCTCCGGTTCCGCCCGCTCCTCCCATAAACGCATTTTAGCCTTCAGGATGTCAAACAACATTGCTCACTAAAACTCAGCCCAAAGCTTGGAATATCCAGTTTTATTTTCTTTTTTCTGTCCCCTGTAATCCTGAATTTTGGGGAAATTCTTTTAACATACCTCCACGCAGAGTGACAGGAAACAGGCAGGCACAGCGAGAGTGGCAGGAGACAGAAACGCTTTAAAAATCTGCATTCCCCCCCCCCCCCCCCCCCCCGTTTTTTTAAACGTTTCATTTTCAGTAACTCTGAGCCGCAGCGAGAAGGCCCCGGTTCAAATCCAGCAGGGGAGTGTGGAGTTTGCATGTTCTCCCCGTGTGAGAGTGGGTTTTCCTCCGGGTACCCACAGTCCCAAAAACATGAAGCCCCCGCCAGCTGCTCCATGAGGCTGCTACTGATGGGTTATTCGGTCAAAACTTACCTCAAGGGGCTCAATACAGTTGTTAGAACGAAAAAAAGAAAATTCTGATTTACATTATGCCTTTATCTCCAACCATTTTCAAGTTGCAGCCTTTTAAAATGCTGAGGCCAAAATTGAATATACTCTTAAAAAGAAAACTCTTACGCCAAAGGGATTGAAGACTTTGAACGGACTGTGATCACACTGGTTTGATCATTATGTGCAGCTGAAGTTAGATCAGCTCAGTGACGTGTCCACTGACGCCTCCGTGCAGCTCCACCACAGCTGGAGCTGAACATTAGATCCCAAATAGAAAAGAATCAGACTTTTTCAGTCCAGATTCCAGAAGGAAAAACCACGGATTGTATTTGGAACAAAGCAGTAGTACATACTGTATATCGGCACTATGTTGGATTAAAACTAATGAAATATCCAAAGGTGGCCAATCTGGTAGCTCCGTTTCAATGAGTCCTCAAAGGAATCAGTAATCAGAGGCAGCTTCAGAATAACGTGTAAATAATAATGAAGACACAAAGAGCTGAAATTCAACCAAACGTTGTTTGAACTGTGAAAGCTTTTCCCAATACCAAATAATGTGTTTCCATTGCAGTGAACACATTACGATAACAAAAGAATATGCAGCAGAAGAACTTCTTCCTCTGTTCAGACACTCAATTACTGGTGTTAGATTTGCACTAGCAACAAAATGTTAAAAAAAACAAAAAACATGTTGTTTTTTTTAATTATAGTTAAATATTTGACATTTCACACAACACAAAATATTAAATTTTCTTTGTGAAAATCGAAATGATAAAAGAGAACAATCAAAGCCCTACCAGAGAAAACCTTGAATTGAATGAATATAATCAATGCCACAACATCCAGCTATTTCCAAACATGTGCTTTTTGAAAGCAGGTAATGTTATTACACATGTGACAAGTCACAGAAAGCTGGGAGGCTTTTTATCTTTTGTTTGAGTTTTGTTGTCAGTGACAATGTCTTTTCACTTGAAATGTCCTTGTGTAAATGGAGCTTTGGTTGAGTAGACGACAAACACACTTTACTGTAATCAAACCAAAACAATCCCTTCCCGAACCAGGCAATGAATCTGTCTGTCCGCCCTGTCTCTTCCTCTCCCTTTATCCCATAAACCCAACCAGAACCACAGAAATTCTCCACCTCTGCGTCTGGTTCCATTCCACTGTCTGCTTGCTAATGTGGAATTGTTGAGTTTTTCTCTGTAAAACTGCCTTGACTTGACTGTGTTGTAAATTGGCTCTGTATGAATAAAGTTGAATTTAGTTGAATTAAGACTGAATTACACTGAGTGAGCTTTGACTTATTCACTGTCTCTCTGTCTCTCCGTCATCACGTAAAACTTTGCTATAACAAAGCCGAGCTACCCCACAGCCCATCTGTGTATTGTTGCTGTGGTGCAGCGGCTTTCAACGTGGTAGATCTTGCAAATAACTGCAAATCAATTCAGAAACCCCGGCGGCTACACCGCTGCAGCATCCAGCCCGCCCCCGCGCCGGTCCACGGGTTACGAAGGGAGAACTCGGCTCTCCAGAATTCCTCACATCCATCCACAACTTTCACTGTTCTCTCGCGGATCGGATCCCGACGACAGCCTCCACCTGCTGGAAATAAAACCCCTTCATTGGATTAGCGGGCCGTGTCGATCTCGCATATGCACACTCAGCAAACGTGCTGGGAGGTTGAGTCGGTGTGTGTGTGTGTGTGTGTGTGTGTGTGTGTGTGTGTGTGTGTGTGTGTGTGTGTGTGTGTGTGTGTGTGTGTGTGTGTGTGTGTGTGTGCTCTCGCAGTGTGAAGCGGGGCTATGAGCTGATGGCATTGCGTTACCCTTCGGTGGCGTTAATGAGCTCCAGATAACATCTATCCCCATCCTCGCGGTCCCGTCGGACACAAACCTCATAAAGTAAACACACCGATGAGTGATGGGGAGACAACGGGGGAGGTTTTATGACTTTGTGGGAGAGGGTGTTCGGATTATCCCGAAGTTACAGATAAACGGCGCTATCTGATTGAAGAAATGAGTTTATCGGCGAGTGCCCCGTAGTGACGAAGTAATGAACAAACCCGCTGATGGAGCGGGAATGCGTAAACACATTTAGAAGAAATACCCACAACCAGGGGCACGTCGTGGAGCTACTATTCACCGATAATTGTGGACATAAGCTCACAGTGTGTCTTACTTCACTTGTATTGACAATTGAGTGAATTCATCTAGTCAGACATGAAATCTTCTGTTAAACGGTGCTTCAAGGTCAAGGATGTATGAAATACACTCTTGAATATCAATTTCTTTTTGCTCTTCATTAGTAGTCTAAAGCTTTTATCTTTGCGAGTAGTGTATTCATGATTGATTTTGATTCAAAACCTGCATAAGACAAAAATAGAACAACATCTCTGAAACCCACAGGAATGGATTCCTTCGCTTCCCAGATGTTCACACTGCTTCTGCAAAGAATGTTTCCCGGTCAAAGTCAAAACGATGGAAAAATGTTTTACGAGCAACATCTGATATGTTGGTTGTGTTCAATGGGAATGAAAACGGGTTTATGGGAGTTCCAATTTAACACATTAAGTTTTTTGGTTTTTCTTCCCATTTTACTCATCCCTCAAACACTGGATATTTTAAAAGAAAGTGATTGGCTCCTTGCATGCCTTGAAATTGCATTTGTATTGGAGACGTAAATACAGATACCGACTCCAACAAAATTAAATTTCACATTTTACATAGGTTCATTTTAATTAGTTTTTGTCAGCTTGGCTACTAAAAAGAAATGTGCTTGCATGCCAATAAAGTGATATAATAATGAAAATGAGCCGCCTGTTTATTTATTATTTTTAATAACAAATCAAATCGAGTCATGTTATGTGGTCACTGATTCTCTGAAAAGATCTTTGACTCCAGATATGTTCAGCAGGAACCGCCAGTTAAAGCTATAACTATGACTCCATCTCCTCTCTCGAAAACACATTACTCTAATGTTCTTTTGAGAGAAACATTGCAAACGGTACATTACAACTCCAGACACGCTACAGTTTGTTGCTGTTCAAGTCATTATGTGTTCGTTTTGATTAAAAATGACATCTCATTTCCATCAGCCGCAGGTAGGCGTGTCCATTGGGAAAAACAAAAAGTGCTTTCCCACCGGTGCTGGATTAAAGTTTATTGTAATTCCCATGGCTGGGTCTCTGGCTGTCAAAACATGTTTGTTAGGTTAGGTTTTCAGAGTTACACTAATATTTAAAGGTGTGTCATGAACTGTGACTCCTCCGATCCCGATCAATCGCGACTATAGCTTTACAAACACAACTACTTGTATGGCGTCTGCACCGTATCCTGATCTGATGAGAGCGCTATCATGACCGTGTCGATGCCAGTTTTCACACCGGGTGTCTCTGTTTTATTACGGGACGTCAATATGAAACAGTTTGTCGGGAAACATCCCCGCGCTCTTTTATTCTCCTGCAGTCACACCAACACTGGGTCTTTTCTCGTGATGTCCCCGATCGATAAATGCGGCTGCAGTGCCTCGTTTCGCTGGAAATATCTCAAAAGTGAAACACTGTCTATATTTAGCCCTATAGACAAAGAGACTATACGGCCAAAACCCCAATAGTCGAAGAAATATCAGCTACTCAGTATTAACTTCTTTATATCGATGTTTTCACGATGAGATCGTCGTTTTCTTGCTCGATCGGATCAGTGATAAAAGCAGTGACCGTGATGCTGGAGAGCAAGGAAAGATGTTTTCCTCCGAGGCAATTCTAATATTTTCTAAAATTGGGGCTCTGACTGATATCACCCGGCATGGCACAGACTACCAAAAGAGAGGAAAGGTCCACAATTGTCATAAAATCCCCAAATACGAGCTCCAAGGCCTTGATCTTCAGTCCACAGACAGAAGGAGGCCGGGACAAC
The DNA here is from genome assembly GCF_963383615.2 of Lipophrys pholis. Lineage (NCBI taxonomy): Eukaryota > Metazoa > Chordata > Actinopteri > Blenniiformes > Blenniidae > Lipophrys > Lipophrys pholis. Next base: position 19,484,248 of record NC_137647.1, on the reverse strand, counting down.
AGTTGCTAACCTATGATCCACTCGCTGTCCTTTTCTCAGGCCGCGGAGCAGCAGTCAGCCACGGGGACAAAACAAGAGCAGCACAGTGGCTGAAGTGCAAAATAAAGTAGAAGACTATGTGCCACAAAAATTTGGTTGCACAGCTACGGATACACAATTGAGGCAGAGCCCATTAAAAAAAAAGAAAAAAAAAGAAAAGCTGCTGTATAATTGCCGGCTATCACAGTCTTTCCACAGGTTGAAAAAGACCTGATGAACATTTCGTTCTCCACTCAGCTGAAATACAACATCTGATTTATGCCTGGATAGGTGGCCTGAAAACCATCATGTCCGACAGCTTCTAAAATTGTCCTCTGAGTCATTCTGCGGACAACAGCCTGCGCCGTGTTAATAATGGCTCAATTAAATCATTCTGACGGGGAGTAATACCTGGCCTGGGGCCTCCGCGCAAATACCAACAACTTCAGATCCTAAAGGTCCGAAGATACTGTGAGGAACAAGATACAGTTTGAGACCCTTTCTAAGCAATCGCCAGCATTTTGTGGGAAAAAATGCAAAGAAAAAATACATAAACTTTTACACAAATACATCCATAAAAAAAAAAAAAAAACTTAATTTCCATTCAATCTACTTTAGCTTCAGTCTACATTTGACTCCAGACTAGATATCAGTGTTGTAATCATTTGTCTTGTCCCCTTTAAATCTTGGTCTTGATTGAGTCTCATACTAGGTGGTCTTGATAACAACACTGTTGAATATGTTGTTGTTTACCGATGTCGATAAAACAATTCACACAGATGTTTCATACGTAATATGGGTTATTTTTGATGCACAATCTGTCAGTGCAACATGTTTTAAAAGTTATTGAAAGAATGCTCTCTAATGGAAGTCACACATTTACATTTATTTCCACCAATTAATAAAAAAAATAAGAATGCTTTTGTATTTTGTTGTTGATCGAGACACAAACATTGAGATTTACAAACAGTCGCTATGGTAAACAAGGTTGTAGATTCCTGCTTTACAAACTGTGGTTGTTATTTAATAGTTGGTGGAACAGAGTGACGTGTCTTCTGTCCACCCTCCCTTGTTTGATTTTCTTTCTGCATGCGTGTAAATCATTTTTAACATGTTAAACAGCCGTCGGCACAAATGTAGGGATTCAGAAGGCATCTTTGGAGGGGATTCAAATCGTGTTGTTGATGTTAATGGTACGGATCAAACGTGGCAACAACGAGACAATAAGAGTTGCAACTGTTTATATCCCCTGAGATTGACGGGTAATATATTACTTTCGTCAAGACAAATCAAACTGCCTTCGCTGCAGGGTGCGGGGTTGTTTTATATCGTACGATATAGTGAGATAGGAAGTGAAGTCAAGCCAGACTCAGGTATTAGCACAGCAACAAACAAACAATCACCAAATCGTTCATTTTTAAAGAATCACGCTGTATATTGTTCAAGTCTTTTTTTGTGACCTTTTGTCTAGTTTCTCTCCCTTTGTGGATACCATCTTTTTTTAAAGAAGTTCTCGCTCCTCAAGCGGGTAGTTTGGATTCATTTAAATTCATTGAGAAACATTTTAACGCTATTTTTCCAGATGTACTTCTTTCAAATGGTCTTCTAGAGCAGAGACACTCACCCAGGGGGGCTGGCAGCATTTGATTCTTTCATGTCACAAAACTACTACGTTAATGATTTTACATTAAAAGTGCCTTTATTGAAAATATATATTCTTCTAATTACTATTTCAGAGTTTTCAAAATATTGAGATGATGTGGGCGTGTTGAACGTGAACATCCCGTCTCCAATGTACACAAAGGTAATCTAGAAAAGTGAGCAGACGGAGAAAAAAATGGCAGCACGTCAGGCTAAAGAGAAAGACGGATCGGTCAGATCAATCGCCAAGTTTTATTGAAGAACTCAAGAAAAAGGTTAGAAACCTCTGTTCTAAAGCATTTCTCAAGAGGTCCATAATAACTTATGTACCCTTACAATCGACCACAGTATCAATACATACAAAGAATATCTTTCTATGGTTGGGATAATTCATAAAGGATATCGCTTCCTATTGCCTAATGGATGAAAGTATTACTCTACATTAGTGAAAACCACAGTTACAATTAATCCCCCTCTTCAGTCTGTCAGGCAATCAGTACCACTTAATTGCATCATAAAACAAGACTTACCACCTTCTAACGGATGAGTGCCTCTGCAAACCTTTGTTGCTGCAATAGACATTAATGTTTGGCTTAGAAATTATGCACGTGAGCCTTAAAAGTGAATAAGTTATATACATCAATTTTGAAATGTAGTTTTTCTGTGATATTGGGTTCACAAAACAATCTTTTGGCCCCTAATCAACACCAGTTCAGTTCTTGAGTGTCATCCCTGACGCTTTATTCAGCCCTCACCTTTTTCACTCCAGGTGGTCGCTGCTGCTGTGCATTATCATCCGATGACAAAAAAATAAAACGAATCGACTCAGTGTCAATCCATTAAACCACTGAATGACCCAGTGATTTAACTATTAGGAATCTTCCGAGACACAGAGACACGGCAGTAGGCTCAAAGGTACCAGCTCAAACTAAAGACTGCTCAAAGAGACTTTTCCAGAAAAGAAAATTCACCGGGGACCTGAGGCCTTTGCACAGCTGCAAAGTCAGGAAGCGAGAGGATTACGAGCTCAAAGTCTTCTGACCGCGGAGTGATCAAACTTCACACGAGATTTAAGGCTGACTTCTTCAGCGACCTGATTCAGCTGCTGAGGGACAAAACACAGGACCTGAGTTGAGCTGAAGCAGCAAATGGTTTTCCACTTTCAAGTGAAAATTAAACATTTTCGTTGCGTTTTGGGTGTCTCTTTATATGACAATTGGAGCCATTGAAAATGCAACTTTATGAAAATGGCTCCCAAGGTGAAACTTTTTGAAAATGCTACGCATGCGCGCCACGGCCATAATAAAAATTGTTGCACAACACATGCACAAGTTATTAGGGGCAGTATGGCTCGGTTGGTAGAGTGGAAGGTTGCAGGTTCAATTCCCATCTCCACCTGTCCACATGTCGAAGGGTCCCGACTACGCCCAGTAGTGCTGCAGACAGTTCCTGCAGCCTCTCAAATGCGCTCAGTTCAACAAGCGCACAGGAGCCAGAATACTGTTTCTCGGATCCTCATATCTGTAGAGCAGCTGACAAAAATAGAACAGCCCAGTGAAACCAGTATAGAACTAGACCATAAAGTTCATAGTGGAGAGCTGTATAACTCGGGGTTAAAAAGTAGAGGAAGAGATATTTCAGGAAGGACAAATCAAAAACAAAGTTGCCTAAGGAAACAATGGTGTCCATGCTTAATCCCATTATCTATAAAAACACATTTCCTATTCTATATAGCCACTACATACAAGGTCACCTCTTTATCAGTCACAAACTTTGCATAAATTCTCTGTAATTCACAGCTTAAGTTAAAACATCAGTGGACGTGCTGCTTGTTGGTTTTCAAACTACCTGTGACCCCAAAAAAGAAGACGTGTCAAACGTATCATCTTGAGCCCCCAGAAGAGGTGGCAACGGTCAAACACATTTCTGAAAGGCCCGAGACAGCTTTCAGATTCTGCCCGCTGTCAGGCGTTCAGCTTAAAGTGTCCGCTCGGTGTTCGAACTGATAAGACCTCGGCAATCAGAATGAAAGATCCTCATGGCAGCACCGAAGACGGACACAAAGTATTGAGGCATTGGGTAAACCTGCTGCAAAGTGAGACGGAACAAAGAGCCGCAGCGGGCGCATTTAAACCGCACATGACAGGCTGAATGACAAATACACATGCAACAACTGCTCCGCTCTCCGAAACATAAGGCCTGTTAATGTGGCAGACATGGCATGTCATTACTTCCTCCTTTCTCCCTCACAGCGCAGCCTGCCAAGCTCGCCTGCCCCCCCACCCCCGTGACCAGCCCCTTCTCAGCCCCCACAACCTCCCCATCTGCTCAACGGTTCACTTGGGGACGAGCTGATGGAGGAGCGACCGTGGAGACGACTGAAGCGCCACAACGAGATGCTCACCATATATGGAAGGGGGGGTGGGGGTGGGGGTGGGGTAGCCTTGGCTCCTGCAGAAATACATTTGTAACTTTGAACAAATGTGAGCGTTATTCTACAAGGCAGGGTTTAAATGTCTTTTTTCCCCACACATCTTCCAGGTGACTAAAGCAGATGCCTTAAAAAAAAAAAGTCAAACGCTTACTGGCTGGCATGAAATTCCTATCAGAGTGCCGAGGAGTGTGGAAAATATTCATCCTGCCACTGTTTGTTGCTATCCGCTACTTTCGAGATGCACTTGAACTCCGTCTCTCCTATCCACATCCAGAGTCGTCACACTGAGGGTGAATACAGTTGTCACTCCGCACCTCCAGAGCCCAGTAGCGCGCTATAACGCGTTGCACCTGTAAAGGAAAAGAAGGCGGCATATTGCAACCGCTACCAGGTGTGTTGGCTCATGATATTGATAGACAAGCTTGTAGGCAAAATTCAAGCAGCCTTGTAAAATTACTTTTTTTTTTTTTTTTTTGAAGTTGGCAGGTTTTTGAAGTGAGAAGGAGTCAGAACAAGGCCCGGAGCAAATCTACATGAAAAATGAGCCTCTCTTTAAATATTAATGCACTATTATCTTTTATTTTTCAGGAACCCACAAAAACAAGGGGGTAGGCGGCAATAATTGTGGAACCCGATGAAATCAAGTTTGTAATAATCCCCTTTTTACTCCTTCAATCCCACCACACTTGCTTTAGATGCACACGCAGGAAGATATCCCCCCCAAGAGTTTATCTGAGGTTCAAAGTGTGGAGACTAACTCGCGGCTGGTGTAATACCAAACAACTGCCTTTCAGTTTTCATTTTACTGCTTGACTGAAATTATTCAGTACCTGGCACATAACACCAAATTCGATCATCACTATCCCTGTGACTGACAGTTATTATTGTAATTTTCTTTATAACTAACAGTGTTAAATTGTCAATAACATGCATCAGGTTCCACAAAAACCTTTTGATAAGATGCACTGGTAAGTTGTAGGTGATCTTTCATTGGAGCAGCAGAAATAAAAATGTCCTCTATGAGCTGTGTGACCAGTGTGCAGGGACCGTCTGCAAATTACAAACTGCTGCAACAGCAAAGACAGATACCACAAAAATACTGAATATCATCACTGGTATTCACCGCAGTGTCACCAGAATCACTGCAGCCTTCACGTGTCTCGGGCTGATCCGACTACAACACTTGGTTTGATATTGGAATATGGTTTGTAGAGTCCGTCTTCGCTGTTTGCCATTTGCAGATAGTCCCTGCACACTGGTCTCATAACTGGCTGCAGGTGCATAGAGACCGATTATGTTTCTGCTCCTCCAAAGACAGATACTTCTGATAGAAATGAGCTTGTAGCATATGGTCTTCCTCACACTAATGGGAAAGTGGCATGTTTGTGTGTCGATGACATTTTGTTAGAGTTATTGATGTGGGAAGACCGAATCTATCATTATCTTTTCAACTTTACCAAACTCTGAGAGCTGAATGTTCTTCAATATATCGAATTGGTTATAATCATATTGAATGAACTGCCAACAAAACGTAATGTAAATGTACTCTACATGTGATCTGAGCACCCCTGTGCGGGCTGAAGGGGTGAAATCCTTCCTGTTAACGCTGGAAATCCATGCATTGCTGACTGCTGCGGAATGGATTTTTATTTGATCTAATTTTGTGTCTTGTGAGAGAGGGAGTTTGTTTGTAAGCCCACATATGTATGATGTGGTTCTTTGTAGTACCACGGCCATTTTAGTGGCTCTTGGTCTCTGACCCCCTGGTCTGGTAGATCCAGTTAGAGACCAACCCGACTCGTCCAAATGGCCAGTTTGGACGTGAACTCTCTCAAATTGGGGTTTTGCTTTTGCTTTGCCTATTGCACAGGCTCACATCTCCATCCTAAAGTGCTCCTAATCTCCTGATGTGATATTGATTTCCACCGTTCCCCTCAACAACCATTTCTCATTGACATTTCAAACGGTGGAGAAGAGAAAGTTTGAAGCACTTCCAGATCTTTTTAAAGCTCCCGTCTGCTTTGTAGACACAGATCATCTGTCAGTTTAAAGGACGTGATGGCTGTTTGGTGTTAATTGCCCAACTTTTGCTGTCACAAAGCCATGACACATCTCTGCTTGGGAAAGCGGAGCCTTTGGTGGAGGCTCCTGGCGTCAGTGTTGGATGTTTCAAACCAGCATGAATAGAACTGTTCTAAAATACTGTCAATGGAACTATTTGCTTCATCATGGTCCGAGGACAAAAAACATTCAATGCAAAGGATTCCATGATTGTCCGTGATTAAAATGGATGAGTGAATTCAAAAGTACTGCATTGTGTATTGTTTATTCTAGAGGTACAGCAATATAAAAGTGCAATACCATTTGGTTAACTTACAACAATTACAAAAAATAAGGCGCTTAGTCGTGTTCAATTTGCAAATCAGCTGGTGAAGTACTTCTTAGAAATGCCAACTTAATTAAAATAATCCATATTGAATGTCAAGTGTCCACACTATTAGCTGGCCTGCAGTCTGCTAATGGGGTTTCGTTTCCCTGACGAGTCTGTACCATTGGTTTGGACTTTAATGCAGCATATTTGTGCAGTAATCTTCCCTCAGCTGCTTTGACAGTCAAATTGTGGGTTTGTTTCAGTTTTTAATCATGCAGGCCCCCATTTCCATCTTAAAGTTGTCATAATCTTCCGATTTGTAACTGATTTCCCTAAATCACCATTACTCGATGACATTTCATACAATAGAAATGTCTTTTTACTTGTTTTCCATTGAATTTATGAGCTTGCTGACTCCTGCAGTGTGAGTGTGAGAGTAACCACCTTCACAGGACATATAAGGACAGGAAACACTTGAAACTGTGGGAGCATAAACAACCAGTTATAACCTATTATTATTATTAGTAGGAGTAGTATTATTATCATTATTATTATTAATGCCATCATGCGCACCACAGACCTAATAAATAGTTCTGCACATGCGTGAGTAGATGGACAATAACAACAATGGCAGCCCCCCAGGGTGTCGTGACTCCCAGGAGATATTCTCCAGGGACTTGGTAGTTTTATAGTTGCAAGTCACCTGGACTAGTAATCCAACTTTGTCGTTTGTCCATACAAATGCCTGAACAAATGAACAAGTCTGCACAATGTGCAAGATGCCCTTCGAGGTGTCCAACTGCATTACATTTATTGTAAGGCGCTGTGCAAAGCTATAAAGAGGGGCAGTTTTGACATCTACAGTAAAATTGTATTCAAGTGATACCTCAGATTAGAACTACACCAGTGACAAGGAACTTGAAATTTTCAGTGAATGTCGATAAAAAATAATAACAATAAAAATGCATACATCAAAGTCTTGACACATGATGGCTGTGAGGGCTATCACAGCATCAGTCGATGCTTTCACAGCAGAACAGAGCAACTTTATTTATAAAGCACTTAAAAACAACCACAGTGCTGTACAAGAGAATAAACAAAATGTAAAAGTGCACAGTTTACAGGCTACATAAAATAGATACAAGACACAGACCATACAAATGAAACAAACACAGTTGAAGCATAAAAACATGGGTTATAGAAAAAAAACATTAAAAAGGTCAACCGTGTAGAATAAATGTCAGCTGCTCACATGGTGTCGAAGGCCAAAGAGAAAAGGTGAGTTTTAAAAACAGACAAGGAAGGAGAAGGGGGCTGTCTCATGGACAGATGCTAGTCAGTTCACAACTGAGTGACAATGACTGCAAAGCTGTGGGTCCCTCCTGAGTGACACTATTTTTATTCACTTCCAGGAGCAGCTCATCGGCTGACCTGAGAGAGCGAGTGGGAGTGTCAGCCTAAATACGTTCAGGAAGACAGGGTACGGCATATAACACAATAATAATAATACAATTATAGCTGTTGTCCCAGCATTACGCATTCCAACATAGACAATAAATACTGAGTTCAGTTAAAAATGTGCAGCTATCTTTAAAATCAGGGATCAATGCAGAAAGGCGCATATTTCTTTAGCTTGCTATAGCTTTTATTTTGTTTGCCGTTTCAAATCTCACTTTTCAGAAATGAGGCTTGTTTTTTATGCAAAGAGTAGTCGAGCTGGAAAAACATTTTGAAAGACTGCAGATCGGGGAACAAAAGTGAGCAGACTTAAGCTGCGAGCTTTGTGTTTCGTACATATTTTCAATGGCAGCCTTCGTCTCCAATTGAATTTCTCTCAGAGACACGTTTCAAGAGCGAAACACTCTGAAGCCCTTCACTTATACGCCAGGCAGCTGATGCGCCTTCCGCACGAAGCAAAAATGAACAACAGTCCCACAAAACCATGAGACTGAAGCAGGAAGACGGAGGAGGGAGAACACAGGTTGAAGTGATGTCATGAGAGAGGGGGGGGGAAATGAACGAGTCTCTTGTAGATGAAGGAGGAAATGAGACTCGGCGAGAAAGAGACCCACCGTGGGGAGACAGACTGAGTGATGGCGAACAGTGGGGTTGTGGGTATTGCAGTGCCAGCTGATGATGGATTTGCACACGCTCTAGTCAGTCGGTAATGGGAGCGTGTGAGCTGTTAGAGCATGACTCAGTGCTGGCGGGTCATGCCGGGGCCGCGCATGAAACGGAACGGCACCTGGAGCCAGAGGACGTTGTCAATTAGACCCACATTCATCACCGCACCGACGTCTCGCACTTTTGTTGATGACTAATACAGTAAAGCCCTCTGCGAAGTCTGCGGGAACAGTATCTTTTTTTTTTCTTTTTTTTTTTTTTAATTCGGCTGCAATGATGATCATTTGAAGGCGTATTTGTAGTAAATGAAGCAAACACTGTCTGCATCAAAGTTTAAGTGAGCTCCTGTGGAGTCAATTAAAAAAATATTAGATTCATGTCTGCACGAAAACCCTTCTGCTGATCAAACAATATCCCAGGCAAGCTAAAAGAGGAGCATGCAGAGCACAGGGACATGCGAAAGAGAGGAGAAAATAAATAAATAAATAAATAAATAAAAGGAAGAGAATGGCAGAAGAGATGAGAGATGAAACAGGCAAATGGGCAAATTCATTGTTTCACAGAGACAGACTGGACTCCTCTTTGTTGGCCACTGTGCCTGGTAGGTCAGTTAAAAATAGTACAAGTCTCTACTATTGAGGCTAATCTTTGCAGATGGGATGTGTGCAGCGCAGCGGTGGTAGCAGCAGGAGCGAACGTAGTCTCGGGCTGCTGCATCAGAGCATGTAAACCTCTCCCGACGCCCACGCGCACGCACACACAGGCTTTCCCGGAAAATGTCGACTCCAAACAGTTTTCGCTCGCGACGCTGTCTCCATCCCTCAGTTAGTCTTTTGGCACTTTGATTCCCATTTCACCATAGTCACGCGGAGGTAAATGGAGTTGCTTAGCAACTTCAATCTACATAGCCACTTACCGCCTCTGTCAGCCCCTAATCCAAAAATATCCTCCCACTGTGTATCCCCTTCACCTTCTTTAGTAGCCCGGAACACAAAATGCCGAAAGTCGTGGAGGACTTACCCCATTCCAGACTCGACACTCTGCTAAAACCTTTCAGACTGGGTGACACTTCAACTGTACACTCGCCAACAATACAACTGACTTTGAAATAATGCAATCTTTGCATTGCACAACTACATGCACTTTATGACATAATAGCTGATGCTTGCTCCCTTGATTATTACCGCTCTCATTTAATGTCACCTGAATTTCTGCTGAACAACGTGTAGTATGCTGTATGTCAACGATACAGCTGTATTTTTGTATTGCTGTATTCGTTGCAAAGCTGACACGTAACTTCATGGATTTTTTGCGGAGTTACATTTAGACTGGTGACTTAATTCTACTGCAAACTGTGTGACTTTAGCAGTTGTAAGTCCATTACTTGCTGCACTAGTGAGACAGGGATTTTAATAACTTGGGTAAGTTTGACTGCACGCTGCTGCTCTGCACTGAAGTGGAGTTGGCAACCTGCATAAACACCCAGGAATTAAAACCCTGGCCTGCTCGTCATCTACTTACACCACCTCCGTTTTCGAGACATAAATGACGTTAACAAAGAACCAAGTTTTAGTAGCTTTATGTGCACGGAAAAGGTTTGGTATGGGAGAGAACGCTGTCACTCAGGTTCAAACTCTTGATCGAGTTTGATGAAGACACGATAGTTGAGGGGCGCATCAGAAACACTGACGAGACCGACGACGGGCGTGAGATGAGCTGCCCGGCTGTAAATCTCCATCAAATACTGGAAGTGCAAAGTTGAACTGCAATTAAATTCTGTCAATCTACAACTTTTTTGTTATGAACCACAAATGTGTTTTTCCTTCTTCCGAGACTTTGCCCATTTGAAGGAATATAAATTCTACAGCTCAAGAGTCAAGAGAGTCAAGAGGCATCCAGCTTAATTACCTGCTTTGCAGGGTAACACTCAAGCACCACCTGTATCTCCGCACAGCAGTCTGCTCTCATCACTGAAGCATCCACATCACCTGTTGAGACGCTCACATGTAGAATTAGCAGTGTCGCTTCTGCTCTGTGGATTTTTTGGGGGTTTTTAAATCATCCAAGACTGCAACAAATTTTAAGCGCTAGAAGAGTCACTTTTCAGCTTTACCTCACATCTATGTTACAGAAATCCCCCTGCAGTCCCTCTGAGTGCTGCAGTTTCAATGTACCAGCAGAAATCTCAGTTCTCCTACAGTTTGGCCCCTCTGAGAGCGACAAAGATCTTCAACACCCTGACCTAAAGAAAACCCCTTTATGTTGTGCTATAGGGTCATTAACCCACGCAGTCTGCTTTCAGCGGCTTTTCCTTATAGAGAGAAAACCAGGATCTCAATCATGGAGCTTTTTACATTTATGCCAAATTGAAAATATGGACTGTGGATGATGGCGCACTGCCACTTTGTGCCGGGATAACGATAACTGATCTGTAGAGTGGCGGCTTTACGGTGGGATTATGAGCTACTGGTAGGTACATTAGAGATTTCAACTGACGACGATGCTCCCCGAGGGCTGCGTGCCACAGTGTTTCAGCTAATTTCCAATTAGCAGCCTCTACTGGCTGCGAAATAACAGCCGATTTGGCCTGGTGTCCTCATAATGAATTCAATTACCAAAGAACGCAGAGTGGAATTAAAACCACGTACAGATGGCCTTTGCGACTGTGTCCCTGAGGAATCCTGCGGCATGAGATTACCGCCATAAACAGGTTCATACGCGCACAAAGAACGCACATTTCTCAGCCATCGCTTTTCTATTATACCTCAATATTTATACTGTGGTGTCGCTGATGGCTTTTGAGACTGCCGTCGTCTCATGAGGAGACGTCTGAAAAAAATGCTGTCATATGAATCAGAATGAGTTTAGCACGTAATTGATAATTAATAAAACATAATTTCCATACATTAAGTACAATTACAGCACGCAAATAAGAGCAGTGCAGGGCAGACTGGCAGCAGTGACACTGCGAGGCAGCTCATGTGACACTGCTTCAGATGAAGTGGCAGCAAACGAGCCTGAAAACTTTCCCACAGTGTCAGAGAGTGAGGGGACCGACGAGCGGATGGGGGTTTAGTAAATAAAATATAGGGGGGAAAAAAAAAAAAAACATATTTATCGTCTTTGGCAAAAGCAAAAAAGGAAACTGATGAAGCGATCAAGAGGCAACTTTATCTTTGTGACAACAAGTTAGATTAGGGTGTAAAACTAACTGGGTTTAATCTTGGTTTGAAGGTCAAGTTGCCATGTTTTGAGTGACTTCTTAATAATAGTAACAAAAATGGTCAAACAGGCTGTGAAAGGCCAACTTTTAAAAGATATTGTCTGCAAAGTGTAATCAGCTAGAAAGGCCAACAGCATCGCTCCAATAAGAAGGTTTTAGTTGACTGCTGGCATAGGTTTTTCTCCCCAATGCCATTTCCAATGCAACCAGCACAAGGAGACTCAATAATAGACCAAATAAATGTGTTTTTGTTTGGCGTGTGTATTTACACAGAAACAACAGAAACACTGTAAACAGTGGGAGCCATATTTAAAAAAAAGTTGTCTTCAGTGTCTCCAAGCACTGGAGTTGTGTAATCGGACACCCAAAACCCAATGGAACTTTTCACTTTTTCATGTAAACAAGACCTGAAATATGAAAACCACCGCAGGCACAGGGAGAACATGCAAACTCTAAAAACTCAGGCTTCAAAACCAGAATCACATGTGTGTGTTCTTACTTACTCTAAGAAGATAGCTCTTTTCCACGCCTCCAGACATCTGATATAGTCGTCTGAATCACAATGCTTGAGCGTGAATAGTTTCTCAATATAACAAGAATTAAGCAAGAGATGATCCATATGTGTTCTAAATCTAATTTGAATTTAATTAGTCTGGATGCTGTGTGCGTAGCGTCAACCTGTCTGAAATTGCTGCCAATCGCTTCAAAACAAGGATAACATAGCTATTCATGATGTCTCGTCTCTTCTCATCCTACAGTACGTTGGATGAGGCAGGAGCCGATTCCCTTGCAGATTATGAGTGAAGCTCAGCAATCAAAGTGAGGTGGGGGTGCATGGTGGAGTAGCAGTAGTTTGACGATCCGTAGGAGATGGAAAGGTTTATATTTATATAGACATTTCAAAAACCAAACAATTACTATCAAAGAATACTACAGTCTCAACATAAAGCCAATTTTAAGAAAACCTTTTGGTGCAAAATGCAATGAAATTCTCCGATGCATGTCATGCATGTTTATTACAAACTCACCCTGACAGCATGGCTTTGAGGCTAATGCTAGTTTCCATGACAGCGTCAGCGCTCTCAGCTCGGGTCTCAGTGTTGTGCTGTGTCCGTTTTGTTTATAAAACAAAAATCTATGTTTTCTCAGAAATTTTTACCATTTGCTTTTTGGCTTAGCGCCTCCTGCGGGCTCGTTTTGGCCCACGGGCCTTATGTTTGATACCCATGTCTTAAATAAATCCTCATTGAATTTCCAACCTCCCGGTTTCAGCATTTCAAACGTTGGCTGAATACATGTTCGTCGACCACGGAACCTTTAAGACCTGGAGCAAAGTATTTTATGTGCAACGCTTCCTTCAATGTTGGGCACAACATGAATGCATCGCCATGATAGCGTATGTAAAGATCTGCAGAAATACATGTAAGAGAAGGAGATGCAGATGTGGCATTGCTTCAAGCGCTTAAGGTTTGATTGGGTTGACTATAAAGTCACAATCTGCTCCTTTTCACATTTGGCACATCATCCCCATCTCTTGATCTGTGGCTGTGGCTCGTGAAAGACTCAAATGACCATGTAGTTATAGCGGTTTGTAAATATTTCATGTTATTTTCAGTATGCATCAAAGACAGATGAGTTTAATACAACTACTCAGCCTGAGCCAATGGATCAGAAATGGGTGTGGCGGGTGCATAACACATTGAACCAACTATTTCATGAAAAACACTGACAAGCGAGCATTTCTCAGGAACATCAGGACACATAACACTGCATATAATAGTAAAATGAATCTCATCATCCACCATGTTGCAGATGATCTAAATTTGAATAATTGTTTCTTTAGGGAGCATGACTAAAGCAAGCTGGAGCCGAAGACAGACAAGAACACACAAAAGTAGATCGTAGGTGAGGAGACAAACAAAGGAGTGTTCACAAAACAGATTATAAAATGAGATATTCATGTTCCTCCTCTACACATTTCTTTAGTTTCTTCAATGTTATGCTAATTTATCTGCTATATAAATGGTTGTCTGCTTCCTTGGCGGCGAAAAACAGCAATCATCACTCACTGCCCTCTGGGCACGAGTGCGTAATGAGAAGAGATCTACAAGAGGAAGGTAGAATCTGAGATCAGGTTTCAGCTGCATCTTGTTTGTGCGGTTGTGTTCATCCTTCGTTTCTGTTGTTAACAAATGAGGCCTTCTTTATGTATGTGGGTGTGTGGGTGGGAATTGGAACTGGCAGGGGGAAAAAAAGAGAGAATTCTGGTGGAAAGGGTCATTTGTCTACAGTACAGAGGGTGAAATAATCTGAATTTCAGATTCACTGAGGAGAAGCTGGTGATTTTGTCATTTGTCATTTCCCCGGAGCGGCCTCACATTGGCCAAGGTCAAACAAACTTGACTCATCCTGCACCTGGTTAAAATTCCTCGCTGCGCTGCTGTTTACTCCACGACTCTCAGCAAAGCAAACAGTGAGCGGCATCATGGGAGCCGTAGTATTTATGGCTGTTCAAAGCTGCAGGTGAACGGAGCGGTGGGAGCGGGGATAAAAGCAGGGAGAAGACAGGGAGGAGAACTGAAGACGGAGGAAATTATTCACCACATCGCCATCGTGAAGAAGAGATCCCCACAGGACTGCGACCTCGGAGACGAGCGGAAGATTAAGAAAACGCCCCTCTGCCACCTACTACACCTCTGGGCTGAGATGAATGAAGGAGGACGAAGGTTGAAGCGAGATGAAAGCCTCACAGGAAGCCGCTGCGATCACATCAGAATCCAAAAGTTAATTTCCTCCTCGGAAAAGTGTGCGGATGGAACGTGGCGACTTGCCGATGGGACGCCACGTGGACTGGATAAACCTGTGTGCAACCCCGACTTGGGTTTTTGTCGGAACTCTGTCGTGCTATCGAATGTTCGCAGCAGTGTCGGCGCGGCTTAAATTCCCGGCATCAAAGCTCCACCGGCTTTCAGGCAGACCAGCTCAGGGTTGAAATCACTCGCTCAGCGGAGGAGAACACGCTGGGCTGCGGCACGCCTAGCCTCGGACTGGAGAGTCATGTGATCATTTGAAGACGAGAGTCTCCCTGACACACTTGTCAAGTGGTTTTTTGTTGTTGTTGTTGTTTTTTTATGAAGAGCTCAGCAGGCCACTCACCGACACTATGAACACAGAATTTAAAAAAAAACAAAAAAACACACAGGATGATTTGAGGGCTCTAACCTGAAAGCCACACAATCCAGCAGCAGGCGGATTGGGCACATGTCACTCAGCACCCTGCTGACAAACACAAGCGGTGTTTATGTAGCGCGCAGGCCTTTGGTGACAAAGCAGCCCCGACTGTTGTGTTGACGCCTTCAGAGGCTCCTCCATGTGATGATAAGCTCCTGAAAGCCCGGGATAAACAAGGTTACATCGCAGACGCATTCACCCAGCGCTGGTAGGGATTTCAAAAGTAAACCCCCTCTTAAATGATTGAAGCCTTCCTGAAGCCACTCGAGGCCCATGAATGATACGTTTAATTAATACATTTAAACTGTGTGTGGTTGAGACACCCGGCGGGTGACACAGGTGTGGTTTTCAATCTGACAGCACTGGCAGCATCAAGAGAGCATAAATGATCACCTCCGCTCAAAAGCTCCACACGGTAAACAACGCGACGGGTCGTTTATCACTTCCTTCTCATAATTCCCTCATTGGAGAGATGACTGGAGCCGTCAATGCACCAAATCATGTTTTAGTTTGCAGTTTGCTAATGTGGCACCTCCGGGGTTCTAAACTTAACTAAACAAAGCACAACAAGTCGATGTGTTTATGCTGACGATACGGTTTACTTCTTTGTTTTTTTAAAGCGATATTGGCGGATAAACAATTTGAACAAATAGTCAAATCTTCTTGGTCAGTGCCAAACAACTCTTTATGCACTCATTTCGTTGTTCATATCACAAACAGGAGTCTCATAAACAAACAAACAAACAAAAAAACAAACCTCATGATATTGTTTATGGTTTAAACAAAATCACATACTTGACTTTTGATGTTGAGATGAAAAGAGAAACTGCAACACAAGCATATCTGGTGTCGTCTCTCCGTTGCCTTTGACTTGGCAGAGACATAAAGTATGAGAAATCGTGCAACGGGGAGATGTTAAAGCTCCATCAATCATACATGACCACCCAATCTACATACCCCGCGCGGTTTTCACGCGAACACGAGATCATAACTGGGCCAGCTTTAACGAGGCCATCCCATCGCACCATTTTCAGTTTGTGGAGAATGAGCTGGAGTGCAATGTCAAATATTCACAGTAGCATATGAAAACACGATTGACATTCTCTTGTGCCGGCGTTGTGCACATCATGGGAAAGTGTCAGACTTTCACAGCTCGCTCTCCTGTCATGTTGCATTTTTAAACATCATGCAGCAAACAAATCACCTTCCTGAATGCTGATAAGGCGGCACAATATCAGCTGCATGCTTATTAGCAGCGTTACATTGGCTGTCCAGGGCTTTGGCTCTGAGCGACGAGCCGCCTGGCACATTATGAGGAAAGTTATTAATCGTTAAACGATATCTCAATTAGAATTGATTTCTCTTAAAAAGAAAAAGAAAAGAAATGTAAAAATACACATTTAAATGAAATGTGATGTGTGACATGCTGACTTCAGGGCATCGACTCTCCCCATTACTGTATGTGCCACTTCGGTTTGGAGCTGAGAGAGCTGCAGATTTCACTGCAGCTGATGACACCAGTTGTCACTGACTTCACTCGTCAAGCTCCGTGTCTCTGATGGGATGTCAGATTTTGCTCACCAAAAATAAATCCCTCCACTGATGGCAGTATTTATTTTTTTTCAATATAATCACTCAATGTCAATCACAAATAGACAAACCAGATCAAAACGACATGAATAAGAAAACAAAGATCACTCAGTGATGACAACAACACAATACAATATACAATCACATTTTTTTAGCGAGTAAAAAAAAAAGTGACTGTGCTGCAGGGTGCTCTCGTCTAAGAGAGACAAAGATTGATTCTGGACTATGGATTTTATTGTGTGGCCTTTGCAAAGTCTCTCTCTGTGTATGTGCAGCGTTTGTCTGAATACCACAATTTGGTCATGCAATCTGAAGACGCACTCTTTAGTTTAGAGACGCTGCGGGTGACTCACGTCTGTTGCCTTTACAGAATCAACAGTAGGCAACTAGTGTACAGAAAAAAACCTCTCAAAACAGGCAATTTAGAAAATATATATCGCTTGGGATTTCAGTCCTGACATTCAAGGCCCTCCATAACCTCGCTCCTCCATACCTCACTGACCTCCTCTACATTCACACGCTCAGATCTGTCTCCTCTCAGTCTCACTGTCCCTCCAGCCCACATGGTCACCATGGGGACCCGAGCCTTCAGCCGCTCAGCCCCCCACCTATGGAACTCCCTCCCACCCAACATAAGAGGCATTCAATCCCTGGACTCTTTTAAAACTCACCTAAAAACGACAAACCTATTCTTAAATATATTTCAGTGGATGTATTGTTTTGTTCTAACTAATATGTTTTTACTTGCTTTTAACTGCAATTTTAACACGGGATGTAAAGTGACCTTGGGTGTGTGAAAGGCGCAAACAAATAAAATGTATTATTATTATCATCATTATTATTATTATTATTATTATTGGAAGACAAACAGAGGCTGGAGAGAGTGCGTGTGAGTAATTAGCATCTGCTTCAGCACCGTTATAGATATTCTAAACTGTGTTCAAGACCTTTCCTGGTTCAGCTTTCAGACCGTGGTCGGGAGACACAGGGGAGACTTTAACCTCTGCTCCAGGGCCGAAGCTGTCATCAGTGTCAGGGTTAACTCCCTTCACGTCACGGCAGTCGGGAAACAAAAGACGGGACTCAGCTTTGTACTTGAGGCCTGTAGCGTTTATCTGCGAGCAGCTTTCTGCATGACATTTACATTTACAGCTCCTCGTGGTTTTAGGCAGCGAGCTGTCCAGACGTCATTTGGACAGTCAATTTTTAGAAAAGACAGGCCGAAAAAATAGCGGATGTGTTGCTCAAAGCCTCTAAAATATGTGTATCATAATAATATATGTCCATTACTACTCATCGTTCAAATGCCGGGGCAGAGGGGAGGAATTTGGACGAATTTTCTTTCCAAGATGCTGAGGAATTATATCTGCAGAATCCACACAGGTGGGACTAATTCTATGGACCTATGATCGATCACATTTTTCATTTCTAAAATGTTGACCACGTTTGGATAACTGCACATCACAAATGCTTTTCATTGAAGAATAAAAATTTTATTTGCTGTGAAAATGCTGATTTTGATATAAGTTTTGACAATCATGCATGAGCCAAGGGAGGTGAGTCAGGTACAGGTACAGGAACAAGTGAAAACCATCACCAACGAAAAGAAGCTATTACCTTAAAAGAAAAAAGACAACTTTTTAACAAAGCAAGAAAGTGTATTAGATGCATCAGCAAAAATGTCAAGGAGAAAAGAAAAAATATTCCTGTCAAGAAGCAAAATCTACATGTCACAATGTAGTATTTAGTAGTCCAGAATGCATTAGAAAGCACCACTATCTCTATTGTTTTTTAATAGCAATACCAAAGCAACCTGGGCACACAGCATCTCTTAAAGGAGCCACACACTCTGATAACAACGGGTTCATCGTGACCGTTTGTTATCTTTTACGCATGGTAGACTATTTTTTACGTACGGTGGACTTTTGTCAAAGACTGAACCCTGCAGGCCGGCAGTGTTTGTCTTCCAATATGACTTCACGAAGTAGCGGTCAATTCGCTCTGTTCAGACCAGCAATAGCAGCGTTTTCCAAAAAAAAAAAAGGCCTTTCCCCCGTTTCCACAAAGACTACACATTTTCGGAAAGTTATAAGTTGGGAGGTATTTTTAGTGTGTCTGGGCACTGTTGTCAGGTAAACAGACACCCAGAACGCAATGAAAGTTTTACATTTTCACTGAAAGCATAAAGCGACTGCTGTCTGATGACTCTGTCAATAATATTTGTTAAATTCTGTTCTTTTCCCCGGTGACGGACAAGTAACCTGTCCAGGGTGGACCTCGCCTCTCTCTCATAGTCTGAAATAAAAACTGCGACAATAGGTTAGATAAGTCAAGGAATTGGGACAAAAACAGCAGCATAAACACAGAAAACAAGAAATGAAAACCACCTTGTTTGCCATATAAAAAATAAAAAAAAACCCTTAGGTGTGCTGTCTGAATAGATTTGGGCGGCTAATTTGCAGGATTACCAATTGGATCAGAAAACACTCTGTAACCAGGCAACACTGCTGCTGTTCATCAAATAAACTACTCTTCTATCAAAGAGAAACTCAGAGAAGGACCTTTGTGAGCAATCTTCCTGGTGAAACGCTGCACTCATTGTTACCCACCCGGTGTGTCCTTTATAAAGAATGCAACATGCTGGTTTGATATCGACGCCTGACTGACACTTCAAACCCCCCATACGTTATGATTAAAAGTAATTAGCTCATTAGCTGTCGTTCATCAGCTGGAGGGTACAACAAGAAGAAAAAAACAGGAGAAAACTCTGGCTCGCTGTGACCAAGATTTAAATCTTTGCTGTCTCGCATGTAGTGGCGTCCTGCGGAGACGGTTAAAAATAGAGTGACAGAGACAGAAATTGGTTTATTTTTGCAGAAAAGGAACGTAAAACAGGCAAAGCAAGAAAGATTTGACAAGCCTTTTGGCGTTTGTAGCTCCAGTCGTCTCATGCCCATTACTCATTGCTAATCTCAAAAGTTATGTTGGTTCTTTTCTAATGACCCCCTTGGAGCGATTATTTGTTACATCGCTTATCGAATTGCTCTCACTTGAAACCCAGAAAGTAGTGTGCCGATTCCCGTGTGCTTTCACTGCTGTGACTGATCACAGCATCCACATGAACATGTCCAGAGAGAGAGACAGACGATGGCACTCACATCCACGAGCACAGACAATCTGCAGTGGCCAGAAAACCCACGTACCCAGAGAAAACACATGCATGCACAGGCAGGACATGCAGCCTTTATACACGAAGGTGGACTCAAACCAGGGACTCTTGTTATCAGAAAAGAATAGGAACCAACAGGGATTCAATATTAAAGAATGATATTAATGCAATAAGCAGAAATTGATCATTAACTTTTAACTTCAAGTAGTTAATTGAACTGTTCAATGAAATAAAATGGATATTCTACTTATTGGGCCTTTTTGATGTGGACTCTGTGGCTCTGTTTAGATGACAATATTTTCAAGTGGAAAACATGTTTCCATGACAACTGGAAATGCAACTTTCCGAAAACACCTCGTCTCCGTCTCGTTAAACAGCACCGACTTGAGGCCTGGCCTTCTCACTGCATCGTTTCCAGCATACCTGCCGTTTCTGTGAAAACCTTGCCGTCCAAACACAAAACTTTTCGGAAACGAAAACGCAAATACAATGCCTTTTTACTTCAGATGTTCTGTAAACGGAACCTGAGTCAGCTACAATCGAATATGAATGGTGAAAGAAAGAAAAAAAAAAAAAAAAAACTCATGTTGTATGAGTCAATTCATTATATAAGCGGGAGCAAAGTGAACAAGAGCAAGGTAAATGTCATGTTTCTAAATTGGAATCCAATTGCTTCCTGGTTTTAATATGCACACAAGTGCAGGAATTACACGCTTACAAGTCAGCGACAAACCAACCTTTCCGATCCATTTAAAGACCGCGCGAGGGAAAGTGAAAGAAGAATTTGTTCCATTACTTTGACAGCTCCATTTCATCGTGCATTTCCCTGCGCCCACTTAATTGTCACCTCTTTGTGTTCAAATGCAATTATGATTTCATCTGTACCGTTATGGGCCCAATCATGCAGACGCTAAATGAGAACAAGTGCGCGGGGGCTTCTGTGGATTCCAGCTGGTTCCTGTGCGGGCACAGAAACTGGGCCGGAGGGTTGCAGCGTCTGCTCCCTCACAGCCACCCGGAGCAGTCGGAGAGGTGAGGAGGGGCAGGATTTCCCCCCGGTGGTGCCTGTCGCCTGCAGCCAGCAGCGAACAACGTGTATTAAAGTCTCAGCAAATCACCTCTCATTGCATCAAGTCGCAACACTTATTGCCTATTGATATATCTCACCTGCAGGGAGAATCTCATCTTTATGAACGCGTGCTGAGATCAGTCTGGTCAGTTAAAGCCAGGAAGGTAGTTTGGTCAATATATGCAAGTGCGTGTGAGCCATATGCATATACCACTGACATAAAAGAAGACAGCACATCTGAGAGAGTGCGAGTCCCCTTTCAATGTCTGTACATTTTACTGCAGTAAAAGTCCGGAACCCTTCTACTGCACGTGAAAATATGCATGGACAAAATGATGATAGTCCCATAACATAATAGCCATAACAATATAGCGGAACACAATCCATGGATATTTGTTAGGCCATTGTGAAGCTCATCGTGTGGGCTTTATATCGGCACTCCATCACAAAAAATTTTATTCCATCGTTTCATTCTGCCGGGTTCCTCTGAAAGCTAAAGGTGTGTAATATATCTAAGCTCCTATTGAAAATCCATTTCGTATATGGTATACAAATGTATGCACAGCAGGGCACGTTTATTTGTATAGCACCGCTCAAAGTCCCTCACAAAGGCAAAGAAATACACAAAATCCCATTAAAAATCATAAAAATAACACATCAAGAAAATAAAAGCTAATTTAACAGACAAAAGGTAATTAAAATAGGAGAATAAATAGTAATTGAAGCTCGCCAAAAATGCATTTAGAAAAGGGTAATGTCTTCAAATCAGGAGAATGCTGCAGTGAACAATACTGTTCACTGCAGCAACAGTTTGAGTAGACCTCAGATGCTCGGGAAGTTTCTTACCCAAGTGAGAATCTTAGAAACTAAATGGTACTTCATTCTGTTTGGTTCCTGGAACGCACAGTAGTGCACACCCCCACACCACACCAGCCGGTGCAGGACTATGTGGTAGCGCAGAAAGGATCAAATAAATAATAGCATTTAAATAGCAATCCTTGTGAAATACTTTAACTTTAAAAAGCTTGGTAAATGTGTGTCGTCAGCAACCTTCACAGCTCTTCCACGTTTTCCACCACTTTATCATTATTATTTATTTGGGAACATCCATTCATCTTCATTACAGTTGTTTCATATTCACTTCTCAGAATGTGAGTTTATAAAAAATAGATGAGTTACATACATAACTTATTCACAATTTCTTCTCACGTTTTCCAGGTCCGAGTTGAGGCGCGCCGCCTCTCCCAGCATGCCTCTCTCCTGCTGTGTAGAAACCTCCCCACTCTGCTTTCCTCACAAGCACATCTGGGCAAATCCACTCGAGCCCTTATACACAAGCAATAAGTAATCAAATCTTTTGCCGCACATTTAGTAAGGAGTCAGTAAATCAATAATAGCTGCGAACACACCCTATAAGTATTCACGTTAAAAACACATAACAATGAAATCAACACTCAGACAACAAACACAATAACATCAGAAGAATTAAAGCTGCCATTCTGGGATTTGGGACATAAACGCAAACATCCTCAACACTCCACCTGTCATCCCTCACAATGGTTTCCAGATGGTTCCTTTACCAGCTGAAATACGAGCGAAGCCGAGTGCTATGATCACTTATATATCAAACAGAGGACGGTGCAACATGGATGCACAAAGGAAAAAGAAGAAAGCCTGTGATGGATTAAACCCAAGATCAGTTTGTGACAGATGAGCAGGAGGCACGTGGAGACGAAAGGCCGTATAACACAATAAAAGAAAAACTCAGTGATACTGACAGGATGAGCAGGGGGAAACTGTGAAAAATCACCGATACAGAGAAGGCCCGGACGTGCACACGTTGCGCCGAGGACCTCGATCGGCATCGACCCGAGAGATGGAAATGAGGAGCAGCGCCGGCTGACGCATCTAACCGCTGTGAGTGATTATACACTCCAGGGTTGTCTTAATCGCATAGTTATACACAAACATCAATACGGTCTAATTGCGACGCTGATCGAGAAGACATGTGCAGGAAAACACTGATACAGACATAAAACTTCAGATGCACAGTAACGATCGCGCATGAGCCCATTATAGGTTGAAGCAGCAGGATCTCCCTGGTCCCACAGCACATGTCTGTCTGTGATACTGAGCTCGCTGTGGGAGCTCACTTCCTCATCGATGGCTTCTCCAGGAAATATTCTGTGCAACCTTTGAACGTGAAAGTCCTGCCACTCGCGGGAAGTTCATTTATCCGGTGGCAGGAGAGGAGGATAAGACTGTGTGATGAGCTTCTGGCAGCAGGTTGAAAGAGGAAAAAAAAAACCCTCTTAAAAACCGTTGTCATGGAGACAAAATGTCTTGGACATAGTGAGACGGTGCCGTTCCTCCTGAAGGAGTGAAAGCAAAAGGCCGCTTACCGAGCAGGCACTAACCATTAACACCTGGAAATAATGTTTTTTTTATTTTCTCCATCTCAAAAGAATTATGTCACTAACCGTCCTCAGAGACCCATAATCTCAACACACAAACTGCAACGCGGCCCACAACGGGAGCGGCTCTGCTGTCCTCACCTCCACTCTGCACAGCTCTCTGCTCATCTCGGTGGGGGTGGTGGTGGTGGTGGGGGGGGTTGGGGGCACACAGGAATACGTCCATGTTGTCAGCGTGCCGGTGAATGAAACACACCTGTAGACAGCCGAGCGTGTTCATACTTGCACCGAGGAAATGCATTAGGACGTGAGCGTGTGTAATCGATCCATAGCGTAAAGACGGCGTAAAACAAGGAGAATTATCCGTTTTTCAGGCGCCGCACATATCCATGCTCAGCAGACAAGTCCTACAAAATGTACCTCCAGTTGCACAAGAGCAACACTCACATTACCTGGTGTCGTAACTGCCAGGTTCGTTTGCACAAAGGCAGAGAGGTGAGAAAATGTGTTTGATGAACGCATTGTGGTGGTAAACAAAGCCACTCGGGGGCCCTGGACTGGTAAACTTTCACTGAATGTGTTAAGAAAAAGGGATCTGTAGTTACAGCTCCCCAAGTCTTTTTTTAATGAGGTTTAGAAAGACTGTAAATACTCATACTTGTAGAATTGGGAGTCTCTCTCTCTCTCCACTCCTCTATCAGCAGGGCTCATGCGCCACTGATCCTCAGACGTACCTGCAGGCCATCATCTCTTAAACCCCAGACTCCAACCGATGTGTCGTCAGATTGTTTGTGTCAGCTGATCTGGCAGATAGACGCTTATGGTCTTTGTGGTTTTGCTAAAAATCGCACCTGTGTGCATTGTTTAATGCCCGTCTTCCGTTGTTGTGTTTCGTGAGGGAGGTGCTAAATGTGTGAGCCACATTGTTCACATTATTGTAAGTCTCTGCAGCACAGCATCACCCCGAGATGATGTCGGGAACTTGACATACAAACTTGACTTACAGTGTTCGTAGAATAGAAATAAAACATCTACAACTGCACAAACTCTCCCAGTCTTTCAACAGAGACAAACTCATAAAGAAGAAAGAAGAAGAACTTATACTTTATTAAGCCCCTAGGGAAATTCCTTTTTTCTGCGTTTACCTATCTTATTTCTAGGATGAGGTGGATAGCCACACTATGGAACTTTGGGGAACTGATGGGAGCCCAGGGACCCACAGTGGTGACCTGTTCCCTGTCAAATTTAAACCTGGGAACTTTGATCCTAAGTCCCCCCCCCCCGACGCACTGATCGAACAGATGATTTGCATAACGTTGATCGTTTTGATGCAAGCAAGGATGAGGATTAGAGTGAGTTTCACAAGAGCCTTTATTGAAACGAGTGGTTCAGAGTATCTCTGAAACTGCAGCTTTTGTGGGTGGCTTCCTGTCTATACTGATCGGTGTCTATCAAGAGTCATCCAAGGAGGAAAAAAAAGAGGTGAAATTGCTACAGGGTCATAATGGGAAATGGCTCAATGATACATACAGAAAGAAAAGGGGGACTCTAGTGGTTTAAATGAAGACTGTAGATTTGTTACAAATTAGTACAAAAGGTACTATATAATAAAAAGTTATAAATATGCAGCGTACCCTATTTTCTGAAGCATTGACAATCGGTACGTGAAAACCCGAGCTGGACCACAGAGCAATGAAAGAAGGACTTCTGGTCTAATGAATAACCAAGAGGAAACACAACCAAGGATCTCCTACTGGAGAGGTCTGACACTATTACACTCGTAGATCTCCTTGTCAAACGGACGGTAACACAGCCATGCTGTTTTTCTGAAGGTTATTGAAGTTATTCGGGGGAATAGCGGAGCGTCGATAACTATACAATTAGGCCGGTTGAGAGAAAGGGCCAAGGTAATGCACCGCATTTGTAAGCACAGAAACATTCCTCCCTGACAGCATTAATTTGTGCCTCTCCATTGATTTCCTGTCATTCAGCTTTTTCGGGAAAGAGGACAACATGACCTCTGTCAATCTAAATTCTGGAAAGTCTGCTATCTGTCATACGCAGAAGCACTTTAGTTCCGTTTGAGAACAAAGAATTGCCACTGACAGACAGGGTCACGAATACAATAAATGCTTCTGTAAATTTTCGACTGAACAAACGTATCAGCAAACAATGTGCCAACTGTCTTCGGGGGTCATCTTACATAATCAGGTCTGAATACACAATTGGTATCACGTCTTCTTCCGATGTGCATGATTTCAGACCTCCTCATAATCCCCGACAGCCTGCTGCCTTCTTCATGCCCGGTGCTGTGAATGATTTAACATATGCCCAGTCATGTCCCAAAGCGGAAGAGGAAAGGAGCAAAATGCAAGTTTCATTACATTTGTGCTGAGCTGTAGGCAAGTAATTACACTCAGGCACCGGCGGATTTTACTTCCTCCTTTGGAACGCCGGCTGAATGACCCGGGTTCTGCACCTACTCAGCAAAAAATCTTTTATTATGGAGACCCTACGGTGCCATGAATAAAAGTAATTCTTTTGACTGAAAGTATATTAAAAGGGTTTTATTGTCAAGTAAGTCGAAGTCACCAGGTAGCAGAGGGCAAACAGGAGCCGGTCAGATTCTGTCTGAGGGACGATGTGGAGTCGTGCCTCTGCTTCTCAACGAGATCGACAACGTCAAACTTCTCAGGAGGGAAGCATTGTCTGATATCAACACATCCTATATGGGAGAAGACCAGACTGCAGAGAACTTCACTGTGGTGAAGATCAGAGGTGAAAAAGCTGCGATTTGATGCAGCGGGGGAGGACAGCAGCCTTGCCCCCCGCAATCATAATGGACAAAACAAATCAGGAGGTCAAACTCATTTTAGTTCACAGGCCACATACAGGCCTTCATCTTGAGTTGGCCGTACAGGTAAAATAGTGCCAAAGCAACCTTTAAATTTACACTCTAAAGGTTTTCTTTGTTGTGGCAGAGACTATATGTTTGAAAAAGTCCAAATCACAAAACAATGTGACAATATCAATATCTAAATGATGCAGAAATACAGTGAAATGTCCCCAAAATATTTTAACTGCTGCATTTTGCAGACTTTAGCATGCATGTTTTCACAAACTCACCCTGACAGCATGGCTTTAATGCTAAATGCTCACCTGCAATGAGGCAGCTATCCTTCCTGGCAGCATCACAGACATCTCAACATGGACCTCAGTGCTGTGTTGTGTCCACTCTGGGTTAAAAATGCAATGCTTTCTCTGCAATTTTTACACTACATCTGGTGATACCTGCATTTGCTGGCATGATGATAGTCTTTTTGTTTTTTGGGTTTTTGATAACATTCCGACATGACATTTAGAAACAGAGACTTTCTACAGCTGTTGCAGCAAAATACATTTGAGTTCCTCTTCTACAAAGATGACAAACGGCTCCAGGTTCCATGTTTCTGGGATATTTCCTCTGGACTTTCATTGGGGGGGAACTACAAAATTCAATGACAATGACTTTCTTCCCGTTGTGACTTTCCAGTGAGTCATTTCGACCGACACACGGCCCTGCTCAGGCCTCGTATGCATTCCAATTGTCCGGGGATGAATTTGGTCAGTAAATTCGACTTAAATACCGAGTTTCACCCCATTCAAAGGGGATTACTGTTCCAGAGTGAGCTCGGTAATGAAATATTTGACATGCTCCACAGTAACCAAACTCATCAATCCTGACGGCATTTTAGCCACTGACAAATGGCCGCATGTCAGCTGTAATTGGTCGGGGGATTTTAGGGGAAGTTATTTAACTTACAGCACCAGCGGTTGCCGACGTCGACCCAGTTTCGATGTGGAGAACAGTGGGCGATAACAAAAGAGTGGGACGCTGGAAATGCAAGTTTTCACAGCGCAAGTGGGGGGAAAAAAACTTCACATTAGCTCTGGGTGAGTTTTGAATCGCTGATCGGTAA
Organism: Lipophrys pholis; assembly: GCF_963383615.2. Classification (NCBI taxonomy): domain Eukaryota; kingdom Metazoa; phylum Chordata; class Actinopteri; order Blenniiformes; family Blenniidae; genus Lipophrys; species Lipophrys pholis. The sequence goes on along the minus strand of NC_137647.1, from coordinate 19,457,005 downwards.
ATGTGATATTAAAATCATCCATCTCTTCTCGATAAGAGACCTGTCAAATGAAAAATCTGTTTAGTCCATGCAGATGTACCACACCACTGGCACACAGGGAAACTCAACAAATCATAGAGGGCATCTTGGTGGTATTAATAATAATAATAATAATAATAATAATCTAAAACAGGGAACAAAGAGGGGAATTTGAAAGGCATACAGATTTTTTGCTGGGATCCGATTTTAAAAACAATTTTGCGTGATCATTGCACACGTGACCTGCCGTGTGAACGTGATCGAACCGGATGTTTTGGGGCGCCAGAGCGCATGCGCAGGAGACGAGGTGCTGGAGCAGCTGGTGCATTCACACAGATCAGTTTGATGTGGACACGACAAAAAACAATCAGAATATGTTTCCACTTAACTTGAAGTTAAAGCATTTAAAAGATTAATGGAATATGCAATCCACTGTGCAAAATTTACTTTTCTAAAAGTGTTTTCCTTTTTTTCACAACCAGTTCACTACGCTACACAAAGCACAACGTAATTTGTTTGTTCAAATGTATATTTCTATGCAATTCAAGGATGTGGGAAGGGAAAAAATGCTTGATTATTATAGTGTTACATTTTCTGTACTGATTCACATAAAAATGATGTTTAGATCAGAGCTGTCAAACACAATTTTTGAAGGGCCACATACAGTCAAGTTACATCTTGAATGGGTCCGCCCGGACAATTAGTGCCATAATAACCTTTAGCTTTGAACTTGTGATGCAGAGTATGCATAATATACATTTATTTTTACAGCACCAACCTATGAGCTCCTAAAATGGCTGCAATCTTAATATAAAGCAGATTTTAATTAAACCTTCTGGTGCAAAATACAGTGAAATGTCCCAAAAAATATTTCTAATTAAGTCTTTAGTTGCTTGTGTGCCAAATGTGGATTTTCTATGGAAGAAATATCTTAGGATATATTATATTAATTCCAACAAACAATGAAGAAGGCATATATATTATTCTTCAAAAAAGATGGGTGGAATAAAAATACCTGTGTTTCTACTTTGCTAAAATAAGACTTGCTTTCAATATCACAATGCGTATGCCCTATATGAAACCACTAATCCTGCAGGATGATATATCTACTATTATCACATTATGGCCAAGTAATGATGTTCCAACTCAACCTCTTGATGCAACAAGGTTACAATATGTGAGTTGTTGAAGGAGCTTGTTCATTGAATCCGAAATGCCAAACAATGACAGAGGTGGTCAGGAGTGGTGCTCATCCGCCCATGGTTAGTGCCCTCAATAGAAGCGGCCATCGATCAATTTTATCCTGGACAGTACCAATTACTGAATTTGTACTGCATCTGAATAAATGGAGGCTGATGATACCAGTAATGACTAGCTTAATTACCTTTGGAGATTTAAGGACTGAAGAATGAAATAAATTAAAAAATGTAAGCGGTGGATGCCTTTGAAATAAAATCAGTCAATTGAGGCTGAAAACCTTGATTAGAAGAGGTGTTCTGTTTCGATTTGTCAGTCAGAATATAGGATAAAAACAGGCTTGCTTGAAAGTCTATTAGTGTGAATGAGATGCGAGAGTTATGCGGCTTTCGGCTGGTAAGCGAGAATTGGCAGGTCGTGGCCACAGTGACAACAATGAGTGGTGCTTTGAGTTACTGCTCTCAGATGTGATACAATTAAAAAGGTGTGAAGCCGTCATGCACGTGGAAAACTAAACTGTGGCACAGAGGGACAAAGTTGCCATGTCTGAGGTGGAACAGTACAGAAGCGAAGGCAAACATATTGGAGGTACACAGATGTGGAGAGCACAGGTCAGACGGCTGGTGAGAGACTAATTATAGCAGAGTGATTTGGACTAATAGGCTCTGAGCCTTTGCACTGAGGTCAAGTCCTCTGAGGACTGAACGATGATCAGTTCAGATCATACGTCTCCCTGCAGGCGCGCCCCCGCCTCCACTAATATTACGCAAATGCTTCCCATATTGCATCCCTCACTCATCCATCACTTCTATCCCTTCTCCTGTCCTGTCTCTCAAAAGTCTCGTTTCCCAGTATTTCCCTGCCGTCTCTCCGTTTCTTCTTTGGGTTGCCTCTCGCACCCAGTGGCTGTTGAATTATTGATGGGATGTTGAACTGGTGCGATTTCTCCTGCTGTGGACTTGTTTGTTGAACTGGGTTTGTGTTGGTTTCTCTTTCCATTGTCACGCTGTACCTGTGTGTGTGAATGTAAGTGTGCAATTGTGTCGGGCTAATCAAATCTGCTGGTGAATCGCTGCAAGACTCTCTAATCAGGGAGCATTTGTTCTAGGCCATCATTGCAGAAGCCTATAAAGAGCCAACACACAAACACATATATATATAATTAGTGCTGTCAATCGATTAAAAAAAGTTAACTAATTAATTGCACAATTTTATGTAATCAATTGTGATTAATCGCATTGTTTTTATACTGAAGACAGAAGCTTGTAATGGATATTTATTCAGAGAAAACCATGGGATTAATATCAACTCAGCACACAGAGACTATATTTAAAATCAGATTATCAGATTATTTTTATAACCTTTTTTTACTCCTTTTAACTTTCCGTGAAACTGCTTCCCTCCAAGATTATCAAAATAATAAAAACATTAGTAAATTAATTAATAAACATTGAACATAAGTCTGGGTTTTGTTCGAGTGCAGGTCCACCACTTTGTGAATTTGAATATTTCTAGAAACAAAGTTGTGAACTTATTACATGAACAAAGTGGATATATACATATATATATATGTATATATATATATATATATATATATATATATAGTCGGCCTTTTGTTAGTCATGTGAGTCATAAAGGGGGAGGACAACAGCATGATTTATGCCATGAATATCAAAGCCTTTTTATTCCCTTAGGCCTGGCTGATATGAAAAAATAAACACGTCATGACCGCATTTTTTTCCTAAGCGTGGACTGATCACCAAACATTGTTCATTTCAGTTTCCTTTATTAAAACCATACACCTTTGTCCAGTAACTACAGCTCCATCTTCAAGCCCAGGAGGAAAAACACAGGGAGCAGCTGAGCAGCAGCACTGCAATGGCTCTTGAAATGATGGCTACATCCGCCTTTCCTACGAAATGTCAACAACCCTGCAATATCCTCCCACAGCGCTACATCATGCCATGATAATCACGCCTGCCCGTCTCTAGGAGAACAGTGACCTCCGACGCTACCGTTTTGACTCCAGAGGACAAATTTGACTGACGGTGCTGTTTGATGAAAAAAAACAACAACAAAATAGCACATTTCTTGACCTTTGAGAAAAAAAAAAGCAAGCGTCTAATCAATACAAAAGATTTTCCTGCTCTGGCTGGTGCACATGATATCAGTCAATTAAATCATATGTGGGCCAGGTTTTGAACCGGGAGCACAATTAGTGGAGAGGAATTTTTTTATTTCTTTTTATTGTTATACAGTCTTGAGTGATGGATCAGATTACTCTTTTAGTTGAAATGCCTGTCAGTGTTTTTTCTCACTACACAGCTTTAAAATCAGGAACTTTGAGTAACGAGTGGTAAATAAACTGTATTCAATAGTGTCATGGTTGAGTTTGACAGATAATTACTCCTCTGTTAAACATTTAAAAAGCAGGTTTTCCACCACAAAACAAATTGTGCTACTTACTCATCATTTAAATGATCCATCACAGAGATTTAAGCTTTGGTTTATCTTTGTCTTGGACATATTTCTACCTTTTTTTGACATTCAGTTTGGTGAAATTGGTCAATTGCTTGCTGTCTTAGGAAGAGGAATTGTTTGAGTGATATGACAGAGCAATCCCGCTAGAAGTAGAGTTTTCTCCTCATTAAGGGACAGCTATGATGTGCAACTCCGCTCGGGTAAAGTGTGATTTAAATAATCAATCAAACAAACAAACAACCAACCAACCAACCAATCAATCAATAAATGGCCTTTCTAACACGTTCTGATGCTTCAAGGCCCAGCTTAGACAATGTTTTTTTTTTAAAGTGAAAATTAAAAACTGTTGCTCCATTTCAGGTCCATTTCCACAACAATGTGGTTGGACACACTAAAAACATAACTTTTGAAAAACACTCCGTCTCCGTAGAAACGGGGTATAACACAACTTTTGAGAGTCAACGGAACAAAAATCCAACTTGGTCGTCCGTCCAAACTGATGTCCGTGTACTCGCCATTGTTTATGATTAGAGCATATTTGTTGCATGCGTGCATGTGGTTTCAATACAAAATAAACAACAGCACCAACTCCTGGCCTGAAAACACCAAAAACTCTGCATTTTCACTTGAAACATTGTTGTGTAACCGGGGATTGAAACCATACTTCTACAAGATTAGCTGTTTATCAAATGAGTGTTTGTATTGTTGTGTTTACTGAATGCACACAGATGAGATGTTTTTCTACTTCCAAGTTGCAAAAGGTAGGATCTCCACGTTTAGGATTAAAATACATTCGTTTGTACTGCAGAATGAAGTTGATGTTGGTTTGCGCTAAGTAATACAAATAGAGGACAACTGCTCTGTGCTAATTTTTGAAAATAGATTGGCACATTGACGAGTCGGGAAAATAATAATCAGAGCGGTTATCTGACTTCCAGAGTGAAGAAGTACTTTGTTCTATCTCGTCTATGAAATTCATGTACAGACCTCTTGAAGACTGGTGAAACTGCAGTCACATGTCGACTTGTTTCTGTTGAACAGTGACCACTTAAAAAGCCCCTACTGCACCAATGTAACCCCCACTGGGGATTTGGCAGAAAGCGTGAGCGACTAATTTAGTGAACTGTATGAAAGTCCTCAGTCAGTCTCCAGATCCCAGTCAAAGAGGGGTCCAAAGTCCCTGGGAAACGCTATAATTAACAAGGCAGCAAAAAAAATTGCCAACCCTGATGCAGTTTCCACAGTTGCATTAAAACATGCTACATTTGCCTCACTTAGAGAAACTCTTAATTCCCTCTGTGGATAAATAAAGCTTCTCCCTGGATAATTATAACACCACACTGTGCAAAATATAGCCACTTCCTACCATCAAAGCAGTTTGAGGGTTTAATGAAGAGTTTATGCTCAAAGTACTCATTTGTACTCTAAGAACACCCCACACAAAGTAACTTAATATATTCAGTTAGGCAAGCACCCGTCTCACACAGGAGACTTCCCTCTCTGGCATCTCATTTCACAACCAATCTAACCCGTCGTCACCTTCAGAAATGCATCCAAAGCTCCTGCGAAATCTCGACATGACTTGTTTTTATGGGTTAAGCACTTCAAATGCATATGGGGGAAAAGAAAAAAAAGTTTTTGTTTTTTTCAGAGGACGCTCCAGGAGATCCAAGCTTGAAAGAGACCTGGAGATATGATGAAACTCCACGGAGCAGTTTTCCCTTCAGCAACCAGCAACAAGTTAATTACTTGGCTGAAGACAAGGGAACATAAGTACTGGGAGTTGTAGCCGGTACCGTAAGCCATTTCTGGAGTAGGGGGAGTTACATGAGGAGCCACACTGAGCTGCCTAAAGACACTCAACGTCCACTTTATCTATACGCCTGTTCATTTTCTCGTTAACACAAATAGCTTATCTGCCGATTACATGCAGGGACTCAATCGAGTTGGTCAAGTAGACGTGGATGAAACTCACTGCTGGTACGGAAACGTCAGAAACAATGAAAACAATGTAGTGAGCATGCCGTGCAAGTTGGCGGTGTTGTTCATTTTTGAAATGAAACCACACATACATACACTGACATTCGTATGGACACACAACAAATTGTTATTACGATGACTCACTTATTGTTGCTATTGTCCATGTCCAGGAATGTTTACTATGGCCATATTGCGCATGCGCAGTAGCAGCTTTTCACTAAGGTTTTTCCCCCGTTTCCACGTAAATGGAGCATTTTCTAAAATTTCCACCGTGGAGGCCAGTTTCTAAAAGTTGCAGTTGCATTTTCACCGGTTGTCGTGTAAACGGACACCCAAAATGCAATGAAATTTCTCACGTAATGGGGGCCTGAGGTTACAGTTCACACAATATTGACAAAGCTGGATAATAGAAGTTTGGAAAAATGATGCCTGGTCTCGTGTGTCTTGATCTCTGCCGCCGCATTCCGACGGTCCGCTCAGAATTTTGTCAAATCATGAAAACAATGGTAAATGTAGGTAGAGCATTTTCTTTGCCCACTTTGGTCTTCTTTTTACAATGGTCGCCAGATCATTTTGAAATCTGAGACACCTCTTTCACATGTTTCACGGAGGCAGCAACACCACCTATTGACTTGTCAGTATCCAGCTCCTACAAAAAGCACCTATCCCATTCTGTCCGAGCTCGCGTTGAGATCGCGTCCCACCTTGTGATGTTGGAGCATGAATGAATTATGACCACAGTGAACCATCTTCTCAAGGATACTTCAGCAGGATAACGCACCATCATTAGGTTCAAATCTTCTCAAAGTGGTTTCTTGAACTTCTATTCACTGAGGTCCTTCGACCTTCACCGTCATCAGGTCTCAATGCAACAGAGAACCTTGTGGAACTACTGCAGAACCTTGACGCAAATGTCCAAACAAATCAGCAGCCACTGCACGATGTGATCACCTCAATAAGGACCAAAACCCTTGAAGGGTGTTTCCAGCACCTAATAAAAAAACGCAGCGAGTCTAAAGTTAGTGTTTCACAGGCTTGTAAGAGCCACCATCATCTGTTTTCTATTGTAAATAAAGTGAGGTGGCATCTTCGGCGTTATAACAAATTCAGTGGGATCTATTGAGCTGTGACCCGGCTCACAATTGTTCCATTTGCTACAACACAGACCTTCACCCTATTATGTGACTGCTGCAGAAAAAAGAAAAAGCAGAACCCTTTTAGTCATAATTGTTATTCAATCATTCGTCATCAAATCTTACTATTTCTCGCCTGCAGTTAGAGCTGTTAATAATCTGTGGAAGGATTCCATATTGCCGAATTACTAATGATTTAACTAAAAACGTTGCCAAAAAAACCAAAAATCTGCCTGCAATGTGGTAGCTGAGCGTGCAGACACCAAAAGACTTGTTATTCTCCTTTTATTGTTTGAGAAAATAGCTTTTCCTCCAGCTTTTCCATTGCGAGCATCCGTTTAAGATTTGGTGATAAGCTGCGGCACTTTGCATATTGTCTGTGAAGTGAAGAGTGTCACGGAGGAGCGAGTGTGGGAGGAAGGTGTGAATGGGATCCCGATCACAGCTGCACTTAGAAAACCGTCTGATGCTGGAATCCCTGCGGAAACACACCAGTGTGGGTTTGTTAGAGAGTAGGTCAGTGTATTTTGACTTGTATGATAAGAGTTGTAAGATATGAGACTAATCCAAACAGCACGGGACGTTTGCTGCGTGCTCGTTTTATGACGGGCCAAACCCAATTTTGTGTATTAGAAATAACCTGATGCAACCATTACAATGTCAGAGATCAATCAAAAATCAGTTTGGATTAAAAAATTAAGAACAAAATAACCAATAGAAGGTGAGACTAGCTGAATTTACCATGTCTAAAATGTCTCTAACTATTTTTAAAGGACAAAAGTGTTTCATCCACCCCTATATAATAGGTTGCATCCCTGTAATGTAGAAAATATTGGAAACATTTAATGAAATCTGCTGCCTCTGTCGTTAATATTCAGTTGTGTTATCTGGATATGGTGCAACTTGTACTTTGGAAGAACTTGTTGTTCGTTCTTAGGAATATGAATCAGGTCACTTTTACAAATCGGTTCACTTTAAACTATGCAGAACACGCCGTGATAGTTATCCTGCTCTCTGCAACATAACGCAGCCTCGGGACTACAACTCAATATTTCAAACACCAAAGATATGACCATTGATTTTTAGAAGGAAAAAAAAACCAATACACCTGATCCCTCTTTTAACTTTTAAAGAAAATTGAAGCTATTTGCTAAAATAGACACCTGTGTTTTTTTGTTTGTTGTTTTTTTTGTTGATATTGCCCCGTTCACATATTAATTATCTTTAATGACATAATATTTTTTATTGGATCAGTTGTGGCTTCTGAGTCCCAAGAACCACGACCAAAGAAACCGTTTTTCCTCTTTTAAATAAGTCTTAGTGCAGCTCTAACTTTTTAATTATATGCATTAGAATCTACCTGACGATTATTAATGTATGTCTATTGGGAGCCCGGCTTGTTTGTATTCTATTTGTTTTTTTGTCCGAGGCATCCTGCTCTTAAAAGGTTCTTATATTGCCAACTTAATGCTACTTTATTGCATTTATATCAAGCTTTTAAGTCTTGATTTCATTCAGCTTCTAAGTGCCTGACATTTTGCTCTTAGCAAGTTTTATGTTGGTGTTTTAATGGTCTTTTTTTACAGAACTGTTAATCTGACTTTAAGTCTACCAGAACACTCCACTGAGATCTGAGAGCGGCTGATTGTCTGGTTGTTCGGTCCTCTGGTCTGTTCGATTGATATCCTCTTCTGCTGCTGCACAACAAATCCATCTAAAGCTACAAATTAAGAATGCATCAATACCAATACCAGTATCGGGTCCGATACTGCACGACAAAGATGTAGGCGTTTCTTGTTTATTGAAGCAAAACTTTACTGTGTGTCTTCTTTCTTACACAGTTGCAGTAGAGAGATAATTATATTGGCACTGGGAAACAACAAATCTACCTAAAGATAGATATGAAGGACGCACCAATACTGATACCACCATCGGGTATCAGTATTGGTGCGGATACTAGATCTACTCGTAGTCGTCGAATGTCCCCGATACAACCCGGTGAGTATTACGCGATGTCAGCAATATCAGCAGCAGGTGTAAGTCAGCAGCATTTAATAAGTATTCATATCGGTTCTCGATATGGGCAAGTAGCCAAAGGTTAGTTTTTGTACTTGTACCCATCCTAAATAAAGTCACCTTGACCTTGAACCAGTTTGAGGCTACCAAAATAAGGTAAGCCGTATTTGTCTAACATCAACCAGCAAACACACTCGCTCAAAAGCGAGATATTCTCGATTACTTCATTGATAATACACACTTCAAGAGCACGTGGAGCTGCTGCTGATTTCTTGCCAACAAATGTGTTTATGTATGTAAATCCTCGGACATGACAAAATAGTGTGAAAAGTCAATACTCATCCGTGGAAAACTGAGAGAAGTCATAAAGGGAGGAGAGGGGCTGGTATAGAGGGTCAAGTTAGATTCCCGTCGGTTAATTTTAGTGGGCGGCAGTAAACCGTCATTAGCCGCATTAGTGAGTCTTGAGTCTTGTGTTTGCCTGCGCTGGTTTTTGCCTTTAAGCTGATTATACAATCGGCTTTTGGAGACACGTTTATTAATGCCAATAACGCTGTTTGGATTAGGGAGGAATCCAAATCATCTGCTGCATTCTGCTCTGTTTGCTGTACTGGAGACGACTCGGGAGCACAATAGTGGAATCTCTCTCCCTCTTTCTGGCTGGCTGCCGCTCGGCTTTCTGTATCAGAAGAGCGAGGTGTTCCACACACGAATAAGTCCACGCTGTCTGCAGCTTGTAACAGCGCTGCCGTTTTGTCAGGAGCAGAAAAATCACTTGACTCAACATGCGGGCGGAGAGGAAAGGGCGGGCGGCTGAAAGATTTCTTAGAATTCGTCAAACAGGAACATTACCAGAATGAAGCGATGCTCTTTTGACCCGACGCAAAATTCTGCTTTGTCTCGCTTCAGAGGTCAGAGGTCAGAGGTCAGAGGTCAGAGTCCACTGCATCACTGTAGGAGCTGGATGGGTACAGCCAATGTTTTGCTATTATATTTGTGTACCACAGATTATTCTGTTTAGGAATTGTTTACAAGGGTGTTTGGTCTGTGAAAATGGTTGGAAACAAAGGAAACAAACCGAAATCGAAAGGTGAAACTTGGTTAATTAGACCTCGCTGAGACGGCGCTGAATGGCTGATGAAGAGCGCCTGCGTGATTGTTCCGGTGCAGAGCCGTGCCTTTAACGCCCAATAATCATTTTTGTGTCAGAAAAGTCTTGCGTCGACACAGCAATGTTTTGAAAACAATGTCTGTTTGCACTGAAATGGCAGAACCCCTGAAAACAGTTCAGTGCAGTTTGATAGATTGTGTGATATGACACCACATTAAAAGGTTTATTGGCTATTTGAAAGTTACTGGTTTATTAGAAGTTACCCTGGGCAACACGAAGACAGTAAGATCTTTTGTTTGTTTGCTGAACAGTGTAGATAGGATGAAGTATTAAAAAAAAGTAATAATTGAGGTGATATTTGGATTGGTGGTTGTATTGGAGGTGATTTGCTCTTAGCATAACATTTTTTTTTTGAATGTTTGAAAGATTGAATTGGTAAAATTAATGACTATGCTCGATTAATTTGGGAGTGTTCAGTTAGGAAATGTGAAACATCACATTGACTATGTCACATCAGGCTTTGTTTATTTAATATTTTTTCTGTTAAAAGTTTTTTTTCACCTAATGCTAATGCTAATGATTCAGCTCCAGCTACGACGAACTTGGGACTGCCATGTTTGTAGCACGCTGCTCTGCAAGTTCCAACAACCCTGTTTCTAACCTTTTTTCTTTTTTTTTGAACCATTAAACTGGTCGATGCAGACATGGTTAAAATCAACCACCGGTCATGTCAAAATATATAAAACATTTGAATGGAACTGTGCTTGGTACAACAGATGGCTTCACGTCTGGTTGCGGTCAGTGCTGATGTCACACGATCTGGCAACAGACCGAGTGTAAAGCGGAGATCTGTATCAGCAAACCACCCAGAGCTGAGGTGAAGCCACCAACAGATTCACTGAGAGGAAGCTGGATCCTCACTGCTTTACGTGATGAACATCGGCACAAAAAAAAATAAAAACAATGTCAAATTAGTTTTAAAATGTTCTGCCACTTATCATCTTTCAATAGTCCAAATCATGCACAGCTCTTCCAAATCAGACTCAGTACTCATTGCATGCTTTAATTTAGTGGCATTATACGAGAAGAAACTGTGCTTCCTCAGCTCAGATGAATTGCTGTTAATAGTCTCCGTGACGCGGAGAACTCAGTTTATTTATTTTTCGATCTGTCCGATATGAAAAGAGACCTCCGGACGGAGGCGTGGACATTCCGAGCAGTGAGCTCATTTACATGCAGCCGTGGTTCAGACGGCTGAAAACAGGGAGCGCGGCTAAAATGTGTCTCGTAGATTTCAAAGCAGAGAGCAACTTTATACCGACAAGAGGACAAACCGGCTGCACTGAAGTTACAGGTAGAGTTTAGGCTTCAGCAGGTGGTCCGGCTTTCTCGTGTTTTTAACGCCGTGCTTCTTTTTATCTGACGGTGTGCGTTATGTTGACTGGGTGAGCAGTGCAGGCATCAAGTAGGAATATTGGAATAACATATTGTTGGGTTTTGAGAATAAGCCTTTCCATGCTTGCAGGAGGCCTTTCTGCACTGCAGATTTTAACACTCTAAAGATTTGGATGTTGATTTTGCTCATTCCAAATCACGTTTCCTTTTGCCGTTTCTTGAACTGATTTTTAGACTCAAAGACAAAAAAAGGGCTTCATCATGTTTTCAAAATATATAAATATTGCAATATTGTGTAAACGCAAAACTTTCCTAAAACAAAAATGCAAAAATAAATTTCACTTCAAATCTCATTGTGGAAACAGGTCCTCAGTCTGAAAACAAACATGTGCCTTAATTTCATCTGTTCATGGCACGTCTCTGACAATTATTATTGTTTTGCCTTTGTGAGCATTTTAATTCAACATTTTTGGCTTTGGCCCATGTAGTTCTGCTGGTTTTTCTGATTGGAAAACTTCAAACAATGACTAGAAATTATGTGATTTAGTCTTTTTTGCAACTTACAATGTATAATAATTGTACTTTGAGCCATGGGTTAATTACTTTTAATGCCGTCCAGTCCTCGAAATGTTGCCTCTCTTGGTCATACCCCATCAGACTGATTGACTACGGCTCACACTCTCCCAGACAGCACCTGCTATCACTCGGGAACCATAATGCATTTCTGCCTCGGGGCATATATCTTGAAGTTTACTGTGTCTCAGCTGTCTAACCAGGGAACATCCACCAAGGGCACTTAAATATGTGCATCTCTCAAACAATCTGAAGGTGTGGGGAAACAGTGAAAAGAGGCAGTGTTGCAACAGCACTTAAGAAAACAAAGGACTTGCTTTTTCAATTCCCTGTAAATATGGATGCAGCCACTCGTGTTGAATATTGCCTCACTGTCATTTCAGCAGCAAATCAGCTTCTGAAAATCCCTTTGCTCACCTACGGGTCGGCTTTTATGGTCTGCAAAGGCGGTGAATCACTAAATACCTGCAGGCACACACACATTTCCACGCAGACAAAATAAAAACGGGTCCCTGCTTTCGCTCACACACCAGCTCCTGCGGTCGCCGTTCACTAATAATCAGGACTCTGTGCAAACTCACACCAGGGTAATATGCCACCTCAATTTGGGAGCCGGGGCCCTGTTTACCTGCTCTTTTGTTGAGTTTACAACAGCAATGAAGCCCAGCTCGAAAGTGAAATTGTCGTTTTAGAACCAAGTGTGAATCTGAACACTGGACGACAGGATGTTTTGACCTGCTGGGTCCGTCAAAAACAATGAAAGCAGCGCAGCTGCACATAAATTAGACCTGAGGTCAAACTTAAAGTTAATCAGTTCAGTCACTAAATCTTTCAAAAGATTTTACTTTGGAAAAACATAGGAAAATTAATGAAACGCTGCAACATCTTGAGGAGCTCGAACTTGTTTTGTCGTCAACGCTTATTTGTGCAGCATCATTTGGATCATCACATGGTGACAAAATCTGTCACAATATGTGCAAACAGCCACAAAAACAACAACAAATAGTCATCACTGAAGTGGTATTGCTGTCACATTGTCCCGATTGAACGGTACAATAATCCCTTTTTTTTTTTGGACAATTCAATAGATTATATCTTTTCAGTGACATTTTGTATTGATTATGAGGGAACATTTTAGCTTAAGGCCCCCTGTAGATGACAACATCTCAAGTAAAGATGCAGCATTTTCAGATATTTGTTTCCACGGAGCGTTTTGATAATAAAAGTGCAGTTTGTGTGTGAACGGAGTCCCACAATGCAACAAAATGTGTCCACTTTCTCTTGAAAGCACCACATCCTCCACTCAAATTATACACTGGTTGAATCTAAATATATGTATATAAGAAATAAGTCCATTTTGACTTCACATCTACGTTATCCCCGAGAATGTCAATGAAATGATCTGGGAACAATTATATGTCGTGATGTACGTATTGACTGGTGACGAATGTCACCTCTTGAAATAGTTTCTCTAATGTCCATAGAAAATGACAAAAGGTGTTTCCTGTGTGTTGGATTTTAAAATGTCACCAGTCCACACTCACATACAATTGGATGAGAGTTTAGGTTTGGTGTCTCGAACAGCCAACCTTTTACTTTGGAAGTTGACCTGCTCTACCATCGGATCCACATTTTCCTCAACTGGAGGCAAACAATTCCACCAAGACCAACAACCCGTCCGTAACTGGCAGGGACAATGAGGAAGGTAAAGAAGTCTTGAGCGAAGCGGGAATTCCCTTTTGTAAAGACACAGACAACCTCCGTAACACCCACACATGGCATTCCCGCAGCGGACAAGACGGCTATTTATGCACTGTATGATTTATGTTCTTTATTATTAATATTTAATAAAGCCTCTCGGTCCTGAGGTTCGTGTATCAATTTAGTTTCTTCTCAGACTCTTTCAGGCACGGTGTGCATTCAAAGATAGTGAGGAGCAGTGAAGGTGGACAACGAAAACCTTCAAGTGTTTAACAGCTCACTTTCAATTATTTTACTTTTAGATTATTTCAATTCAATTCTGCCATCTTGAAGCACTTTTACAGAGAAAAAGCCGACAATTCCACATGAGCAAGTGGATGAGACGGTGGAAAGGAAAAAGTCCTTATTAACAGGAAGAAACCTGCAGAACGAGACTCGGAGGTGCAGAATCCTGCTGTTCTCGGGCGAGGGGATAGAATGAGAGATAAGGATCGGACAGACCAATTGTGGGGAGGGATTCAAACCCTGGTTTGGGTCGAGGGTGACACAAGCAATATGCACAAAATGTTTTTAACCGTTACATTTAAATACAGAAAAACCCAATTACGGTAATAAGAAATATATATTCAAGCAGTGCTGATGTACAAGACCTTCACAAGACAATAAAGACTACTGCCTTGTGGGACCCATGAATAATATCAACTTCCATCAATATCTCTGGATGTCCATTGCAAGTAATTTATGGGAATTCTCATTTCACTGAGGAAGACGGCGTTATACGGTGCACTAAGTATGTCGCCACTTGAAACTGACGACTCCTTTGAATACTTTAAATCTTAAACCAAATTACATTCTTACCCTCGCGCTGACTCAGTCTCTATCAACAGGGGTCAAGCAATAAGACCTTTGTAGAGTTAATCTGTCCTTTATGATTAAACTGGAAAACTAATTTCCCTTCCACACACACTGAGAGACCACATGGTGCTAGCAAGTACATAACCCTGAGATACAATTGTAAATTATTCAATAGGTGGAATACAGACTAACTGCACCATGTAATGAATGGCCTTCCTTTTCCATTAGTGTTTCATACTGTGTTTAAATCACAAGGGGGGGGGGGAGGAAGACAACTTGGCTGAATTCCACTGTCTGAATTTGAATATAAAATATGAGTGGTCAGTGGGTTTTAGACAGCAGGAGCCAAAAGAGAGACAGAACAGAGCTCCTTCATAGAAGTGATGCCTTTTAAAACAGTCTGAGCTCAGTCACACACGGCTGCCAGTCTTTCACCGCTTCTCACACAAGATATTGCTTAAGATTCTACTTTTTTCATTGCGAAATGAAAAGCAGCGAATCACAATTTCAAAGGCACGCCGCATTCCTTTTCCCTCAACGGGGGTGATTAGTATAAGCAAAGTCAAGAAACTGACAATGAGCAAATGAAGACGCACGATGCCCTTGGCTGAACTGACTGCTGAAACCAAAGACTTCCGATCAAAGTATTGACAAATGTGGATTAAAAGCCGCACGACATCACACGTTAAACAAAGCTCAGCTGGTAAGTCATAATGTTGGTATCACACCTTAAGAGCTGGTATAGCCAAGGTATGACTTCACGGAGTAATTCAGTGTGCGGACACCAAACCAGGATCGGTGTTTTCAGGCTTAAACTGGAACACATTTGCGAGCCTGGAATAGAAGCTGGTGTAAGAGTAAAGAAAGAACGTATACTTTATTAATCCTCTCGCAGAAATTGTTTTGGCTGCAAGGTGCTCACTCCATCCAATGGAAGCAGTTTGGAGTTTACGTCAACGTGTGGACAAGGGCGGATAGGGAATCGAACCTGTAACCTTCCAATGGATAGATGACCAGTCTATCACCCGTATATGGTGAGATGGAGCAGACGACGATCCACAGTGGCTCCCCCTGAAGGAAGCAGGTAAAGGATGGAGACGAAAACTAGTCTGATACCAAAGTGAGAGTGTGGGACTTTGAGTTAAAGTGATTGAAAATACCAGATAAACAGAGTGTGGTGTCTCAGAAGCGATCAAATGTTGGCAAAGGCCATTAAAATTAAAATGTTCTCCAAATAACAGTCTTTTATTTCCTTTCCAGGTTCCCGGATGCTGTGTTGTAACATTTAGGCTCATTGTCTCATCAGAGAAAGTGTCTAATCTTAATGGGAATTAATGAAAACTGAACAATTTAATATGAAAATGCCACACATTTAGTCCCGCCAATACTAAAAGTATAATCAAAGCGAGTCGTGGTTCTAGTGATTTTAATTGCAGTCATTCTGGTTTTAGCTTTAAATTACACCAAAACACTCTGGATTTCTAAAGTTTGTTCACCACTGCGACAAATCACCTGTAATTGAAGAAAAACCCCTATTTCTTTCTCTTTGTGGTGAATTTGAAAACAGCTCCAGGAGACACTTTCAGCCAATACTCACATTAGGCTTCAGAGCATTAGGCTGTAATGCTACATAACCACATGGCATCCCCTTTCTAAAAGGCTCGGTATGGTTTGCAGATTGGTTAAGGGCTCTGCGTAGTGGGGTTTCTTTCATTCTGCTCAGGCAATCTAAAATAAAGCTCATGTCTTGAGTATGCAGTTGCCACAAATTAGTAACTTGACTGCTTTTCAATGCAGGGGTACACAAACTACCAAAGTTGGACAAAAGTTAAAGCAAAGTGTAGCGGATGAGTGTGTCCAGTAAACATTGCCCCAAGTCTGAGTACACTGATTAAATGCAAATATTCAGAGGTCGATCAATCATCAAAATCTCCTTCAACCCCTTCAACTCCAAACAAAAAAACACCAAATTTCTCTCTTTATAAACTCTTTTTATCTTAAGCTTATGGCACTCCATTATGACAGAAAGCATACACTCTCTAACACAGACACACACACACACAGACACACACACACACACACACACACACACACACACACACACACACACACACACACACACACACACACACACACACACACACACACACACACACACACACACACACACACACACACACACACAGTAGAAGTTGTCTGCTACTCTCCTGTCCTCATTAGTAGGCAAGGCCCCCAATCTTGTTTGCACACTCCACTGTTCTGACTAAATGAGAAAATTAATGAGCTGGGGTGAGCTAGAGGGAACACCACAACCTTCAGCCCCGTCCGTTAACTGTGCACCGCACTCCACTTTTAATCCCTCACCCTCCTGTATCCAACATCCTGTTTTAACTTTGGGATGTTGCTACCTGGCTTCACTCTTCAGATGCACACAAGTAAACAAAAGAGGTGTTTATAGGCCAATTTGACCTCCGTCGTTCTCAAAAAACACTTTTGCAACGATGTATCCGAGCAGTGAAAGAGGGTGCACTGCAGATTGACTATGAAATGCTTTTATTAAAACTACAATAGAGGCCTTCTGGCATTGAGAGCAGACACATTCCCATTCAAATCTGAAGGAGTGCAAATCTTCAAGATGGAAGTTTGTATAAAGAAAACAAAAAAACAAAAATGCAGACACAGAGAAGCTGAGTGGCACAAACACACAGACACTGTTTACACAGTCATGAATAAAAGAAATAAAGGATATAAATAAGTAGTCACCGGCAGATTAATAATGAATAATCCTTGTTTATTGGCTGGTTGGATAACGGGCAGACATGGGTGTGTGTACACGCACACACGCACACACAATTTGTAAGTGAGCTCAGAGGACGTGGGTGACTGATAGCGCGGCCCTGTTGGTACTGTCTGCTGCCTGAGCCCAACTACACACTTGAATCATTACCTGCCCCCGGTGCATCTTTAAAGCGTCAAGCTGTCATTCCTCTTTTCAGTCGGTCTTATCGTTCTGTTCCTCGGTGAGACGCTGAGAGCGTCATGTTGCAGACGGGGGCAACAACCGCCAGAGCATCAGCTGACTGATGGCGAACCTGCGACGAGGAGGAAGTTCTTGTTTGTGTCGCCTTTTACAGTTGATGCTGGTTCACAGGCGGAGCCACTTCGAAAAGGTTAGGTCTCATTTGTTCTTCGAGAAGCTGACTGGAACGATCACTGGGTTGATGTTAAAAAGATAAACTTGTTACAATCTTTTCTTAAATGTGACTCGAAGCAAACAAAAAAGTCAATTTAACTGTCAATTTCATATTGAGAATAAATGGAAATACTATATTCGTCCCAAAGGGAAATTCTTTATTTTCAAATTTGAAGATGATAACCTCCTAAATAGTGCCACAATATTGAGAAAACTATATCTTACTAAAATGTGAATAAAAAGTTTAGGATTTCATGATATTGATGCTGTACATCTTCAGTTGAAATCAGGTTGGATCATGGATCAAGCCTAATTAAACAAGTCTAACATTAAACTAAGTGCAAATTCAAATAAATGTTTAATTGGACATTTAAAGTGAAAACAACAATAAAAACATAAGATGACGTTTTCCATACAATATGCAATCATGGTGAATATACAACAGCAGTTGTATAACAGTTTCTCCAATAAAGTGCAACTTGACTACGCCATCATCTGGATCACATGTGGAGTTGTGTTAAACATGCCCCATGACGTAGAGGAGTGGACCAATCACAGCCCTCGTGGTTGATTTTCAAGTTTCTTTGGTATTCAGGTTTTGATGTTTTAAGTTTCAGGTTTTACATTTGCATTTGCAGTTTCAGATTTTGGTTAATTTAGATTCTAAATAACTTATTTCCTGCAGGCAGATGAAAAAAATTGGTTGATGCTCTTTTTAATATTTTTTACCTCCTGGAGAACTCTACACCTGTGGAATATTTTCTCGTAAAACTCAAAAGCTACATTAAAGTGTGTAACATCACACCAATGCCCCAGCTGGGCAGGCGTGAGCTGGTGGGAGCAGCATGAGAAGAAATACACTGGAGCACGGTGAGATACACAACACTGAGGCATAAAACGAAAAAATATATATATTTTGTGTGCTCAGTTGGCAGTTTTTATTGGAAGTGAATGTGAACAATGCTGGAGACCATATTCACTTTTTGCTACGTTCATTGCAAGAAATCTCCATATTGTGCCTGGTTACAGTTGCTAAGCTATGACTGCACCATTGCTGGAGAATGAAGGGTCAATTGTGAATCAATTAATGAATAAAAACTTTTTTTTTTTAAGTTTTCCTCATCCAAACAAAGCTTAAAATGAAGCCATTCCCACTCTTTTTCAGTTTTTCTTTTTTCCCATTTTTAAACTGTACAGGCTTCGAGCTCTCCGGCGCTCTGAGGCTTCTCCCGTATGTGATTGTATGAATACGAGTGAAAACTCCAAAGCAGCGCCATTAGAAAGCGCCTGTTGTATTTTTTATGTCGGATCCAATCATTGAATGTGTCCGGGGGGAAAAACCGCACCAACTCCGGCAAGCGCACCCCAGATTTTTAATCAGCCTTTAAAATAAATAAACCATGATTGCATCCTTTTTTTTCTGTCTTTCTATACAACATAAATGGCCTACAGGAATCGCACCAACTGATGTATGAGAAGAGATTAGAGCCTAATACATTTAAATACATGGAGGGGGGGGGGGGGGGGGGGGGGGGGGCATGGAGGGGGGTGATTAGATATTTATCACGGAAGAGATGGAAGAGGAAAACAAACTGGCATAGAGAGGCAGTGGGGCACAACACATCACCAAAATAAACTTGCATAAAGGACATAAAATCGACAGTTTGGCTTGCACATGACGATTCCTTTCCTCAGGAGCAGTAACTCATTAACAGCCAAACCTAAATCCATAATCAAGCTCCAAGCTGAGGAGTGACCTCGGGGAGGGAACTTGAGGATGCTCAGAGTCTGTAAATAATAGATGCCGTTAAGAGGAAAAAGACTGACACGCAGAGAGGATGTGCGGGGACGTGACGGTAGATACGAAGGGAAGGTGTTTGATCAATCGAGAACCGTTGAGAGATAATCGTTTCTTCCTTTTTTTCACTGCAGATTAGATTTTCGGAAACACAAAAGCTTCGTGTGGCTGTTGAAGTAAATCTCCCGAGAGGAAATATCAAGTGAGACAACAGAAGGAGGAAACTGTTGGAAAACACTCTCATCACTGGATCAAACCTCTTACGCAGAGTCCTGATATTTCCTCTCGCTGGGAGACGGATGAACAAGGGTTTCTATCTTTTACGTAAACAAATAGCTCTCTGTGATCCTGCCCGTGATTATTCAAATCCAAATGAATCCAAACCAAAGTGATGGATTGAAGAGAGGAAGATGCTGCCTTCAGCGGGCTGAAAGAAAACCTCCACACAGATGAAGTTACAATAGTGCCAAATTTCACTCCGACACTCCGACACTGTTTTTCTAAATCATGGATTTCTTAAAATGGAACTAGACTTCATTGGATTTCAGATTTTACTTTCTCGCCAGCTTTGGTTACATTTACCATAAGAAGGTTGATTAGACAAACACAATCGATGAGGTGGAGTAACCGTGTTCACGCAACCTGTGGCGTCACCACATGACGTGGCTTCTCCAACACTGGTGAGCATCTGGGTAAAGCAATCTCTTAATTCAGCGTTCATGTAAATGGAATTGTCCAATCTCTCTATTGGAAAGTATTAAATCAGATTGACACCGGTCATTCAAAAGTTACAGCTACTGCAGCAACCCTTTGGAGAGATAATTCTAATTATTCTTTAGTTAAAGCTGGAAAGTTTGAGCTACGTCATGAAAACTTAGAATGTCCACCTTAGAGCGATGCATTCTTCAAACAGCATTTTATGTGACCTCTTTACAGCGAGTCTTGGTCGTCCCTCCTCATAACTCGTGTCTCGCGTCTTCGGCACAATATTTCTTTTTACAGTCTCTCATCAAACAAAATGGCGGCAGTGTCATGATTTATCCGGAGACAAGGAGCATTGCATATAGTATCAGAATGACAGACTAACAAGCAACTGGAGGCGAACCCCAAACCATGAAGATAAATCCAACAATCAGATAAATCTCCATGCAGTGTTTGGAGAATTGATATACCATCCTAAAATGTAACAATCTGACATTTCAGTGTGTCCACTTCTTTACCAACGTCCCAAATAAATTAGGAGATTCATTTAAACCAAAGTGAAACTTTACACGACGACTCCATCAGTTGAAAGATATGAGCAAGGATAATTAACATAGCCTCTGGAAGATCCATATTTACTGTGTAATTCTGGATGAAGCGGGACAGAAGACAGATCGATGGACCGGCTCTTGTACGGCTGCTTTTATGTGATTACATTTTACATTTAGAAACTGTGGGCATCTTTTCAATTCCGACTTGTGATTGATGCTCAAGTCTTGTGAAATGTGTGATATTCCAAGGTCAACTATCAATTTTCTTTTTCTTTTTTTTTTGGGAAAGGTCAAATGTAACTTCATCACATAAACACAATACATTTGTGTTTATCTCATCAATGCAAGTCCATGAGACGTGATTTAGCAACACAAAACTGTGACCATAGAGATACTGGATAGAAAAGTTAACTTTTCTGACTCAGTAATCGGCCGTTTAAGATCGCTAACCATGACTATTGTGGATATATGATGTGTGCTAAAAATACGACTGACTGTTGACTTCAAAGTCCATAATGGGGGTGAATGAGAGTGAAAGTACAAAACAATACTGTTTGTGTTATTATGAGAAATGAAAACACATTTTCGGTTCATTGCCAAAACCGTAGCGCAACAAATTATACCGTGACAGGCTGCGATTGTCAGCTTAGTTAATGGAAAACACTTCCGTCTCGGCCCTTTTTAATGTCTGTATCTTTAAAAACGCCTGCATGTGAATACGCGCCTGGTGCGCGTTTTGGCCATCTTCCCCACGGGTGAGTAAACGGCATGCCGCCGTCTCAGGTCATTTCAGTGTCACTCATAACACCTCACTCTTTGGGGACTCGAGAGAGGAGGACGAACTGGCTTTTCAAAGCCCATTTCCACTTGCAAACGACCCAAACTGATGGAGTAGAAGTGGAGGGCAGGTGAAGGTAAGCAAACGGCATTCGCGGGTGATAGGGTAATACCAAGGACAGGCAGTGAAGGATGCCGCGGCGCTCGCTGCAGTCGACCCGCAGACCTGGATCGATTGTCGGAGCGAAGCGCTCAGAGGAGAAGAATGAGACGGGGAAGCCATCCAGTCAGCCCCTATATCCCTCACTCTATCAATACTATTTGACACCTGTCATGGCCGTGCCCTGGCAGACCCTCCGTCTCGCCCGGGACCTGTTATTCATGCAGACGTATCCACACGGGCAAGACAAACCCGGCTCCAGCTTCTGCTCCTCAACCTTGAGACGAGTCACCTGAGAGAGTTTGACTGATGAATACTTTCCCGCAGAGAGCGAGCGGGAACTCCCGAACCTCAACAGCAGATCAGCGCCAATGAATAATGATCAAGAGAAATACTGAGAAGTAAAAAAATTATGACGGGAATATTCCTTTAGACATCTGATAACACATCTCAAGGCATTACTTTTAGATCATCTTTCCAACACAATGAATTCTAACACTGGATGACCCAACACTGATTAAAAGTAATCATGTTAAGCAAAGCTTTTTAGCAACAGGGAGTAAAAAAATAACCAGTTAAAGTAACACACACGCTCATACCAGTATAATATCATTCTATCTTCATTTCATTTGTGCAGAATGCAAAGTTAATGTGCACGCAGACCGGTTATATTGACACAGTAATGAGAGTCACACAGGACGTCAGTCTGAATTCCAGCTTTTTTTAAAGATGAATTCAGACATTTCATCTGATATATCAAAGTGAGGGTAGACACAGGGGACCTGAAATGATGAAATGGGCAAGGGGAGGTAAGTGTCATGGAAGCTATGATGAGAAATTGGGAGAGTAATGAAACAGATAAGAAAGGAGGCGTTGAAGAGGCGATGAAAGGGAAGCAGGGATGAAAAAAAAATCAAAAATCCATTTTTTAAAATCAGGAAATCTCGCTAGATAAATCCTTTGGATACTTCTGCCATCCGAGGATCTTTCTCTTTGAATGAGGTATTCGCAATGAGATTTTCTTTTTTTATCCCTTTGGATAAAATGTTTAGAATAATATTATAGGGGGGGGGGGGGGGGGGGGGGGCATTAATTCTCAGTGTGAATAAATAAGTGGTCACTCATCACCTGCTAAGAAATTTTAAAACCAAGAAGGAAAAGTAAAAATGGATGTCTTCCCTTTTGTCTTGCATTTACGCTGCACACAACTACACAAACCTTCCTCACGCATACTGAGCAAAATGCAGTCGTGGGATCATTGTGATAGTAGTTTTTCCCTGCTAAGAGCTTTTAATTGCTTATTAAAGGTTTTAAAGAGTAAAACTGCTGATGAGTGCGTGAAGAGATTCAGAAATCCCGGCATCTGTCTCATCCTTCATTTTCGGCAAATAAAAAAATATCTAAATGGACACGTTGCATCAGTGAAACTACTGCTGCAATCAGCAATCAGAGTCTGAGTCGGGGTCACAGTCCGCTTGGTTGCTGCACACCAAGGATGATTTGCACTCCTACGAGTGAAAGTAACCCTTTTTTTTTTTTTTTTTAGAGCCACGCCGTGTTGTAACTTGCATGTTTGCATATGATTAGGTTTGATAAATGACAATGTCTGCCCCCTCCCTAGTCAGATTAGTTATGTATTCATGAGAAAGCTTCCTACCACGAGTTGGACCAACAGGGCCTTCTTGAATCACTGCTGGAGAAAACGGCACTTTCAAATACTGTGCAATACTTGGAAATGCGTACTTTCATCAAGAAAATGACAAGAAGGCATGTCAGCTGTGTCAGAACTAAACTGGCACTCAACTGGAACAATACACAACCACATTCAATTCAACTGGAGCACGGAACTGCTGCTGCTGCTGCTGCTGCTGCTGCTGCTGCTGCTGCTGCTGCTGCTGCTGCTGCTGCTGCTGCTGCTGCTGCTGCTGCTGCTGCTGCTGCTGCTGCTGCTGCTGCTGCTGCTGCTGACAACACTTGTTCGTCATCATTTACCCAGAGACACTGGGATCTCGCCCGGTCCGAGAACAGAACTCCGCTCATCACAATGACCATGCAAAATATGCTTTTCCTCAACCTCCATACATTGTGACAAGTTGAGTGTTATTCTTTTTAAAACTAGTCAACTCACCCTAATGAAAATTTGTAAAAAATTAAGTAAACAGCTGAATTGTCCGCAGGAACATTCGTACTCACTCAACATCCAAACACTAAATACTCATGCTGCTCCTGTCTCAGGACTCATTTACATGACAACATTTCAAATGAAAAGGCCTCGTTTTTGCGTATTCGTTTCGGAGAGATTTATTGTTTAGGATGTGCTTTCATAAGAAAACTGCAATCATGCTGAAAAACGATATAGATAGCCTGCCAGGCCACGAGTTGAACACCTTGAGTTATTAACAAAAGCACAAATGTCATTTTAAAAATAACTTTCTTGCTCTGCCAAAAAATTGAAACTGGGATCATGTTGATGATTGTGCTTTTTGTGCCCCCCCCTTTTCTTTGCTCTGTGAAAGGCCTATTTCTGTGACGAACATCTAATTTGTCAACAAGCCTGCAGCCAAACTGAGAAAAGCGACGCCATATTTTACACTGCAACTGTGTTTTCTTCCAAATAAAAAAAAAAAGAAAAAAAGAATGGAGTGTAAAGCTTTTTGTTTTTCTAAACTTGTGAGACTCATAGTCCCATTAAGTTTAAAAGCGGGCACGCCACATAACCCCCCCAATCTGTATATGTGTTCAGTGATTCTAACTGTTCTTCTAGACATGAAAGAGTCGAGGATGAATGTCAGAGATGCTGCGGGTAGCGGAGGGTGGGGGTGTTGTTGCAGTCTCAAGCTGTCACTTGTTCTGTTGCAGCATTACCGGGAGCCGGGAGAGGTGTCAAGAAACAACAGCTAATGAATGCCAGGTGTGCCCGTACAGTTCTCATTAGTTTCACTTAGACGGAACACATGTTAACACACAATCACCTGAAAACTGCTTCGCTTACCATAATGCTACGCCTGAAAGGCGACTTCCTTTAAAGAGGACATTTATCTTTCTACGAAATCTTTACTCAAATGTTTCTCAAAGATCGTCCCAGCGTGACCTTCCGGCTGGTTGTATGCTGCGTAGCTGCTGAGCTATGGGGGAGCCGCGCGGCCATTATTGCAGTCGACCACTTCCAATTTGACATTTTGCAGCGGCTTGTATTTTTCTTTTCTTTGCGTGCATTAAATGTCACTCCATGTCCCTTTTTTAGGGTGTGCTTTAAAAAAAAAACTCGATATTTTTCCTTTAAATAGTCATGAAAAGGGTAAAGCTAACAGAAGTATTTCTACAAAAGTGATAATTGTGGCCTTGTGGTTGAAACAGTGCACTCATGGGACTACATTTGAGTTTTTTGTGATCTTCAAAGCCATAGCCTTCAATTACAATCATTTACTGCTACAGAAATGACACTAAACTAACTTTATCAATTCCATTGGGAAGGTCTTTTTTTCTGAATATACATTTGGTGGTCCCAAGCTCGCCTTTCTAAACTCTAGGCCCTTGTTTTAAACTAAAGGCATCATGCAATTAGTAATGACACACATGGTGAGCCGCCATGGGTTGAGCCCCAGGCAGAGGTGGGGCTATAAATCCAATTAAATCCATCAGCAATGCAAACCAACCACTTTGCTGAGGTTGTATATAAACAGATGATAAATTCTTAAGTGGGTGAATAAAAACTGACTCACTGGTACACCACTGAACCAGGCAGCGTGTTTAACAACGCCCACAGACAAACAGGTTGGGTTTGTTTTTTTAGCCCCTTGTCAGCATTGAAATTAAAAAAGTGCAGAATTTAGTTTAAGTGTTTTGCTACCAACTCCACTAAACTCTCAGGATACATATCAAATTATAAATGCACAAAATTAGAGATGCACTTGCAGAGTTTTACGGAGGTTTTAAAGATTTTTAAACTTTGACAGAAAACTTAAAACACTGATAAGAGATTAGTGAAACACATGCAAAGACCATCAAGGTCTTAACTAAGAACCGCATCATTTGAATTGAAATCATACATTCTTAGGGTGAAATTACAAAGATGTTAATCTGCTGGCATTCTTCCTTGAGGCACTCTTACTGTAAACACCGGGCCACCTCTTGTTCTCCTCTGGGCCTCCGGAACAAATGAAAGTCTCCTCCCTGAGGACCTCGAGCTGCGTACGGGCTCGTATACGCTCAAGATGTCACGTACAGGGCAATAAGACAGGCCACGACCCGGTGCAGCAGGACGTTGCAATCAGTTCAGAAACGCAGTGGGAGTCGGCGCCCGGAGGCTGAATCAGGTGTGATGTGGTCACTCCTCTCAGCTCCTGTTAAAAGCCTGACAGCTGAGCTCTGCACAGTCAGGAGGTGAGTAATGGATTTTTGGTCGGAGCAAGTGAAGAGGCCGCTGCCGTATGCGAGGCGTGAGGAGTGGAAGGCGTGTAAAAGGCTGGATGGTTTTTTTGGGGGGGAGGGGAAAGATAAAGTGGATCTCACTCTGAAACATTTTTGAGACGATAAGGGCACAGCTGCACGTAAAATAAAAATGGGTGAAGTGTTTCTTTGATACTTGTCTTATGACAAAACACCAAGATCCCATTTTTACATTTAGCAAAAAGAATGAGAATGAGTGCGTGCATGTTGGCAACCCCAGAAATGGTGTTTCTAAAGGGGGGCTTGGAAGTGGTGTTTTTGGGGGGAGCTTGGTAGAAAAACCTTGGAAACCAAGTTTGGATATGTAGAGAGTCGTAGACAAGCCAGAATTAGAAAACTTCATTTTCATTGCTATTAAAACAACAAAACGTTGGTGGTTACAATCAGCAGGTAGCACGCCTCCCTAAGCGTTTTCACAGTATGACCACTGGCTTCTATATATTCTGTCAATCACATTGCTCCTTGTATAACTTCTACTAAAAGGGGAAAAAAAGAAAATTCTCAGCATTAGACCAAATCTGCCAATGTCACCTGGGCGAGACGTTTTTCGTGTAAAAAGCATGACCGAAAAGCAGTTGCTACAAAAATGTCTAAAACATGAGGGAAATTAGCCTTTTCCTATCAATCTCCACACTTTTCAAAGAAGTCAATGAGCTGGAAAACTCTCCGCTGAGAGCCCGTACAGTCTTTTGGTGTCATCTTGCTCAAGCAGGTCGTTTAGCAAAACAGCATTAAGTGCTCCATGTGTCTACCCAAGAGTCTTTCAAGGACAAGTCCCGACTCTCATTCCCAGCTCGGAGTCCAGAGGACAAGGCTGTAGTTGTGCATGTAAAACAGCGAGCAGCTAAAAATATATTTCAGGGTGTAGACCGAGCATCTAAAAAAAAAAAAAAAAGGAAAGATTTCAGCAACAGCCTAAAGTCAGAGCTGCACAATGTTTAAACAGCAACTATGAGACAGAAGAACAGCATGTCTTTATCTTCATAGCCGTTACTCTACATTTGTGTTGGGCTGCATGGTTATGTAATGGTTCGCCCTCACTTCACAACAAATATGTTTGATGTATGAGTATTTCAAGAGGTGGAAGCGTCAGAGCGGACCAATTTGATGCGACATCTGAAAAGGAAACATGCAACAGGGCACAAGGGGGTCAGGGGGTCTTCACACTCCTGGTGAAAGGTGGTTGAATTCATCACCGTGGAAAACCAGCCAATCCCTTAGGTAGAAACTCAGGGTTTTTGATCTTTATTAAAGCTTTATGTCCTGAAGTCTCAACATTATATTTTGACACTACATGCAACAACATACAAGATCATTTCAAAACAGGAAGTGGGCATGTGGAGCTCTGACATTTACCTATCGTCTCTGCTGAACGTCATCGCACACCAGACTGATTTTGACACTTTTCACTTAAATCCAGCAGTGTCTCATACACAACAGTTTCACAGGTCTCATACAGCAGAGCTGTGATAAAGGACATCCAGGAGATGGTGAATAATTTAGGAAGAAGTACAAAAAAACAAGTCCATATCATTTTTACACCAAGAAAATATAAATATCTGATTGGGGTATTAAAATTCTGAATGAATAGGATCCAGATCATGGCCAAAGGTTTATCCTTGTACTCAAGAATACACAAAGAGCCTTTCCAATGAGCAGTTTCCCTCAACACATGCAAATGTATTTTGACAATCATGAAGCAGAAGTCTCACACTCGACCTTTGATTTTTGGCACCTTACATCAGTGGCCTCCAGATATCAACCATTTTAGTGCCTCAGTTTAGTTAGATTTTTCTGCCTGTAGAATAGACAAAAATAATCATACATATTTGAGAGATTTTTGATTTCTAAGTTAATTTAAATTTCGCTGTCTGTAATGACAATCTAATGTTACAAAAGTCAATCCTGGTTATAGGGCAGGAGTCCTGGAGCCCTTTTTGACACTTCCTAGTAGTTTTTGATTGCATGACAAGTTCAGGTTTGGTAATGTGCACATGCCCCGTCTCGCCATTGGGAACAGGGAAAGAGTAAGAATGTTGGCGAGCAGGTGCCAAGATTAATAAGAAAACTTTACACCTGATTCAAGATACTGACAACCAGCAGGGGATTTTCTAAACAGAAGTAAGCTGTTTGAGAGACTTTCATTCACAAGCAGCAGGAAGAAATGAAGAGCAGCCTCTCCTACGCTGGCAGGTGTTTCTCACACCTGGGCTGTCACGGCCTTGACCACGGCAATGCGCAACACCCAAAAAAAAACCAGGCACGTTTACTGTAGCGCCACAGCCCCCACACACAGACTGCGTCCGTCTCTCTGCTCCGCGTTGTTTTTCTCTCGCCGTTTCAGGCCTCCAGCCCACCAGAGCTGAGAGTGATTGGATCAGACATCAGCATGCCCGCTTCTCACAGCACAGACGCCGGCCAACACAAAGAGGCACGGCGCACGGATAATCACGCACACGAATACGGGGAAACCAACGCGAGCCACACGCACGGCTGCATGATGGGAGAAAAAAATAATTAATATCTAGTGGATTTAGAGGCCTTTTAGCTACTTAGGATGACCTCTGGGTGAATCTGTATTTCAACATTAAAGGGGCGAATCGCCCAATTTAAAAACGCCTCGTTTTTATATTTGAATCTGAAGACAGTCCAGTCAGCGGGGGTGAGCATCAAAGCAGCGGGCAGAAACGGTCCTGGTGGGCAAAGCCTAAAGGTGCCTGATTGACACGGAATTAGAGACGGACTTTAGGAAGTCACGTTATGTTGGAGAGTCTCTGAATAACCGCAATATTGCGTAATCTTCCTGATCGGTAATTTACCATTGTTTTCATAAAAACTCTGGAAAGGATTACTCTGCTGGGAGTTGCTGAGTCATCGTCACGTCCTCTCCATCTGTGTGCAATAACCGATATCAAAATATGAAGACATTTTTACCTTCCTGCTTGTTTGGCCATTCGCAGCCAGATGTAGTCGTACGGGCCCAACATGATCTCTCTTTAAAGTTTTAATAGGTTCAATAAAGTGGATTCGGCTTTAAGGTGCCTCATTATCTATTTCTAAGGTCGAAACAAATGATTCATGGGCCTTTCAAAGATGGATGGCACACTTCGGTTCGGTTGTTGCTCGCCTGCAAAGTCTGAATGGGCTCTGTGAATGTCTGTACAAAGTGCACTTGAGGCCGCAGAGACTTGATGAACTGTGAATTCAGACAGCGCTCGGCACTCTGGACGTCGGCAGGAGGAATGACAGATTCTCAGTCCCAGTCTACTTGGTTGAATTCCCCGCTGAAATTCCTGCGCCAGCTCCTTATCGCACACGTCTTGATTTGTGGAGCATCTGAACTCGGGATGAGGGTCGGTACGGAGCGGCACAGGAGATCACAGCAATACAGGCAGTCGATTCCGTTGCTGAGGGAAAAAGTAATCAATGAAAATGGGGATGTTTTTTTTTTTTAAATGTTTTCCTGAGAGTCACAGCGAAGATAGAGAGGGTTCGAGAAGAAATGACAGCTCAGCACGGCGGTTCATGACCTGGTAAATATTGCTAACCGATAAGTCCACAGAGCTTAAATGGCATTTCTGGGCTGCTTTAAAAGAAGGCAAGAATTGAGCGTACCCTCCCTTCTTATGCACCAAAACACCACGGGTCATAGGTACTCCGAAGCAGCAAAACAATATGGAAATGTGGATTTTAGAAAAGTGAAACCAAAGACGAAACCCAATATGCAAACTAACTGAAGTCAGTTAAAAAACAAACAGGTTCTGTTGGAATGGATTGTTTGCATACCACTGCAAATCCTCTTGACATGTGTAAGAAACATGCATTTCTAGGATGTGACGCGAATTGTACCAATGGCAAATTTAGAAAATCTACTCAATTCAATGGCAAACCTATTAAAAAAAGCAAAAATACAACAACAACCATATTCAGCTCTAACGCCCATCCCACAGATGCATGTTCCCTGCAAATGTCTCATCATTATATAAAAAAAAAAAGCCGGCTTTGCATCCTCTTTATTTCTCTAGTGGTTTTCATGCGAGAATAATGCCGCATAACGTAATTCATGAAGCAAAAATGTACCATAATTAATGTGAAATAGTACCGCCTTCAGAGAAGGAAAGCAAATATTGAAATTTAATGCTAATATATTCGAATGAGGCATTGAAATAAATGAAGAGCTAAAATATCAGTAAAACACATAAGTGAGTACTTACATTTATGAGTAACATATTCCATTATTGAAATAAATACACAACTGTTAAAATCCTTCTTTAAAAGCGGAGTGTAAAAGGTGTAAGAGTTACAACTAGAAAGGAATATTACAACTAAAATAGTCTTCTAAACACAATTGTGTGTATGGTTTTCAAAAAATGGTCGAAACACATGCACAGCAACCTAAAGTGGTCACTTCTGGTTTTCAGACTCACGTTAATTGTGGGGCAGTGGTTAGCACTCTTGGTTCAAATACCGCTCGGGCTTTCTTTGGTGCAATATAAATAAAGCTGAATTGAATATGCAAACTCCACAAATACAGCACAGTCATTTCTATGGGCTTTTTACAAAGAGAAACCCAACAAATGTTCTCTTCATGGACGCATGGGTTTCCTCCAAAAGCATGCATGTGAGGTGACCCGAAATTGCCCCTCGGTGTGAATGTGAGTGTGTGTGGTTGTGCGTCTCTGTGTGTTTGCCCTGTGAAGAAATGGCGACCCACCCAGAGTGTGTCCTGCCCTTGTTCATAGTTTGCTGCGATTGGCTCCAGGACCCCGCGACCCTGCACAGGATTAATCCATATAGAAGATGGATGGATGGAAGTTAATGGATGTGTAACCCAGGTTTCCATTTACACAAGATCCTCCGAGGTGGAGCTTTTTGACAACACCCCGGCTCTGTCGCTGTTGAAACTGAGGAAAACGCAACTGTTCGAAAATGATCCAACTCCCAGCCAACATTCTCCTGGGACTTTGTAGTTTTATAGTGTTGTCACCCATAATACCAGTCCAACTACATCGTCAGTACAGGCAAAAGTCTGTGTACTCGTCTATAACGTATTGTTCTCCAACTTTCTGAAACAAAAAACACAATAACATTTGACCTTTCCATGTACAAATCAAAGTGGCCATAAAAGATCATTCAAAAAAATCTAGAATATGTAATAATACTATACAAACATTGACATACTGTCGATTTGACTACAATATCAATGATTTCTTTTTTTCCCCCCCTCTCAACACTTCTGTAATTTGAAAATGAGACTCTACCATTGTACTGCAAACAGCTCGCCTCAGGCACAACCATAATTACCAGAATGGCTTCACTGCTCCAGAGCTTTGGCTGGCTGCTTGAGCAAACCTCCGAGTCACTGCTTAGTGGTGTGATGATTAATTCCAACACAGACTGGCCGATTTTCACTCGGGTGGGGGGTAAACGGCGCAGCACAGTCGGTAGTAATCGAGGTGAATAGAAACAACAAAGAGAAGTGAGGCGATGAGATGGCTCGGTGCTCATTCTAAGCTCCGGCTGGGGCTGTAAAGTTTATTCAGTGGTGCACCTCTTTGGTTCATTACGATCTGGCAGAGTCAGCATCTGCATATTTCATCAGTCCGGCCCAGACCTCCACATTCAGGGTCTGGGTGGGAGTGGTTCCGTCGGTGATAATTAGCAAACAACATGATGGCAATCCTGCCCCTTCTCTCAAAGCTTAAATAAAAAAAAAACTCTCATGACTCATGCATCCATGGTGTTTTTTTTTTTACACCTCCACTGGTTTCCACAAATGAAGCTGCGATGAGATGAGATGGCTACAGCCAGCCGAGCCGCCTGCTGTGAGCTGAATGGGCTGCGTGGAGGAAGGGAGCGGCTGTGCCAGTTTAAACCACAGCTGAACCACAGCGTGACTGGAAACATCAGACAGCCAGGATTCACATGAGAGGACTCGGCTCTCACAATGCAGGAACTGGAATGCCGCTGTTACTTTACACTCTTCGTATCGTCAATAAATGTGACTGAAGCATCACCACCTGATCTCGGAGGCACTGGGTTTTACCTGCACCGCCAGAGCAACTTGTCGGATTGCCATAATCATTTCCTCGGGCACTGATTAACATCAGCTCTGTAGAAAATAGCTATTTTATCAAATTTGCACCCTGGGTCAGCAATTTCCAGCTCCGACTCGTCGAGCCGCACGATGCTTACAGTGCGAGCTGCAGGCATTAATTGACGCGGGGTAAACAATTTGACACTTTCCCCACAACGCCCGCGTGTTGCACTTCGGTAATTTCCTAAAACAGCAGGACACTGGCAGTTTTCGGCAAACACCAGACAAACAGTAATGAGTAGTTTGGATGAAGACCATTTTTGCCGCAGATTGTGAACTGATGGGGTTCGCCCTCAAAAAGACATCACAACAAAAGAAAAACAGGGATGCACTGATGCCGCTTTTCTAAAAGACGAGCACAAGTACGAGTACTGACCTTTCGCTCCTTCCCAATGCAGAGTTCCGATATGAGTACTTATTAAATGCTATTAAGCCTAATTCATACTCCAGATGATACATGAAGGCTTTGCATTGCTGTGTCTTCCACGCTACGGGCATCTGGGATATTTTACCAGTGAAAATTTGCCATAAAGTGTCAGACCTGATACTGGTATCCGTATCTATCAGTGCATCCCTACAAAAAATACTTGGCTGTTGGTGTGTTTATTGGACTTGTTTAGCTTGCTTTGCAGAGGATACAGTGCTTATAGAGTTGCATTGCTGAGCTCCAGGTTGAGGTTATTTCATAGAAATAATCTTGTATAAAAATTCAACAAATTGATCAGTTAGAGTTGGGATAAAGTGGCAGAGAAGACGGATGGACAGATGTTTAATTCACGTTAACTGCAATGCTGTAAATGTCAGGTATTTTCAACAGTCTGTGTAAACAACAGGATACAAAGGGAAGTGTTGCTTCAAGAAGAAAGAAGATAGCTACATCTTCTTCACCTTATCGAAAGCCTGCGATTGAAACAACGACCCTGACCCTCCAATAGCTGCACCGTAAACGTGGGTGTGCATTAGTGTCCAGTAGTACGTGTGGTTAAACTGACCTCTGGGTACTCTTGTTAAAGAGCAGCTGAGTGGAGAAAGCTCAGCTCTTCTTAATCGCATCATAATATCAAGTAACGATGACGCGCCTCTCCAAAGGAATGATCACAATCGATAACGTTAATTCAATACAACTTGTGCAAACTCATTATCTGACTGGATTTTCACAGTTTTTCAACATCAAATCATTAAAAGAACTTGCTACACGAGCAACATAATTTAAATGGCATCACATCGTGCCGGAAAGGATCCAGAAACCGTCTCATCCACACACAAATAGAAAAGATGATTACATGTAAAACCATCAGTTCCCTGATGATTTGCAAGAAAGTGGAAGATTTATTTTAACTGTCTTTGGTCCCGTCTCTGTTATTGTTTGGTTTCTTTGGTTTTTTTTTTTTTCAACAGAAATCACAAAGAATGCTGCCATTGTTCCAGCTTGGACAGAAACAAACCACCAACACTGAAGAGATGTGTTTTGTTCCAGGAAGAGGCAGCTCACTTATCCGCTTACATTCACACCATCTCGCAATAAAAACTCTTGATGTGGTAATAGGGAGCCGGTGCTTTTAAAGTAAGAAAAAATTCAATTTAATTTAAAAAAAAAAACAAGTAGAGAATTAGAAACATTTGCAGCTACTTTTCCAAGAAGTTGATATGCAGGATGCCTATTATTATATCCACTGATTACACCGCTTTATTGGTCTATTGTTGAAATAGGCTTAAACTCCCAGTTTAATGGCAAGTTCTGCATGGCAGCAGCATGGAGCCTCTGAGCCACTCACACAACAGTGATGGATGTGGCTGTGGATGCGGTGGTTAACAAGCTGTTAAAAGGTTTTCAAACGCTGCATCTTAAACACTTTTGAAGAAAGAAACATATAAGGACCTCAATAAAGTTACACTATGAAGCCTGCATGCATAATTTCTTGTCATTGGTATTTAATAACGTTAACAGCAGCTGTTTATTCCCCTGTGTTTTCAATCATGTTTATCCGGGGAAACATAATTTCTGTCACAACACAACAACAAAAATCAGTAACCCACTAGTGGACGAACGTGAATGGAAAAAAAGGCTAAAATATAGGCTTTGCTTGATCTTGAACATTTGCTCCTGTTTTCACTGTTTGTTTTTAAACTTAGAGAGCAAGAGATAGACCAGATAGATTATTCTTTGTAAAAGGCACACACAATTGCACAATCCCATAATGGTTTAGAACTTTGGAGCTGGTCGCTGCGTTTACTTTGATTATTGCATTATTATTTTTGTCATTCCTGACCATCGTTTCCACCCCACCAAATAAAACTGCCATTTATTCTCCCCGAAACAATCCGGACCAGCCATGAAACTTTAAAAGGTAACACAAGAGGGACGGGCTGCTTTTGGTATTCGGCCATCATCACTTGTCATGGAGTTTTCTCTGCTCATGTCAGATTGCTTTGGGGAAGTCAAGCTATTTCCAGACTTACATGAGTGACCTAGATAAACACCTCAGAATCCTTCATGTTGCAGCATACACATTTTGTCACTGATTTTGAATATTTTTCGTAAAAAGTATCGACCAGTGGCTTACAAGAAAACAATAAACATTCAAACGACTAATATAATCCAGAGAAGTGATCAAGACTATTGTAAAACCCTGAGATAACGCAAACACTCCTCTGGTACTAAAACCACAACCATAAACTACAACGACAGACTTTCCGGTCACTCAGGGGCTCCACAAACAACTTATAAACCCAGTAGTGAAGTAAATGAAGCTGACTAGTAAACATTTTTACTCACACTCAGAACCATGATTGTTAATTCAGGGTCGTGATTTAGCAGCTTGGGAGATAAAAGTAATCTTAATTTGTGTAACTCTGGCAGGACTGAAGTTTTTAAGTAACTTATAAAGGCAATATCCTTCTGTGTAACCAGTAAAGTCTGCATTGTGTGCTCACAGCAGTCTGTGTCTTTATTGACTGATAAGATGAGTCAAAGACTGGATTCTAAGTGTTTAACTGGAATCACATATGAATGAAATGAGGCAAGCACACTGTGCTGTACTTTCTATTCAGGGCGAGTTTAACTGTAGAACACGTTCCTAATGTTAAGATCATAATACACCACAGGTTCATGCAGGGCCATAATAACATAAGTTGCCAACAGTGTAATAGTAAAGCAATAAAAGATTGTTTTAGAGTTGCAGAGTTGGCATTTTCAATAAATAAGTATTTTGCTCAACTACACTAAGTTTTGATAAGTAAACTGCACAAAACCTACAAAACATGCTTTCATTTTCCAGAAACTCAGCCTTATGTATGTTTTATTACATTATTGGCTCCAATCATTACATTTTGAAAATATTTTTTTTTTCTGTTACTCCAATCAAGTAATAACTTGTCACTTTATAGGCAAATTGTTATCGCGATATTGTATCAAGTTAGTAGGTTATTGGCTTTATTACATTGAAAAAGGACAAAGTCACCACAAAATTGGTTGTTAAAAATGTGAAACTAGCTCTGTTTACAGAACACTTTCAAGTGAAAATACTTCATCTTAAGCATTTGTATTTTTTCTGTTGTTTTAAAGATAGTATAGAATAGATTATTAACGTATTAATCCAAGAGGAAAATTCATTGAATTTGAAATTGCTTATATATTTATCTGTAATCATAATTTAATGAACTTCCAAGAGTTTCAACATAATTAAATCACTGTCCACAGTAATGATAAATTTATTTTAGAAAGTTAACCTTCCAAAAATGATCAATTGGAATTATAGCAAAACATTAAATAAACATCTTCACACCCAGGATGCTACTTTAGACACCAGATGTATGCCGATGACATCTTTTATCTCCACATCAACATCACTGAACTTCCACTTCCTGGTCATGAAACATAAACTTCACAATCATTCAACATTGTGTGTGAATATAATATAAATTTATCTCAAATAAACCAATTTTTTAGAAACCAGAGACTATAATATGAATGACCCTGTCGCAGCTGCTGCCTGGTGCCCAGCAGGTTGGGCACAGCTGGTTTTCCTGCACATTCATGTGATCGCGATTAATGTTCAAACACTGGTCGCAGCTGCTTTAAGGAGGGATAAATATCCCAAGGAAAATCCATAATACCCAAAGAGGGCAGGGATAAGGTGAAGCACCATTATTTTTTTCCTCCCCCTGTGTGAATTATGAGTCTTTCCTACAGTTCACACTATCATTAATATTAACCAAACATGGTGACTTGTGCTTTCTACACAGACTCCAAGCAGCACAATAAAACACACAAACGTAACAGTGGAGGGACCTTGGTAGAAATACAACTTTTTGCCCCAGTGGACGCCTCCATAAATTGTGCCGATGACTTAATGACAACAAAATAAAAGATCAGAGATGCGAGGGAGACAAAGAGGAGAGTGAGTGAGGGCGGGCGAGCGAGCATCAGAGAGATGGATAACTATGTGGTGGTGATCGGCTGCCCGCTGTGTGGCCGTCATAACCCTCATGGCCGTCTCCTTATTAGCTAACCATTTGGTTTACGCCCACCCGCTCACTGTTTGTGTGGATGTTTTATCATCATCATTTAAACACAGCAGGGGGAAGATTACAGACAAACTTCTATGATAAACTAATTGGTTAGCGCCACTGAACTGTACAACAATTTATCTGGTTTGTTATGTTGGCATCGGTAACGTTCAACCAAAAGATATTAAAATATGATTTACTGGACATTTCTATTATGTCATGAGACTACTGGCAGCGCCCATAGCTCATTTCCCCCAAAATATATCATATCAGGACGGACAGGTCATTTAAAAAAGAAATTACAGTGTAAATTAAGAGTAATGAAAGCATTTCAATTATAAAATACTTGCATGTTGAGTTAATAATCTCCAGACATCAAGTTAGTTCTCTTAATTAAAATCTAAGGAAGTAATTCTCATCTATCATGAAAGTTGAATGCAACAAGAAAAGATGAGGGTGTTTGTACTTCAGCAACATTTCCACAATATTTCAAGTAAAAAAGCATCATTTTTGCATTTTTATTTCAGAAAACTTTTGCAATTATACGGACATTTTTTGAAAACAATGTCTGGTTCACACAGAAGGAGCAGAAACAAAGAACTTAGCATGTCGGGCCACTAGTGGGTGTTGTTGTTTATAATGAAACCACGCACGCATGCATACAGAGAACAATATGCTATAAACAGTAAACACGGTGATTCGTCTGGACAGACGACCCAGTTGGATTGCTCTTCCGGGTTACTCTAAACTATAGAACTATCGAGTCCCAGGAGAACATGGACTGGGAGTCATGACACTCTGGAGGCCGCCATTATTATTGCCCATCTACTGAGCATGTGCAGATGAGCAATTAACTACAGAGGTGGTGCCCATGTGCAGTGGCCGCATTTCAGAAAAGTTGCATTTTCCTTCTGTTTACACACAA
This sequence comes from Lipophrys pholis, assembly GCF_963383615.2. Lineage (NCBI taxonomy): Eukaryota > Metazoa > Chordata > Actinopteri > Blenniiformes > Blenniidae > Lipophrys > Lipophrys pholis. The sequence goes on along the minus strand of NC_137647.1, from coordinate 19,419,384 downwards.
GCTGAGTCGGAACTTTGTATTATTTTTTTTTTTACCCTGTTTCCAAGGAGACAGGGCGATTTCCAAACGTGGCATTTTCAGTGGCTCCGAGCACTCACACGCTCTCGTCTAAACGGACCCCCGAAAACGCAACAAAAGTTTTTTCCATTTTCTCTTCAAAACGTTGTACAGATGTTGACTTTGCTCTTACTTGGAACTCCGCTCCTCCCCATCTTATGTTTTGCTGTGTTTAGTAACGAAGTTGACCAAACCTTTCAGTAAACATGCATCATGTCCACTCCAGAGGCCAGTTTCGCTTTAGTCGATAGTGTGATGGTGAGTTCACACTCTACACCTTGTAAACTATGTAACGCATAAAAAACAAGCACAACAATGAAGATGTGGGGTAGGTTTGATTTCAATCTAAATGTTTTTAGTCTCAAGTATTTTAGTCATGCGAAGTACCTTTCATCACTGTCTAAGCATTTCTCTTATTTCAGATATGTATTCGGTGTTTCTGAGAATCACTTGTTTGTTCTGGGCCGATGTAACCGAACAATATTCCTCAAGGGATCAAAAATATATCTATCTAGATCTTTAGATTTGTTGATCAAATTGACAGTCTCAACAAATGAACCGCAGCAACAGAGCGAACGAGTCCGTTTCAGTCAAACCAAACGTGCCAAGTGCAAACACTCCCTAAAGCTAAGCACAGAAATAGAAGCAGCCTGTAACCAAACGGTCCTTTTTTTCATCTTTTCAGGCTTCATGATATAATATTGACAGTCGATCGCAAACAGGTATATTTGTCGGCTGTGTTATGAGGCGAGCAGGGAGAGAATGCACGGCGGAGAGTGAGCCGAGGATATGTCCAATATTGCATTAACAAAAAAGTTACAGCGCGTACATGTTTTTATATCTCTGAAGAAAAAGGCCCATTATTCAGACATATAATGTGTTCATTACCTTTCAAAGGGGAACTTTACAATACTGGAAGTAAATTGAAAGTTATTGTGTGAGACTGACACACTGCAAACATACACAAACACACTAACATAATATGTGTGAAGGATGGGCTTGGCTGAAAACACAATTCATCATTTACCTCTCTGCTGTCACTGAAGGCTAACCATGTGTATTGAACACACACACACACACACACACACACACACACACACACACACACACACACACACACACACACACACACACACAACCATACAATCACAAAGGGAGTATTTGTGTCGTGAGACTGCCACCGCTGTTGTTTTATTATTTTACATTTTTATTTTTTTATTTAGAGAAAAACACAGAAAACCACTGTGGCTCTTCTTCAGGTGGGATTTAATGATAGTTCATGTAACTACTGAATCACCACATGCACAAACACTCCTGGTCAGTGAAAGAGGAAAACAGCTATATTGAACCAAGTAAGAGGACCTTCTGTTTTTCAGTTTCATTTCCTTGATATCGGTGAAGCAGGTGGACGATGGCATTTTCCAGCGAGACAAACACCTTAATGCTTGTAAAACTGTTTGATCCTATTAATCACTGAGCAGTTTGTGTCTCGGACAGAAACCCGTCACAATGGTTAGAGTTACCAGGCTAACAAGGTTTATTATTACAAATGGTTTCAGATGATGCTTTTTAAATACCATGACAAGGATTTCATTACTAATAAGATACGTGTCGCCATATCTGTGTGTGTGTGTTCTTAATATAGTTAAACAGATATCACAGAAAATTACTGTGGGAAGGCAGTTATATTTTTGTATCTTTGAGCAAATGTCAATTTAACATTTGAAAAATTCAATTATATAAAAGAAATCAAAGAACTGAGGTGTCAAAAGTAGCTTGAATAAAAGAATCAAAAGAGAAATGGTTTGTCAAAACATAGAAAAGAAAAATTTCCTGGTGATCAGATTCATTACATTATAAAACATAAAAAAAAAAGATGTATCTGGAGACCAAAACTCTGGGATTTCAAATCAAGACTGATCTGAATTCCGGATGAGACTTTTCCATTCCAAGTTTTGATTGTCTGTTTACACGACAACGGCGCAAGGAGATACTGAGAATTCAACTTTTTTGTGGTGGACCTCTTTGAAAACACTGACTCTGTGAAACCTGGGGAGAACACAACTTTTCTAAAACACTCCAACTCTGTCTCCATCTAAACGAGGCAAAATGCATTTTTTCCTCACGCGTCTGCAGCGGCAGTGCACCACAGCCATAGTAAACAGATCTCCTGCACATGCATGAGTAGATGAACAATAACAACAATGGCGGCTTCTGGAGTGTCATGACTCCCAGTACATATTCTCCTGGGACATGAATCGATATTATGAGTGGCTCAATAATAAAACTGCCAACTAGTCCGTACGAATGTCTGTGTACTCGCCATTGGAAATATTCATAGCATATTGTTCATTACAAAAACAAACAGCAGCACCCACTTGTGGCCGTACATGAACGGACATTGTTTTGAAATTGTTGCCGTTTAAATGCAAAAACCTTTCTGAGACGAAAATGCAAAAACAAAGCGTTTCCACTTGTAACCAGGGCCAAAGCCCATCAAGCATCGACTGGGCACAATTAACTTTGTGACTGGGGGATGAAAGCCAGCGACAAGCCGGTCAAGGGCTTTAAAATGCTGTCTATTAAATGCAGGTGAAACTGGACTACGAGAGAAACGTCAACTATTTCAGAAAATCAAACCTGTGACTTCATACAGGATTTGGTGTGCAAAACAGCCCAAACAAGAGATTTCTATTTGGCTAGTTCATTCATCTGGCATGCGTCTGTAGCCAGACACTCTCAAACACAATTTGATTCAAACAACACAACCTGCTGGTTAGTGCAGAATAGATGTTCCACATATGCCTGACAAAATTCGATTCAATTTTATGTGTAAGGCAACAAATACAACACAGTCATTTCAAGGCACATTTCCAGAGAAAAAACCCAACGATTCCACTTCAGCAAGCAGAGGAGACGGCGGAAAGGGAAAACTGTCTTTTAACAGGGGAGAGAGAGAGAGAGAGAGAGAGAGACTATAGGAGTTGTTAGTGACATGTAACAGTGAAACATGGTGAGTGAGAAAAGAAAAAAGCTCAGTACAGTAAAGGTCGCCCGGCAGACTCAGGCCTTGTCCACGCGACCAAAAACTGTCTTTTCTCCCCGGCGTTCTCAAAAACAATTCCATCCACACCTCACTATGGACACGGCTCAAACGATGGCTAAGGACATGTAGTACATATGCCAGGCCTTTTGGGGGCGCTGTGACTCACCAAATACACCAAAAAACACATAACAAGACACGGAGAACATAGAACTATAGAAGTAGACTCCTGCTCCTCCTCGTAGCTTCTGCAGCTTCTCGACCGAAAGCATGTTGTCCGCCATTGTTGTGGTTATTAGGTGACATTGCGGACAGCAGCATCGAGTTTTAGAATTTGCTCACTCTGGGACCAATGTTAAAAAAAAAATCTTTTTCAAGCTCCGAAAACACTGCTTGGATAATCGACCAAAAACGATGCATTTACATGAAGCGGTGTTCTGGTGTAGGTAGGTCCTTATGGCAGCTTCACTAGGAAATAGCCCAGGGTGGCCCGAACCATGTGATAATAACCACCCGTGTTAACACTGCGGCACCGACCGGTGACTGGTAAACCAAGGTTAAATCGAGCTCCAGGAAGACAAAGTAAAAATAAAACATGTGACGAAGGGATCTAATAAAAGTGGCGATCAATTAAAACAGTAAATGGAGCTTGACTTCAGAGATGTGAGCACTTACAGCTCCAGCTTTAGATCTGACACCCCATCAGAATAACTTACAGCGGTGGGCTGGAGGATGTGCCATCCCAAGTTACAAGCGACACCGATCCTGCAGTGAAAAACGCGGGGAGACGTCTCATTTGCTATATTTGCAATGGAGCAGCCTTTTGATGATCACTGGGAGGAACGACTTTCTGGATTTAGACTTGAGTGGCATGACACACAAAAAAACCCTCTTCTTAAAAATAATTGGCTGCCAATAATGCAAATGAAGGAAATGCAGCGATGTTCCAGGGCCCGGACGAAGCTCCCGCTGCTCTTAAAAACACTTGGCTCACGTCATCGGTGTTTTAGTTTCAGACGCACCGGCAGCAAATAAAAGCAGAGTACAGCGTTGGAGCAAAGTGAATGGTCGAGGAAACAGGGTTTTTACAATGTTAATATTCATACGTGCACAGAAGAGGGAAAAAAGAATTACAAAGCTGTTTCACGAGAGACATTTTCTTCTTGGCTCATCCTGCAAGCCATTTAATTTGATTTAATAAAATTTTAGTTTTTTTCCCCGTGGGGACCGGCAGTTAAAAGCATTCCCGTGTACTTGTCCTTGAAACCAACCATGGCTTTTAGCTCCAGCTGCCCCATCTGCAATCCCGTGGCTGTTTTACCTACATTACAGGCCTCAGCCTGCAGTTCTCGTGCTGGACCACCCACGGCCTTCATGTCTTTAATATACTAAGCTGCTAGTACGAGGGCCACTCTGGGAGACCTGCGGGGTTTGATCATTCTGAAGCATTTCCTGTGTGGGGCATCAAGATACAAAATGTCTCCAACACATCCACAATTGCTCGGCGCCTTCTTTGCAGTCACCTTCACAAAACAACTGACATGCAGATTTTACAAAAGCATGATCAAGTTTTTTATCACCCGGTCCTGGTCGACCCTCAAAGCGCCGGGGCTCACCGGCATCCTTCACATTCCCTGCACACGCCCATATTTATCAAGCGGCACCTGCTGGCTCTTGCTCATAAATTTAACGCCTCCGAGCGTGAGCCAGGAAAATCGCGGCGAGGTAATTTTCTCAGTCTTGATAAAGAGCCCCCTGAACCCCTGAGGCCTGATCTCAATCACAAGTTAACTGATGCCCACATCAACATCCGTGCGGCGAGACGGATTCCTTTGCACCAGTGTTGCTTATGAAGTGAAGCAACTTAAACAGCAAAAGAAGCTGAAACGTGTCAGGTTTTGTTGGCGACTTATAACAGCGCCGTCTTCTTCTGTTCTCCCCCGTAATGCTGCAGGACAGATTCTTCTTCTTAGGACACAATGTGTCCAACAAGAAACTGCTCAGAAAAATCCTCCATCGCCGCCTGTTTTAGCAATCCTCTCACTCCCGGAGCTCACATCCACCTTCTCTGTTCCCTCAGCTCAGAACCACCTATTGTGCTAATCCACACAGCTTGCTGCAGTTGGCGCAAGATGAATGATGGCGCCCGTGTGCTTCACCTACCAATATGCAAACTACACTGCACATGTGCACGAGCGCATGTTCCAGGAGTGTCATTTGCATGCAAAAGCGAAGTGATTCCAGACTGCATTTCTCAAACTCGAGCGCGTTGTGTTCGTGGTTCAAAATAAACGATATTGCTTCTTCTTTTTTTCTTTTTTTTTTAAACACAAGCGTGTTGCTGCAGCCTGATGCGATAATTGTCTGTCATTATTCCGCCTGCAGTGGGGTGCATGTGGAAGGAGAGGATGGCAGCTTTATCACCACCACCTGAGTCACTCAGAATAGCCCCCCCAGAGCCACGGCAGGGAGCTCTCCAGGACAATTTCTCTCTCTCACCCCGGAGCCCCCGTCTCGCTCACGTTGCATTTGGTCACACATCTTGTGACCGGCTCTGTCTGACGCCCCGCTTTCTCTCTCCTCCCGCTCCACGCCTCTCCCACTGATCTTTGCCATCTATCTGCAGCATCTATTCTGGCCTCCGCCAGAGTCACTGTGATCTCTTTTGTTACGGGATCCCTCTTTTCCATCTCTACTTCACACAGTCAGTCTGGCATCCAGGGTGTCAGAGTCAAGCTGTCATCTTTAATGATGCCGTCTCATTTTGTTTATTTCGGCTGCAAGTTCTGAGATACGGAAAGAGCGAGCGTGCGGACTCCACCTCTACTTCTTTTAATATCCAGGCTCTGAAATCGTCTCTGAACATTACAAGTATTTCGTTATATCTCTGTAGCCTCAAGCCGCTTGATTCTTTGACTGACGAGAATCTATTTAGGGTGAGCGAGGAGAGCACTTAGGGAATAATTATTCTCGCTATTTGCATGAGAATGCCAAAGCCTTCAGCGGTCTCTTCGCACACCGCCGCCGAAGATGAGATTAATTTGGGGGTTTCTGTCCTATTGATTGTCTCTGATAATGACAAACCGTGCATAGAAAGGGTATCAATCAGCCGCACTCCCCGCTGTCCGCCGGGTCCGTCTATTTCCCCACAACAAAGGCACAAACATAAAGAAAGCCAAGGTTTCATCTGCGCTGCTCAATAAAGATGTTTTCTCTCATCCAAATCCCCGTGTATATCAAGCCGAATCTATACTTATCAGCTAAATACAAACCGAGATACAGAGTCAGAAGATGAGGAAATATTTTAAATGAAACGCCACCAGAGTGACAGTCATTACTATTTCTATTAAGATAACTCGGCAGTCATGGCGAGTGTGCATCCAGTGACAATGAGACGAGATACATTATTTATAATGCATGTCTTTGTAAAGCAACGGTGCAAGGATGGAGATAAATAAAGTCAAGACGGATGTATAAAGTGCAGTAAAATCCAGCTATCTTAACTATTTGGTGCATGCAACATCGTTCAAAACACACATGCTTGCATGAGCTTGTGTGATAGCATGTGACACTGCATGTGGGCGCTCTCTTTTTACACATTGGTGTACTACAGTTGGTCTTTCTGCAATTTTTATTTGCTCATATTGTCAACAGACCTCAGTTAGCCCAGTCCACTCGCATCTCCACGGCAAATTATTCACCAAAGCTTTGCCTTCAAGGGACACGAAAGAAAAGCGGCAGAAATCGCACTTCTGGCTTTCATCATTAAAGTTACACAGGTTCTACGTTAAGTTCTTTCTTCTATTTCCCGATTGTCAGTATTGATGCATTAGGGTGAAAAGAATATAGCTGTTCGTGACATTTAGATGAAACTTTTGAATTTCCGACGTTCCTTTGTTGACTTTACATATCAACATCCAAAAGATACAGAATGCAAAGACTGACCAAACTGTGATGAATGACGATTCCGTGCAATTTGTATTCATGGTCTGCAAATTGAAAATAACAGAATGTCAAATATGAAATAGATGTACGATTAATTGACCAAAGGTGTGCAATCAATTAAAAGATTTAAAGTGATTGACAATTTGTACGTCGTAAGAGGCCACAGGGTAAAAATCTGAAGAACAAAAAGCACAAAAGCGAAGAAAAATGACTGAAGGCCATTTACACAAAATGTGAAAACATCGATTTTGCATTTTCATTTTTAGAAAAGTTTCTCATTTACACGGCAACATTTTTCAAAATGGTGTCTCTTTACATGGAAAACTCAAAGATGCTGACAACAGAGTGGTTTTCATGTTCACATTATAAAAATAGTTCCATTTTCACGTCATTTCTATAAAGATGGAGTCAGGAGCGTTTGAGAAGTTTCACCTTGGGAGCAGGTTTCAAAGAAATAGTGGCTCCGAGCACCTTTGTCGTGTAAACGGACACCAAAAACGCAACAAACATTTTCCGTTTTGACTTGAAAACAGGTCTATAACAGGAAAAAACTGCTGCACTTTTGAAATGCCACTGGTGAGAACTAAAGTTTTAAGAAAAGCATTTCCCATGTCACAGACCATGCAAATTGTGGGCAAGAGATAGTGCAGTGTTAGTTAAATGTACAAAGTACAAATCTCAGAACAGAAAAACATTGTTCAATGTTTATGAATCGTATTCATCGCAAAATAATATCGCAATACTCAATAATATTGACAATTACATGATCGGTGTCGGTGTATGTAGGTGATCCTCCAACTGGATTAAGAAAAGACAATCAAAGTTCTTTGTTATAATGTTGCTTTAATGTCCGCTGCTGTTTATACTCAGTAAAGATTTGCTCCCATCTCAAAACAGTCCTGAGCACCAGCTACTTTCTAATCCCACTACTGTTATTTTCGAGGACACTCGACATGCTGTTTCCAGTCATCAAACTTCACACATCAAACGAGGAAATAGTTGAAAGAAACCATTTACAGAAGCAGTGTGAAACTCGTTTTAGTTCAGGGGCCACGTACAGCCAAAATTGATCTCCAGGGGACCAAAGGAGTGAGGAAAATAGCAAAAATAACCGAGCGAAAAGGGTTGGACGCGTCTACAATTAACTCAAGTCCTTTTGAAGATTGACTCAGCTGCAAAATGCGGGGCGACACATGTACGGCCTTTCGATTTATTTAAAATTGTTGGGTTTTTACTGCGTTTCTGCGGCCCCTTGGTATGCATGTGTTCAAATTCAAATCCAGACATTTGAGACTGAGGCTATTTTCACTTGTTGCACAGGGATGCTCATGTTAATGCTCCTCAGACAAGCTTCGACAACAAAACTGGCGCAGTGTGGGTTGAGGCTATGTTGTGCTCAGGGTCTGCGACAGTGTGGGATTTTCTCTGAAGAATTTTGCAGTAATTAATGACCCAAGTTTCCGGGTCGCCCTCTGAATTCACCAAGCAGCTTTAACGACATCAATGACAGACTAACGTGCAAAACCCATATTTATATGGGTTTTGTTTGATTTAAGGAAACTAATATATACATCACAACATTGCATTCACTGTGTGCCAAGGGTTTCTACCCCTTTATATAGCATAATGTTGAGAAATCTTTTGTACAAAAGCATAACAACTGAAGTGTAGCTCCGATGTGTGTGTCCACCAACATTTATTCCTCTGTTCTTGCGCAGGGTTTCAAATGACTAATTTCTTTCCCGGCTGGCCTGCAGTTCTGTATCTCCGGTGGTGTAAAATTCTCATTTATATTTATGTGCACAGTGCAGGGTTTGGGGTTCTCCATAAGTGAACAGATTTGATTATGGTAAGAGTATAAATGGCTTAGAAAGACTGCAGTTCTGTCGGGCAGTGAAGAGGGCCTGCAATAACCGGGGCGCTGGAGTACTATGGTGTGTGGTGTGTGTGTGTGTGTGTGTGTGTGTGTGTGTGTGTGTGTGTGTGTGTGTGTGTGTGTGTGTGTGTGTGTGTGTGTGTGTGTGTGTGTGTGTAGAGACCCTTTCCAGCTTTATTAATGCTCTCACACATGTAGCTGCGAGAACCCCCCCCCGCCCGACCTCTGACCTCGAGCCTCTGTGTGACCGCGATTGCGGCTTCATTGCTGGTGGACACACGGAAGAGGAGACCGGGAAAGAGTTTTATTAAGTCAGGGGTGAAGACCTGCGCTACGAGTGGTTCAACACCAGAGAAGCGTGCTCAGCAGAGGAGAGTGGTGTTGGGGCAGAGAAACAGCAGTTATTCAATTACTTGCTGCGGTAACCCTAAAAAAAAAAAAAAACGGAATTATTGAGGTAGTCCAACTAAAAGTGAACTTTTAAAGTACATAACAACATGTCAGCTGGACCGAGTTTTGGAAGTTTGGCTAACGTATCCAGATAAAATCACTCGACTTCTGCATGAATAACAGAGCAGTCGGACCTGAACGAGACAAGGGATTCTACATGAGCCAACTACGGTGCCTCTCATGAAGAAAGAAGTAGATGTTATGTACAATATTGCCACGCTTTTCCAGCGTTGTGCCTTTGATTTGCGAACGCGCTAATGCTATCAAGGTCAAGGTCAACCAGTAATGGCCCGATACAGGCAAGCTGAAAGAGGGATCATAGTCCACACAATCATCATAGCGACAGCCTCAGTCCAGCTCAGCTGCACACGTGAATGTTTACAGATGTACAAGACAAATAAAACCTTCACTGTAGCGGTAAATATTTTCGCGTGAATTTAACTTGTCATAAAATGAGTTACTGGTGTTGAATTGGGGATATTGCCTCAGCAGCAGTGTGACTGTTGGTCTCCTGAGAGTCTGGAAAATCTGTGTTTACACAGAAATATATTTATGAAACTGCGGCGGAATCAACTGTAACTGCCACAGGTGAGAGAAACCACTGAAAATCCTGGCGTTCCATTTCGTGCACAAACTCAGGTTGACGCAACGTTTGCAAGTGAAAATGAAAAACTTTCATAGCGTTTTTGGGTGTGTGTTTATTCGACAACGGTGCTCAGAGTCACTGAAGGCGCAATTTTTTTGAAAACAGCTCCCAAAGTGGAACTTTTCAAAAAACGCTCCTCCGTCTCCCTGGAAACGGGGGCAAAAATATCGTGCATGTGTGTGTGTGTGTATGTGCCCCCACTAGTGGCCCAACATGCTAACTACATTGTTTTTAGTGTTTATGCCGTTGCTGTGTAAATGGACATAGTTTTCAAAATGATGCCATGTAAACGTGAAACTTTTCTGAAATGCAAAAACGACATCTTTTCATTTGACCCTTCGGGGGCTAATGTTGTGAGCACATTTCAAGCTTATGTTAAACAGTTAATCTATAATCGTATTTTTCAAGTGTTCTTGTTTTCAGCTGCTGCCTATCAGTACTTAAGACATTTATTAATAACAGTACTATCTGTTGTTTCCATTACTTATGCACTGAGTCCTGTTAGTATGCAGTGAAATGAAAAGCATTCATTAAAGAGAGGTTTTTGAGACAAGTCTGGTTTTTAAACTTTGCTTTTGTAACCTCTTCCTTGAATTAACACGATTCTCGTGAGGTCAGAGTATGCATACACTTGTTTAGTCACTTCATAACCAGGCCACATCAATTTCATTCTGTCACACTACTTTTTATTTCTTTTAATTATTTTTGCTTCTTGGATAAATGTAGATGATTCCCAATGTGTAGATACTCTATTCCCCAGCCCAGGTGGACGTTAACCATATATTGCTGAGGTTCTCACTGCAGCTGTCCTTAGAGGTTTCAATGGAAAATATAAAGGCAATTTTATTTTATTTTTTTTTTAATCAGGCAGTCCACAAAGACAAAGAAAAAACCAACACCGTGGGGTCAAAAACAAGCTGTATCTGTCTCCGCAGCTAGGCAGACAAAGATGTGACACCACCTAAAAAAAAAAAAAAAACTCCCCAAAACAGATAAGTACATCAAACAGCTGCCCACACAGCAGGGCTGACAGATTTTAGGAGCCGCGGTGCAAAATGAGCTCAGCAGTGAAAGAAATATCCATTCACATTATTTTTTTAAACAAAGCCAAGAGAAGGCAAAATATTTGATCAGAATTAGGAAGCGGTTAACTTATGATTGAAGGAGGTCTGGAGGAGCCGGGTCACTGCTTTAGAGCGTGAGCAGCAGCACAAAGACTGAAGGACCGACTCCTGACAGGCATAAAGGAGGAGGTCCAGGACCTCAGAAAAAGTCTCCTGTCCCGACAGGATGAAGCCGAAGCGGCTCGCGTCGGCGTCACCAACATTAAAGAGCAGTTTGTCAACCTGGCGGAAGCTCTGCACGTGAAATACATCGATTGTGAAAAGCTCCGAGTGGAACTGAGCCAGAAGATCGAGGAGGTGAAAACGTTCCGCATCATGATGGAGACCGGCGAGGCTGACATGACGGAGACGCAGGAGGAGCTGCAGGACCTGAGAAGCAGCGTCCGGTCTCGCCATGACGATGGGGGAGGGGCTACAGTGCGAAATGGTTAGCACTGTGAATATACAAATAAAAACTGTTACAATGAATGTGGCAAGAAATATGTGACGTTTTTAAGTTACTGCACGTCCGACAACGTCGCCTGGGGAATTGCACCCCAGGAAATACTAGCTATTGTTTTTACAATTAAAAAAAATAAATGTCACACAGGTTCAACGACACCACGGGGTGAGACAGTCTTCTGTGCGTTATTTTCACCCACTTCTCCGACAGTTTTGATCCAACTTTCACCATTCTAATAACGAAACGTGCAACAGAATGCCTTTCTGCATAATTTTCAGCTACGAAAATAGGTTCTTTGGAGTTCCACAGTAATGTTTCAAAACCTGCTGATCAGGAAGGTTTTGCCTGAACTCAAACATAGACGTTACCTGCTGGATCCTTTATAATGTGTCAGCTGAGTCATCATTTTGGTTTTTACACTGGACTTCCTGTGACTTTTGGTCACTTTATACAAACTTCCATGTCCCCACATTCAAACGATAAAACAGGTTTGTCTTTAACAGCTATTGGGGAACATTGCCGTGCGAGACGCTACGATAGGAACGCACAGTGACTTGGAGAAGTGACGCCTTACTGGCATCACTGGTCGGAGGGTTTTAATATTTCAACTTCCTTTCTAAGATCAGTTTTAGAAATGCACCCCCGTACATATTTTTGTTCTCCCTCCCCTGCTTTGTATGGCATTGTCAAAACGGGGTTGAAACAGAATACGTGAGCGAGCGCGACGCTTCAGCAAAGCAGTCGATTCCTCGTGCGCCCCCCGTTTGTCCACCAGCAGCAACACTCGCGCTGCTTCTTGAGGCTTCCTCGTGACGTGCAGGTGAACTGCATGCGTGTCCAAGTCGCACCGCTGCGCACAGGCAGCCGCGCACGCTTTGAGTCCCTCAGCGCTGAGTCACATGCTTCGCTCTGAATCCCTGCAACTCATAGATTATTCATCGACTCTAAACTAGCGTCGGTGCAGCTGTCGGGAGGCTTGCTCGTCTTATTTCCTGCGCTGTTGTTTTTTAAGGTGGCGTTTGCTATTTATGTACAAATGGATGTATTCATGGATTCGGACACACAAAGGAAAAGACCGAACCGGATGAAGCATGGGGCTGGCTAAATGTCACGCCGTGTCTCGGTGCATGAGGAGGGAAGTCCTTCACCGGTGACCTTCTAGCTGAGGCCGACGAGCGCTGAGCCAGCATCTTCTGCATTTATCACCATCAACATTGAAGAGTTGGCATCCACCCGGGGCACAAAATGCATAGGTAACATCAAGCCAATTTATATGACAAGCCTTTTTACAGCGGGTCAATGCAAAGGACTGTAAACCGCAGGTCCCGTCACACGTTTAATTGAGTGAAAATACCAGGAGAGTGCACGAGGAAAATCAATATGCACATACGGTAGCTGAGAGAGAGGAGCGAGGAACCAACACACACACACACACACACACACACACACACACACACACACACACACACACACGCACAGCTATCAAACTGCCAGAGGGACCACACGCAGACACGTTTCAATATTTACTTTTAAATTAAAATGAAGCGTTGATTGTATTATTTCCCCGTAATTAAGTTGCAATCATCCTCCATCATATCCCACGACTATTTATCATCGGGTTCGGCAGAATGAAAAGCTAATTTCCCCGTTGATTAATACACTGGTGAGGATTCTTTGTTTTGCGCCACTGCAAAACAACAATAAATGAGAAAGTGGGCTGGATCTGAAAACTTTATGTGAATACAGTCAAAACTATATGAATATCAACTTTAACAGATGTGGCTAAAGGTCAGATGGGGGGAAACGTTTTCTCACGCTGCATTCGTCAACCTTTACTCATTATAACTTGAAATAATCCATCAAGATATCACATTACCTTTAGTGATCTATCAAGTTCCAGTTACATTTCTATTTTCCATTCTTGGTTGCATGTTGACGTGCTAGTATTGCGAGGGACGCTTCACCTTAGATGCCTTTCTTACCGACTTCCTCTCTGGGAATAATGGCCCAGGATGGTTTACAACACTGTCCCCGAGCAGCCAATGAAGATGAATGCTCTTCCCCCGAGTGGCACATGGTGGTGCATTTTCTTCAACTTTTTCCTTATTAGATTCTTCTTAAAAATCGATCACAATGTTCACAGGATGATGGCATCTCATGATGAACTGTGACTCTTGTATTGCGATTTGTATCACTTTTAGAGCAGGGGTGCCAAGCATAAGGCCCGTGTGCAACCGAAACTGGACCTCAAGAGGCTCCAATCCAGCTCGCCAAGCAAACTGTCAAAATTTCCAGTAAAACAAAATTATTAAAACAAAAATTTACAGACTTCTTCAAAGTAGCAAACACAACACAGCTCATTGACCTTCAGGAAAACGTGAATGTCAACATTATTTGTGCATTTTGGACTAAGATGAACTCGTTGTGGTACAAGTGTTAGACGACATGGACAGGGTGCCAGGAGCAGGGATGGAGACGCCTTATCTCGCCGGCATGTACAGCCAAGTCTTGGAACAGGATTTAAAGTGGCAAACAATCCCAAAAAAAAAAAAGACAAAGCACCACAGCTGTGTTCGGTATTGAACCTAATTTTTTAAGTCATTTCAAAGCTTTTTTTCTAAACTCCTCATTTTGATCCTCCATCAGCCGATCCACGGAGGGGAATGAGAAGCTTGGCAGTTCGGTTGTTACTCACAGAAATGTCCCTTTGGGAACCACCACAGTCACCTTTATGGAACTTGTTCCATAACTTGCTTCCGTGCACATGTTTTGACTTGCTTCACATTTAAATAAAAATAAAGAAAAGAAAAAGCAGATATTTTCTAATGTGGTGGTTCACCTCATCTCCTGAGGATTTAACCAGGAGATTCTCATGCTCATTCAAGCTGCACGAGGGTGAGTCACATGACGCTCTCTATGCGGGAAATGAGTGGGATTTTTTTTTTTTTTACCCTGGGGCATCTGCAATGGCTTATCTGACTTTCTAACTCTCTGGGCAGAACACCTGACCTATTTGAATTGCTGACAATGCGTGGGTGGAGACTCGGAGGGCTGCAACTGAGCATGCCATTCGGATTGCATACATGGGATCCTCTGAGGGCCTGGCACATCATCTTCTTTATTCAATCTTGCAGGTGGGACTGCGTCTCCAGTCACACGGTCAATTGTTGTAAAGATCAGTACTGCAACAAACAGTCCGGGGTTCAGGCATTGGGACTATTTAAAGGTTTGCGTGTGGGTGACACCAAGCTGTTGAACCAGGATTATTGTTTGCTGGTGCCAAGTTTCATATTACTCGCAGCAAGTGTTGGAAATAGATGCACAGTGTTAAAAACTGTGACTGGAGAAAGCAAGGCTACGAAGCAACATTTTAATAGGAGGGTAACTAATTGACCACATAGGACCTAAATAATCATCCTCCAGAGAATGTCATTATTAATAAAGGATAAGGATGTACATGTACAAGGCTGTTATTCCAAAGTTGTACAGTGTGGAAGTCCTAAATACTCCATTCAACTCAAGCATTTGGATATTACCTGCACCAAAACACAACCGCTTCTGTTGCAAGCCACAATCCGGTCAATTTGACATCATTTACCCAGAGACACAGTGACCAGCAATGGCCTTGCAAAATCTACTTAGTTGAAAGGGAAAGACTTAAAGTTAATAGTAGTTAATAGGTCAAGCTTGATTCAACGCTAACCGTCGCGTTTCAGCTGCATTTCAAATCAGACGCTGCAGATTGATTCAAAGCTTGAGAGGGTGATTAAACTAGTCAGCTAATCAAGACTTAAATTTGTTTACAGGAAAGATTAGTTGCTGGGAACATTCCTAATTATACCTGAGTGCTGCTACAGAGGAGGCCTGTCTTTAGAATATGACTCGACAACCAGACAACGCTACAGGCAGACCGTTCAGTCAGGCGTTCAATGACCCTTTACGGTGCAGACGAGGACCTTAACAAGCACACTTTGATGAAAATTGCAGCTGGCATTCATCCATGAGGTCCCCTGCTCCATTATTCTGATTTACTTTCAAAAGACGTTGCAGGATATCACGACCGTGATCAAATTCAATAATTGCGAAAGGTTAACCGCAACAAGTTGGTCCCTATGGCGGGTGACCACCATTCCCTTTGTTGCGTCAAGGCCCATAGTGGGTGTCCGTTTACAGAACAACATCATGCTGAGTACATGTGTTTTCAGTGTGTCTGCAGTTTCCATGTTAACGGACATCGATTCAAAGTGTTGCAGTGCAAATTTTTTAACAAAATCACAAAAACAATGCATTTTTTACTGTCGTGTAAACGGGTCCTCAATGGGTAAATGTGACTGATGCGGCTGATCTAAAGCACTTAGAGACGGCACAAAAAGTAGTGGCTCCACCCCGGGGCTCTGGGGACCGTCCGTGGCTGGGGCGTCGTGGCTTTGGTGGTTGGTGGCTCTGTGGGCTCGGGGGTGTCCTGGCATCTATGCTGGAGGGTTACGGCCTGGCCTGGGGAGTCCTGGGCGGGGATGTGGGGGGGGCTCTGCTCTGGGCCGGGGTCGGGCCCGCTGGGGCGGGATGGGGGGGCTGGGCGTCGGGCCCCGGCTGGGCTGTCGACTGGGGGGAGGTTGGGGGCGGGTTGTCCGGGCCCTGGGGGTGCGGGGCCTCCCCCTTCCCGGTGGGGGTGCCCGCTGCGGCGCTGGGGGTGGGTCCTCCCTCTGGCCCCCTCCCCCGGTGGGGCGGGTTGGCCCCTGCTGCCGCGCTCCGGGTCTGCCTCATTCCCGGATTGGGGGGAGCGGGGTACGGGGGGGGCTCCGGGTTCTGGATGGACGGTTAACTGAGAGTGACCTCCAGGGCCTGATAGGGGTGTGCGTGTGCGTGTGAGTTGGGGTGTGTGGGTTGGGGTGTGTGGGTTGGGGTGTGTGGGTTGGGGTGTGGGGCTGTGTGGAGTGGGCGAATGAGGGGGGGTGCCCTGGCCACTGGCCTCCGGCTGGGCTCGCACTGGGCCCTGCGGGTCTCGGACTCTGCTGTCTGGCCGTTGGGTGGGGTGGGGGCTCCCTGCCCGGGTCCCCTTGCGGCGCCTTGTTTGGGGGGGTGTGGCCCCCCTGGTCCTAGGCCGGCCGCTCGGGGGGTGGGGTGGGGCAGCGCGGGGGGTCCAGCTGGACCAAGGTCCTAGCGACGGGGGGACCCCCTCCCTCAGAACCCTCCCTGCCTTACCTCACCTTATATTACCCCACAATAGGGAAGAGTGGGGCGGTGCCTAGGTGGGGGGTCCAGGCTACTTAATTGCGGTCTGGGTCCTCCCCCGACTTTGCACCACCCACAATTTTAACCACACTTAGTCATGCAGGGTCTTGAGGGGGTAAGCCGCTTTCGGGGTTCTGCCGCTTGTCAGCGGTAGAACGCCCGGGCCCCGCTACCCCACAATTTTAAACCGCACCATAGACACACACATCGCATCCACCTTTTCAAAACACAAAAACACACCCTTACATACATCCAACACACATATAGGGCAGGGGAAGGGCGGGAGACGTGGCTCCCCCCAGCACCTCCCGCTGGGGTCCCGCCCCGGCCCGGGGTGAGTGCGGCTGGAGTGCGGGGGGCGCGCTCCCTCGGGCGCGGCGCTTGTGGGGGGGCTGGGGTGCGGTGCTCCTTCTCCACTTGCTGTTGGATTGGTGGAGGTTGGGATACCGCGGTGGCCGGGAGGGGGCCCGGCCGGCGGCCTGAGGGTGCGAGAGTCATCACTCCCCCCCCCGTTCCGTGTGTGTGTGTGTGGGTGTGTGGGTGTGTGTGGGTGTGTGTGTGTGCGGGGTGGGTCATGGGTTGGGTTTCCCAATCAAGACCCGGGGGGAGGGGTTATGGGGCGGGTGGATTATGAGGCTCCTGGGGGTGTAGAGTTGACTGTTCTCCGACCGGGGCCTGCGCCGGGCTTCGCTTTCCTGGGTCTGGGGGCGGGGCTGGTCCGGGGCGCGGCGGCTGGGGCCGTCTCTGCCGTACCGGGTTGGGGGGGGGCGGTGGGTGGGCCTGTTCCCGGGGGTGCGGTGGGACTCGCCGCCGGGGTTGGGGGGGCTCTCGGCCCGCTCGGCCCGGGGGCCCTGCTCCGGCCTTTTCTCGGCTTGGCGGCTTGGGTCGGGGCCTGGGGCCCTGTGCCCTTTGTCCTTCTCTTGTGGGCCCCTCTTGCCTGGGGGGGATTCCTCTCTGCATTCTCCGTCGGGTGCTTTTTGGGCGGGGGCGGGGCTCTCTGGGGTGGTTCGCTGGGGTCTCCCCGGGCCTGGGGGGCTTCTGTCTGCCGGGGTGGCGGTGTCCGGGCGCGGTGGCCTCGGACCCCGGGGTGTCGCCACGGGTCCCCCCACAACAGTTCCGGCCACACCCAGTGGACAAGCCACACACACTCACATACACGCACACACACACACACACACTTTCACTCCTCACGAAAGGTGCTTCTGAAGTTGCTTGTTGTCTGTCATCATTTGCTCAAACTTTAAAAATCATGTTCCTCTTTTGTTGTTGCCTCTTTGTTATTTCATGTTCCTGCTTCACGTTACTGTCTAGATAGAGCTGCTCAGGCTGGTTAAATCTAGGAAATCATCTTACTGTCTAGATAGAGCTGCTCAGGCTGGTTCAATCTAATAACAGTTGGAAAGTATTTGGATGAGTGTGATTATTGCAAATAATATATGTAGCACAACAAGGACATTGTATGTTATCCCCTTCCCCCCACCCCCCTCCCCCCCTCCCCCCTCGACTTTCTTCTCTCTCTTCTCTTCTCTCTCTCTTTGTGCGTTCCCCCCCGGTCGTGTACGGCAGCCATGCCAGCTTCTGACGGAGAAGGCAACAGGAGGAGACTCCAGGTCTCTCCCTGTTGCAAGACCAAAAACTGTTCTGACTCCGAAGGCTCTCAATCACATCATATTGTTGGCCCAAGCTGCCGAACAGGACAAGGGCGAAAGAAAAAAGAAGAAGAAAAAAAAAAAAAAAAAAGAGACGGCACAAAAAGAGAAAATGTGGCATAGGATTATAATTTCACCTTCATGACTGAAACCAGCCAACAATCATCAATACGTGAATGTGCATTGGGTGACACAAGCACTCATTCAATATGATGATGTACATACATGCTATCAAAGCCTAATTCTTTTTCCTCAATGTAGAGTAAGTTATAGGTAAAGGCTATTTGGTAACATCTATTCAAGAAGAGAGCTTATTTCCTAACTCTTTAACCACCCCTGTTAAAGAGGCTACATCTACCCTCGGTGTTGTTCGGTCTATGCTTGATTTGTATTGTTAAAGGAGTATGGGTTGTCAGGTAATACAGAGTGAATGTTAAAATCAAGATATCACCAATTAGAAAATTGTCTTGAATGTGTCCTTTTTTCCCTCCATTTAAAAAAAAAAAAAACAGCTTTTCTGGCAAATCCACAGCAGCATAACTGACTCCAAGTTGATTCCTCCTTCAGATTTGATCAGATTTCATTACCACGGTGAGTGCACCGACAGTCTCCTGCTGGGCCAAACTCAAAGAGCAGTCACAGTGAAAACCACCATCGGCGCGTTCCTCACACAGACTAATTACCTTTTACTCTTGTTTTGGAGTTACGAGTAAATGCCCTTTGAAATTTCCTCATGGGCTTTAGGGGCGAGTGCACCATGAATGGAGATCTCTTGTAAATATAGTCGTGATAGATCTGCACACGGACACTGAGCTCCTCGTGAATGCAATTCAGGTCCCATGTACCTGCAGTAACAGGAAGAGGGAGTCCTGGGTTCTTCAGTTCAATTAGACAGCTTATCATAATAACCCCCTGCTGTGCCGCTTCTCCTAACAATTTTCCATAACAGGCAATTTAGCCCGCCGGGTGAGTTTTCACAATCATGTGCTATGAGCATTAGTGCTCACAATAACTGATGTGTATAGCGGGAACATTTTCTTGGAGCTTCTGGGTCTTATTTGTCTTGAACTGTCTCTGTTGTCTCTGGGTCCTCTCATCTCGCTCTGCACTTTTCTACAGACCCACAATTTTCGAAACTGGTCTTCGGCCCCTTCCAATCAACAGTGTTTGTTTCTCCTCTCACCTTGACTGATGCTTTGCCACCTTGAAGGCTTCTTCTTGGTAAAAAACAAGATTTTCCTCCCTTACCGCGGCTCACATGAGAATTGCTGTGCATCTCTCAATCTTATTGGAAAATCTCCGCCAGAACTACAGAAAGTCTTTGTGTTTCAATTCGGTCCTAAACCCCGGGTCTGCAGGCTTTATGACGAAACTATACATTCTTGCAGTTTTCCTCCAAATAAAATTCATTTGGAGCCACAAAACATGTTTAACCTTTGATATGAAGATAACAGCTCAAAAACTTATATATGCAGTTTTGATTATGTTACAAAAGCTGTGTTTTAGAATGCATTAAATTTCATAACTACAATTTATGATTACAATTTTGCTTCTTTATTTTCCTCTTAAGCTCATATAAGTGCTTAAGATTTTTTCTTTTAAGTAGGTTTTAAGTAGCCAATTGACATAATTTAGCTGCTCCATAGCGACAAATCGTTTTCCCAGCCCTTCAAAGTCATTTTTTTTGGCCTTTTTTGTCTTTTTGTCTGCAAATAAAATGAAAATTATGACGAAATAAGCTATTTTAAAACATTTTTGTGAAAACCTCAGTGCACCAATACATGGAGCCGTGGATTACAGACCTCCATCTTAAAGTTTATTCACATTTAAATAAACACCAACTCTCAGATGTGTTGTGATATTATTGCCTTACTGAAGAAAGGTTTACAAAATCAAAACCTGTACATTTTAAAAACTGGGATGCACTTTTTGGAAACAATCCAAAGTGCGCAGAGAAAAAAATCCCATCACTGTTTTCCCATCCATCAAGTCACAGTATTCCCATTACAGAGCATTGTTTTTCTTCACACTCCATTTATTAGTTTTCCAAATTATTGTTGATATACGAAGACATTAGAAGTTTAATCTCAACAGTCAGGTTTAGTTTAGCAACTGTTTGAATATCTGTTAGGTTAAATTCCACTTTTAGAGGTCTTATCTGTAAACTGACTCTCTTGTTTTGGTTGGTCAGATAGAAGAAAACATTTTAAGACATCAAAACTCCGGAGTTTTACTTTGTCGGTTCCAATTAAGACGTTTCTGCTGCGACGGTGGCGCTGTTCCAAATGGAAACTGCACCTCAGACCAAATAACCGCATCATTGCTCGACAGGAAACCCTAAATATGTACATCAACGGTTAAGTAGCTCCTGTGGGTTCACAACTCCACTGTACCATTCACAACTAAAATAAAGTAAAATTATTTTTTTAATCAATATGATGCAGAGAACACCAAACTAATTTACTTTGATGTCTACTAGGGATGCTAATAAACTTTTATTTTCAATGTTCTCGATTGCAGAAAAAAAAAATTAAGAATGCCACTGACAAATGTTATGTTCATGCAGTCCACTGAAATATTAAGGGGAGAGAAGAAAAAAAACCAGCCCACTGTATTAGTTGTGCTCATTTCATTTCAGCCATGTTCGCCTCGTCTCCTGCTGAGATGGGTTTTTCTTCCCCCTTCTAGATCCACCAATTACTTCAAACCATCTGACACGCTCCTTCCAAAACAATTTATATTCCAAAAGAGACTCCAGATGAAAAATGAGAGAAATACAAAATATATTTTGACTCTGTCCAATACTAATCTATGTGCACGCAGTCTGAAAGCATGGAAACTGACAGCAGGAGTCTGTTTGGTCTTTTCTTCTTTCCCCGTCACGTACCATGTGCTCTGGTGCAACCTCTCACATTTCTGACTTACAAAGATATCTTTGACTTCACAACCCCCAAAAAAATTAAGGTTCTGCACGTACCTGGGATTTGCAATCATGGTTTGAGGTAATGTCACAGCAATCAAATCCACAAAATAAGAAATAAAACAGAGAAATTGTGTTGCATTGTGGGTGTCTGTCTACAGGCAACTTTTTTGCAAACGTCTCTCGGGGTGGGATTTCTTGACAACGCTCCGGGAAAAACACAACTTTTCGGAAATGCTGCGACTGCGACTGCGACTGCACATGCGCGCCACAGCCGGAGCAAAAAAGGTCTTCTGCTCACGCACGAGTAGACGGACAATAGCAATGGTTAACTCCATAGAGGTTTCAGCATTTCTGCCGTTTCAAACCGCTGCCTTGTAAACACAACATTTATCTGAAACGAAAAAGCAAAAACGATCCATATTCATTTAAAACATTGTCGTCTAAACAGGACGAAAAATGTTCTTAATTTGATCAGATCAAACTTCAATGGCATTCTGCCACAACAGAGTTTCTGGTTGAAAATAAATGAATGAATGACTGAATGAATGAATGAATGAATGAGTTTTTGGTGGTGATGTTGGTCAAGGAGGTTAATTACACATGTGCACACATAACTATAACATAATTATTTTGTTTGCCAAATGACTGGTTGGTCTTTATGTAAAAAACAAACAAAAAAAAAACACTGAATTTACATGATTAATTTCATTTTCGAAATAGAAACAGGAAGTCTTGACAGTCAACCATTATTAATCTGCTCAATCACTGTGAAACTTCCGTACTGATAAATGTTAATCTCAGCTCTTTTGAGCTTTTCTCTGCAACGCTGAATCATCCTCAGAGGATGAAACCATCCCAGTTTTAATAATGTAAGACAGAGAAATTGTGTGTTCACATGTCTCACAGAAATACTCTCATAAAGTGCAGATACCTGAAAAACCTCATCGGTGAGTCTGGATTGGCCATAACCCGGTGTGTGTGTGTGTGTGTGTGTGTGTGTGTGTGTGTGTGTGTGTGTGTGTGTGTGTGTGTGTGTGTGTGTGTGTGTGTGTGTGTGTGTGTGTGTGTGTGTGTGTGTGTGTGTGTGTGTGTGTGTGTGTGTGTGTGTGTGTGTGTGTGTGTGTGTGTGTGTGCTGACGGACTACCAACATGTTGAGAACACGCTGTACTTCACTGTCTGTTGGAAAGGCCTGCCTCATGCATCGTTCTTAAATTAGCCGTGAAAAACAGCAAGAACGCCTCAGCGAGAGTCCCCTTGATGACGGCGTCAGTCGAGCCGTTCTACTTCCATCAATTAGCGGACCAATGATCCACTTACTGACGTTCGGTCCAGTAGTTTGCGAAAATACCAAAGTCCTCTGAAATGTGAAGATCACTGCTTCTCTGCACATCCTGTCATTACCAGTCCATTAAGACACGGAACGTATGCGGGGTTTTCTCTGTAGACGAGGATACGACATCATTGCCGCTTTTAAAAGCACATTAAAAACCTCCGTCTGCAGAAACACACGTGGAACATCCGCTAATGTAAAAATGGCCAATAATGCAACGCGCATTGATTATTTCATCCAGATCAAAGAATGTATATCCAGGTAGCATCGGGACCGGAAAGGACCAAAGATATCGCCACAATTCTCTCGCGATTGTTATCTTTCGTCTGGTATAAATCTTCTTCCCAACTAGACAAATCTGGAATCATCTGGTTAAAATCAGAAAAATCATGTCAAAATCATGTTTAAAGTCCCAGCAGGTGACTAAACCTGAGAAGTGCCCTCAGTTTTAATAACTCCGGGTCAACGGAGCTGCAGTGATTCAGTCCTCGGTCCTAACGATCGCTCGGCAAACAGCAGAATAGTCTGCCAGGACTGTATATTCCACAATGCCAAGTTGACAATGACAGAGCGTCTTGCAGTATGAATTAATTATATTCTGAGATGACATGAAAGGGAGGAGTGAAGAAGTTCAAGGGGGGGGGGGGGGGGGGGGGGTCTTGGATAGAGGTCAGTACTCCACTCCAGTGCTCCAAAAAATATAATTAAACATCCCTTCTTGTCAAACTGCTAAAAGTGAGCTGAGTAAATGTACAGCCAGAGGGTTAGACAGGGAATTCTTATTCATTGAACATTATCAAACGAACTGCATGATCAGAATTCATTCTGCAGCAAACGTTCTTCAGGAAAGCGCAAAAACATTTATGTCAATAAAGGTAAAAAGTACAAGTTCTGATATCTTATTAATATTATCATCGCCACAAGATTTTTCCAGGTGTTGGTTCATTTTATTATTATAAAAAAAGGAGGGGGACGTCCTTTAATTGTTATTCAACCCACACACAGATAAATACAGATAAAAAAGAATACACTAGAATTATAAAGAATCTGTAAAATATCTCATTTTTAAAAAGTTGTGTTTTTCCCCCGTTCCCACAGAGACGGAGCATTTTCGAAAATTTGCGGGTTTTTTTTTATTAAGTGGCACCGTTGTTGAGCAAACAGATTTCACAGTTTTCACATGAAAACGCTGCAGTGTAAATAAGCCGTAATTCAATTTGCCTCGTCATTTCCGAGCGTCGTCATTATTTCAAGCACGTATTGTTAAAAAAAGGATGACAACACATCAGCAGCGTGTCCGTCTCCGATGTCCTGAAACGGGAATCCTCCAATAATCTTGCGATTATTGCGAAAGAAGCTCAAATCGTGTTGAGCTCCAGTCGGCCTCTATAAAAGGACACAACTGTGATGACGCAAATTGCTTTACACTAAAGCTTTATTCATTTGTCTCCATTACACCCACAAATTCAGTCATACGAATTTGTATTTTAACTGGAGATCCGATTCTTTTTGAGGTATTTTCTTTGCAGACTGACCTGTAAAGAGGTTTTTAAGATCATCTCAACAATTCAATTCAATTCAATTTTCAATTCAATTTTATTTGTAAAGCGCTAAATCACATCAACAAACATCTCAAAGCGCTCTTACAATGATAGAGTACAACAGGACCCAACTAAACCCTTCCAAAGCAAGCAGGTGTAACAAGCAACAGTGGCCAGGAAAAACTCCCTCGCATGGAGAGAAGTTCAAGAACTCCCTCTTCAGGAAGAAACCGTGGGGCGGACCCTAGACTCTGGAAGGACGGCCATCCGCCTTGACCGGTTGGGGGAAGAAGTACATGGGATAGGACAGGGAGAGAGAGGAAGAAGAGGGAGAGAGAGAGTGGCAGACAGGCCAGATAAGTACAAATACTAAGAAAAGTCTATGATGAGCGTTGGTCTGATGATGAGCCAATCTCAGTCTGGAGTTTAAGGGCCGTGCCGTTGCGGTGGGGTCCCGGTGCTGTGGTGGGGTTGGGTAGTAGGACCGTCGTAACTCCACTCTGTGAGTCTTGGGTCTGATCCCCTGGATCCTGCTCTCCTCCTGTCAGGGATAAAAAAGACTGCGGCAGTGTCTGGTGGCTCCAGTAATGTTGTTACACAGAGAGAAAGAAAGAAAGACAAGAAACAGAACCTCCAAATGTAGAGTTCCTCCCTTTAACGGGAGAGAAAAAATCCCCTCAGCAGTCTAGGCCTATAGCAGCTCAACTTAGTGGTCCTATTTTATTCCTATTTTATTCCTAAGGATAAGCTTTATCAAATAGGAATGTTTTTAGTCTACTCTTAAATAAACTAATGGTGTCGGCCTTTCGGACCGAGGCTGGTAGTTGATTCCAGAGTAAAGGAGCCATATGGCTGAAACTCCTGCCTCCTGTTTTACTTTTATGGACTTTAGGGATTACCAACAGTCCTGCATCCTCAGAGCGAAGGGCTCGTGGAGGGTGATAAACTTCTAGAAGTTTCTCGATATAGGACGGAGCCTTCTGATGAAGAGTTTTATATGTGATCAGAAGGATCTTGAATTCTATTCTAGATTTAATTGGAAGCCAGTGTAAGGATGCTAAGACTGGGGAGATGTGCTCTCTTCTTCCAGTTCTGGTTAGTAAACGTGCAGCAGCGTTCTGCACTAGCTGTAAGGTCCTAACAGAGGAGTTTGGACATCCTGACATTAGGGAGTTACAATAATCTAATCTTGAAGTCACAAAGGCATGAATAATTTTTTCTGCATCTTTGAAGGACAAGAAGTTTCTAATTTTTGCAATATTCCTTAGATGGAAGAAGGCTGTCCTGGAGACATGTTTAACATGGGAAATAAAGGACAGATCCTGATCAAAAATAACACCCAGGTTCCTAATATCACTGTTAGAGGTTAAGGTAATATTATCTAACCTAATCAGACTGTCTGAAAAGTTATCCCTGAGCTTTTTAGGACCTAGGATTAGAACCTCAGTCTTGGATGTGTTGAGCATTAAGAAGTTGATAGACATCCAGGACTTAACGTCCCTGAGGCAGGACTCTAGTTTAACAAGTTGGTCGGCCTGATTGGCTTTAATTGATAAATATAGCTGAGTATCATCTGCATAACAATGAAAGTTAATGCTGTGTTTCCTAATTATATTTCCGAGTGGCAACATATAGAGATTAAACAATATCGGTCCGAGGACGGAGCCTTGTGGTACTCCACACCGGACCCGTTCATGCATTGAAGATTTGTTATTTACATGAACAAATTGAAACCGGTCAGATAAATATGATTTAAACCAGTTTAAGGCTAAGTTTTTAATGCCGACGGCATCTTCTAATCTCCTTAAAAGTATATTATGATCGACAGTATCAAATGCGGCACTAAGGTCCAGAAGAACTAAAACCGATAGAAGACCTCTATCTGAGGCCGTTAGAAGATCATTAGTAACTTTTAGCAGTGCAGTCTCTGTACTGTGGTTCATTCTGAAGCCGGACTGAAGGTCCTCTAACAGATTATTCTCGTGCAGATAATCATTGAGTTGTTTAGCGACTACTTTCTCCAGAACCTTTGACAGGAAAGGAAGGTTGGAGATGGGCCTGTAGTTTGAGAGAAGGCTTGTGTCTAAGTTTGGCTTCTTAATGAGAGGTTTAATAACTGCTAGTTTAAAGGATTGGGGCACATAGCCTATTGATAGAGACTGGTTAATAATTGCGAGTATAGAATTATTAATTAGTGGCAGTGCCTCTTTCAGAATTCTAGTAGGAATTGGGTCCAACAGGCTAGTAGTTGGTTTAGCAGAAGAAATAAGGGAATTTAGTTGGACTAGTTGTATTTGCTGAAAGCATTCCAGATGAGTGTTAGGTTTAACCAGTTCCTCTGTTATGGGGCTAACGGACGGTAGGGTTTGATGGATGTTATCCCTAAGCGTTGTAATTTTATTTTGAAAGAACTTCATGAAGTCCTCACTACATATATTGTTAGGAATGGTGGGCTCAACACTATTTTGGTTCTTGGTCAGTTTGGCTACAGTACTGAAAAGAAACCGAGGGTTGTTTTTGTTTTCCTCTATTAAGGATGAGTAGTAATTAGTTCTACTTCTACTCAGAGCTTTCTTATAAGTTTTGAAGCTATCCTTCCAGGCTATATAATCTAGGTCTGTTTTTGTTGAACGCCAAGTTCTTTCTAATCTACGGGAGCGTTGTTTAAGCTCGCGGGTTGATGAGTTAAACCATGGGGATGACTTTTCCTGTTTTTTCATTTTCATTTTTTGAGGAGCTATGTCGTCTAGCGTTGTTTTTAGCATATCTGTCAGACTGTTTGTTAGGTATTCAATGTCTGAGCTAGCAACAGTATACGGGTCAGGAAGATTCACTACTGATTCTATAGCAGAGGGAATTCTTTCCTTGAATTTAGTTACTATGTTATCAGAGAGAGACCTGGTTAACACGGCTTTAGCCGGAGGTTTATAACTATTTAGAACAAAGTCAAAGGTTATTAAGAAGTGATCTGACAGGAAATCATTGTGAGGAGAGATGGTCAGATGCTCTATATTCAAACCATAAGTTAGAATAAGGTCTAAGGTGTGTAGATGTTTATGGGTAGGCCCGTCTACTACCTGAGAGAAACCTAGAGAGTCAAGTGTAGATTTAAAGCTGGCACTGAAACTATCATTTTCTACGTCAACATGAACATTGAAGTCTCCTACCATGATAACCTTATCTTTAGTCAGGGCTAGATCTGACAAAAATTCAGAGAATTCAGTTAGAAAAGTTGAATAAGGTCCAGGAGGACGATAAATGATTACAAATTCTACAGAGTTTACTATTTTATTTGACGGGTGTCGCATGGTCACGCTCAGACTCTCAAAAGAACTAAAGTTGGGTTTTGGGTTCATGTTAATTAGTAACTGAGAGTTAAAGATGGCTGCCACGCCCCCTCCTCGACCACTTTCACGAGCTATTTGAGTGTTAATATGACTTGGAGGGGAGGCTTCATTTAGACTAACATACTCATCTTTACGTAGCCAGGTTTCTGTTAATCCAAAGAGATCAATGTTGTGTTCGGTTATCAGATCATTGACTAGAAGAGCTTTGGATGATAAAGATCTAATGTTTAGGAAACCACATTTAATTTTTTTGTCTTGATTTTGTCTAGTTTCACACTTGATACGGATGAAGTTTTTGTAGTCATTAGAAGTTATTTTCCTAGGTTTAGATAGTTTTATACTTGTGGTGGTCCGAGGGATAGACACAGTCTCTATGGGATGTTTAACTAAGTTAGCTATGGTTGGTGACTGCCCAGAGGGAAACTCAGAGAGGCGTGTAGGACTGCGACTCTGTTGCCTGGTCCCCACTCTGGTGCGTCAGGATGGAGGAGCTAATCTTTTAACTATGTTTCTAGATAAGAGGTATGCTCCATCCAACGTGGGATGGATGCCGTCCCTCCTGATGAGACCAGGCTTGCCCCAGAAGGACTTCCAATTATTAATGAAGCCTACCGAGTTACTGGGACACCACCCTGACAGCCAGCGGTTAAAAGATGACGTGCGGCTAAACATCTCGTCACTGATGAGGTTTGGGAGGGGGCCAGAGAAAACTACTTCGTCTGAAATGGTCCGCGCGTATGTGCACACTGACTCTACGTTAGCTTTGAGGACCTCAGACTTCTTCAGGCGAACGTCGTTTCCACCGCAGTGGATTACAATCCGTTTAAATCTCCGTTTATTCTTGGTCATTAGCTTTAGCTGGGACTCAATGTCGCCTGCTCTGGCCCCAGGCAGGCAGCTAACTGTGGCCGCTGGTTGTCCTAGGTTAACGTGTCTCACTATTGAGGAGCCAATAACCAGCGTGTCCTTCTCAGCCAGCGTGCTGCTGAGTGGGGCAAACATATTGGAGACACTGACGGAGGCCTGCGGGGTGTAGCGGGGGTGTCCGGTAGACTTCTTGCTGCTACGTTTACCCCTGGCAGTCACCCAACCGCCCTGTTCCCCCGGCTGCTCGGGGGCCACTGAGGGGGGGTTAAAGTTAGCAGCTACCTGCGCTGCTAAGCTAGAACGCTCCCCTCCAGCTAAACCTGGCGGCTGTTTACTAGCTACAGGGCTAGCCCTAAGCTCGACAGAGAGGAGACGTTCCTCAAGCTGACTCAGCCTCGCCTCAAGTGCTACAATAAAGCTACACTTTTCACAGGTCCCTGTGTCAGTAACTGAGGTCGAGGTGTAGCTAAACATCTGACATTTGGAGCAGGAAAAAATAGGAGGAGAGGAGGGGGAAGCCATGGCTAAACAGGTGCTAATAGGAGCTAAAACAGCTAAAACAAAGCAAAAACAGAGAGAAACTGGAAGGCAATCACCTTTTCGGTTTAGGAATCCGGTTCTTTCCGTGCGGTTCTTTTCAACACTGCTGATGCGCTCAGGGCATCCCTTTAATAACAAAAAAACAAGTCAACTTATATATTTAAAATTTTTTATTATTAATCAGGAGGAAATTTCTGCTCTGAAAAAGCCTGTTTTCCTATTCCTGCCCTGAACCCCCCCCCCCCCCCCCCCCCCCAATCTTCAATGAGTCCTGCTTCACAAACAAAATGTGCAAAACATGTTATTTCATTGTTCTGGTCCTAAAAAAAAAAAAAAACACATGCAGAGGTTTTGTGACATCCACACACCCTGAAGCTTAATGGACTTGTGGTCCCCGAGCATTAAATATTTCATTTATTTATTTAGTTATTTAGTTTTCACCTCGGGGTATCACCACGACTTCAGAACAGCGGCAGCTCTGACGTCAGGCAGCTGCCCTGCAGATGAACTGACTGGGGGACATTTCACCTGTTGCTTCGGACTAGAATGCAAAGCGTTCGCATCCTTTGGCGAGACGTGAGGATCAGACAACAGCGTGGAGAGAAGAACAAAAAAAAAAAAGATCCAGCGGTGCTTTAGTGTGTCTGCGGCTTCCTGTTTCTGTGTGTTACCTGCGACAGTTCACGGAAGACGTGCGTCGCACGGAGTGAGTCACATGTGTGAGAACCTGCGAACGTCATGTGTGAAAGTTGTGGTTTTCTCTGCTCGCAGCTTCGGTAAATAAGTGTGACTGAGGGAGAGGATTTTTGTTACGTTACCAAAGCAGTCAGTGCTGCATTATTTAGCGTTCAGCGATTGATATGAGAAGAGGGTGGACAAAACAGGAGAAGCATCTATCAGAATAATGCAACACAGCCGCTTTCAACATGGAGGTAATGTTTTGTGCAGGGTTGCTCTTTTTTGGAAGAGAATAGAACAGACCGACAGCCGAGTGCATTTTACTGCTATTATTTTTCATTCATTCATTATTGATGGCTTTTCTTTATTTCTCCAACGTAGCTGTGAAATGTTCCGATGTGTGTCCCTCCGCATCAGCAGCGTCTCTCAGCCGACTGCTGCTTCATTCAAATGAATGAGGATTTTTTCATTTATTTATTTTTTTAATTCTGGGGCCTGAGGTGAGAAATAAGAAAATAAACTTTGAAGACTCTGCTGTGAGAAGTGATGATGGTGCTTTTTTTCCCCTTTAGTTGGCTAGGATGCAATTACATCCAGAATGATTATTCAAATGCTTCATTAGTTTAATATTTTTGCATCTGTAGTGTAAAAATTACATAACATTCAAAGTGCATCAGATGTCTGTAATCACTCGGTAATACGGTCAATCAAAGATGTGTCCAAACGATGACCCGAGGACCAACTGAGGTTCTGATTTCACGCTTAATTGGCCGACAGGAAACAATAACAAAATTGTGGAAGATAGATAGATAGATAGATAGATAGATAGATAGATAGATAGATAGATAGATAGATAGATAGATAGATAGATAGATAGATAGATAGATAGATAGATAGATAGATAGATAGATAGATAGATAGATAGATAGATAGATAGATAGATAGATAGATAGATAGATAGATATTCATTATGATTTTGTTTGGATTTTTGGGATGTTTTGGGGCAACAATATCCAGTGAAAATATCAGTGAAAATTACTAAAAGCACTAACTTTTAAGTCAATACTCCTGACTTTAAGGCCACCTTTACACAACCGCGCTTTGAAACCGACGTCCGTTCAAACGGAGACGGTAGAAATGCTGCTTATAGTGAGTATGCTGGGCCACGAGTTGGCGCTGTTGGTTGTTTTTCTAATGAAACTCCACACAACAGGTTGGATCGCTATCACGGTGACACAACTATAAAACCACAAAGTCCCAGGAGAATGTGGACTGAGAGTCATGACACTGGAGGCAAACCTTGTTATTGTTTATATATATATATGTATTCACTACAACTGCACAGTAGCAGCATTTCAGAAAAGCTGTGGTTTCCACCCATTTCCACAGACGCCGTTTTGATAAGATCCACTAGGGAGCCAGGTTTTCAGAGGCTACGAGCGCTGTTGTCGTGTAAACGGACAGTGGCGCCGCCAGCCGGAATCCTGCAGGCACTGTGCGCGGAGTGACACGACACCACCTTGGGTGTCGGCGGCCATTTCCCAGCACACCGCGCCACGGCCCCGCGAACTCGGCTCACGCCGCCCCTTCTCCTAAATCTCTCCCCAACGAGCCGGAGACGTGTTCCCCACGTCCAGACTGCCGGCCGGTTGTCGCTGCCCCCGGTGGGGGCGGTAATGTTGCGGCGTGACACAATAGAGAGGGTCCCTAATGGTGCCAGTCGCACCCGCAGTGCCGCGCGTGGCGCTTGAGGACGGAGCCCGGTTCCAGATCTGTGGACATCCAAGCAACTGCTCCTTGAATAATGAATGGCGAGGGAAAGCGAGGCGGCGACTGCCAAAGCAGAGCCGAGTGTGAATGCTTGAACGAGAGAAAGTAAAGAACACAAACTTATTATCCAACTGAGACGGAGGTGGAAAAAAAACAAAACAAAAAAAAAGACAGAAAAGTACAAGGTGGAACAGAATAAAGTGGGATAAGCAAGTTAACACGTTTGTATTTGCACATTTTCTGTCGCACAGCTGCTCGATTACTTGTAATCTGCAGGGCAAAAGAGAATCGTATTAATATTCTCTACCAAAAAATCCTTTCACAATAGTAAAAAGATATGCTAGTAAAGGCTCACAGTGGTAGAAGAAAAAATTAAAGATTAGGACTGGTAAAATATTCATCCAAATGAGCTCTCTGAGGACAGGCTGAATACTGCCTGAACACCGTTCCACAGTGCGCGGAAGGTCAGGGAAGTTTCAGCATATCAAATGACATCTGAGATTTGTCCGCTATCGCACAACTCAAGAATTGTTTGACGGGCAAAGTCCAGAGTCGTCACCGCCCGAGCTATTTGTGAAGAAGAGGGAGGCTGCACTGTGTGCAGCCGGAGCCATCGACTTGTGTTGTTTATTAGTGGCGTTCCCGTGGCAACGCAATATGCGTCGTTTGCCTCTAAAGGGCCGAACACCGGCAGATGAGGTCTGCGGAGAGCCGACTAACGACACAATGACACATGGTCCGTTCATTCAGCTGCTGCTAATTACACCGACAAACATGTCGTTCATGCTTTATTTCCTTCGCACGGCTGTTGCCAAACCGGCAACAAAAAAAAAAAAAAAAAAAAAAAAGGGCAGTGGAAGCAGCTGGGAACGAGACATTACCGGGTCTCAGTTGAATGAAGTTTTAATTTTTTTTAAAAGTTCAGTAAACAAGTTTTCGGGGTCAATCACTCGCAACACGAGTAAGAAGCAGAACGACAGAAAAGGGAATTTTCTCCAACACTAATGTTTGAGATTCAGCGACAGGAGAGAAGAGAGAGAGAAATGTGTTTTAGGTAAATCAGCATTTCTGAGTAGATTACATTTCTCTGACCAAATGCTCAATTTTGAGAGTGATGATTCCTCCATGTGCTTTAATACAAGGCACTGAAGCAAGTGTACTTGAAGTAAATGAAGTAGAAGTAAATGAGGCAGATTCAAAGCCAATTTTATGCCAAACATTCACTGCGAAGTATACACATTTAGGAAGGGAGTATTTTTACTGAAAGCAGCATCAGGGAATTCAGTATACTGTATATTCTGAATTCAAATCATCCCAGGAAAGAGCTGCTTATTTACACAGCGAGCCATTGTAGAGCAACATCAGCATTCATCTGGGGTCAACATTTGCTGACCTTTAAGCCATTCTTTATACAACAATTAACCAAATTTAGTCTACTTTCTCCACGTTAAGCCCATTTTGAATCCATATTTTGTCCATTTACCAAACTTAAAGCTGGTTTTAACCCAACATTTTTTTTCAATTAAGCCATTTTTAGTCGATTCGTTAAACTTTAAACGATTTTTTAACAAAATCATTCATCTTCGAAGCCATTTTTAACCCATTTTCTTTCGCCCATGTTCCAATTTTTGGACCATCTTTCACCCATTTTCCCATTTCCAGCTCATTTTAAGATATTTAGCCCACCTGCACAACTCAAGGCATTTGATAAAGCTGTTTTTAGTCTATTAACTAAAACTTTTGGCTGTTAATGTTTCCACAAAACCCTGAGAACAATTTCTCACCTTGGTTGTTCAACCTTGACCATCTCATACCTAGACTGACATTTTGGGACTTTTAAAAAGACTGTGTGTGTGTGTGTGTGTGTGTGTGTGTGTGTGTGTGTGTGTGTGTGTGTGTGTGTGTGTGTGTGTGTGTGTGTGTGTGTGTGTGTGTGTGTGTGTGTGTGTGTGTGCACGAATTGAAAATCAAGTCACACTGAAGTCTATCGACCATCGAGCTTGACCTCTTTCTTCAGGGGAGGATACACCTCAATACGGCGAAAAAGCAAAAGTCTGGTCCGACCACGAAATATGACAGAATCAATCCCAGGTTGGCCTCTTGAGGCTAATGCTTGTGATTTTCAGTCATGCTGTCCTGCACGCAAGCGTCATTTTGACAAAAAGAGCGCACATTGTCCTGACACTGATACGAAATCCCTTCCAGGAGGACAGCAGTTGTATGCCTGCAGGCAGGGAGACGTTGATGGGATGTCTTGACATTTTATCAAATTTTATTGAGCCATTCTTAGCTCACCGAGACGTCACGCTGTGGGAGAAGGTACGTCTGTGTTTCAAATTACAGGAA
Source organism: Lipophrys pholis (assembly GCF_963383615.2). Classification (NCBI taxonomy): domain Eukaryota; kingdom Metazoa; phylum Chordata; class Actinopteri; order Blenniiformes; family Blenniidae; genus Lipophrys; species Lipophrys pholis. Next base: position 19,385,577 of record NC_137647.1, on the reverse strand, counting down.
TTCTTTAAATACTCCTCAGACTTTTCTACCAAAGCGGCATCAGACAGAATCAGCCCGACCTGTCATTCCAATATTTCAAATCTTTGACCTGATGTGGGGTGTTTTGTTTTGGTTAAATCCACACTTAGTGCAGGGAAGGACTTCATGTTTTAACGTATACCGAAGGTGATGAAAGCGGCTGGGACTTAACATAACTGGGAATCAAATTTAAAAGTGGTCACTTTCCATTAAATCGCAGCCGAAATGGCTTTCCCTCAGCAAGCAGACGCAGCAACCTCTGAGGTGAGCGCGAACCCCCAGATCAAAAGAGCTCCTGGGCAGCTTACGGAGATTAAAGAGAGAGAGACGGGTGGACAAAAAGGGAGTATGAAAGAGTCTGTCGGCCTGTTTAAGGAGTGCATGTGGGTCTCCCCCCCCCCCCCCCCCCCCGAGCACCAGCCGCTCAGGTCTGCAAATCCCACATCTGGCTCAGACACTACGTGGTAAGTTATGGAGGGGAGAGAGAAGGTCTGAGACATGAAAGGTAATAGTGGAAAAACACGGGGAGAGAACGAGTGCATGAGCAGTAGTATCACTACCAACAGCGTGAGTTCACATGTTGGGCCACCGTCTCGATAGAAAAAACCCGGCGAGCCGTTCGAGGCGCGTCGCCCTGCGGAGGCGTCGTCTTTTACCAGCATTTACGCCGCGGGAAGGCTGGATGTCGAGCGCGCTCGTGTCGCCCAAGTAGGAAATTATGCAGATCATGCGGAGGACGAGTGATGGATGAGCAGCATCACGTCAGGTGTTCAGGCACGCGTCTGATCGATGCACGTGAAAACACAAACACCCGGGTGAGTCCCACGACTACTAGAAGAGGATAACAAAAACGAAAGAAAAACCTGATTGTGAGCTTAGTTTTCATTCATGTACTCTCTCACGGTCCTGAGTGCTTCTTCAAACACTCAAACTGCCACTTTGCTGTTTTCAGATTCACCGCCCCACACTGAAGTAACTCCACATTATGAACAACTTGCCTTCTTTTCTTGACGGTATGGCGCAGGGTGAGCTGCATCTAACGACACACGACCCTCACGAGCGTAAACAGACCATATAAAGACGAACGCGAAGCCAAAATGTCTTTATCGCGAACCAGCGGCTTACTAGGTGATTAACCCATCATCCAATTTGATGTCGTTTTGGAAGTTAAGCAGGTCAGCCGTGGGTGAACTTATAATAAGACTAACTCATAATACACTTATGTATATGAGCAATGTTTTGGTGCAATGTGACCACAGATTTCTCATCATTTTTACATTATTACAACCTTTACTGAAATGATGATAAATAACTTTACTAATAAAGGTAAAGGCAGGTCTGATACTTCAACTCAAGTGTTTCAACACCAATAAAGATGTGAAATAGTTTTTAAAAATTCTTCCTGCAAACTAAAATCAATAGTTTAACAGAAGAATCGATACGAGACGAACGATACGTCGCTTCTGAAGCCGATCAGGAATCTCTGTGGAGCGCCAGACATACTGATATCCACATTTAAAAATACTTGGAAACTGAAAAAAAATCATTAAAAGCTTTACTTTAGTTTAGTTTGTTTATACGTCTGGGACCATGTACAAAACACACTAATCTTAAAAAAAAAAATGCTTTGTACCAGATTGAGCTGTTGCTCGTTTCCATCTACATTCCCCAGACAGACACACAACATCACGATACACTTTACAAATAAAGCCTACAGTAGCATTATTAATACATTATCAACATTCCCAATAACCATTACAATTCATCACCTAGTTTCCAAAAATTCACACAAAATACAGAAAATCGTATGCTACTACATTAAACAAACAACACAATGGGCAATTTAAATGGAAAAATGCTGACACGGCTGGTTTTCCATAATGTGTTTGTTCCAGTTTCAAGAAAAGGTGTTCCAATCAACAGACAACTACAGACTGGAAGCGGATTCCAGATTTTGAACAGTTTTAAATAAAAAGGCTGTTTGTGCAAAGATCTTTATGGGATGGCAGGAACAATGATTCTATATTGTTATAAGCATTTGCACTACAACTTGTTTTTCAGACTAAATGCTTGAATTACATTTTACATCATATTAAGCTTTAGAAATGTATTTATATCGGTTTTGCTAAAATTTATTCAAGTCAAATGTAAATAAGCAAAAATTGACAGAGTCCACCTGGAAATTTGAACAATGTTTTTGCAAATGTCCGCTTTTACTGATGTGTGGTGAGTTTTTAAAATGGATTGGATTTTATTGAGTGAAAAGCAGAAGAGAACTTTGAATAAACTCTGTTGGCTGGACTGTAAATCCCCGGGTGGTTTTTACACGTAGTCAAATTAAATAAAAAGGACCAAACTGGAGGAAATACTACATATATGCCCGTTCGATGTACTTGCATTTATCTACAACAACGAAAGAAGGCATTACCAACAACTTGGTTTTTCCACACACAAAAAAAACTAGTACTGAAAATAGAAAAGTTTAGTTTTTTTTATCAGTCAAAATGTACAAAACTTGAAAATGCTGTTTAGTCGCATGTGGGTTTCCAGTCAAGCACCTTTATCATAATCTTGTCGTGTAGTGAACTTCCAAGCAACTGGTTTCGAGGTTGTCTTTTTTCTCCAGTGGTGCAGACGAAGTCAGGCTATGTACCGAGTAAACAATATTTCGAGGAAAAGTTATTTTGATCGTTTATCGAGGAACCTGACGGTGTCACAGACTTCACAAACAGTCAAGATACTGCAGGGAGCAGCGAGAAAATGATGGAAATCTCAGGCACGGGGAACCACTTACATTTCTGGTCTGAAGGTGAGGCTCTGGATGTAAAATAAAGTGATTGCACTGGCGGGAGTGGAAGCGGAACACACTGGTTAGGGGGTCCTATTTCAGGTGCATCGATACTTTAAACCAGGGGTGTCAAACATAAGGTCCACGGGCTGGCTCGCAACCGGACGGGGAAAAATATTAAACTTTTCAAATTTTGAACCCGAGTATACCAACATCCTGTATTGTAACCATGCTTATTAATCATATTTAGACAAACTGACTATCTACTCCGTGAATAGACGACATTGACTTTCTCACCTCGACCCACCAGGTGAAGAAGAGCCATTCCCAAACCGATCAATACCGCGTGTATGACAGGCTGACTCTGAGGTTAACTACTGACGCAGACGGCAATTCAATTTTCACCCGGCAGCGTCCAAACGGGCCCGGGGGAGTCGCGTTAACTAGCCACTTGACTTTTGATTTCGTAACCATTAGTCAATATCTGCTAAAAGCAGCTGATGTCTAATGCATCAAGCGGCTGCAACGCGGACTCGTGCGGGAGCAACAAGACTGACTGCTTGTGACAGCGCAGGCTCACACACATGAAAACATAAACACGCCCTGCAGCGGGGTTGAGGCGAAGCCGCACACGCACTCCATCTCACCCTCCTCCTCCTGTGGCCATGATGAAGTACGTCTCCAGTCACGCTGCTCAGGGAATGGGCCATACTGCTCTTTTCTTTCAGCTTCCTCTTCTCCCTCTCTTTCTCCCTGCGACTGCCAAGACCAGCTCACATCTCCAACCGTGACTCCAAGTCCCACGCTGCCACCGATTCTCCCTCGCCAGCCTCACATGTTGCGTCTTGCAAACAGGATTTGCAACTCAAAATAACAGTATTTATAATGGCGGAGCAGGAACAGTTTTTAATCGGCAGCTATATGATGAATCAACAGCATTGAAGCTGCAACTGAAAGCAGGAGATCACTGTATAACGCCGAGCAGCAATTATTCAATGATTCATCAATCAAGCAGAAAGTTGAATAAATATTTTCTGCTCGAATATCAAAATATCGTCCATTTATCTACTGCAATGTACCGCTGCTTTCCTCTTTGAAAAAAGACAGTTATAATTATGGCTTCGGAAAAAAAAAAAGCTGGGATTTGGCTCTACATGCAGGTATTTTACGAAGCCGACACGTCTTAAAAAACAGGATGAAGCTATGATAATCAGGGGCAACACCTATGAATGAGGACTGCACTCCACTGCTTCTCAAAAAAGTTCTGATCCAAACTCAAGCGAATGAAGATGTTTATTAACTCAACAGGCTGTGCATACTGAAGCAGAGGAATGATTTACAGCCGTTTGGAGAGAAAAGGGGAAGAAGATGGTTATCTTGACATAAAATGGGGATAAATATTAGTGACCACACCGCGAAACGATTTGGTTCTCTTGTTTTGTTATTTTGGAATGAAACCACACGTGCATGCATGTATGAAATTCCATACTCGACGGCCAGTCAAAGCCAAAACATAAATATGTAAAGCATAAAATTTAAAGTAATATGGAATAGAATAGAAAAGCAACATAAAATAGGCACAATAAAAACATATACAGTAAACAGATAAATAGGTGTCTCATGTCAGTGCAACAAAAAGTTAGAGTTAAACCTATTGCACAATATATCTATGAAAAAAAGGAAATTGTTTCCATGCACGTTGCAGTCATGGTTTGCAAATTTGCAAAAATGGCAGAATTTTTAAACAAAAGATAAACGCAATTAAATCACAAAAATTGTGCGCTTCCCCTTCTGAGGCGCCGATGGTTAAAGTTGTCGACACAAATGCGTGGAGCATGAAGAAAGAACGTCATTATTCTGAAGAGCAAATGTCAGCCTTTTATCCTGAATCGTATGAACATTATCACATCATATCACACGGTCAGCTAACGCCATGAAAGCCTAGTTTTGAAACATTTATACTCTTCATTTCACATGTTTTGGATGGTTCTGCACAACGCGAAGGAGCGCGTGGCCTCTTCGACGAGCAAACACTCGGGATACCGATGAAAGTCTCCTGTTTCTCTCGGCAGGAAGCAAACTGGCAACGTGACGCACTCCAAATACCTCCGCCGTTTGATTAATTACTGTGCAACTCATTTTCAGCTCCGTTGTTTGAAGACGAGGGGGGAACTCTATAGGGAATATTACCGCTCCCCCGAGCCGAGCCACTGCGCTTGCACGCTGTATCATCAGACGGCGGTAATCCGCCACTGCAGACAGCTGCGGCGTCGACCGCACAGGCACCATCCACACCGAGCTGTCTGTCTGTGGCTGCACTCCAGATTCTGCTTCAAGCTGGTTAAGTAGCACAGGTTGCTGCTGCCTCCCCCGGGGGGGTGGAGGAGGGGGGGGGGGGGGGCGGTTAAAAGTGGCGGGCTTGTGGGTGGCACTGGTGCTTCTTTCATGACTTTTTAAGAGACTGAGACATCATGCCTGCCGGGTGAATGTCTAAATGCCATAGTAAGGCCACACCAGTGATTAAGTGAAGCTGCATTGTGCTTTCAAACGCCGAGATGTGAAACTGATCAAATGTGGTTGGAGAGGAACAGCCGAGAAGGGCAGATAGTCAGCACAGAATTGCCCCACTGGAGGGTGACTGACAAGCCGAGGCCTGCAATAGTGGAGCGGTGAAGTGCTCGGGCCACAGGTTGCATGTAATGGCTAATTGCTGATCATGTAAACAGCCAGCACTATTACACTGGCAGAGCCGCTCCGGTCAGAGGAATAGACAAGTGGCCAATTAGCAGCACTGTGATACAGAGCCCAGGGGTCTGGCTGCTATCAGGTTTCACATTAAGGCTGGGAGTGTGATAGGAGGGGGGTATTTATATATAAATAAATAGATATATATCACTGGAGCACATAGGCACTGCAAGGAGAGGCCGACTGAGCTGATTCACTCTGGCAGACGCTGATGCGCCGTGTCAGTGTGATCAATCAGCATTTAATCATGCCTCTAATCGCACCCGGCAAAACAAACACAGGCAATGGGAAGCCCATTAATACACATGTACATGACACGCAATCTGCTCACACCGGCATCACCGCTCGGTGATGTGGCTGAAAGAAATGTTCATATGACGTAGACTCGCTTCAGGGAACAATATTTAGTTTGGGGTGACAATGCACCTCGGTGTTAAACACACAGCTTGATGTTTTCCAGTCTGCAGGATGACTTTGTAAAATGCGAAAATGACAAGGAGAACATTGAAAATTTTCCAATAAAAGTGACGGCTGTAGCTGATTTATGTAGAAAGGATTTCAGCGTCGTAGTAAGAGTAGCCACAACTGTAAGGGTGAATATGCAAACGACTGCAAGAAACGTGCATCATCCCACATTTAGAGGACTTTGATTGGTGGCATGTCACTGGAATTTGCACCATGAAGAAGAGTTAACTATCGTTCTTCATTATCTTTATTAACCTTCTTCAGGTTCTTTAAAAAGATATTCAAATTAATATAAAGTTGCATAATATACTTATACCTAAATCGAAGGCATATAAAGGCAGTCATGTAACTAATCAACCCGTCTGTCTGCATGTCAAGGTTTAACCACTTTCATGGACTTTCCTTATTTGGTATATTATCATTATATTTCCCCCTCTCTAAAACCACATTTGTTAAAAACACAATAAATCTACATGTCATGACAGGAGAAAGACTGTCACGACTACATCGCTGAAGTTTGGCCGGCACTGCTTCAACCCACCGACCGCTGAGGAAACGCTTCGTCCTTGTGATTGTTTGCAGCGTTTGCGTCTTCTCCCAGAAGAACTGGAAGCAACATTATTTCACCTTTTCCCACAGGCATTTCCACAATCTATTACATTGGTCATGGGTGGTGAAACATGGCAACGCACGGAGCTATGGCATCAAATTCAGCTCGAAACGTAGAATTATATATGCATGGCTCCAGAGGGGTGTTTCTCTTCTTTTATGTGTGTTTTCGCAGTAGAAAGTAATAGTGTCGCTGTACCTAAATTACCTGAGATGCTTGCATCTGAACACTGAGCAATTTCTGGGGGTTTTTTTTCAGCTCAAAACATCAATAACTCATTTTGTTTATTTCTAACGGCAGTTCCCAGGGAATCGGCACTCGAGACTGAAGATTGTTTTTGTCGCGTCTTTGGGTGAAAAGACAATATGTACGCGTCTTTGTGATTCAATGCATTAAAAGTACATTAGCATCATACTTTCACAATTTCTTTCACGTTTGTTTGTTTGTGTTTTTTGCAATCCGAGCTCAGAAGCTGATTGTTGCTGCTTTTCATCCAATCAACGCCACAGTCGCACCTTTCAAACTGGGATCGGGTCTCAACTGTGAGCACTCGGCGTCCTCGCTGTGGGGAAAGAAATGGAGCGAAAACGGGCTTTTTGTATTGTTCACTGGCTTTGTTTGGAAAGCGGGGATGCTGAATTTGGCATGTGATGTGCCCTCCTTTTTGGGCATCCTTGAAATCCAAGTGAACCAAAGTGCTTATTTAGAGAGAATCATGTCAGGCGGGTTGCGGCGCCGCACGCGAATGAAAATAAATCAATGGGGTGAGCAGATGGCACGTTTTGTGAAATGCTGAAAATGAGGCGAGGCGACGTAATGCATGCATATAGGTGGAAACGTGCACGGTGTTGCCGTTTCCTCTCAGTACAGGGCTCTGCTCCAGTTCCATCAGTCACATCACACCGACTCGTGCGTCCCCACAATCCTCCCCACGGTCATTCATCACAGTGTCACTCAAACGCTGACTCGGGTCCCTGGAGTGTCATGGTAATGCCGTCCCTCTGCATGTGGGTGTACTCGTGTATATTTCTTTGTATTCCAATGCATTTGCGCATGTATTTTTTTTATTTTTTCTATATTTTCAAGGGCCTGCTACGTTTTGTTCTTGTTTTTTTTTTTTTTTTTATCTTTTTTTCCTCACAGATATGAAGGTGTGCAGAGAGAGAGAGAGAGAGAGAGAGAGAGAGAGAGAGAGAGAGAGAGAGAGAGAGAGAGAGAGAGAGAGACGGAGCTCAGCAGCAACAGGCAGAGGGCAAAGAGGATGACAGTGCCTTCTAGTAGCTTCTCTGTCAACATGATTATCATCTGAACCCAGCTCGAGGTCAAAGACGTGTCACACAACATGCAAGACGGCTAAGAGGAGCAGGGAGAGCAAAAAATACCAAGCCACCCCGGTCTGCTCTCTGAAGACGCGCCAGAACCGCACGATCTCCTGCATGGCGAACACCAGCAGGATGGATCAGAGCTGCAAGGGGAAGCATCCGTCTGAAGGCACGCACTGAAAAAAATCACTACAGCCCACGTGTGATCGGCCATTGTTTTTTTTGTTTTTTGGGGGGGGGGGATTAGCAATCCCGGCGTAGGGCGTCTCTCAGGATAAAAAGCGGTCCGACGGTAACCGACACACATCCAGAAGCTTTAACGGCTCAGACGAGGCCCAGCTGAGGCGTGCTAATGCCACTGATGCGAGTTGTGTGAGTGACAACAGAGTCCGCGCTGCAGAGGCGAGAGCTCGTCAAAGCAGATCAAATCCCACAGGCGGCTTTACAGAGCGGGTTGCCTGGTGCATGCATCAGTTGGTCAGTTCGGAGGCCAGCAACAGCAACAGCAACAGCAACAACAACAACAACAACAGAAATGGAGAACATTTTATTAATAGAGGTCTCTATCAGCCGCAATCTGTGTAAAAAGCTTAAAATAGAAAGTGAGAGCATCCGCAGATTCCACGGTCCTGTGTCGAGATGAGAACTCACATAAAAGGAAGGAAGGAAATAAAAGTTCACCAACGTGCAAGTGATTCTGCATGTTTTATGCACAGTTATTCCACATAAACAAAACCAAAAAACAAATAAAAACAACCAGCAAATGTTGGTGGACGCCTTTCGTGTTGAATCAAATATCTCCGAAACATTCCCATTTATATTCACGGCGTGCTTCTTTATGAGGCGAATATATGGATCACTACATCAACACCGAGCCAAAAGCATTTCACTCTTCTCACCAGCGTCTGCATTCAGCCAATGTGAAAAAGAAAGGTCACATCATTTCAACTGTTTCTCTCTCAACACAACACCTCATCTTGGCATTTACTAGTGTATAAACTCACGTTTTTATGCAAGGCAACATGACGTGGCGCCGATCTTTGTGCTGCTATAAACAGAGACGGCGTAGTGGGTTGCACATCTATTCAACTTCATTCAAGTGGCACAATATAACTTACCAAAGCAGCTTTTTATTTGATATTATTCTTATTATCAATTCAGATTATAAACTTAACTCCCTCACATCAAGAAGACCTCAGTTTGACCCCAGAATGACATCGTACTGTGTGGAAATCAGAGAATTTCCTGCCACAATTTAAAGACATGCTTGTTAAGGTGAACTACAAGCTAAATGACATGATTGATGATGATGCTGTGTGTGTTTCTCCCAAATATGATTCAAGAACTACATTCTTCCATTTTAACAGAAAACTTTAGGTTTTATAGTTATGTCCCATAACTCAGTGAAAAGACTGAAACCTTGACAAGAGTATTCAACTCTTGAATATGACTTTGATGAATAAAAAATGAAAAAAAAAAAAAAAAAGAAACAAAAAAAGCCATCATATATCCATTGGTGTCACAGTTACTTTTTGTACTACGCAGAAATGATGAGGTGCGGATTGATTTTCAAAAGGCTTCATCTTAACGGGCAATAATAACGCAGCACCAGTACAACTAATGCAAGCCGGGTATTTGCCGTGATGGATTATACTGCTGAAGATACTGCCAACATTGGAAGAGTAGAATAAATGCATCCTGAGCTCGAGCTGCAAAGGCTTGGGGTGGTAGTGGGATGCAAAGATTTGTAGTAATTAGCTGAACCTTCAAAGTGGTATGCAACAGAAAACGCTTTCAGGAGATCTAAACGGCCTTAGAGCTCATCTGAACTCACCAAAAATGGCACAGAAACAAGCATCGTCACCTTTGTGCAACGTTCACATACTGCAAAGTGTTTAACCTGCTGACTGGCGGTGGCGAGTTAACGCGAGTTAACATGTGCAACAAGTGGCTGTGCAGATTGCATTGAATCCAACCTGGTATCAGCCATTACTCACTTTGATCAGCGAGAAATCCCATTTAAATATTTTTGCAATGCAACAACACGCAGTATTTCCCCAAACACGGCACCGCCTCTCTCTGGTCGGCGCCCTCCGGGTTTAACGAGCTCGGTATTGACTCAGAACAAACAGAACCACGGGGTGCGACACTCGATATCGAGCCAAATTAGAGCAAGGAAATCAACACCTGGATGTATTCAAACAATGCTACAGTTTTGGCTGCGATTTCACGCTCAGACGCTCCAGCAGGGAAAGCACGCGTGCTTTGAATATCCTGACTCGATCAAGAGGGACACAAAATACCTGGCGCGGCAAGTGAGGAAAGTGGCAGGAGGGTTTGAGGGAATTTACTATTCGCCGTGACCCAAGACAAAGCCGTTACTTTGCTTCAGTGACTAAAATATTTCAGACCTGTCACAGGACCGTTTGCCAGAAGCACAATGCTCTGATGTGAAAGCTGAGGACAACAACAAGGCAACAGCACAGAATATATTTACCGAAATAAGCTTCAAAAGTCTGTCCAAGTAGACATCAGAGTCCCAATACAAGAGAAGGAAACCAGATGGGAAAGTCAAAGCGCTGCACCGTGAGAGGGAAAAACCATCAGCACGATTCCAGTCCGTTCACCGACAGCAAAATAAATGTAAAATAAATAAAAACTGAAAGAAAGTCATACTCCTGAATACTTGCAACACCTCACAAGCAGAGTCCCGCTGAGCACAGCCCCGAGCTGACATTTAGAAGGAGACACGCGTGTACTCACGGTTTTGAAGTCGCTGTGGCTGCAGTCCTGGCCCTGGTATCTGCAGTAGAGCATCATCTCCTGCAGGTCGTGGCCGACCCGCTCGATGAACTCCTTCATGCTGAACGCCTTGGGCTTGTACGCCGTAAAGTTGGCCTTTTCCTGCAGGAAGGCCAGCACGTCCGGCTCGGCCAGGTGCGGCTGCGGGATGGTCAGGTGCACGTCCAGCAGGGCCAGCAGCTCCCCGGCGTGGTACAGGTCGTTGCGCGTGAGCTGGCTGAAGCGGTACGCGTTGAGGTTACAAATGGTCACGGCGGGGAAAACCAGGCTGCTGGACACCACGGCGTCCACGCTGGTCACGTGGGGGTAGGAGAGGAAGTACGCCAGGCGCTCGGTACTCTCCAGGGCGAGCAGTCCCATGCAGGCCAGCAGGGCCGCGGCCCAGAGGAGGCGGCGGGCGCTGGGTTGGCCGTACGGGAAGATGAAGCGCAGGCCGTGCAGCGTGCTGGCGTGGGCGAAGGCCTGCCAGGAGCTGGGGTGCAGGCTGGAGCTCTCCTGGCTCCCCTGACTGCCACAGCCCTCTTTTAGATCCATCATCGGCCCTCCACCTCCTCCGTCAGGGAGCCCACCCCCCCGGTGTACTCACACCTGCACAGAAGGAGAGGCGGCGTCAATAACAGGCTCAGAATCAACAATCCATAATCATATCAATCATGCCGAGCGGAGCCGGAGCCGGAGGGAACCAAAGTGGACGAGAGTGAAAGAAAAGTCTGCGTCCGTCTAGGAAAAAATTTAAAAGAGGGGGGGGATTCAGAGCCAAGCAACAAAGGGGAGGAAGTTGACATAAGAAGAGGAAAAGACCTCCAAAAGTCAAACAAGTACGACAGAGAGTAAGAGAAAGATGCTCCCTCGGGGCATCCCTCTCCTCTCCACCTCCACTCTCAATCACTACCTTGAAGTGAGAGTTACTGTATCTGCCAGCCTGCCTGTGGCTCCCACTACACCTCCAGCACACACACACACACACATCCACTCAGCAACACACACTCCTGCCCAAATCCCCAAACCGCCCCTCTGCCTTCCATCCTCTGTTGCCCTCCTTTCACTGCTCGATTTCATTGACAAAAAGGAAGAAAGTCCTCTGACACCCGGAGCGAGAGGTGAGAGTCACTTAAGCCGCAAACCAATGAAAGCTGCCTCTGTGTATTTAACGTCCCGACTCATCTCCATTTGAAAACACACGCCACGCGCGCGCGCAACACTCGCGGCAACTCTCGCGTGCGCGCGAGTGTGCGCGCGCGCGCTGACACGCGCGTCAAGGCTTCCCGTGGTCTCCCGTGCCCTCAACTAATGACAAGCCTAAGCACCTCTCTCGTTCAGCCTAGCGAGAAGACATCCAGCTGGCACGAGTGTGTTTGTGTATGTGTGTGTGAGTGTGAGAGCGCACTAGAGAGAGAGAGAGAGAGAGAGAGAGAGAGAATGAAGGAGACACACAGAGAGAGACGTAGAGCCGATGGTGAGTCTCGCGTGCAGATCCAAACTCCTGGTTTCCTCTGGTCAGATACATCCGCTTTCCCTCCTGTTCCCAGCTCATCTGTGGCGGCGGCGAACAACAGCCGAGCCGGCAGAGACAGGAGAGAGAGAGAGAGAGAGAGAGAGAGAGAGAGAGAGAGAGAGAGAGAGAGAGAGAGAGAGAGAGAGAGAGAGAGAGAGAGAGAGAGAGAGAGAGAGAGAGAGAGAGAGAGAGAGAGAGAGAGAGAGGGAGGCAGGGAGGGAGGGGTGAGGGGGAGAGGAGGGAAGACAGCGCTCTCCTCCCTTGCTCTATCCAAAAGCAAAGTCTCCTGCTGAATATGTTTCCGCCTCCCTCCTCTTCCTCTTCCTCCTCCTTCTCCTCCTCCTCTTCCTCTTCCTCCTCCTCCTCCTCCAGCTAACACCGCCACCTTTGCTCGCACTCGCCTCTCAGCCCTTCATATTTCCACATCTCGTCATCGCATGCAGAGTGATGGAGCGACGCACAGGAGGAAGCCGCCGGAGAGAGAGAGAGAGAGAGAGACGGCGGCGGGGCATGTCATGAGAAGTGAGGCAGAAGTGGAGACGGAGGAGTGAGGGCAGAAAGATGTAGGTTGAGGGGGAGGGATGAGGACAAAAATAAGATGGGAAAACTAAAAAAAAAAAAAAAAAAAAAAAAGCAGCGAGCGAGGGAAGGAGCGCGGTCACACGGGCTGCGCGGCGGTGTCACACCGAGGAGGATAACTCAGACGCGGGGCAGAGGGACACAGATGTAAAGGGAATAATAAGTACGCTGAGCGTGTTTGTCATGAGAAATGTAACATCCAGATCTGCAGCCGGGCGCCTGTAATCTGAGGATATTTCTGAGGAGCGGTGCGGGGAAACTTGGGGGGGGGGGGGGGGGGGGGGGGGTCATCTCGCCTCCCATAGCTGCAAAAAAACATGGAACCAATATTACCTCGCTGTATTCCAACAAAGGGAACAATCGTCTTTTTCCATCCGTCCCTCTTCTAAACAAGTTTATCCAACTTAGTAAGGAGGGGTGCAACCTGTAAATGTCCCCGGTCCCTCACGGGGCAAACACGGGAAAGAAAAGACGAGCAAAAACTCTCCCACCTCCAACAGCAGTGGAGTTTAACCTAAAACATAAACAAGAAGGGGAAACAGGGGGTAACGTGTAACGTCTGCGTGTAAAGACTCAAACCGAGGCTGACATGTACGTCACAGTGTGACGTCACCTGAAGTCTATAAATCCAAGCAGAATGACCTCTTGAACATTTGCAAACCTGCAAATTACAATCAGACCAGGTGAGGAACTGAAGTTAATGCAGCCTTAAGAACTTTTTTTAGAACGATACCTACGGTATCATAATAGTGATTAGCATCCGGAGTTATTATTATAATAGTATGATTCAAAATCAGAATTAAATATTTCGACAATAAATGTCAATCGGATGGAGACTGAGTCACCACATCAGTCTCATATGATTTCACAGACAGAATAACAGAACCGAGGCAGGAAAGTATTCTATTTTAAAACCTCTATGGATTCATGCGTTTGTCCAGAAACTTTTCAAAATAGTGTTACGCTCACAGCACTGACAGCCTGAAACTTTTTTCCTATAAGAGGAACAAATCTGCTCAAACAAATAGAAGTATGTTGCCTGGTAACAACGTCTTCATCCATCACGTCGTGCAGTGAATTTGTCTCCTCGATGCATTAGAAGAAGAAGAATAAAAAAGAAACTGTCAAAACAGCCTCTGGTAAACCAACAATTTCAACTAAGTTAAGCTTAATTAAAAAGCTTGTAAGTTTCAGAGGGTGAAGATTATTTTTATATTTAGATATTTCAATCTTAGGGATATAATGCACGGTCCTGCAAGAGGTCAGATAATGTTAGTGTCCTCACAAAGGAATGGACACACACTCAAAAAGACATCCCAGCTTAAACCAACCTCTTCTATTGTCCCATTTTTGGTGGGTTTGTGGATCTTTCCTCTTGATGTTAAAATGTATTATTCATACCTTGTTATTGAACAAGAATTACACGCTTCACCTTGACCAATTACTTATGAAGAAAGAAAGAAAACAGAGGAGCGTTCCTTTAGGTGGTTTTTTTTTAATGTGACAACACAACTAATATTGTTTCCGTGATCCCATGAAACGTCACAGAAAAAGCTCGCCTGATAACGTGAACAGAGGGTTTGAATAATTGAAAAGAAAATAATTGCCCACCCAGCACACACACACAGGGAATACAGTACAGAGATTACCTGTAATTATGTAGGAGTGATAATTGAGTGAGCCATTACCAGAAAATTGCAACACTGGGTGCGTTTCACTATTGCACCTGCAAATTCAAATGGTCATGAATTATATTTAGGTGACCACCCCCCCACCCCCCACCCCACCCCCCTGCACATGCGGTGGAACTCCCGTTTCCTTCCAACAATTCAAAAGGTGCATTTGAGGCGAATAACGTGACTCTAAATGGCCTTGAGGTGTTTAAGGTTGGGACTGAATTCAACACAACCCTGAATTGGATTAAAGTGGTGGAGCAGGGTGATGAATGCAGGCGGCAATTAAGCAGCTCCACCACCTGAACAGTTCCTCAATTTATCAAAAAATAAACACCTGCTAACACCAGAAGACACAACCTGGAGCTCACAGGTGAACACACTGATATTTGGACCAACAGATAATTTAAATAAAAAAAAAAAAGAAGAAGAAGCTACATTTAAGAGTTAAAAAAAAAAAAAAAATCAATTAATGCCATCACTCGTTTTCTTCAGTACAGGACAATTACTGTATAGTCTTAATCAGGTGAATAAAAAGTAATGAACAGCCAGAATGACCCCCCCACCTCATAAAATATATGACCCAATACCTTCAGGATAAACTCCATTACTCTTCGAAGTTAAGACGTTTGAACAGCTTAATTAAACTTGCATTAACTGCATTTTTTTTCTTCCCCCCACCATGTGAAGTGGGTGAAGGGTAATCAATTTCAACTGAATTATGCAATAATTCAATCTGTATTATACAACAGTTAGTTGTGACAGATAGGGGAGTGCAGCAGGCTTCACTCCACCTCAGTCTTTAATCGGGATAATAATTATGTAACAGCGATACTGCAGCACACACAAAGGGGATGCAAGCACCAGATGCGTCACATTTCCAAGATGGCAAGTATTTTTACCAAATGTATTGAAGGTTGCTCCACAAGATACAGCACATTGGGTTGATTTCCATCATATCAGACACAAATTCTATGTTTTATACCATGAGGAAGTGAAGTATTTGCAAGTGACAACTTCCATAATTACTTTATGTTCTGCACAGTTTTTAAATCACTCTCTTAATATAATCTACCTAAACCGACATTTTTAATGACAACTATAAGTCATATGACTAAATAGCAATAGTTGCACATGACAACTCATAGTAAATATCATATCAATTATCTTACATTGTGCACGTCCGGCTTCTTCGTCGCCTTTCTTCTCGTGTTACTTTCGAGAAAAAAAACCAACATTTTAAGTTCCAATAGCTGCTCTGACTGTGTGAACAAGGAATATATATAACTTTCTAGAAACACAGAGTCGCTGATTATACACCTGCACCACCTGTGTCCTCATCCAAGATGGCGGCCGGTTTCCGCTCTCTTTTCGTGTTGCGTTCACTTGCAGAAGCAAATTCGCTGTGTGATAAAATGATCTAAATATTTCTTTAATTATGAGATTCTAAAAAAATCTTACCTTTACATCTGAAAAAACAACCCTCAGATTGTCTGAATTAACAAGATTGAAATAAACTTCACAAAACACATCTGTAGAATGTATAAATAATATCAAGACAAACATATGCCAATGAGTAAAAAATAAAGAAAAAAATATAACAGGTTGCAACTTTTTTTCATAAAAATATGAGTGGTACATGAGACAAGAAAGATTTTATGGATATATATCATTCCACGTTTAAAAAAACAAACAAAAACAAAGTATACTATTTATCTGGAAAAAATAATTCTTATTTACATTTTTAAAAAATGTATCAAGTGGGTGTGTCTGTGACGTCCACACCTCAATCAATACAGCAGAAAAGATCTGATGCATGCTTTTTATAACATATTCATGATTCTGAAATTCTTCATCATGACAAACGTTGTTAGCCACTGACCCAAATAATATTTCGAAGAAGAAGAAGAAGAATGCAGGGCTGTAATAAAATAACCAATCTGTGTTCTCCTTATTACCGCCAGCAGACATAAAGAAAGTCCATCCATGGAAGATGAGCAAAAAGATCATGCTTTTGAAATCGATGCTTTGAAGTCGGTCCATCCACATTGTGCAGCTGAACGATTTAAAAGAATTGAATTCAGTATTTGAGAGAGTGGCTGCAGTGCTGCTGAATCTTTAACCTCGGACGATCGCGACTCCTCCCAATTTGCTGCAGCTGGCGCTGGTGGAGCAACAATGCTGACATTTCGTGTAATGATTGTTTATGGCTGGAGTGCGGCTGGTGTTGGCCCTCCCCCGCCCTCTCCGTCCTAACAAGAAGTGATGCTCAACGCTCACTGGCGTGTGTTGGTGCATCGCTTGGCCCTCGCAGGCCCAGTTCAGCCATTTGCTGCGACGCGGAGCCCCTAGTTAAAAGTAAAGAACGACTCAAGCTTCAAGATGGAGCGTTTCAGCCTTATCTTGCATGGCAAGCGCACACACACACACACACACACACACACACACACACACACACACACACACAATCAACGCCCCGATTGAAATGTGCTGCAGGGTTTTTAGTTTGTTTGGGGGTTTATTAACAACTTAATTAAGCAAATCTCTGTTTTTATCCACTGAGGTAATGAGTAGAGTTTTACAGGGATTAACGCGTCTCCAGTGTCTTTTGCTATCTTATCTGCTTCTGCCCATCCATCGAACTTTTCATCCACAGGATTAGCAAAGAGAGGAGAATTGTTACCGACATGCTTCTGTTTCTTTTTATGTCATTGAAACAATATTCTGAAACGTCTTTTTGTCTTTCGGGTAAAAACTCATGATTATGCCTCTTGGATTAAGATAATCCGCCATGCACTTAGGGGGTATTAAGGAGACGAGGACCCTACAGATAACTCCCGACATTAAGGGTGAACGCACAAAATAAGTGGTCCTGGAACCGTCCTGATCATTTTTGGATAAAATAATCTTCACATTCGATATTTTTGATGAGACTGTTGCTCCTTAATCTTCAAAAGCCTTAAATCTGGATTAAGATCTGCGCTTGTAGTGAAGGCATTATCTTTAAGGCTTATCGGGCCGTCAGCGACTCCTTGTTATCGAAGAATCTATTCATTTAGAATTTTCTTTTAAGGCGCGCTCCAGGAGGAACGTGTGAGGAGCCGCTTTGTGCGACACAATGCAGTAATGGCGTTAATCTGAAAGCCATTTCATGGCGCATTTTCATGCCTTTGTCATCGTCCAGCCATCCATCTTTGATGCCTGATTTTAAGAAGGTTGTGGGACGGACTCTGACCAACTCCGAAGGTGGGATACGTGCTAGACGGGTGTACCTGCACACTGAACATCCATCCATCCATGAGTAAGATGAGAAACCGGACCCTGGAAAAATAAACTGGAATCAGACTGAGGACTCCGTCGCTGTGAGAGGAGAGCACTAACCGCTACACCACAACACACAATCCTTTTCCTCCAGCAATTAAACTACTGTAAACAAGAGCAGTCAGAGTTTTAACGGTCGACGTGGACACAGGGAAACAAATGACACACATTCCACATCCAAATCGACGGCCTTTGCTCTTATATGTAGTTTGGTGATCACGTGATTTTATTTCATTATTGGAAAGAACACAAGATAAGACGATATATTGCAAAATGAAAATATTCAATTGGCAGAGGTAATAGATCACATGCTCTGGAGCTTTTCTATCACACATATCAAATATTTAAGTATCAAATATCATTTTTTTTCTGAACTCTTGAACACGAGCATTTCTTAAAGTTCAACGGTTCAATGAAAACGCCCGTTTCTTTCCAGCAAAAGCTTTGAACTTCAGAGTTTGAACGTAGATTAAGGCCCCTGTTTAGACGTCAACGATTCCAAGGGAAAACGCAAAACCTTCTTCGCGTTTTGGATGTTCATTTACAATAGAGCTAAGAGCCATGGAGAACCCAACTTCTCCGACTCCTTCTCTTTGTAAACAGAGAAAAACACAACTTTTTGAAAGCGTTGCTAATGTGCATGCGCACCATACCAGTAGGGAATAGTTCTTCTGTACGTATGCGAGTCGCCCGAAAGAGCAATCGAACTTCATCATCAGTCCAAACGAATAAGTAAGGAAGAAAGAAGATTTTCTGTTTGTTCAATAAATGCTCAATGAAATTTTACTTTGGCAGCGTCTCTCGAAGCAGCATCACACAATGATATATTAAAAGGTTAAAACGGTTAAACGTTGACAGGAATAACAATGTGCCGTTGGTAAAACACCCATCATCCACTGACCCGACCTTCACATCTCACCTCGGGCTTCTGCAGAGTCTTACATTCCGTATGTTTGGCCTCAGCAGTGACAAGGTGTGTCTTAAAGCAGCACATGGGTAAACAATTTAAACATAATAACTCATGCACATTGTTAAAATGTGCTTTTAAAGGGAGTGAGGTGGCAGATTGAGAACCTATGGCGGCCGTGAATGTTGCGAATACAACCTCAGAAAACAACTTAAGAGGGTTCCAATCCGGTTTCTTTCTTTTCTTTATTTTGCCAATTCTTTTGGGCAAGTCGGGGTATTTTTGGGGGGGGGGGGGGTAAATTCTCCTAAAAAGTTGAGCGTACTTGAAGAATTCCGCAGTCCACAACCTGAAGCTGGACGAAGCAGTGCAGGAGACAGATTGCTGGTTGGGTTGGTGAACTCTCTGTGTGTGTATGGTTCACATGTTGTGATTGTGTCTACATCGCTTATCTCTGGCCTCCTACTACAATTTGTACTTAATAAATTAATTAATGAATCTATTTGCCCTTAGGTTTGTTTGTTTATTTGTTTGCATGTTTAATTTCCTGGTTACCAGGAAATTCAGCGTGTGTGGGCCCAGTTACGATGGATGGATGGATGGATGGATGGATGGGTGGATGGATGGATGGATGGATGGTGTTCCCTGTGATTCCCGTCTGTGTTGGACAGTACAACACTGTATTTCTCTCGTCCTCCCTCCCTCGCCCAGACAACCGCAGGAGGTTCAACATTTCATTTTTCCAAAACTCCAACGCTTCATTAAAAGACAGACCTTGTTAAAAAAAAAAAAAGATGTGTGTTGGTGGGCTCTTGCTCTTTCTCTTTCTCACAGCGCTTTACATCACAGAGGGAAAACTTTGCTTCCCTCCTGGGACACTGAACCACAGTAAACCAAATTCCTTTTTATTTTTGGGGTCACCAAGGCACTCCTCGTACTATTCGCATGACGGGACTGGAAGGGCAATTAGGCGCTTTCGACTATTTTAATGGATTATGAAAAATAATAAGCTCGTACCGGCAGATAATTATGATAAATAAGTCGAGGAGTTGGCGAGTCTGGGCGCAGTTGATTATTACCTCTGGCGGGGGGGGGGGGGGGGGGGGGGGGGGGGGGGGGTGATTGAAGTAGAAGGGCAAATTATTCTAGTTTGGGAGCAAAAGCTGCTGACTTGCCTGAGTCAAGCCTTGCTTTAGCGAGGGTTTTAATTGGTGGACGTGTAGGAACCCCTACTGCACGGATCCATACATAAACATGTGTTTCACATGGACTTTTCTCATGAGTGCTGGGATGAGCCCGCACACGAGATGGTATTCAATGCTACCCCCTGCTGGTACTCCGGCAGCCATGGTTGGTGTCACACTCCAGCGAGGAAACGTGGCTTTCTTATTTTAGACTTCTTTTCTGAATCCATCTGCTCCCTGGCCCCTCTGCACTGATTGCACCCGCTTGATTTGACTTCACCGGGTTTCTTTTTCCGTCTTTCAAACTCCACTGATCACAACATTAGGAACCCTGGCTCGCAGCAGCTCAAACCCTCTTTCCCTCTTCCTGTTTAGTGTCAAAGATCTTCAAGGATTTTGCTCGACATGAACATGACAGCGTTGCACCATTTCTGCAGACTTGTCAGATACGCATCCCTGCTGAACATTACACAGTCGTACCATATCCACTAACTTTCACATTTCTTCCCAAATAACGTCACGTTAACACGATACATGGAAATATTTGCTATGAATTGAGATAGACGAAGCTCAGTTAGGGTTTTGTGGATTTATAAAAGAATTATGGTGCTTTAGAATTCACATAACCACATGGATAGTGTTTGGCGTCTTTGTTTTGATTAAGTTTAGTTTTAAAATACTGTATAATAATCCATGTTATCACAAAATGATCGATGCCATTCAATTTATACATCAAGTGAGTGATAATAGGGTATTTATTTTGCAAATATGACCGTATGTTCTTGTTTTTTTTAGCCCTGAAATCTGAAATAAGGTAACTTTTAGGTCAGTTTTACACTTAAAACAGATTACATTATATGTTAATGGAGTAAAATAGGGCCACAATGGTTAACTAAACTTTCATTGAATCCCACGGTGACATTAATTCTCATTAAGTATTTCAATAATTGTTCTATAGAGTAAAAAATTCTGAATTAGAGCAGTTTCGACACTCGGCGGTCTTGATATTTTCCGTCTTTCGGGTCCAGAGCCTCAGTTTTCTGCTCTCAACTGACAGAAGTGACTCTTCTGTCGCTTTGCTTCATTTGCTTCACTGTGTTTTCGCATTCACAGACGATTTCCTGCTGACTTGACTTGCAACCAGTCGTTATTTGTCGCTTTCCCCGCCATTCCTCACTTGCTTTTATTCTTCTGTGACCCCCGAAACCAACAATTCGTCCCCGCTCGGAGAACCGCTGCTCGCTGGATATTTTCTTTTCACACTGTTCTGACAGATCAGAGTTTGTGTGGGGAAAATCCCGGAAGATCTTGTGAGATACGCCGACAACTCAGCTACTATCGAAGCCACTTAAACACTTTTTTCACAGCTGCTTATACAGTTTAAACAGCAGATCTCTTCAGATCTACTCTGTATTGGCATTCTGTCCCGTGATTGGTTAACTCAATGTTGGCATTCGTAAGAAATTTAAATGTCTGAAAAAGCACCTTTTGCAAGATTTTCTGCATGGAACAGACAAGCTCCACCCAACCGTCGCCTGTTTCCACTGCAGCCATCTTGAGATAGACTATTAAAAACTTCCAACAGCTCCCAACACAAAGCCGTAACACCTCAAATCCCCCTTTTTTCCACCGCAAAGAGTCAGAGATTGAGAAAAAACAAACAAAAAAAATACTTTAAACTCTTAAGTTGTTTTTTTTTAATCAAGTAGTGGCCTCTTGCCATCAAATCTGTAAAAGTACAAATAATTATTCATGCGATTTGCTTATTCGGCTGTTCGACAAGAGAATAAACGTTTTATTGCACCAACTCCTTGATTATAAGACGACGACAAGCCGACAGTTCAAACAAATTTTCGCGCTTATAAAACAACCCTAAACAGGATTTTGCTGCTTGAGGACAAAGTCGGCCTCACAGCAAACAGAGGAAGTGAAACTGTCCAAACACACTTTTACTCGAGGTTTTTGTTTCTATCCAGCCGAGAGCAGAAGCTGCTTCGGCAGCATCCCGACGACACCGACGAGACTCTGAGGATTAACCTGAATCTGTTCCAGTGAGGCCGGGCTGGTGGAGGAGTATGGATCTGAGGATGAACCCCTGCTGCTTAAAGCCTCCGAAGGAGGCTGTTATGTGGAGAGAAACTCCACCCCGATGCACGCCAGGGCTGGGTAAACATTTCTCCTTCCCGGGTACACTTTCTGAAGCTCGGCTCACAGGCTGAGCAAGTTCATCCCCCCCGCCACCACCCCAACCCACCCACCCCAGAGGCTCGGATTGTGACTGGAAATAAGAGACCGGGGGAGGAAAACGGCAACACAATGGAGCCGCACCTTGTTCCCGCTTTGCATAATTAGCAAACCGATGCAGTGCGGTGTGATTGTTTGAAGGTCGATGAGAGAAACAACAGCAGAGAAGAATAAAAGAAGAGTGATTTTGACACACAAACAAGTCATTGGAGCACGTACGACGCCAGGCTGATATCAAACAAGGCTGATTGTTTGTAATTAAAGAGCACGTGTTGGTTCTGAGTGGCACATTAATCATCGCTGAGGCGGAACGGCGACGACAAATGACCAGGAGACGAGGCGAGCTTTTAGGAAGCGAGAATCCAACATGGCCGACACTTTATTCAACATGTCTATCTTTAGTTTTCCGTAGTTGGATGGTCAGAAGGTGTCGTCGGAACGAAGAAGGTGAAGGTTGGATGCGAGGTCGACATCAGAGGCTGTAGGATTCCTCTTGTAGCTCTCCAAGCAGCTCGTCAAGGTCGTCATCTGCACAACGGACAAATCACAAATATGGAAAATCAACCGCTTTAATCCGAAATAGAGGTTAACTATACGTGAAAAGCCTTAAGAATTCTCTACTTCAGATAGAACTTATCCAACATCCAGGAGGGGTTTCTCTCATTGTTTCTCCTCTCGAAATGCTTCAGCCCGATTCAGAGGAAATCAGCTGCGAGCGGCTCTCTGAGCTCCTTCCACATCGTCTCTGTTGGATTCAGGTCCAAACAGCCGTTTTGTCGTCGCTTCACTTCCGTAACTAATCTCGCCGTCCTACTTTTCTACTTGTTGCCGAGCTGCAGCTGATTTACAGCCACGCTGACATTATCCTGGAAAATACCAGCGCTCATTCAAGGGGGGTGGGGGGGGCGACACTGAAGCGGCGGTAAATCATGAAGTGGACTTTTCTTCGCCGCTTGTCTCATTAACCAATTCACACGCGCTTTAAGCCGCCATGCGGAGTGCACGCCCTCGCCTGGGAGCAAGCCCACGTTCAGCAAACTGCCCAAGGACAAGTGAACTGATGGAACGGAAGTAAATGGAGATCGACCCGCTAACCTCGCCTCCAGGTAAGAAGAAAATGTCCCGCTCCACCTGCGCCTCAGCCGCCCACATGTATGAATATATCTCCATCCAGTTAACCGACAGCCCGGAGCTATTAACATGTGGACGGAGACTTTGCAGCCTGTCAATGATCTTTTTTTTTTGAGGCCGAGACTCGTTACTCGTGTGGAGAGGCTCTTTAAGATCTCTTCAGACTTTGGTAGAACTCTGACTTCACACAGTTTTATTCTTGATGTTAAACGCCTTAAGTTCAGAACGTGGGGTCAAGAAGATTCTCCAGTGTTTGGGTTTACTTTGATGGCG
The DNA here is from genome assembly GCF_963383615.2 of Lipophrys pholis. Lineage (NCBI taxonomy): Eukaryota > Metazoa > Chordata > Actinopteri > Blenniiformes > Blenniidae > Lipophrys > Lipophrys pholis. The sequence goes on along the minus strand of NC_137647.1, from coordinate 19,362,020 downwards.
AGGTTTCTCAAGGAAAAAAAAAGATTGGGAACGATTACTTCAGGTAGTGATGTCTGAACTGTTTAGTAAAGCTTCCTAAACCTGGCCTGTCTCTCTCGTTTCACCTCGGTGGATAAAAATCAAAGAGCTGGCTGCTGATCAAATAATGTAATTTTAAAATGTGACACCAGGTTCTGCCACACGGTGCTGTGAATTAAAAAGCAGCGGCACGTTTTTTTTCTTCTTTCCATCACGCTAATTGGATAATAAATAAAAAGGAAACTGTTTAATTAAAAAAAAAAAAAAAAAGGGGTAAAGTTGATTAGTTGCAGCTGAACAATGCAACCAGAAACCGCCGCTTTGTTCCGGTTGGATGAACGTGGAGATCTCAGTCGCATGTTCATATCAAGTTCTAAACGTTGGGCTCCAGACGTGGCTGCAAATCATCTGTGTATTATTTCAAACACGGACCCCCACCTGCATCCCACTCCGAGTGCTGCGGGGGGCCTCGGCTGGAGGAGGCCACCGCGGGGTCTTCCATTCTCCGCGCGCACCCCCGCCCTTCTCTCCCCTCGTCGTCCTCGTCCTCGTCCAACAGCAGCTGCATCTGAGACACCGGTCCCCGGGGGACGCCGGGGGGCCGAGCGGGCGATGGCGACACGGGCTCCTGCGCGGGGATGAAAACGTCAGACGACAGGCTGACAGCGGGGTTCCGGGTGGAGGATTTAATATGTGTTGTGTCTCCTGCTGCTGTCGTGCTCACCAGGACCAGCGGGGGGAGCCAGGAGGAGGAGGAGGAGGAGCAGCTCGCTCCGTCGGGGGCGTAGATCCTGAGCAGGTTGTTGGGAGTCACGTTCAGGTAGTGATTACGATGGGAGGGGGAAAACACGCCCACCTGCCGCACACAAAGCAAATAAACACACTGTACACACTCAGGTGGAGCTGGGTCAACGTGTGTGTGTGTGTGTGTGTGTGTGTGTGTGTGTGTGTGTGTGTGTGTGTGTGTGTGTGTGTGTGTGTGTGTGTGTGTGTGTGTGTGTGTGTGTGTGTGTGTGTGTGTGTGTGTGTGTGTGTGTGTGTGTGTGTGTGTGTGTGTGTGTGTGTGTGTGTGTGTGTACCTGTTTGAGGAGCAGCACGGCGCCGACCTTCAGCTCCTCCGTCCGGTCCTCTAAGAGACGCCGGTGCACCGTTCCCTGGATCTCTCCTTGCCGGGGAAACGAGAGCGAGCGGCACATTTAATTCATCAGATAAAACAAAATAATCTAAAGACACAATTTAAGTGTCTGAAGCTCCAAAGTTAAGCTGAAACTACTCCGTTAGAGGATCGGAAAACACACGACAGGCAGGTCAGGCCGACAGCCGCAAACGTTCCACAGCGACTTCATCAATGTACATATTTCCTTGTTGCTTTAATCAACCTCGGGATCGAAGTAAGAATCCATCTGCTCATCCGTGAAAAAGCCCACATCTCGAGAGTTGTGGCACAATTCAGATGTTTTTAAAGATGAAGCCATTCATCCATCACTTTACAAACAGACGGCCCAATCCATAATGGACGAGAAACATAAAGTAGAATTTGAAAGCCTGAAATAACTCAATGAAGAAAACTAAATGTGACTGAAACGGACATTAAAGCACCATTTGTATCCACTAAATTTCATCTAAAGCCGTCAGTTCAGACGATGATGTGGATATCGTCTTAAATCTGCTATGTTTTCCACCCGGAGTAACATTTTTAGATCAAATGGGACCCAGTCACAAAATAAACAACACTATTTTATAAAAGAAGACAATGATGCTCGTCCCATGTCACACTTGAAGCTCGCCCAAAGAGAAAGTAGCTCCACGAGCAGCTTTGTTTACAGCGTGAGTGAGTGAACGAGGTACAGAGAGCAGCTGAAGCTCAGTGCAGACTAAAGTGTGCTGCAGGCGACACCAACTGCAGGTAAAAGCAGCAGATAACAAGCGGCGAAGCCTCGAGTCACCGACTTAATCCTGTGTTTTGCTCCCCGGTTGCCGAGTGAAGTTCAGGTGGATCGCCCCTGAAGCTGGCAAGTGGCTTCAGATCGGCAGACACAGATTAAGACTTTCTCGTGTTTCCTGAAGCGGGAGAGCCGAACAAGTGGCGAAATCCTGGAGCAGGAGTACACCCCCCCCCCCGTAACGTTCACTCCTTCCGGGAGATACTTCGTCGTCGTCTTCGGGTCCGACGGACGAGTTGCGAGGCAGAGACATTTTAGCTTCAAAAAGCCGTGAGGTGACACAACAACTTTATTTGTTCATAAGTAAAACCCAAACGGTACATTTCCTGACCGTTCTGGTCTCCTGCGGGCCGAGGCTGCGCAGGATTCTGCTTGTTCTCGATACTAAAACACGATGAATAGGGGCCAACTTTCTCTTCTCCGCTGTGTCTTTATATTTTCCTCGACTCAGAATGCGCCTGATGTTTCCACCGACGTTTTAATGAACTAAACAAGCAGAATCTGTCAAAACAGGAAATAAGACGCGCGTTCCAATCTATTCGTTTTGATACCAACGGGCTGAAAGTCGAGTCCTTACATGGAAGGATCTTTTCGGAAACCGAATTTCCTTTAGCCACTGGAAACATTTCGGGATGTTGAACCTTTTCCCATTAGTTTGGGCACAAGCGAGCCTCTTCATTGGCGCCCGCCGCCGACTCATTTTCTGAGTAACTGCCCTCAACGCTCTGTGAAAATAGTGAGCGACCTTGGGCCGTCACTCTGCAGCACGTCATGCATGCATGCAGGCGTGTTTATACAAATGATAAAGACAAAAGCATTAATCCGCTCTTGAGAGGAAAAACAGGCTTTTCTTGTTTTGTTTTGTGCTTCTAACAAAATGCGACACTGAACAAAAACACTATATATCAAAGGTTGTTATTCTTATTAAGAGGGGGGAGGTGTGTGTGTGTGTGTGTGTGTGTGTGTGTGTGTGTGTGTGTGTGTGTGTGTGTGTGTGTGTGTGTGTGTGTGTGTGTGTGTGTGTGTGTGTGTGTGTGTGTGTGTGTCAGTAATGTTAAACCAGCCGTGGCCAGTGCTGCTGCTGGCTTTCGTGTCGCTTCCTTTCTGGAAGTCTGCATCACAACACTGCTACGGGTTTCATTTGGAGTTGGACAAATGGTGGTACTGTTGGAAACAAATGGACAATGTGCCGTCTTCCTTTAGATTTAGATACATTCGGGCCCCGTTTACACAACAACGCTTCATCTTTTTTGTGTTTTGGTTTCACGTTTACGCCGCAACCTTTTCGAAAACGAGGTCAGAAAATGACAGAAATGCTGAAAACGACGAAATTGATAATGCTAATTTGCACAGACTGATAGATCCGCGTCTGCGGGGGGAGGAGAAACATGAGGTGTGTGTGTGTGTGTGTGTGTGTGTGTGTGTGTGTGTGTGTGTGTGTGTGTGTGTGTGTGTGTGTGTGTGTGTGTGTGTGTGTGTGTGTGGTGGGGGACCAAATTCCTCGTTGTGTCAGAAGCACTTAATACCCGCCTACTCCCGACGCCAATCTACTGCAACCGAATCGTTAATAAGCACTTCAGTCAGCCATCGAGCACAACATCCACTCGGGAGCGTTGATGAGCAGCTCTTGCTCTCTGGTGGCCATGGTAACCGGCTCCGCTTCGAGGTGGATCAGACCGGCGGGGGGGGCACGAAGGAGCGAGGAGACAAAGTGGCTCCCTGCAGCAGACTGCGGGACAGACGTACGTGTGTGTGTGTGTGTGTGTGTGTGTGTGTGTGTGTGTGTGTGTGTGTGTGTGTGTGTGTGTGTGTGTGTGTGTGTGTGTGTGTGTGTGTGTGTGTAATCAAGCGTGGTACAGTACAGTGGCTGAGCTCTCGTCCTGTGTGCGGCTCAATCAGGCGAGGGCTTTCTGGGAAAATGTCAAATGTGAGGCGAGCAGCCTCTTCTTCTCGCACACTTTTTTTTTTTTATCTCTACCTTCCACCACATTTCACTCGGAGCCTGCGGCCTTTAACCAGCTTCACTTCATAAGCCCCAACACATTTTCGTGTGTGTGTGTGTGCGTGTGTGTGTGTGTGTGTGTGTGTACTACCTGTCGGGTCTTTAAACACAGCCTTGGCGTCAGCCTGCGTGTGGATGATGCTCTTCAGAAGCACGGCCATGTTGGGCACTTTATTTCTTGCCAGCTGTTTGAGTGCGGCCTAAAACAAGAAAAACCAACACGTGTGTATCAGCATCCCGTATTTAAGAAACAAACTCAGCTCAGCCGCCACAGCCAATCTGATCTGACTGTTCTGAATCAGTCAAATATTAAGAAAAAAATTATTATAGTGCGTCATTTGGCTGCTCGAAGCTGCACAAAAAGCTGAAATTTGTGCATCCTGATACCCAACAGTGAGGTCAAACAGCCGCACCATTCACAAAGTGCTCATTCACTGACTTCGCAAGCAATAAAGCGGCCAACTTTCGCTGCTCCATCACCGAGTTGCCATGTATCCTCGCCTACAGCTCTACCGGGGTGTTCCCTGCTGAATAAATTATATAGAGCAGTTACTTTTACTGAGATTTTAAAAAGCGCAGTGGTCCAGGGTGGCCCGGATTTATATACTGTGTTGACATTTACTGCTTTGGGCCTTTCAAAGGTCAGAAACTTCCCAGTGTCACGTGTGACGTTGGACTAAAGCGTGCATAAATGAACCTCAGATTGTGATCCGGGAAGAAAGTTGGGGAAAAGCGGCTCAAATAGAGCTGGAATGTTCAGTGTTCACAGCTGTTCTACAGATAGCTGGAGCTGAAAAGAGCGAGTTAGTTTGAGGGAAAGTTTTAAAGAGCAAAGTCCGACAAGTTACTGTATAGCTATTAAGAGAATAATTGGTAATCGAACAAAAGTCAGCTGATTGACGCTGATGTTAACACTTATTTTTCACAAATTAAATGCAGGGAATGTGTAGTTTTTCTGATATCCTTGTGTTAAGTATCCACCAGAGCAGTGATTTTCAACCAGTGTGCCGTGACAGATCGTCAGGTGAGTCGTGGAAAACTGTCCTATTTCATTTAATTGGTAAAAAAAAAAAAAAAAAAAAAAAGAGTCACTGGCAGTGATTAGACGTGGCCTGAGATGTGTTGGCTGATCAAGAAATGTACACACCCTTCCTTGCCAGCAGGTGGCAGTAGGGAGCACATTAATACGGACCCTGTTAATGTAAGACAATAAAATGAGTGCAACAGTAGTGCGACAGTAATATGGATGGATACATATTTGAAAAGGAAAAATTCTGACTATTTCTCCGGGGTTTTTTTTTACACATAAAATAATTTCGCTCTATTTCTTTATTGGACTATTTTCATTGGAACAAAAATCTGTAAAAACTGTAAATATTGTCATTGAATGTGCTGTGTAAAGCTGCAATATGTCATTTTGTAACTATTTTTGATTGGAAGTGTGCTGCGGGACATTTTGAATGTAAGAAATATAAAAGGTTGACAAACACTGCAGTAGAGGATGCGCTGACTCCTTTTCATGTCGCACTCCAGTCACCTCACAGCTTTCCATGATCCATGGAGCCTCCCCTGTGCTTCGCCGTTGCTGAAACGACTCTACAAGTGTTTCCCCGCTGCTGCGCTGCTCGCTGGCTGCAAACTGTGGAATGGATTTCCGGCTCACGCGCTATCCAACTTTCGACAACACGTCGCTGTTTGGACGTATTTTACGCTCAAAACACCGCAAAGCAACACATCGACGTGGATGTTTGCAAAGTAGCTGTACAGCGGAGGCGGTCGCTCTGCCGCCAGTCGCCACCGTTTTAAAACGCTAGCCCGCCGAGGAGAACGGCACTGACCCAGTCCCTGAAAATAGTCCCAATCATTTGTGCTGCATTGCTAAAGAATTCTTTTCTGTTTTCTGATTCTGAGGTTTTAAAGACAGAACTAGTTTATTATGAGATGATGACATCACGCAGACCCCCCACGTTGTCCAAACGGAACAAAAACAGTTTGTACTGCTTCCTTTTCTGACCTTATACTAACCTCCAGTGGTCTTTTGGGAGAATACATGCATATACTTGTACATTTCATACTTTACTGTAGAGAGGAGTTTATCACAGCCTCATGTAAAATCAACAATCATGAGAATACTAATATTATAGGAAACAGAGCTCCTGTATCGTAATAGTATTGGTATCGGCAGATATCCAAATTCGGGTATCGGGATCGGAAGTGAAAAAACGTGGATTGGCGCATCCCGAGTTTTATCAAATATCTAATCGCAATATTGAGACTTTGGTGTCGAGAGGCTAAAAACCTTCCCAGGCGAGGGAAATTATTTGGAATCGTTTACAAACTTTAATTAAACCTGCTCGTTTTAGATTCATGCTTTAGTTGCTGCTGCCACACTGACCGGACGCCGTCACTACACACCGTATCCACATAGGAGTCAATTGAGCCATTACCCAGCATTAAAAAAAACAACTTAATCGGCATATATCAGTTATGGGAATTTTTTTATTCCCTAATATCGGAATCGGCCTCATAAAATCCATATGAGTGTGGCTCTGTCAAGGAGGGAGATTTTAGAAGTGACAAACCAAACCCGCTGTTTTGCCGAGTCAGGTAAAAGGAATTAGACCCCCAAGACTTTGAGCCGTGTCTTCCGACAGCTGACGCAATAAAGAGCAACGAGTGGAAAATTACTAGTGGAATAATACAACCACCCACGGATTCATGGGCCATGTGCTCACCACACTGCTGATATGTTTGAGCTCACAAGGAGGAGACTTTAACACTTGTTCAGCGGTTGTTGCAGATCTCATCACGTGGTTCCTGGTCACATACCAGTTCCTTCCTGGTGTCTGACAGTTTCCCAGTTCACGTCTCATCACACATTATCCATCGGTTATTTTGTGCCTTCGACTCCGACATAGAGAGTGGAAGAGTTCCAACGTGTCCTCAAAGCTCTTGTGTGTGATGACGAGTCTCCTCGTGCAGACGGGGGACGTTTGAAAACACTCGTGGTGGAGGGGAGGGGAGCAGACGCAGCAGAAAAGCAGAGTGGAACCGGCTGCCACTCAAGCCGCCTCCGTGGAGCCCGCCTCCGGTTCAGTCGCACGCAGAGAGAGCGGAACAGCGGCGCGGTCTCCATTAGCGTGATTGATGAGCGATCGCGGTGTTTATAATCACCAAACACCTCCGGTACAGAGCCGTCATTTGTCCTCATTATGCTAACAGACCTCCAGCAGCAACACAGCCTCTTTTGACGGTTAATCTTTTTCCTTTTCTTTTTTTTAAAGGTTGCTCGACCTGAATAGCAGCGACACACACTTAAGGTAAAAGACGGTTGTCGTTATGACGGGTACTTGCCTTGCGGAGCACCATGACCACGCTGTAGGAGTGCAGGAAGCACGACGGGTTCCTCTCATCCAGCCCCATCTCGGCCTTCATCGCTGCCCAGGGGCCACCGCTGAAGTCTTCCTCCTCTGACTGGGAGCTGGAAGTCTGAAACGGGGGGGTGGGTGGGGGGGGGGGTAGAATTGGTGTTACTGCGGGCTGTGACCACACACTGTGTAAAGCGTGGAAACAATTCATCAGTGACGGATGCTCGGCACACACAGATACTTAAATTGATTACATTAACTCCAGAAGGTGATGGCAGCTGTGTTTTTCATGTGGCGTGACAACCCCCCCCCCCCCCCCACCCCCACCCCTTTCATTTTCACACCATTTCTGCCAACTCTTCCAGTTGAGATCCATCAAGAAGGAAAAAAAAAAAAAAAAAAGTATGTCAGAAACGGCAGGGTGTGTGAAGGGAAAGAAAAAGGTCATCAACACATGCTGTTCATGGACGCTGGCTCACACTGAGGAAAAAAATACTCTAAAGATGATTTTCTTGAAGAATATGTAGAGGGAATACAGGGACGTGGGCTGCTTTCTCCTGGATATATACTCACAACAAGTGGGGAACATGAGTGAACGGCTGCTGGAGACTAGAGGACCGCAAATAAAGTGGCCCTGCACTTTCTACAGACCTGAATCCATAGAAAACGTCTGGACTCAGACGAGTGGCCGCGCTGAAACTCGGAACTCTGCAAACCAGAACCTCTACGACCCGAGACCCGCCTTTTCCCAATCAGTTTCACCCCAAAGCCAAATATCCCCAACTTTTTGAGAGTAGTGTGTATCCTGGTGCGGGTCCATCAAAGAGCCGACCGAAAGCATCTCAACTGACCGAGATCAGAAAAGTCGTTGGTGCCTGTGGACGTGTGCAGAAAAGAAAACGAGCAGATCAAAGTTTACAGCAGAGTCTCCCTCTCTGATCTCTGGTTTGAAGAAACATTGCGATGACGCCAAAACACAAGTGGACACGCCCATTCTCCAACATGAAAACAGAACTTTTTGAAATGAATGCAATAGGAAAGTCGGCTGGATGTTCTGTTTACTTAACATATGAGAATCTAATTCTGACGCCCACAGTGCGATCACTAATGCCCCTCCGTCAAGAGTGTCTCCCTGTTAGAAGCTTTTAGATTGTCTGCAACCTGACGCCTCTTCATATCCCTCCTTCACTGTACATGCGCAAAGCAGTGGGGCAGCCACAGCGCAGGGGTCAAAGGTCGTGCTCGGGGATCCACAGTCGTGACCCACCAGCTGAGGGATTTAAACCTGTGACTTTCCTAAGTCTGCTTCTCCAATCTTTAGGACAGCACAAACCCAAATAACAAGAATTACTAAAAATAACAAAAATGTATAATAATAATAATAATAATAATAATAATAATAATAATAATATATAATAGTGATAACTTCCAGCTTGTCAAATAATGTTTAAAATGATCAGAAATTCAGAAAAAAAAGTTGCATTAGTTATGTTGTTTCTCAAATTGTCGTACATGAGCTCCCTCTAGTGGTACGTTTCATAATAGCCGGTTGAAGTTTAAGACTGGAAAATTACTTGCCAACACTTTCTACCTAAACTCAAGTGAGCGTGTCCATTTAGACAAGAGAAGCTTATTGGGCCTTGGTTCGTTGCTTTTGCCCATAACGCGCAGCGGGACTAGTTATCTCCGTTCACCTCTCAGTGGTTCTCCTAATTTAATTAGTTTTGTCTTTGTGCAGAAGAGGAGGACCAAAGCGGCATGGGATCTAAAGGATGGAAGCACTGAATCAATCACAACACCTCATATGGTAACTTCAACTTTCTTTCTGAACTCTTGATCAGTTAATAACGGTTATTGAAAACATTTGCTTTTCTGTATATGGGTATATAGTATATGGGTCCATTGTCAAATTCCTTGTGAAATCCATATCCCACTTTCAAATCAAATTCCCGCAGTTCATCAGCGTTTTGTGTTTTATTTACCTGACTGGGCAGCCGAGCTATCGCCCCGTGAGCGGGAGTCTGAGGAGCTGAAACCACGATCTGGTCCAGGTTCTGATCCTCAGGCTGAGAAGAGAAGATGTAGCTCATAACGAGATTCCACAACGAGACGGACTTCATACACATAGTCAACTTCAGTCCTTCCGCTTTCATTGCAAAAGATAAAAAGAGATGCGAGAGTGAACCTGATGAGGCAGCAGCCCGGCGGGACCGGGGAACCGCCGCGTGCGGGGCTGGCGGGGGTCGGAGCGAGGCCTCTTCCGAGGATGCTTACTGGAGGCCGACACCAGCTGGACCAGACGGTTGGTGAGGACCGGCGTGTGAAGCGGATGAGGGCTGAGGGTGGGGGAGCGGGAGGGCGCGGCTGGGGAGACCGTCTCAAAGAGGCCACGAGTGTGAGGGGGGGGTCGAGGAGTAGTCCGGGGTTTGTGTTGCTCCTGAGGCCGGTGGACCGTCCTGGAAACGGCGCTGGGGGAGGGCGAAGCGGCAGTGAAGCCAGGGCGCGCTGGGAAAGGGGGGCGGGGATTTGGAGATCTCACCTGAGGAGCAGAGAATATTCGGGGAGGTAGACAAAAACTGGAGGAGGAGGCGGCGATGCACGGGGGCTGACTGGGCGGCGCCTGAACGCCTCTACAGGATGAAGGTCGCAGTGTTTTGGCAGAAGACGAAGGCCGGGCCGTGGGCACGGCTGCAGCCAGGGCAGGAAGCGGAGGCGGCGGTCCCATTTGGCCCTCGCACTCATCCAGATCTGCCATGTCGACATCCCAGTCATCAAAATCGTCCTGAGGCGCGCAGGGCGCCGGCGGCACATGCACACCGGCGTCTCTCTGCTGCGGCGCCAAGCTGGGAAGCGAGTGATTCACCCCGGGGGGGCGTGGATGTGAGGAAGAAGAGGAGAGCTGTCTCAAACCCAGAGAGGTTTGTCCAGCGGCAGCGTGCGTGCCGCTGCTGCTGCTGCTGCTTGATGCCGGGCCATTACACGGTGGGGCCGATCGCTCTCCGGCCGGCTGGGCACCAGTTTTCCCCGGCTCCCGGTGAGACACAGAGGAAGGACGCAGGGCGCAGGATGACACAGCAGTTGTCACATCGACTGGTCCAGACGCTGAGCAAGAATCCCAGTCTGTCCCCAGAAGATCCTGATGGAGAGGGAGAGAGACAGACAGAGAGACAGACAGAGAGACAGACAGAGAGACAGACAGAGAGACAGAGAGGTCATTATGTTAGAGAATAGCAGCACCTACAGTTGAGTACCAGGTGATTTCAGGTGTGTTTCAGTCACCTCATCATCAAAGTCTTCTCCAATGCTGAACAGACCGCTTAATTTACACGTCTGTAACAGAGATCACAACACAATAACGAGATGCCCGCAGTAAACAGTCCAGATGTTTAATAAACTTAATATAACAATCTAATAAAAACGTGTCGTGACGTGTGAGCGTGCGCTAGCTCGATTAGCTCTCAGTCTGTTGTTGTTTGAAGCTTCACTCACCATCGCAGTCATGAGAGGTCGCGACGTTTCATCCGTTCGGACAGTCAAACCTGAAACTTGCCGAGGAGCAAACTGTCATTCAGCGCCGGAGTTTAACTAAAACTCGCGAACAGACAAAACAAACTGCCATTAGCCTCAAAGCTAGTTGAAAAGTTTGTGCTTGGGTGCCCCGCCGTCACGTTCAAACACGACGTCATGACGTCACGAGTATTTATACAAAGAGTGTTGAATCGGAGCGAGATGATTCACTCCTCGTTAGTTCCCTACCGGCAAGATATTTACGTATTTTGGTCACTTTTTTCATTATGAGCTAAATTACTTTATCTTTTCTTTATTTTATTGTGCGCATACACAAGATTAGGTTATGTAAAAAGTATCAAAGTATCAGTTCACCTCAGAAAACGTAATTATTGGAGAATATTCAGAGTTAAATATATCTAATACAGGAACAGAGTTTGTCACTTTACTGAAAATTGAAGTGCCCAAAAATGGAAAATCCATTCGAGAGAGATTCAGTCAAGGCAGATTACAGGTCAAAAGACACACAACCACGCAGACTCACAGTCAATCCTCGAGTATTCTGCAACCAAAATGCATGTTTGTGGACCGTGGAAGGAAACCCATGTGTGCACAGTGATAAATATGCAAATTGTGCACAGAAATGTCACATAAACGGAGTGTTATTACTGTGAGGGAATACTACAAACCAATAAATTACCGCGCAGCTCCACAAGAGAGAGCTGCTCTCAGTATCACAGCCACCAGCTCAAGTAAACTAAGTCGGGGACTATAATTCAACACGATATCTATTGAAGGAATGATTGATATACAAATAAATGTTTGATTCTTCCTGAGCGTCATTCAAAGTACCCAGTTTATAGTGATCACTCAAAAGCAGATCAAAGTCTCCTTCTACGTGACACAAATACATTCAATTGCATCATGACACAATGTTCTTAAAATGGAAATGAGCACAGAAAGTGACTCTGCAGATTCTGTCATTTAAGGAGGTTTTCTTTGGGGATAAAAGATGTGTTCGCCAGCAAACTTAGTGAAAATGGTTTAACTTCTAAATTCAGTGCTAAAATGTTTTTTTTGTTTTTTACATTTTTCCCACATATACAATGTAATCAAAGAGGAAATTTCAACTTTCACTTTAACACAGGCTTCAGCTGATTAGAATCTCATCCATCCATCTTCTATACCATTTAATCCAGTTCAGGGTCACAGAGCGCTGAAGCCAATCCCAGCTGGACGAGGGCAGGACAGACCCTGGACGGGTCACCAGTCCATCTCAGGGCAAATACAGAAACACACACACACACACTCGCACCTATGGGCAATTTAGGGTCACCAATTAACCTCATATACATGTTTTTGGACTGTGGAAGGAATGTGGAGCAGCCACCCATGGGAAGAACATGCAAACCCCACACAGAAAGTATCACATTCCTGCCATTCTTGCTCGATTCACTGCTCCACTGTGCGGTCCCAGTTCAATCTGGGATTCCGAAAAATATAAAGAAGACTCTAACCAGCCCCACGAGCCTGCACAGGATTAAGTAGTATAGAAGATGGCTGGATGGACTTGAACCAGCAAACATAAAGAGCAAACATTCTCAGGAAATCTCCAAATGTCAAGAAAATTTGTTGTAAAAAAAAAAAAAAAAAAACTCTATTTGTAAATAAATTGTAGCATTATAATCACATGAAAAAAAATATTTTAAGACAAATTGAAGGAAACTTTCCGGATAGATGGATAAACACCATTATTTTCCATTTATATATGAGAAAATCAGATGGATCTCATTATATCTGGACTAAAAAAAACCTCTCAAAATGTGATGACGTTTGACTGGATTTCAGTGAAAGCCCATTGAGTACTATTATATCATAATATGAAGTGTTTATTCACCCCAAATGCTTTGTGTTTGTTCATGTTATTTGCATTTTCAGGTAAGATTCCTAAACATGGTTACCATTTCTTTCTTCTCTGCTCTGTTTAACTGTCATGAGTCTGAACGCTGGGTCAGTACTGCCATCTAGTGGCCTCTGTGCACGAGACAAGTATCAGCTTGCATTCTGATCTATTAATAACCAGAGCAGACCTAAACTAGTGTTTGAGCAACAATCTTGTGACACGCTGTTCACAAAGAGAGGGCATTCAATGTTCAAGTCTCCACACAAAAGCTTCATTTCAGAAGGCTTTCGGATTCCTTTGACTCAAGGATCCAGTTGAGGGTGAGTAAAAACCTGCAGGTTCACATTTTCAGTGAGCAGTGGAGCACAGCATGGCCTCTGAAGCAGTGGTGAGGTTACTGTATTGATTTCTCCTCACATTAGCCAGTCAGATGGCGTGAAATCATTTGTCAGGAGCCATGTCGAAGGAGACATTTGTATTCACCTCTACGTCGCTGCGAGCTCTCAGACTAGAGCAGGAGCTTCAGGAGTGGGAGGATGCACGCCGAGCTCTGGCTCACAGGAGGACCATGACCCGCGCCCCGCTGCCCCGGGCCCCCAGGCCTCCGCCTCGGCAGCAACGGCTCCAGGAGGTCCGGGCCCCTCCGCCCCAGGTCCGGTGCAGAGACCCGACCGTCCACAACACCTTCATGTGTGGGGACATGAGAGGAGTGTACACCGTGCTGAGGGACCCCGGCATGGTCAACGCCCTGATGGAGACCGTGCAGGAGGAGATGGTGTGGACCCCAGAGATGGGTATGACCCCCCCCCACCCCCACCAGTATCTCAGCTTCATCTCACACAGATTACTAATACCTGCCGTCCTCTCTCTGTCAGGCATGTGGACGCTGAGCTCCAAGGTGAAGCAGACCTCGGCTCTGCGTCTGGCTGCAGGCGGGGGCCACGCCGGCTGTGTAGAGGAGCTGCTGTTCCGTGGGGCCGAGGTCAACGCCGACCCCGGAGGAAGCACGGCCCTCCACGACGCCTGCGTGGGCGGCCACTCAGTCTGCGTCCAGCTGCTGCTCGCCCACGGTGCCGAGGCCGACCTGCTGGCTGCAGACGGCTGCGCTCCGCTGCACCTCTGCACCTCTGCGCCGTCCATCCAGTGAGTTCACCGGAAGACAAGCCCACACACTACTTAGTCTTAGTCACGCTCAATGCAACATTCATCATGTGCACAAGCTTTTTCTTCACCATACTATGTCATTTCTAAAGTTACAAGACAGTTTGCAAGGTCTGTGAGACGATTGAAACAATTATACAGTCAAAAAAACAATCAGACCCACATGTGGCTCTTTTGGCCCTTCTGTAGTGGCTCCTTCAACCTTTCTTACAACTATAAACATTTTATTTGTTTTCATTTTAATTATGCACACAACATCATTTTTCAAAGGACTTTTAACTTTGGGCTAAAAAGGGCTTTGTAGAAAAGCACAAAAATGGCTAAAATGAAGGAGAATGGCTAAAACAACAAAAAATAGGAGGAAAAAAAAGCTAAAACAGCTGTAGAAAAAAATACCCAACTAAAATGACAAGGAGCCAAAATGTCAAAATGAAAAAGAAGGTTGAAACCGATAAAAATAGGTTCATAAAAAGCTGAAAACTGTTTTCTCTTCAAAAGTTCCCTGAAATGACTGAGTTGTATTCAGCACAATATAAATAAAGTTGAATTGAATTGAATTTGTAATGAAGCGCTTACCGTCCTCTATTGTAAATTTAAACTTCACGAATGCAACCGTTTGTGTTCATACATCAAAATTATATGTGAAACTTTAAGAGTTCGGTTCGCCTCATTCTAAAGGTTAAATGTGTTTTGTGGCGCCAGTTAAATTAGATTTGGTGAGAAAACAAATCACAAAAATGGTTCTTTTGGTGATACAAGGTTGAAAATAGATGAGAAAGGAGGATGGGAGTAAGAATATGGATGTTTCTGTCCACGTTACAGACTTTTAAAAACCACCGCCGACAAACACAAACAGCTGCAAATGACCTCAGAGTATGCTTTGGTGAACTATAACATTCAGTCCCCAGAGATTTTACTCCATGCTGACATGGCAGCTTCACAAAGTAGCTGCAGATGCGTCAGAATCTCCCGTTCCACCGTATCCAGGTCGACATGTGCCGGTTGTTTCAATCCAGTGAATTCATTGTGTTCAAGAAAGTCATTTCAGATGTTGGGAGCGCGGTGACATTATGCTTTACATTCTGTCGGAAGCAGATGAGAGTGTGCAGTCTGTCGGACGCCATCGCACCAGTCTGAACTAGTTTGTCTCCACGACCTTCGGGACGTGGCAGCAGACTCATCAGACCAGGTCACATTTTCACATTTTCTCGGAATCTTCTATTGTCCAGTTTAGATGAGCCCGTGTGCAGTTTCTGCAGGGTTTTTTTTAGCAGGTGGGCGAATGCTTGGAGGTTGTTTTTTTGTTTTGTTTTTTTTAAAAGCCTTTCTGTCGTCTCCAGCCACTCTGACCATGCTGCTCTGACCCCTGACATCAATAACACATTTTCACCCTCACTGGACTTTTTTCATCATTCTATGGAAACCAGAATTCAGCAGTTTGCGCAGCGACCATGTTTCTCTATTCACACGCTCAGTTCGAACGTGAGTGTGTTGAGTGTTTGGGACCCGCGTTCAAATCCCAGTTGCAGCATTTCTAAAAGAAAATGGAGAAACCTACCAAGCAAGTTACAGTGAAAAATTGTGGAGATCTGAGTGAAAACAGAGAAACTGAATAGACGTTTGACAGTAGTCTAACAAGGCACTGCTCGATGGAACCCACACGTCCTGTAGTCGTGGATCAGGTTACCTTGAAAGTTAAAGCCGACATAACTGACTATTTATCTTCAGTAATATTCACACAGAAGTCCAATTCCTCATACGAGTTAAAATCCAATCATTCAGTTCTTAATGTGCCTTAAGAGAAAATGGGAGAAGATGGAGAACAGACCCCGATGAGAGAAACTTCAATCCAAACCAGACTGCATATTCTGGAAAAGAGAAAAAAGTGGAGAAAAAAAACTCCCCTGCTGTCTACGAAATTTGTCTTGAGTACATCAAGAAGAATGCAGGAAGGATTTATGTGTAAAAAACAGATAAATAGTGAGGCTTTTAACAAATATTTCAATTCTGTAAGAAGATCATTGAACATTGATGAAGATAAAAAGGAACCGTAACTCAAAAATGTGTAAAATGTAATGATAATACGCCAAGAAGTTCACTAAATATCGACTTTGTGAAAGTTTTATCGCACAAAGCTCAGTTTTCGCAGTGTTGATGCATGCCTTGATGGCTGTTTCTGCTCTTTCCTCCCTAAGCTGTGCTCAGCTGCTTTTAGACGGGGGTGCAGAGGTCAACATGAGGACCGGGGAGTCCAGGCTGATGCCCCTGCACGTGGCCGCCCGGCGGGGCCTGGAGGAGCACGTGGCGCTCTTCCTCCGCCGCGGGGCGGACGTCCTGGCCACCAACCGGGAGGGCGAGACCCCCCTGAACGCCGCGTGCTCCGGGGCGGAGAGGCCGTCCGAGGCCGGACGATACCTGCGCGTGGTCCAGATGCTGCTGGAGGCCGGGGCCGACCCCCGGACGGCCGGGAGGAAGCAGCACACCCCGCTGCACAACGCCTGCTCCAACTGCTGCCACCGCATCGTGGACATCCTCCTGCAGCACGGAGCCCAGGCCCGGGCTGAGAACTGTGCAGGATACACACCCATGGACTGCCTGCTGCAGGTCGGAGACAGAGTCATTTAACCTTTATTCAATCCCGATGTATTTTATTCTTGGGTACAGACATAGAAATAAATCTTTTTCTGTTTGGAATCAAAAGGTGGTGGAGGAGTACCTGGATCAGCAGCCTGAAGAGATAGCCCGATCGCTTCTGAACCACGGAGCCGCCAACGTTTCACCCGAGGTTTGTGAAGAGAGACTTATTGGAAGGACACTGAGGTTAAACAACAGTCTGGATATGACGCCTAATAAGGAAGAGTAATGGGGAAAAACATCGGAAGCCCACTGAGCTTCAACACGAAGCATTTAGAACCAAAGTTGTAAAGCCGCTATAGCTGTAGCTGGACAATAACAACAATGGTTCCTCCAGAGTGTCATGACTCCCGGTCCATATTCTCCTGGGACTGGGTAGTTTAATTGTTGAGTCTCCCATAATAACAATCAAACTTTGCATACAAATGTGCAATAATCCTGCTGTCCAATCAGCACGTTGATATGCCGCCTGTCATGTGGACGGATTATCTCAAGTGCTCACTAACACACATTTAGGCCAATATGTCAACAATATTTGAGAGAAATAGGCATTTTGCTTACATAGAATTTTGTTGCATTTTGTGGCGAACATCTAAATTCTGAGTTGAGGCAGTTTTGTGAAGAAGTATTTTTTTCTATGTACGTATATCAAAGTTACGTCATTTAATATACAGTATCTTCTTTATTTTAGGAATCAGGTGATTGTGATTGTTTGTATTTCTTCTTCTTTTTGGGTTATTCTTCACAACATTAGTGTTTCTATGCAGGTTTGTGAAATTAAATCAAGCTCCTATTAAATACACATAATGTGCCCAATTCACCAAGAGTACCTGCGGTGATTAAATACAATAACATAATGTTTTGTTTTTAAGGGACGTTGGAACAGTCAGGGAGTCTGATGTTATCTTTTCTAGCCAGAATTCAGATTCATGTGAAGTAAAAACATGTTTTTAAATTCATGTCTTGCCTGAATCCAGCGTGAGGCGGATACATTAGTGTCAGACTGTGTTCTCTGCAGATGCTGAAGCAGTGTGTCCTCTCTCCTGCCACTCTGGAGGTGATGCTGAACTCGTACACTTCCGTCCCTCCCTGTGAGTGGCTGGACTCTCTGCCTGCTGAGCCAAACGAGGTGAGTCCCCCCGTCCCCCCGTCCCCCCCGTGGTGCTGAAAGCCGCCTCTCCTTCGCCTGTGACGTCGGTGTTGTCCCTTCTCCTCCACCTCCCTCTGCTGCAGGAGCACCGGGCCTTTTTCCACTTGGTGCGTCGGCGGAGGGCTCAGCTCCGCTCCCTGCAGCATCTGTGCCGCTGTGCCTTACGTCAGCACCTAGGAGGCCGCTGTCACGCCGCCGTCAGCAAACTGGACATTCCCGGCTCGGTGAGGGACTACCTGCTGCTGTGCAATGACGGATCACTGCACTGACGCCGCATCCAGCACGGAGCCTCCTCACAATCGCCGTCGAGGATTTATCTCAGAATCCTTTAAACCAACACTTGTTTTGTCAACTTGAAATACTTGAACCGTGATCCAGTCGATCTAAGGACGATGAATTAAACATGTCACGCACTTTCACTGACTGATCGTTCATATTTATAGGTGAGTTTAGTTTAGTTCAGACGTGAAGTGGGAGTTTGAAAAAAGGCTGTTGAGTTTATTCTAACCCATAAAAAGTGAGGGGCGGATAGAAAGCTCTGCCTCCAACAGCAGAAAACAAAGTACTAATGATGTGAAAATCCAGTAAAATCAATTAAATTCAACAGGGGAATCTCAACTACATGTTAAGCTATTTTAAAAGGGTTAATTGATTGCTGATGACTGAACAAATGGCATGAGTATTGATCTTATTGGGGCTTCAATTCTCAAAAGTTCAAATCCATGGTCTGATCAGGCTGATTTGTTTCGACTTTGACCTCTCGTCAGCAGGTTCTGGGCTCAGTAGTCTAGTAACAAATCACAAGTTTGTGATTTGAGGAGGTTCAGCTTCTTTTGGCCGGTAAAAGCTGCAAAAAATGTAAATGTGCAGACCCTGTAAGTCTCCTACAACACAGTAGAGTCTGCAGTGATGATTTTCTACTCTCTGAACCACCTCTCACGCTCATGTTCACACAACAGCCACATTGCTCGTTACACACCTTATCTGTAAAACAACTCATGTTGAACTTGTCAAACTCAAAATCCCTGATGAAAGAGAACAATGTAAGGGAAGGACAAATTATTTCTATCACACCATTCAGACACAATGCAAAGCACAGTGCTTTTCAAAGAAATAAAGTGATTAAGTAAGACATGAAAAGAAAAATAAAGTTTTTTTTAAGACAAAAGGAATAAAATAAGTCAAATCTATCTTTAATGGAAACCTTCAGCAAATAATAGTGTTTTGAATTTGACAGAAGTGAATGTGTCAGCAGGAAGTTTGTTCCACAGGTGAGGAGTGCTTCACTTTGTTTTCTTCTGACTCTGGGAACATTTAGTAAACCTCTTCCTGAAGACCTCGGGGATCTGGATGCTTCATATTCTACTAATATATCTGAGATATATTTAGGACCGAGACAATTCAAAGCTTTTTAGGCTAGAAGTCAGATTTTGAAGTCAATCCTTTGACACTCAGGCAGCCAGTGCAGAGACTACAGCTCAGGTGGAAAGTGCTCCAACCTTTCTGTGTTGGTGAGGACTCTGGATGAGCTGCAGCGGTCGAACAGGTTTTTACTGAGAACTTTAAACACACCATTACAATAATCCAGACTAATGAAAATAAATGCAGGTTTCCCTGAATCAGAAATCGTTTAACGCTTGCAATGATATTTCGATGTTGGTCGGATTATTTTGTTATTGTCTTAATGTGGTTGTTGTATTTCAGGTCTGGGTCCTTTTGTCTGTGGGGCGAAATTAAATATTTAATGGTATGTCAACTGTAATTCAGCTGTACATAAGTGTAAAAGAATTAAATTTGATTGTGAAGGTAGAAATGTTGCAAAAGTAAAAGATATATGCAAAATAAATAAAGATCCCAAACTGTGTAAGTTATTCTTGTTGCGATTACATGAATTATCAGTGTGTTCTCATGTCTGACAGTAAAGCCGGCGTGAGCCGTCCCGGGAAACAAGCGCGCCTTACGTGATGACGTCACGCCCCCCTGTGTTTATTATGTCTGAGTGTTGTTTTTTTTTTTTTTTTCTATCTGACTGACTAGCATCGAGCCTCCTCTTCAAAGATGGTCTGACTTCACACCCGGCAGGTACGTTCACTCGTAATAAACACACTTCTGGACATTCACAAGATGTCTGTGTTCAACCCCGAGACGTTTTTGAGGCAAAAACAAGCCGAAGATGATCCGTAAACAGCCCGAAGGTCAGCTAGCTGCGGAGCTAAGTTAGCATCGTCAACATTAACCTTGATTTAAGAAGTGAAACGTACAACAGGTTGTTTTTCCCCCCCTAACTGATAAAGTAAAGAAGAAGACTCTAATATCGAGGTTAAGAAACATGACAGCAGCAAGCAGGGCTGACACGGCTCTGAAAAGCCGGATGTTTGAAGTTAGCTTCACAGCTGTTAGCTGCTGCAGACTTTTATGTTAATTATCCTGAATGACACTAAAAGCGGTCATGTCATGTGTAACTATTATATGTGATATATCTTTTACTAACTATATTTGTCATCTCAACGTTTCACCCCATGTTGCCACTGCTGTCATGGAGATAATCGGGTTAAATCCTGCTGATAATCATGTGTAAAAGGATATATATGATGTGCAAGTACTTTTAACATTCAGTTATTATCGTATAGTTACTGCTTCGTGGGCTGTGACACACTAGACTCTTTGACACGTTGTTAAATAGATTGATAAGTTGTGGCCATCATTTTCAGAATTTTCTTGAAAATGAATTGATATTATATGACACGACTAATAAAAGGACTATCTTGTCTTCCCTGAGACCCGAGACAAGACTTTGAATGGCCGAGGCCGAGTCGAGATTAAAGCCAGAACATCCCAAGACCAAGACCAATGCCCGCTGCACACTGGGAGATGTTTGTTGGCCCAAATGAAAGATAACAACTGTGAGACAATCATTGGTCTTGGCTCTAAATCGGTGGTCCTACGTCGCACTGTGAGACCGGTTCAAGGATTTCTCTCCAAACACATGAATGCCACAAGGGCGAGGGCTCCGTTCATGTTCTGTTAGTGCCTTTGTTGTGAATGTGTGACTGTTCATCTTGCGGATTAATCGTTTAATCTGCCCTCAGCAGACTTCATGTCGTGGCCCAAAGTTAATTAGCTTCATGTCGCACAGTGTAGGCAGCTGTAAACTTATAAGATTGTTGAAAATCAACTGGACGTTGATACGAACATGTGATATGCGTCATCAAGGTGTAAATGGTGTCAGACTCTGCCACAGTGTGGGAGTTTGTACAGTTCTTTCCCGACCCACGACAGTATGAAGAATATGATTTGAAAGATGATTGCAGATTATGATAAAATACCTCCTGTTAGACCACATCTTAGTTTTTAGGAAAGGTTCTGCCAAAGCTGTTGATTATTTGTCATGAATTCATTTTGAAAATACTTTCTAGTTGCTCATATTTAAAGATCTTTTGACAATTTGTGTCTGTTATTCACAGCATGATAACTTATATGATGCCTGGTGTCAGGTGAACATGTGATATGCAACAGCATTATCGTGATGACTGGATTTGTGATCAATACATACAGTAAAGTAGGTGAAGGTAATGTCCGAGTGGGCGTCGGCTCCAGAGTGTGATGAGTATCCAGAGCATGACTTTGTCACCGTTCAATCCGTCTGTCACGACATGCATACTGTGTGTTTTGATAACAATCACTTTGCGACATATCTCCAGGTTTGGAGGACAGAGATGGCGGTGTGTGCACTGACCATGCTGGACGGGATGGAGGACGAGGTGACGGCGGCGGGCGGCGTCCTGCTCCTGGTCCTGGCGCTCGTCCTGGCCTGGCTCTCCACCCACGTGGCCGAGCGCGGCGACCACATCCTGGGCACCATCCTCACTGTGGGCGCTCACGCCTCCCTGATCGGACTGGGGGGCCACGACAGCTACGGCGGCGCGTCCGCCGGCGCTGACGCCCCCGAGCAGCAGGCCACTCCGCCGTCGCAGGAGAACAAGCCGGATGACGGAGGTGGCGGCGGAGGAGAGACCACGGCGGAGAGAGGGGAGAGTGAGGGGACGGGGGAGGGTGCCGAGGGGGTTTGGACAGATCTGCTGCTGGACATTCAGAGCAAACAGCCCCCGACTCGGAGGCCGCAGGCATCTGACGGAGAGGAGGAAGACCTCGACGACGACGAGGAAGACGAGGAGGAGTTGGAGAAAGTAAAAGAGGCTATAAAGCCCAGCGCCGGCCCCCCCACCATCAGCACCGCCACGCCCATCTCTGTACGCCTCAAGTTTTTAAACGACACTGAGGAGGTGGCCGTCGTGGAGCAACAAGACACAGTGGCAGCGCTGAAAAGGTTTGGTAACAGCCAACAAACTACTGACACAATATAAGTTAAATATAGAGCAGCTAACAATAGAGGGGGGAACATCAAAAAGTGTCAGTGTATGTAGATGATGTCCTCTTGTATCTGTTGAGCCCAAAACAATAGAAATACATTGTACACAGCTACACCAGGGGTGTCACGTTTTAGTTCATATACCACAAATGGCTCAATTGAATCTAGAATTATTGCTATGAACCCACTACCTTGACATTGCGAGTCTCATGCTCTACCAACTGAGCTAGCCGGGGGCTATTGCTATCACATTTGACTTTAAACTTGGTTTTGTTGTGGCAAAGAGTATACGAGATGAAAATGTCTATGTTCTCACAAGACCAAACAATTATGAGCAAAAATGACTAAAATCTCGACTTAAAGCCGATTTTAATTCAACCTTCTGTCGCAAAATACAGTGAAATGTTAAAAAAAAACGTCTCCTGGAGCTGTTGCATTATGGGTCTTTTTATAAACTGTCCCTGACAGCCTGGCTTTGAGGCTAATTCTAGTTGGCTATCTTCCTTCATGGCAGCATCGGCGATATCTCGGCTCGGTTGTCAGTGTTGTGTCTGCTAGACTTTTAGATTTGTTAAAAAAAAAAATCCATGTTCTATTTGCTCGGTGGTTTTGGGCCTTATGTCTGAAACCACTAAATCCAGTGCAGTGGTGTCAAGGATGAGTTGAATGTCAGGATACATAACTAGTATTGTGTACCTTCGTTTTACTTATAGATGTCTTCTTCATTCTTCAAGCATCCTTACCTGGGCTTAATTTCCCGTTCTAATCTCTTCTCTCCAGTAAATGTTTCTCGGGCCGGGAGCAGCAGATTAAGTTAATCTTCCAGGGCCAGCTGCTGCAGGACCCCAAGAGGACGCTGCAGTCGCTGCACATCACGGACAACAGCGTGATCCACTGCCACGTGTCCCAGACCCTGCAGGAGGCCGTCCCCGAGGATGGGGCGCAGCCCGCCGCCGCCGCCACGGCGCCCGGGGGGTTCAGGGCGGCCGGCATGGCCATCAGCACCAGCAGCATGGTGGTGCCCGTGTTCGTGGTGATCCTGGCAGTGGTGTGGTACTTCCGCATCAACTACCGGCAGTTCTTCACGGCGCCTGCGACCATCTCCCTGGTGGGAGTCACTGTGTTCTTCAGCTTCCTGATATTCGGGATGCACAGCCGCTGAAAAAAAGGCGCCGACCGGGCTGCGCCGTAGAGTTAAATAGGCGCTTTCTCTCAATCCGACTCGATGTTGTAATCCGCCGGCTTGATCTCATTGTGGTCTGCCATGCTTTCCTCCGCGTTTCTTCTTTTTCAAAAAGCACAAAAATGAGAATTCCCCCCCCCCCCAAGAAAACCCCCCGTGGAACCACTCGCTGCTGTGCTGCGTCACTTTGACTCATACTTCAACTTCTCTGTAAGCAAAGGCAACTGTTCACCTGCAAGACTGTGGCTGTGTAGGGATAGGCTCATTTAAACAATCAGCCCCGGAAATTTGTTTGTTTTTTTAAAAAGATAAATGTTGTAAATATGTTGTCTATTTTATGTACAGAAATGATAGAAAGAATCAGGTGAACCGTGCTGGACTGCTCCGGGTTCAAAATAAAAGCATTTTAAAGCAAACAGCTTTCAGTGTTGGTCTACTTTCATTTTTTTTGGTGTGAAATTATCACTCCTATTGAAGGCTGGGACAGATGTTGTCTTGAATTTTGCTCAATAAAAATCATGTCTTGATTATTATCTAAAAAGTAGTTTAAACCATTTTTATGAGCCATTGTTGCTCTGTTACCTTTTCTCAGTTTTTCCATTGAGCCACAGAGTAAATAAAAACCAGCCTTTTTTTTTTTTTTTTTTAAAGGTGCTCGATAAAACTGATAATGTCTAATTGGCTAATAATGTGAAATATTTGAACATTTTAAATGTATTAAAGTCAATAAAGAGTAAATATTACTTGATTGTGGATTTCCCTGGGAGCCACTCAAGCAGAGCTAAAGGACCAGAAATGGCCTTATGACGCTGTAAAAGCTCATTTCAGGTGTGAATTTAACAGTTTTCTTAAGCCTGAATCACAAAACAATGTCATTTTAGCAATCAGATACTCCATATTTGTTTTTGGTTTTTTTTGTTAAAACATTTCCACTTTCTCCCCTCCATTAAAACTGATCAACCAATCAACATTTAAAGCAAATGTGAAATAATTGACAAACTCTTGAGTGAAGAAAGGGAGATTTGTGAAGCTCACCAGTGATGTCTTGACAAGCCTTTTTATTCCTTCGTCATGATTGACTGTACAATACCCAACGAATGTGGCGACGCTACGATGAGTTCAAACTCTAAAACACACTAAGAAGTAAATAATGTGACGCTCGAGGTTTAACAGCAGATTTCACTGGATGTGGCTTCACAACTTCTCTGGTAATGTGGGATGATGCCTACAAGCAGAATGGGAGGGAAAATACAGCAGGCGAGCTTTGTACAAAGAAACAACAGTTACTAATGGTACATTATTCTTTTTTTGTTTGTTTTTTAACTCCCGATTTACAAACACACAATATGTGTCCCCCCCCCGCCCCCCAAAAAAAGCCTACTGGCTCATCAAAATATCAAAATCTGCACATTAATGATGTACACATCACCACAAAGGCAGCGACAAATACAAACTTAAATATATTCTGGATGTAAACAAAGTTAAATACGTCAAAATGGCACACACACTTTCACAACAAAAACGACGACAAAAAGTCACATTCTAGGATGCATAGTTCTGTGAAAATGGAAATGAACACGCGTCGATACACACACACACACACACACGCGCGCACGCACACATCCATGAACGAAGCGATATCATCTGCACTGAAAGAAACCCATCACCCATCACACACACACACACACACACACACACACACACACACACACACACACACACACACACACTGTGCAATACGATGCGAGAATTAAAGAGCCACTGATGAGTCTGGTCGACTTCGAGTTTAGAAAGAGAGTCGAGTTACAAAGAGGCCGCGGATGTCGGAGTAGCTGAAGAGCAGCCACGCTTGACTCCAATTTCAGACGTAAACAACAGAAATGCTTCTTTTGTTTTAGACTAGATAGAACATCAACCCTATGGACATTTAGTATAAAGACAAAAAGAAAATGGGGTCATTTTGTAGATTTTGGCTGTAAACGCATTTCATCAGGAGGACAAGTGTTTCCTATTTTTAAGGCGTCTATTAAACATAATGTGCACTCTAACGAGATTCAAACAGCTCCCATATTAATTTCATCTTTACAGAGGGAATAAGCTTACTTTATGAAAATTCAAAAGGTACAGCTCACGTCTTATATATGTTTTTCTTTCGCATCCGGCATCAGGTTGAATATTAAAACAGCAGAAATTGTTTCAAATACAAAAACCGACTAAATTCTACAGACTGCACCTTTAAACACCAAGTCAATAATAAACTGAATGTGAGTTCTGTCTTATTTTCTCCCAGAGCTGCTGTAATGATTTACATCAGACCGTTGAGGGGACATCTGCTCACACAGTGGACGTAATGAATTTTAAAATAGCGCTTCCGTTCCACATCGAGTCCGATGTGTCGCAGCTGCACGCGGGGTGTGAAAAATTGACGTCTTCAAAACGACGGAGACGAGGCGAGATTCTTTGTTGAGCCGTCGACACTTTCGATATTTTATACCCTGTTTGTGAGCTATGAGCTTGGTCATAATACACTACAATACTCGCTTAAACAAACAAACAAACAAACCAAAAAAACAAAAAGCTATCAAAACTTTAATTTCACTCGTTTTCTCGTCTTTGGTCCAGATCAGGAAGGTGGACGTCTTGAAGAACTTGACTGACCATGATTTTTGACGTTTTTTACAATAAGAGCCTTTTTTTTTTGGTCAAAACTAAAACGCACATTTAAAAAAAGAAAAAGGAATGTGAGAGAGGAGAAACTAGTTTAAGTCGTCGTAGATGTTTGAAATGGAAGGTGCTGGGAGTTTGGGCCTCTTCTTTTTGCTCATTAAATTGACATTATTCTGAGAGGTGCTGCTGCCGATCGTCACACTTCCTCCTCCCCCTCCCCCTCCTCCTCCACCTCCTCCTGCTGCTGCCCCTCCTCCTCCTCCTCCTCCAGCAGCTCCAACCGTCAAACCAAGAGAAGGCCTCTTCTTCTTCTTCGGCCTCCTTGAATCTGAGTGATTGGTGCCTGCGAGAGAAACGGATCGGGTCTTGAATCAAACTCTGGTCCTGCGCGGCGCAGGATGTGCGGCGGCCTCTCCTTACTGGCTTTGGACGAGGCCGAGTCGGTGGGCGAGATGTCCGGCGAGTCCTCCCACTGCAGGCGGCTCATCAGGCTCTGCCCGTCCGCCATGTCGAAGCCGTCGTTCTCCACCGCGGTGTCGCCGTCGGGCAGCGCCGGCCTGTTACACCACACCCACAGACACAGGCACACACGCTTTGAGACCGACGGGGACGAGGCAGCTTAAACACACACACACACATGCAAGGTGTCCAGATTCTCCTCTTACAGCACAAAGTCACCACAGCTTTTGACCGGTAGAGGCTTGCTTGGCCTCAGTGAAGTCCGTCATAATAGCATATTATCTTTCCATAATACTCTTTTTTTTTTTTTAATTAATCCAACTCAGAACTATTCTCCAGTTGAACCCGTGGAGGACGCTTTTGTGAGTTCACAATTTTTGGCTCCAGGATTTAAGTATTTTAAAAAGTTCTACAGACACGGGGAGCAGAAATCTAATCTACGTTGTGCATTTTCTCACAACGCCAGAAAGATGTTTAAATGTGTAAATGTGCTGCTACAGTAGCAAGAAAAAAAACATGTGATTTCTGCATTAATCAGTCATATATTGCGATCAGATCGACTCCATCTAAAAGACGATATAAACTGGCTTCACGTCATGCTGTGTTGTAGATTATTATTTTATATATTTTTTTTAAATGGGAAATTAAAGAAATCCAAAGGTTTGTCAAACTTAAAAACACTGTAAATGCTAAAATAATAATAACTACATTTATATGGCACTTTTCAGAACAGTTGTTGCACAAATTGCTTAATCGTCTCTCGCGGTTTAATTCTGAGCCGCTATGTAACGAAATGAAGGATCGAAAATTGGAGTCGGAGCTGGAAAGAAATAGAACATCCCTCCTAAAAGAGTGTGACGAGTTTATCTGCAAAGAAAACTTCAGGTTTTAAAGTGTCACCTCTTGCAGAACACTATAATGAACTCTCTACATTGCAGCAGCTGCTGACTCACTCTGAAGACTGAACAGTAAAAACGTAAGTTATTTTTCTTCTGGCTGCAATCGACTGTTGGTTCTAACTATAAACAGCACCTCCTGGAGGTTGTTGGTTGTTGCAGTCACATTTTTTGCAGACAAAGTAGTTTTCTTCTCCGCGTGGTCGATTTAAGTATATTTTTGCTTCATTTTGGTCTCGATTATTCCTGCTTGAAGTTATTCCTGAGAAATAAATCACTTGTTGATATCTGATGATAAATGTTGATCTGTAAGCTGCAGCAGAAAGAGGAGGTGAACCTTCGTCATTGACGTTGCGGCTCCGGAACCATGGTCACCAAACACACACACACACACACACACACACACACACACTGCACACTGCACCAGCGGGCACCATGAGGGTGACAACACTAACTCCCATATGGCTTGTTAAAACACACTGGAGGGGTGAGGATGGGACGGGGGCACACTCACGCGGACGGCCCCAGGAGGAACACCCTGACGGCCCTCCTCTGTTCGTCCGTGTGCTGGGGACACCGCTGAGACCTGGTGGGACACAAGGTGGCATTACACATCCCCGACTCCCGGCCCGCCCACACCCACCGTGCAGCGTCGTGCACCAGCCCTGCCCTGCCTGCAGGGGGCGGTGGGACGGACTGCCGGGACACGGCCAGTGACCAATCGGATGGGGCGGAGTGCCGGTAGAGGTTATGAAAGGATGGACGTTGGTCATTGACGGTGTCCTCTACGGTCTCATGTATGTTTGCAGGTAGAATTTGGGATCAATCCAATCGCTGGTCCCGAGAGTTTTACTTGAGTTGCCACCTGTGTTCCCCTGAGTTAGTCCCAACACACATGATCGCTTTCATCAACTGAAGAACCGATCATGTTTCCACATTTCACTTGTGAGCGTGACTCTCAGCTCCCATCCAACATTTCTGAGTGTTTCACTATGGACGTCACTATGGGACATTAAAGACACCGAGCTCAGGATAGCATGGGGTTAATTCACACGGCGACGCCGACATCACGACAGAGCGCTACAATACCTGCGTCGCCCCGGCAAACGTGAGCCACACACAAGCAGCTGGACGGTCAGGGGAGGTTTGATCAGAGGAATTACCTGGTGCACATCTTCTTGGTGTGCTCGGAGATCACGCCGCATTGCTGCAGAAACAGGACACCGGTTTAGCGCATCGTTCTGCATCATTGAGAACGGCACCGTCAGGATTCGCATCAGCACGCTCACCGTTGTCAAAAGCGACCGGACTTCGTCCGGTCCCAACGTCTCATAGTTGATGCCAGAGTTGTAGTTGTACTGGAAGGACAAGAGAGAGTTAAAACCATGATCAGAACGTACGTGTGAAGTTCGCGAAAGGCCGTGGAGGATTCGTCACCTTGTAGGGCTCGGAGGGAACGCTGCTCCCGAGCTCACCTGGGGAAGCAGAGGAAAAATAATAAATCCAAAAAAAAAAAAAAAAAAGAAAAAAGAAATTTCTTTTGAAAAGAGTGGGAGGTATATCCAACAAAACAGATTCTGATAAATAAAATCCAGTTTTTGCATCTTTATGTTACCTTATTACTCACTGGACCTGTAAATCTCCAGGTCAGATTTGCAAAAAGATTCCGTATGAATAACTTAAAAGGAAATGAGATCTTTATGAAACTAAAGTTCAGGACAAAATTAAAGGAGCGTTGCATTTCTCTGCAAGGGGTCACATTAAGGGAACAATCTGAGCACGGATTGAAAAGAATGTAAAGCAAAAATATGATTTAAACATCTAATTAAAACAAGTATATTATTAAAATACAGTGAACTTTTCTAAAGTACCATAATGTCTTGGGGTTTTTTTTGTTTGTTTTTCTTTAGTGTTGTTTTCTGGTTTGTTTAATTTTATGCCTTATGAAAGACCAATTTGATATGAATGAGTGGCGGCGCTCGCGTCTCAATCCTCACAGACAGTTTGTTGTTATTGTTGTTTTCTCATGCTGTAATGAACTGATTATTGGTACAAAGTGGCAGATTATATATAAGATTATTCTTCCTTCTGCTCCTTTTCATTCAGAAGTTTGTAAACGTTTGTGTTAATATCAGATTTTTATTATCTTTTTTTAATGAATGGAATAAATAGAATAAAATACAATAAAATACTGACCAACTATATTTACAGAAGCAACCAATTGTAAGCCAAACATATCAAGTTCACCTTCTTCAAAACCGAATCAAAACACTCCAATGGCAGTTTAGTGAAGTGAAAACACATCATTTCTGCAGGTTTTTTCACCTCCTAAATGGTTTTGTATTTCTATGGCACAGCAGAAAATGATGTCGTTTTCATGTTCGGCCACTAGTGGGTACTGTCGGTTGATTTTGTAAGGAAGCCACACACACACACACAGGCGAACATTTGTGTGGACAGAACATGAAGTTTGATTACTATTCGGGGTGATGGTCAACTTTAAAATGACCAAGTCTCTACTTCCTGTCAATCAATAACCGGTATCCAGTCAACTTCATTAATTGGTTTTTTGACTCACCATTTTTGTGTTTCAGGGTTTTGGATCTTCTCGGGGAGTTCTGATTCTGCAGAACAAAGAAGTTTGGGTTCCTTCTATAACCGAAACGAGCTAAAAGATTCAGACGTAGAAATGGAGAAACATACCTTATCCGACTTTCTCTTCTTGGCTGCAAAACGGTTGCAAACACATTAGAATCAAGTCTTCTGCGTTAAATTGACAAAGAATGCAAACACACCCTCACCCTTTTTTTCTGCCCCGTACGACCAGTCATTGTCGTTAAGGTCGTCGTTGTCTTCCTGATCGCTCTCCGACTTGCTCATGTTGTTGTTGCTGGCCAGCCTGTTATAATGCGGAAGCAAAGTCACATCAGACACTGTGGCTGGACGTTTGTGCAACAGTTCCGATAGAGAGCCGAGTCTCTCCTCGGTGAACGACCTGCGGTTGGCGATGCGGCTGCTGTTGCGTCCCATCCCGAGACATTTCTCCAGGTGTGGAGCGAAGCGCGACGCCGCTATTAACCTTTTGCAGTTGGGACACTCGCACTCTTTGTTCTTCCACTGGTTGTACACCTGCCCAAAGATATCCACGCCTGGTTGGTCCACAATTTCTGGAAAAAGTTCAACAAATGGGACATTAACAGCTTAAAAACATGCAGAAAGGTACTTTTTTTTTTTTTTTTTTTTAAATAAACATAAGTATCAGAGGAAGTTGTGGCACCTACCAAACTCCTTCATGCTCTCTTGGTCGGTTTCATCTAAGAAGAAGTAGCCCTGCTTCACGGCGCGATGCACCTCGAAACACAGGCCCAAACAGGCATCTTCCACCAGCTCCGAGTAGATGTCATGGACCAAGGCCTGCAACAGCATACAACAGAAAACTAATCATTGGCGAAGAAGTGCAGATGTTCCTTTCGCTCCTTGATCTGACAAACAAACTTCATCGCCAACATCAGATGAATATCAAAAACTTTAGACGTCATTGGCTCACCTCCAGCTTGGTGTTGTCTGGGCCTGAGAGGAGCATATCCTCCATTTTCATTTGAAAATCTGTGTTGGAAATCTGGACGGCGCTGCTATAAGATGCTGGCCTGAGGATTTACAATATGCAGGACAAAATTAGAACACAGCCAGAGGTTCGCGGGACGGATTTAAGGCTGGGGAAATCATTCAAAGTCGAGAATACTCACTTTTACAGTGAATGTTTGCTGTAGATCTGCCTGTACGCTGGTGCAGAAGAGAAAAGATTCAATAAACCGACATGCTGATTGGAAGCCATCAAATTATAGATTGTGTATTACTGACAGCTATGTTTTAAGTAGTTAATCCTTTTAAGACAAGCAATTGTTGTTGTATTGTAAAAACTGTTGTTGGCTTTCGTTTCAATATATTGTTCAAGATGAGGATATCTACTTAAATGCCCTAGATTCATGGTATAATATCACTGTAGCATAATTAAAAAAAAAAAAAAATTTGATTTTCCATAAATTTCAGCCGAAAGCCATATATGCCTTTCTGCTTGTGGATGATTTTCAGAATTTGTTAAATGAAGCTTCAGGTCATATATTCACATGACCACTGTTTTGGAAATAGTCCCTTAATTCCAAGTTGGTGTGCCATATTAATGTGTTTTATGTGCTAATCTTTGAAAATGAAATGAAGATTATGACCAAATGTTTAATCACATTACTAAAAACGAGTGACAACAGGCGCATTTGGTGGATGTTCAGCAACTCAAAATAACACTTTATATCACAGGACAGTATTTCTTTAGAGAAATCCTGTAAGAAATAATCCAGTTTAGACACATTTAGAAGCTATAAACCATTTAAATGAGTCAGTTTTAAGCTACATAATGGTGCTAACCTGTTGGTAAAAATTTTACCTTTAAATACCTTCAAAATGTATCTCGGGATAATTTTAAGTGAGGGAAGTGTCTGTGTTTTCTTATTTGAGGTGCTATTACCTGAAATATTATGTTATTTTGTGGTTAAATGTGTTAAAATGACTATATTATAACCAAGCTAGCATAGCTTCACTTCCATCATAAACAACATCACCGGGTCGCACCGAAACCTTAGCCGGAGCCCGGCGGCAGTCTCTCCGAGGCGGGCGACATCTCCCAGCGGGACCTGGTGGAGGAAAGGTTCATGGAGAGAGCCGGTGTTCCGCAGCAGGCATGGTTTTTGGACGCGGGTAGAAAAGGAACGGAGCTCGATGAAGGTGTGGGTTAGCGCGAATGACGTTCACGACCCGCCCGGCCCGGAACAGCCGCTGAACAAAACAAATAGACCCACTTCCGCTTCTCACCTGCAGAATAAAATGAATGAAAGTGTTGCTTCATTTTTTTTAAATTGTTTTTCGTCATAATTTTTTGTCTGACTTCACATTGTTTGTTTGTTAATGAAAACAAAGAATTTGAACATTGACTCATTTGGATTAATAGTGGAGTGGAGAAATATTTCCTTTTTTTTCTAAACGGGTTTGCTTTTACTCTGTTGTGTTTCTTTATCTTTCTCTTGTTACGTACCCACATGTCCAAAAAAAAATCTTGTTTTATTCATCAAATATCCACTCATAACTTCTAGTTGCATATATATATATATATATATATATAAATAAATAAAAGAGCTGTATGCAGCAAGCATTAGGATTTTAGCTTGAAAGATCATGTACGTCCGGTTTTGGTGGAAACGTGACTTTTGTTTTTCCCGTTTCAGACGTGATTAATGGGCAGCAGATGGTTGGACGTTTTCTGGCATCTATTAGTTGAGTCTGCGGTGATCATTCCTTGTAGACGAACTGGACTTCAGTATTTCTTTATATGGTGATCACAACTTAAAGACAACCTTCAAATGTCCCACTGAAACTTAGTAATTAGAAGGTGAGTTTTTCACCTCCATCAGAGTTCTGATCCAGCAAATACTCACCGTTCGGACACAAGGCAATTCACAGGCACATATCCATGCTGACGCCAAACCTTAAATATTTGGAAGTCTGGGGTCACTTTTGGAGGCCTTTTCTGTTCTATTTTATTCATTATTTATGTTTCAGCGTCTCCCGGCCTCGAGTACAAAATGTCATGTACGTATACTGGTATGACAATAAAGAATCCTTGAATCCTAAAGCTGAAACTAAACAAAAAGGCAGGATACGCCCTTCTTTTGTATTCTTCTTGAAAATGAACACGCGCACAAAGAACTGTTAAAGATCATTGTTTATTTGCCCAAATACCTTAACTACAAGGACATAGGAACACCCTCAGCTATAGAAAACATCAAATTCTGTCAAATGATCAGCCGTACAAACCTGTAAAGCTTTGCTTGTCTTGGATATCTCCAGAAACCGAGAGAAAGAGATAGAAGAGAGAGAAAGAAAGAAAAAAAGAGAGAGAGCCAACAACAACTGAAACAGGTGAATTGAACCAAAACATCACCGGCTTCAGAAATCACAGATGAGGGTTTTGCCGGAATAAAGAACTAACAAAAACAATAAAGCACTCATACAAAAAAAACTGTATTTACAGGAATATTACAGTTGTCCCCCCCCCACCCCACCCCACCCCACCCCCCCTCAAATCCCTTTAATAACCTCCCATCCTTCACCCTCTCCCAGTTCCTTTAAATAGTCCACGCTGGTTTTGTTTCAGTCTGAGATGAGACTCATCAGATCAGTCCATAACGGAAAGATTAACAGTTGACATGAATGCAAAAAAAAAAAATTTAAAAATAGAGCCAAAATTGAAAGTATCCATCATCAATCCATCTTCATGTGATCAATGACATGACAGTACAGACCCTTTGGAGGAGGAGGAAAAAAAAAAAAAAAAAGAAAAGATTGAACAATATCTACATTCATGGTGTTGGTATGACGTCTCCACAGTCACGTGGTGGTTTGTAACAGAACCAACAGCACACGTTTAAAGCAAAGAAGCACGCACACACGCCCTCGTATATACACAGTCCTGTGCAGGCGCGCACACTTAGATAAATTGTTTGTTTTTTTGGGGGGGGGACGCATTAGACTGAAACTCTTAATTACAGCCGAATACTATTAAAAAAAAATAAAAAATAAAAATGAGGGGAAAACAGATGAAATCCAATCAGACTTCCACTCGGAACACCGCTAATAAAAACAAAACCTTCGAACAGTAAATGAAATGTTTTAAAATAAATGTGCTCGTTCCAAGTCGAGCCGTGCCGAGGAAAGTGTTCCAGCTCCTGCAGGTTTTTCCTTTTTCTTTTTTCAGACTGGAAGCACAGCTGATGTGATCTGGGAACGCTTTTAACATCCATCTCATATCTCGGCTTCAAATGTCACTTTTCAGGTGAACAGAAACTGTGTGCCGAACTTAAAAACCAATCAAAGTATTGATGGGGGGGGTCCTATAAAAGGCACGGAACAGCCAGTATACTGCAGTGACGACGGGATTGGAGGTTTAAAATAAGCACTTAAAGCAAGCAGCACTTCTCCAAGAGTTTAGGCCAATAGGGAAGATTTAACAGTGCACACTTTTAACAGGAGTTTTATGTTCAAGAATCGGAGGCATTTTTTACCCATAATTCCCTGCAACTTGCCCCTCACAGAGCCGCGTTGTGGCCCGATCACATCCCCTCTACTTCTGTCAGTAAAACAATAAAACCTACGGTGTGGGAACACTTCATAGGCACTGGATTTTTTTTTTTCTTTTTCTTTTTTTAAAAATGAGAACATGGAGGAGTAACAGTTTCTGAACTTTTCCAGCAACATAAAGAGACATTCATAATGGCTTCAGTTTTTTGTTTTTTTTCCTGACTCACAAAGAATTAATACCACCTCTTTAAGAACCAAATTATAAAATCTGCATCCAGAGTTTGTATTTGAGAACAATTTGACAACTTTCTGGAAAAAAAAAAAAAAAATTATATATATATATATATATATATAAGGAAACATTCTGAAGAGTGCAATTTTTCCTGCCCCTCCCCTCCCCGTCCTGCATTGAAGTGATCTGCCTGACTCTTTAGCTCGATGAAGCCGCACGCCTTGTTTCACAGGATGGTGAATGGAAACACAAACCTTAACCACATTAAACATGTCGAGACGGAACTGTCCACACCATCACCAAACCAGTGGGACGTGTGTGTGTTTTTTCTTTTTTTGGCATAATGAATACAGCCGATTGCACCCTGGAGGTGATTTGACTGGTTTTTGGATAGAATCAGAAGTGTGTGTGTGTGTGTGTGTGTGTGTGTGTGTGTGTGTGTGTGTGTGTGTGTGTGTGTGTGTGTGTGTGTGTGTGTAGGGGGCAGGGTTCCTCTCTGAGCACAGTTCACCAGGCATCAACATGAAGTGGGGAGGGTGTGAGGTGGGTGAGGCGGTGCAGGGGCTCCCCCTGGTGGTGGGAGGAGAGCAGTGTTGGCACGGCTCCCTGGACTCTTGGCTCAGCTCAGCGCTGCTCAGTTCGTCTCGGGACGGCGTCGCGAGTTCAGTCCGAGTCAGAGTCCGACGACCCCGAGTTCGACTCGCTGCTGCTGTCCTCCGACTTGTTCTCCTTGTCCTCTGCCTCGTCATCGTCTTCTTCTTCTTCGTCTTCCTCCTTCTTAAAACACAAGGACATAGAGATGCACATTGAGCACAATCCTCGTCCGATACGTCACGTTACCTTCCTCGCGCTGCCCAAATACACACGACACTCACGTCGTCCTCATCATCGTCGTCCTCGTCGCTGGAAGAGTCTGCCTCGGACGAAGCCTTCTCCTGATCGTCGTCGTCATCATCATCGTCATCATCGTCGTCGTCCTCCTCCTCCTCTGTGTCCTGTAAAGACAAACTTTTGAGTTGATACATCCCAACTATGAAACATAAACTAACTAAATTAACTCAAAAACACAAATCTATTGGAAATGCAGCTATGACTGAAAGAAAATTGCTTTCGTTTAAATAATAATTGTTGGAATGTATATATAAATACCTTGGAGGTAAAAAAAAAAAAAGTATATAAAGGCAGTAATCCTCATCTAATATTTCTGAAGAAAGATCTTTTTTTTGAAAGTTTTTTTCCTTTTTCGCACTTTATTTGTAGTCGTTCACCAGGTGTGCGGGACGATTTGACTCCACTTCCAAAATGGAAGCAGGTTTATCTCTTTTGGATAAAAAACAACTGCCTTGCTCACAGTACTGCAGTACATCATGATGTGGAACTTTACCTGCTAAACTGTGATACTCATCGGTAGCCGTGTCTTAATCTTTTTCATGATTTGTGCATCCGACAGATGAATGAGTTATGACCAGTAAATGATTAGATCATAACTTACAGATTTCTTGGACTTTGCTTTGGGGCCGCCTGGCTTCGCTGTAGTTCTTCTTTTCTAGAAAAGAAAAGAAAGAAAAATCATGAAGGATCATTATGAGTGTGTTTTCCTTTACGGATACGCGGGGATTACTTACTTGGGAATTATACTCTTTGTAGGTGTTTCTTTCTTGCGAGGACAGGCTCTGTGGACAGACCATAGTGTTTGTTAGATACTGTTGTAAAAACATTTCTCCCATTAAGAGCCCAACAACCCTGTCTTACCGCGAGCCACTGCTCCAGCTGGATTTTGTACTGCCTCTGCTTCTCCTCGGCTATCTTCTTGTAGCGGTCTTTGTCCTTGAGCGGTAGCCGCTGCCAGCGGCTCCCGATTTCAGTCATCCGCTCCTTCATGGGGAGGTGATTGAGCTCGCCGTTGGACAGCATCTCCTGAGAGAACTTCTGATATCCGTTTCTACCGGATCAGAATCACAAAGGGGGGGTTACGCTTCTGGCTAGTTTGGAGTCGAGAGCAAAGGAGAGGCGACAAACTTACGATGGTGGCTTCTTGGGTTCCCCCTCAAACTTCATCTTCTTCCCTGAGGCGATGGCGGCGGCAGGCGAGCGCATCTCAGCCAAGTCCCTCTGTGGAAGAGAGACCGCTCAGGCTTCGTGCTTCCCTCAATCCATACAGACGCTGCGGGCGTCACGGCGATCAACCTCTCACCTCGTATCGTTTCTGGTCCTCCGCCGCCTTTTTGATCCACATGATCTTCTCTTTCTTCTCCATGCTGCTCCACGTCAGCTCCATGGCTTTCTGCGCCTTCGGCCGGTCGCTCTGCGGAGGGATCACGCCACCGACTTTCAGCACTTTACCATTTACAGGTGATTAAAAAAAAAGTATTCTTTTTTTGCACCGGTTAATGCGCACCTTAAATCTGGCCAGGTAGTCTCCGATGACGCTCTGCTGCCAGATGTCCTTTGCGGTCTTGGGCGGGTCGGGCAGGCGACTGCGATCCTCCTTCTCCTTCTTCTCCGACTCGGCTTTCAAGACTGTTTCCAAACGCTTGTACTTCTCCTGAACGGCGACGGGTGGAAAAAAACACGTCAGAAACCGGATTGAGAATAAAATAATATCTATGTGGGCGTGAATGTATAACTCTGAAATTGATCATAAATGACAAGTCAGGGGGGATTTGAATGGATTCAGGATGTTGGACCTGCAGGTTACCTTCTTCTTATCCGGCAGCTCGTTCCACATGCGAGCCAGAAGTCTCGTCAGCTCGCTGTCGGAGAGGTCGGAGCGCTCCTGCTGAAGTTTGGAACGTTTCTCTTCGGAGAATATGAACATAGCGGAGATCGGCCTTTTGGGCTTTTCTGGATTGACCTAGAGAAATTCCACAGGACGACATTGTGATTCGAGGAGACAAACAATAAAAGGAACCAGACTTGAAAATCACACGTTTGCTTCCTTTGGGCCGTACCTTTGCTTTAGAGTTCTTCTTCTTGGCAGCGGGACTGCTGGCCCCGCTGCCCTTCTTAAAACCGACCTTCTCTTCCCCCAAAACCCGCTGCTGCTCCTCCTCCGATAGACTCTGCACAAGTTCACACACCAGACTACGTCAACAGGAGGAACTAGGTATCCAACATCGACGTGTCGAAATCAAAACGGGGGAAACTTACGCTGATAAATCTGCTCATTTCTATTTCGTACTCCTTCTTCCTCTGGAGAAACAAAGAGAACCATCAGTAAACCAGCGCCAACGGCTTTGATTCTGCGAGCGCGTGTCCGGATGGTGTGGCGCTCTCACCTGCTCACAGCGTTTCTGGTAGGCGTCCTTCTCGTTCTGTTTCAGCAGCCTCCACCTCTGGCTGCACATCACCATGCGCTCTGTGCTGGGGACGTCCTTCATGCTCGACATCAGCTCCGCGCAGAACATCGAGTAACCGTTCCTGAAAGGGAACATCAAGTCTAAGGTCATGTTTACACAACGTTAAAAAACAAACAAAAACTAAACCGCTCCGACTTTGTCTCCCGTGGAGATGAGGGAAAACAAAACTATTACTGCGGTCCCCTTTTTCTCCATTATCAAAAGCATTTCCCTTAAAATATGCCGTCGTAGGCAGCGTGTGGATCGCTGTGACTCACGGAGGAGGTTTGTCCGGCCGGCCGTCCGACTTGTCCTTCAGGTGCCTCTCTGCCTTGGTCAGTGTGGACTTGATGATGGCCCCCTGGTTCATGTTCAGCTCGGGGTGCTGCTGGATGTATTCACGCATCGTCTCCTGGAACGTCATCACAGCGGTCAGATTGTGAACCACGAACCTCTCGTGACGCCGTCATCAGCGCGGTCATCGCCTCACCTCGTACTGTTTCTGCTGTTCCAGAGACTTGCTGATCCACTTGAGCCTCTTCTTGTCGGACAGCTGTGTCCACTGCTTGCCCAAACTGTCCTTAATGTCTTTGGTGGTCGCCTGGCGGGACATAGAGACAGTTACCACCACTGTACGAGCACGACTGCACCTTATGAAGCCTCGGTCTGTCATGCTTACATCGGGATGTGTTTTTAGCACGGCCTTCTTTTCGTGGTTGTACCACAGCTGCTGGGGCGTCTTGGGCTTCTCTGGAACGTTGGAGCCTTTTTTGGCCATGCTCTCCACAAGGTCTGGGTGCTCTTCCCTGTTTGGGCAACAGAAACCAACATCAGCAACCTTATCGAATCTCACTGGGATACCAAATGCACTTTTATGAAGTCACTTCACCTGAATTTCATCATGCTGTGTACGAAGGTTTCCTTGTCCCGCAAGAAGTCCTCCACATATTTTTTCTGGAGACACGGAAACAGAAACTTTGTTGGAAATCGCATGAAACAACGACAAGCCAATGTAATACTCGTTTTCTTGACGTACCTTCTTTTTATCTGGAAGCTCTCTGTATTTTTTGGAGAGGATCTTGGTGAGATCCAAGTTGCTCATCTCGGGGTGCAGCTTGGCGTACTTGGCTCGTTTCTCCATGAAGAAGCGGAAGTACGGAGTCAAAGGCTTCTTGGGGAAATCCGGGTGTTTCTGTGTGAGGGCAGAAACTTTTGAGTCACGAGCTCCACCGACACGGTTCACCAAAGACTGAGTCCGGATTTCTGACTCACCTTTATCTTCTTGCCTTTGTAAGGGTTCTTGATGTAGTCTTGGGC
The DNA here is from genome assembly GCF_963383615.2 of Lipophrys pholis. Lineage (NCBI taxonomy): Eukaryota > Metazoa > Chordata > Actinopteri > Blenniiformes > Blenniidae > Lipophrys > Lipophrys pholis. The sequence continues at coordinate 19,322,745 of NC_137647.1, read as the reverse complement.
GTCGAATATGAGCTCGGTTAAAGTCCTGAATTTACGAATCTGTGGAGCACGGACAAACTCAGCAGTGCTCTTGATTTGAGAAGTGTCCAGAACGAAGCGTCCCTCACCTCTTTGGAGACCTCCTGCCACTTCTGCTTGCACATCTCGGCGGTGTACGAGTTGAAGGCCACCTTCTGCCAGTCCAGGTGGGACTCGGAGGTTTTGTATTTAGTCAGGTCTTTCTGGGGTAGGGCAACTTTCATGGCCTCCAGGAGCTTCAGGAGGTCGTCCTGGGCCCACACTGTGACCAAATGCAACCGGACGAAAATCAAAAACGAGCACACGCTAGTAACGGGCTTGGAAACGAGAAATAAACACAGCAGTGCTCATAAATGAACAAAACCTGGCGGGAATCTGGGAACTATAGGCTCATTTTTAATTTATTTTATTATGGGATAACTTACATTTCTCATCACACAACTGAAATTAACCAAATGAATATACCTGTGTGTATATTTGCATAACTATCACAGTATCATTCAGCAAAATGGGTGTCAAACATGAGACCTGTAGATCAAAACTGGCCCACTAGAGGCGCCAATTCACCAAGCAAATAGTAAAAGCTTCATAGAAAACTTGAAGAAATTGTATTTATTTTTTTTAAGAGTAGCAGACACAACACAGACGTTTTTTTTGTACATTTCACTGTATTTTGCATCCGGTTTCATTATAATTGGCTTTATGCTGAGATTGTAGTTATTGCTTAGTTAGAAAAATATAGAAAGTTTCATCACGTATATTCTGTGTCGCAATATAGGAAAACTTTATATTTAAAGGTTATTATGGTACTATTTTACTACTCTATTTGGCTGAATGAACTAAAATGTCTTCGACACTGTTGTTTAGCAACTGTAGAGAAGATTTCAAATGTTCAACTCAGGAAAAAAGATGAAACTTACAGGCTCTGGAGAGGTTTTGCCAAGAAGAATGGGCAGCTTTACCACCTGAGAGAGTTAAGGAAGTTAATATCAGCTAAAAGTCAGATGTCAAAGGTATGCAAAGTCTTTAACAACGATAATGTCAGTATTTTTTTTATTGCTATAATCTGGACTGAATTGATGAGTTAATAGGAATCCCATTATAAATACAAGAAAGGTTGTCTGTTCATCGCCGCTATATTAAAAAACAAAATAAGGTCAAAATCTTCTAAATCCTGCCAGGAAATGTGAACTTATGAGCAGAACTGTGTGTATCCAAGTGTATTTCATGTGTTAAGACTATTTTCTAGTGAAGCTGCTATAGGTTTAGACTGCTGGAAGACCTAAACTGAGCTTGTTTCCTTTCTCACTCACCATGCTTCACTCTTATTTTTCTCTCTCTCGTAGTCTGTGCCATCTTGCTCGATATCTACCTGAGTGGATTTATGACATGCTCCGTCTGTCCTATCCTTCTGTCTATCCCCTAACCCCAACTGGAAGATCCAGAAAATCTCCCGAGCCTGGTTCTGTAGGTTTCTTCCTCTTAAAAAGGGAGTTCTTCCTTTCCACTCTCTCCTATAATTGCTCACGTGGGATTGTTGGGTTTTCACTGGAAAAGTGCCTTGAAATATTTTGTATTTGGCGCCATACAAATAATGGTGAATCACAATGACACCATGTTCCAGTTGGATAATAAGAAATTATGTAATGTAATGTTAAATACATAATACCTAATGTTTAAATATATATAATGTATAAAAATCCCACCTTGGTCTTGAGTCGTTGCCTCCATTTCTCCATTCATCTGTGAATATACTGTTTAGAATCTACAAAAAAAGGAAAAAGTGCATTAGTGCTTTAATTAAAATCCGGATTAAATGAAAAAAAAACAAAAAAAACAACCACTCACAAACATGTCAAAAAAACAATCATTTTTATTTACTTAATAATGTTGTGTTGGTTTAATACATATGATCTGATAAGACTCGGGGGGGAAGGTGTTCTGCTGCAGTGTTGGAATTTGAATTTGCCTCGACATAATGGTTCATGTTCATTACACCGCCCCTTAAACGTTTACGCTCATGGTGAGACGGAGGCTATTGCTTGTGACGGCTTCAAATCTCAAATAACATCGCAGAGGCTCCGACTCGATCCCGAGAGGAGACTCTCCGTCCAGCAAACAGAGAGGAGAGAAGAGAAGGAGAAAAGAAAAAAAAAAGGAGAGAGGGAAAAAAAATCGACGAGCCCGGAATTTGGCGTGTTCGTGCTGTCCCTTATTCCACTAACAAGTACCAAGGACGCACGGGAGCGACCATTTTCTCCCCAGGTCCGCTCGCTAATGGAGGACTTTCCGTCGGTGGCGGAGGTTGGGGAGGATCCACGGAAGGAGGAAGCGAATGGACGGACAGGCAGCCTGTAGGCGACCAGCTGACCACGGACTGGGGGGATCTGCTTTCGGTCTCCGAGAAGACGAGGAGAGAGAGAAAGGGGGGAATGGCGGCTCGGCGGCGGCGCTGCAGCCAAACGCGCCTCATCACCGCCCGGGACGCGGGTCTCGCTCCGCCGCGCAATCCCATTATCTTTCTCCGGTGTTTACCGAGAGAACCGCGAGAGGTGCAAGGAGGGGGAGGGGGAGGGAAAATCGCATTAATAAGTCTATTTTAGAGAATTTACAGATTTGTTTTGAGATTTGAAGCGAAGAAAGGCAGAGCGTTCTTCACCGAGGCGTAGCCGAGCGGCGCTCCATGATGGCGGCTGCTTGTCCTTGATGGATCCGGCTCGGTGCGGGTCCGCCGTGTGACCCAGCCCCAATCAAACCGAAACTTCGAATTTTACACATAAACCTCTACAATAACCGGGAGAAAGCTTAAAATTTTAACCTTCAAACGCAAAAACATGTCGAGAATTTCACCATATGGATGAAAGAAACAAGCCCGACCAATGTCATCAAATGTGGCCGATATTCGACTGCTTTCTGTTTAAAAACCACTTTTTGGATAAAAATCTTTTTTTTCAGCTTTGTGGACGATATAAGAAGACCCGATCACATAACCGCCTGCTGTTTACAACATTAAAAACTACATTTTGGGGATATTTTAGGGATAAATGTTGCCTATGTAGAAGCTAAAATGCAATAATTCGCAAATTTAGTAAAAAAAAACCGCGACGGTGGAGGTTACCTGGAAAGACTAGGACAAAGACGAAAATTGAAAATATGTTAATAAAAAAAAACGAAATTGAAGTTTCTTTGGTTTTTTTTAAAGTAAACCGGGGAGAAACGCGGTCCCGGGCGCGTGAAAAGCCGCGCGGAGGACTCGGTAAAAGAACGTCCGTGGCTCGCGAGGCTTCTCGAGCGGCTCCGGCCGCCATGCTTCAAGGAAACCTACCGTGACAAGGTCCAATGGCGCACTGCAAACTGGAGGAAAAACCGAGCTGAGACCTTAAAGCCGGGGCGGTGCAGACTGCCGTTTCCCCCTCGATCCAAAAAGGCGCATGAGGCGAGCAGGAGAAGGCGGGTTCTCCCGGAGCTCGGTCGCTCGCTGGTTCTGGGCTCGTCGGTGGTGTGAGAGAGAGAGGGGGAGAGAGAGGGCGAGTCTCTCTTCTCGCACGGTGAGATATTAAACCGAGAATCCCTGATGGCTAACCGGAGAGAGGCGGCGGGCTGTTCCGCCAGCAGCCGCATGGAGGTCTCGGCGCGGAAACACCAACCGTGCTTGCCTTCTTCGTCTCTCTCTCCCCCAACCCCCACCCCCCCTCACCGCACTCGAACGACGTTTAAAGCACCACTTTCCACCCGGGGGGTTCGCTTAAAACGGCTCACCGGGTGTAGTTTTGACAGAATACCGCCGTTTCCTGCGGGTCTCGCCTGCGGTTTCTTCCCCGCTGTTCGCGACGTGAAAATCGGCTATGGCCGCCCTCGTCTGTCCCGCTGCCTGCCTGCCTGTCTGCTTTCCTCCACCGCGGCGCGGAGGCTTCCCCTGACAAAGAGGCGGTTAGAAACCGACACAAACTAACGGGAAAAGTGTATTTTTTTTTTTTCCCCTCCACATTCTGGTGTGTTTTCGTTCCCCCCCCCCCCCCCTCGGTGTGTTTGTGGCGGTGGCGGTGCGGGCTCACCTGTCTCTCCGCGTCGCTGTGGAAGGAAGAAGGGGAGGGTTGAACGATAGCCAGCACTGCGCCGTCGGTCTCGGGCTCCAGTCCCCGCAGAGATGGTCCTTCCCCCCCGCCTCCATCTCTCTCAGTCTCCCTCCAAACTCTTCCTCCCTCCATCCAACCGAGGCGGACGCACATTTCCTTCCCAACGCAACTCCCGGAGGCCGAGCGCAACTTTTGGCAGTTTGATCACAAGTGTCACATCCAACAAGCCGAGTTTCTCCCATTTTATATCAGACATTTTTTTTTTTTTTTTTAAATAAGAAAAGAAAAAAAAGAACATTTCCTTCAACTTGACAGCAAATTTAACTTTAACATTCCCAATTTTAGATCGGATTGGAAATCAGATTATATCTCCACAGCAGCATCCATGGCTGTTTCACATGCCGGAAAGCTCTTTTAGTAAATAGTAAAGCGGCTGTTTGACAGCTTAATTTTGGCCCCAGCATGTTTTTTTCTTTCTTTTTCAACTCCACCTTGTGTGTTTGTGGGCGGAACCCGCGTCCGTCCAATCCGGGCGGTCCGACGCACACAAACTAATCACTCTGCAGCTGCCTTCAGGGGCTGTTGGAAAACTGTACATTCTCACGGACCGAGGTTCACAAAACTCTTTTATTTAGTCTTTTTTTTTAATTATTAATTTGCTCCAGAAAAAAGACAAAAAGCCTGTCTACATCAAAATGAATATCAATATTGGATTTTCCTCAAGTTTAATAAAAATCTGTCTCTGTTTGTCTGTGCCTTCACATTCATACATAATTAAGTCTATAGTTTAGAAATATATATACATACAAAATAAACTTTTTCCTACCCCTTTTCAGACAAGTCGAATTATATATGTGTCGTATGTGTGTGTGTTTGTCTATCTATCGATCCAGATAGAGTCACAATATGAATAGATTTGACTTCTTTTGACATGTCAGATTAGATTACTTATAAAATAATCTCTATTGTCCAGCCCAATTTCATGTTGTGTGGGCCGGCCCGGTGAAACTGTGCCATGACAACCTTTGAATTTAAACTTTAAAGTTTTTCTTTGTTGTGGTGCAGAGTATACATTATGAAAAAGTCAAAAAACAATAACCACAGAGAATTATTACAGTCTCAAGATAAAGCTGACTTTAATTAAAACTTCTAGTGCAAAATACAGTGAAATGCCCCCCCCCCCCCCCCCAAAGAAAATGACTTATGTAGCTGTTGCATTATGCATGTTTTTACAATCTCCGCATGGCTTTGATGTTTAGCTATTTATCATGGCAGCATCACCAGTATCACAGCTCAGGCACAGTATTGTGTTGTGTCCGCTACACTTAAGAAACTTGTTAAGAAATTGTTTTATTTCTTATTTTTGTTCTATATCTTATGATATGAATGGTACTCCTCGTGTTTCAACCGTGGTTTGAAAATTAAAAACATTGTTTTTCAGTGAGTTTCAGTTTGCTTTTGTTTTCACCCAACACAGAATTTTCCCTGCTATACCCCGATTGAAAGAGCATTACAAAAGATATCTGATCATGATTGAATTAATTTGTATTTATAATTAAAACAAACGTCATTTAGAAAAATGCATCCCTGTGCATTGTATTTTTAAAGCAGTTGTTGAACTTTCTGTTGATTTAAGAGCTTCTAAATCTAATTATTATTTACTTTAATTCAACTATGAAGCTATTTTCCACCACATCATTATGTTGACATTGAGAGATGAAATGTACGTGCCGCCCCTGAATGCAGCACGAAGCTGAGTGGCAGATATGGTAGCATTGAACATCACCTCATGTTTCTTCATGAAGGATTAAAAAAAAGAAGGGCTGTGAGTGATACTATTTCCTGATGTATTCATGGACTGGAGCCCTGTAGAGGCTGTTTTGTTTTTTTAATAAAGTAAAAACCAAAGCATGTACAGTGTCTCAAGCACACGATGCATTTACATCGAAGGAACTCAAATATAATTCATAGTTATCGATCTAAATCTGCTCATTTATTTTATTATCATGATCGCGATACACACTTTAAAGTCAAATATTCTGTTCACCACACATCCATCTTTACACGAGCATGAAAATGATTATAAAAAGCCTAAAAATTTAAATATACATCAAATTGAAAGAGGCAACACAATTTAAATTATCTCCTAGAATGATCACAAGGCACATGTGAGAGTACCACATTTTCGTCCTATATAGTGCATGTGTAAATAACTGACAAATTTGCTCAACTCAAAGTTATACGATAACAACATAGGTTTGTCAGAATACCAATGCATGATTGTCACTTTAAAGCCAGGAAAAACAAAATAAATAAAACAAAGTGATAACTGGGATTACCCCATCTCTTAAAAGAAAACAACCTCTCATTTTCAATATTCACCTAATTTTCCTGAATCAGAACACCACTTCATGCACAAGTCAATACTATAGATAAAACAACAGGCATTTCTTTTGAGACTGCAGATTAATTCCACATTAAAGGAAATGAAACTAAAACCTGAGCAACATCAGACATTAGAACAGATTGTAAAAAAAAAATAAAAAATTGCAGGAATAATGTATGAATTTCAAAAATGAAAGGAAATTTTCCTAAAAGAACCAATACTGACTCTGGTTTAAAATAGCAGATAACTGACTTCACTTAAAAGTTCCTGCCTGAGCGTTGATTGTTTCTGGAGTTAGACGTCTTCTTCCTCGTCGAACTTCACTTTGGCGTCATCTGCGTCCAGCTGCAACACAAGGGCGGGTCATTACAAGCACATCAAATACCCCGAGAAGGCATGCGTGTATGTCGATCTACTTACACATTTCATCTCCATGGCAGAGAAGAGCGTGCCAGTCATGAACATGCGCAGGGGGATGGTGAGGATGAGCACGAATGGTAGAGCCAGGGAGAGGGGGCTCATCTTCACTATCCACAGTACGCCGAGGCACACGAGCTGGATGAGGGTGAACAGATGCATCCGCATTGTGCTTACCTGCAGAAAAAGCCGAACAGGGTTAACAGGTGGACTGAAAACAAAAATGAAAACGCACACGACATGATAGATGTGAAGATACTAAGATACACAATGAAAAAAAACAACAACAACACAGAGACAAGAAAAAAAAATTGTCTCTGTGTGGAAATACTTTAACTGGAGCAAACAAAGCTCTTAAAGTTGCATATATAGTTTTGATGCATGCCCAAAAATTGTATCCTATGTTGTGTTCATGAAGTTTCAATTACAATTTTGGATGGCGAACATTTCATTATTTCATGACATCTTAAACTATTTTTCTATCTTATTTTAGAGGTATTTTTTTGAAGACAATTTAGACATATTAGCTGTTTTAACCATTTTGGCTCGCAGTATTTGTCCCCATTTCCTGAGGTTTTAGATATTGTGCTGGGTTACCCAGCTAAAACTTTGTCAGAGAAGACATGTACACTTCACACAGAGATCTCAGTGCAGTAAGCATCGCACATAAATCGCTCACAGAATGACTTAAACACAATATTCCTGTTTTTTAAGTGAGCATTAGGTTCTTGTAGCTGTCTCTATGTAAACATAAAGAGCATAACACCTCTAAAAGTTGACACTGGGATTACATGCTGTGATGTGTGAACATTAATCTCCAACAGACATTTGATTATGTTATTGATAATTGAATGAAAAGTGTATTGGAGGAAGAACAATACCCTGGTTGCATAGGCGTCAGACGGATGGTATTTCTTGGGGGTGATGAGCAGAAGCATCCTGTCCCACATCTGGATTCCACTCAGGGAGGTGATACCCATATAGAGGAAGATGCCAAACAACGCCGTCATTGGAATCATCTTGAGTATAGGCTCCATGTAGATAGAAACTCCTGCGAGTTACAGAAGAGGATGGTTATCAGAGGCCCAGCTGTTGTGACTGCATCACTGCTATAGATGGCAGCACCTACCAACCATGATGGCCACGAGGAACCCACTGATTCTCTGCTCAATAACCTTCTCTATTTCGGGCTTGGGGCCCTTGGACATGACGGTGAGAGCGTTGGCATGTGTGACAGATCGAACGGTAGCGGCACTCAGCCAGGGCACCCCGAAGATGGAGGAGATGCCCCCCATGACCACCAGAATGAGAAGATCAAAGTGGAAACCAGATCCTTTCACCATTTTCCTTTCTGGCTTGCTCACAATCAGCCTGCGATCCAGGAAGAACAATAGAGCAAAGTCATCTAAAGCGTGTTTACATAGCTGGTAGTCATGTGACTGCATGTCGCAGTTTCACTCACGTGGTAATCTGGGACTCGAGGAAGATGAGGATGAAGACGAGTACGGCAGGGACACAGCAGGCGCCCATCATCCAGATGGGGAAAGGCTTCTTTTCCCCCATAGGATTGATGAACCAACCTCTGACCTTGGGGTTGGTCACTTCAACACCTTTTGGCACAACAAGTTTCTAAAAGAAGAGAGATTAAAATTATTCGACAAGAAAATGAGTATGGACAAATTCTGAGGGGTTTTTGTGTTGTTTTTTCAAACTTCCTAATAGTCTATAAAGTAATTTTCCAAGGTTTAGCTCACAAGGGGGGGAATTGAAAAAACAGACATGACTGTAATTTTAGACATATTTTGAACAAAAATAAAGGATTTATATTCTTTTTTTTGTTCACTGGATGAAAAGGACAACCACAAAGTGATGATAAAGGGTTGCGTGTGTGCGCCCGCGGGCGCCCATGTACAGTAAGCTTCCGCTAGGGGGCGCCAGAGATGTCATGCCCTCCACAAGAACAGAAACAATGAGCCAGGTGGTAGTTAGCCATCCATCCTTAACCATGCTTGGAGCAAAACGTATCTATTTCTAACAACCACAGTCAGAGAAGAGAAAGAAATGATTTGTATTGGCATAAAAACCTATGAAAGCATAATCTTTAAAAAAAATACAGCCTTTCATATTTTTTTACCTGTGTGTATGCATCTGCAATGCTGATATCCACAGCAATCATGAAGAAAATTGCAATGGGTACTCCGAAGTCACCAATCAAACGGCGAATCTAATGAGGAAGAACAGCGGAGAATACACCCAGGTGAAAATTGCAATGGTTATTAAAAAAGTTATCTCCAGTTGGAATACCACAGCTACATTAAAAACTCAATCGTACCGGGCCAGGGAAATAATGACCGCCCTTAAACTGCCGGAGGAAGTACGCAATGAAGAAGCAGCCAAACATCAGGCACATGGACAGCAGGGCAGTGTTGGGGTATGGCCTCTCGATCTCCAGCTCATGGACGGTAACGTTGCCATCGGAATGGATCTCCGTGTGCTCCTTGACCACTGGGTGGAAGGGATTGTCCGCTGTGTCATTCAGATGGTCGTAGTTCAGGATCAGTGGGTGAGCTTTGAAGATCTGAGGAAGAGGAGGTGAGTTATTAGAGTGAGTAACATAAGATAATATAAGTCAAGGACAATATTGGCAAGAAGTAAATGATGTCTGGTGATGTGGAATGGATGGATGTAGAACCACAGGGAAACCTTGATGAGCTTATTGAAGGTCTCGTAGATGAAGATGAGAGAGATGAGGATGGAGAAGATCTCTTGGGTGAATCGTGAAATGAATCGAACCAGGAAGCTGCCCTCCACGGCCACAATGATGACCACGATCACAATCAGCCACATGCCCACCCAGATACGGCCCACAATGTACTCAATGCCCTGGGCTTTGCAGAACTACAGCACAAAACAAACCAATGGAAATGTTGATTTCATGAAGAAATACAGACCAAAGACTCATTTCAAGAATTTTAAAATTGCACCCACTGCGTAGAAAGCTTCCTCAAACACCAACAGGGGTCCAGAGAAGCCGATGACGAGGACGGGTTGAGCGGCAATGAGACAGAAGATGACACCTTGGATGGCGGTGGATACCATAAGCTCTGACACACCCATCATTTTTTCTGTTTTGTCAGCTAGGGGAAAAAAGAAATTTGACAAAATGAGCCTCAGAAATCAGACACATCATCTTGGCCTAGAACACTTCTTTACCTAGAAGTCCTCCAAAGGTGATGGCTGGGGACAGGGCTGCAAAGTAGATGAAGATGACGGCAGCGAGGACTTGAGGGTTGAGAGCATCGGTGTAGTCGCTGATGTAGTGGCGGTAACGGCGCTTCATGTCCTTCACCATCCCGCCGAAAGGATAGCCGGTACGGGCCAGAGGATCCTCCCTGGGTTCCTCTGGACCTTTCTCAACTACACAAGGACAAAGTGAAGTCAACAACAATTACACATTCAATTTATCCTTTAGATACTACAGAGAGGCATATTTGCTTGCCTGTTTGTTCATTCATTCATTCATTCATTCATTCATTCATTCATTCATTCATTCATTCATTCATTCATTCATTCATTCATTCATTCATTCATTCACTCAGAGCCAGTACTTGAGACACTGTATCAAGTGTACTGTAAGCTGACCTTTCACCCTGTCTCCAAAGGCAAGGCGAGTGTCTGAAGGACGGAGTCTGTCCTGCAGCATCTTTTTCTGGAAATCAATGATGGGGTCCAGCATGGCTTTGTCTTGGATCTCAGTGGGAGGAATCACAATGCTGCAGTCCATGAAGTCAGCGATGGCATTGGTCAGATCTTTGTCGGTCTGAGCCAAGTAGGCCTCCAGGCAGAAGACCTAACAGAGCAAGTGAACATACCCTTTTACTTCAATAGATCAGCTGATTCACTCATCTAGAGACTGGATGTTGTCATCTAATTGCGCTAACTACTGTATATGTTGCTTCGCCTTCTTTGCTTGTCATCCTCACCCAATCGGCCATCAGAGCGCCCATGGCGCGGCCGCTCTCACTGTAGTCAACGGGTGCCTCGCTGGGTCCCACCATCACAAAGACGAAGCGAACAGGGACGGAAGACTCCAGAGCGGACTCCATGACCACGGAGTCCCTCAGTCGGACAAAAGCCACCACTGGTTTCTGAAGGAAGTCGAGGGCACCTTTGGAAAACAGTATCTCTTAGCCTCATCGTCATCTTGACACATGCCGGGGGGAAAAAAACAAAGCACCACATAACCTAAACATACCTGCAAGGACAATTGAGGCCTCCATGTTGTCAGAGCTCTCTCTCTGCAAAAGTGAGACAGCAGCAGAACAATTAATGTCATTTCTGTTGTGTTAATGCAAGAAGGAAATACTGAGATAAAAAAAGGATAAATGATATACCTTCTTTGTCACAGAAAAGGTCTGCATCTGAATTTCTCCAGTGGCGGAAACCTCCGGAGTCCCAGTCTGACTGAAAGGACAGAAAAATAAACAGAAAGTGTAAATAACTCTTGACTTAATTTTTGTATTGCAGAGAAAACTTAGTATACACATAGTTTATAAATAGTGTTTGTGCTCATTGGATTACCTGCGTCTCATCAGGAGAGCTCTCAGCAGGCCATCTCGGTCACTGGAGCGAATCTCATCCTTGTTCACAAGCTCATCGGCCACTTTTTCGGCAATGGAAGACAGGCTGGTGGCATTTACGTCAAAGATGACTGCGCCTGATGACACAGTCGTACTGGTTGGTATTCAACTGTTTAAATCCAGCACATTACAACAAGATCTCCTCAAATGTTGGCTTCATTTTCAAAATTACCTGTACTCAACGTTTTGCGCAGCTGGATCAGGCTCTTGAAGGTGAGATAGGAGACATGGGATGCTCCCCACATTCCTGTTCCCGGGTTCAAGTTCTCCTCGTAGCCTACCCAGCGGCTCGTCTCCTGCCAGAGGCCGCCCTGGAGCTCGTTCAGCTCCACATAGGCCTGTAGTCACACAATGCAGTCAGTAAAAGCATCCTGAGAGACAGAGTATATCATGTGTGAAAAGTTAAAGAAAGTAGACTAACTTGAGCGTCTCCTCTTGTGGTGGCATTGGTGTTCAGGTTCAGAAAAGCTGAAATACAAAGGTAGTCAATTTGATTTGTTGCACTCATATTTGAAGGTAGGTCGACAGCAGCTGAATGGACCGTCACAAAAAGTTACCATCTGAATCAGTGGGAATGACGATGGCTGCCGAGAGTGGCTCACTCCTCTCTGCTTCCTCCTCCTCCGTTTCCACTTCACCCTCAAACTTAGACATGCCACTCTGGCCTGGTGGAGGCCTTGATGGTGCGGAGGAAAGGAAGATTTCAGTAAGAGCGTGACCAGGTCCAACAGACAACCAGTCACATGTGTCTCTGGCTTTTTAAGTTTGAGTCAATTTGTAACAATATGATACAGTATAAGTAAGAATGTATTTTATTTCTGTTAGAATTACTTACTTCAATGTATTTTGAGCTAACTCTAGAAATATTGGACCTACAGTTGGCAAGTGTTGTGTCTTAGCGTAAGATAACTAAATTCATGCAGTTCTACAAGTGACCACAAGATGGCAGGATTTGCATTACCTACTACAATGATACTTTTTTTTCTCTTCTTTTGAATTAAAGCTGCTTTAAGACTTTGGTACTTTTACGTCCAGGGTGGTGTACTTTCTGTTCAGGAAATGTCTAAAGCAAAGCAGCCCAACCGTGACCCTGATGTAACATTTATAATGCAGGAAGACTTTTATTTTTTGTTTAATTTTTTTTCAATGGCTCCCTCACAGGGTTGGTATGGTATGGTAAGACCTACATGTTAGAATTATCTCAAGGATGCCAAGCTGACTGAAACTTCAGCGGGATTTGTGGGGAGTTGGATTCAATACCCCGAGCTCCAGTCACAAGCTGCTACAGCTCCATGCCACCACTGACCCTGTCATTATTTCTTCTAATACTTGGAGTACAAACATTATTTCACCAGCATCAAGTCCAACATATTGTTTTGCCACAAGTCTAACGTTCATCTCATTTGCATGACTTAGCCATTTGAATAGAGGCATGAAATTCTTGAAGAACTCACGGTCTCACTGGAGAGAGGAAGGCTGAGTCATTGTCTTCATATGACATCTCACTCCCCTAGGTAAGAGAAACATAGAAAAACATAGTCTTCATATACGTTTGTTTTGTGTCAATGTCAATGGAAACTGGTAAAAAAGAAGAAGACCAACCTCCTCAAAACCGAAATTATTTTCCATGGGTGTTGATTTGTCTGTCCTCCAATTTTCAGCTATTTTCCCTAAGACACAAAATGACCCCATCAGTAGTCACACCCCATAAAAACAGAATGTAACCAAACAAAATGTATGTAACATTCCTTTAACAGATTAAAAACGAATGGATGACTCACCAAATACAGCAAGTAGAAGTGAATAAAAGTAAGGTCGTAAATTTGAAGTTTGACATGTTTTTCCAGACATGTTCGACATGCTGCATTTGGGTCGACCAAAAATGTGCACTGTGCTAAGGGAGAGCTCACAATGTTCTCCTATGGACAACTCTGCTTGGTGTTTTTACATGACAGCCTCCTCTGTCATATGCACGTTTACAATAGGACCGGTTTTGCACCTTTTTGAGGATTTTTACATGAACAATCACATGGATCCCCTGACTTCCAGACTGTCTGCGGGGCGGTGCCTCACAGCAGATAATCCATCAGCCGTTGAGAAAGCGAGCCACATTATAATTCCAAATAGAAGACATACACCGCCTTATCTTTGGGGCACACCCTTCAACCACACTCTTTGGCACTCTCCATCAACAGTACTGTGAAATGTCTCTCGACGTTTTAGCAAGTCAAGTTCATACTAACAAAACAAACTACTTAGAAAGAAGTGCTTAAATTCCCAACAATATATTTGATGAAATGTTTCACTGTGGTGTGTTTTTGTGGATTACATCTCAGATTTTCCCTTAAATATCAAACAGCTGAACAAATTTCTGCTTGTTTTGGTCTTAAACTATTGATTCCAGGCAGACTAAACAGATTCATCGACTCAGGGTGAGAAAAAGTCATCTTTAAACAAACAAATATATAACAGTAACAGTAATATTAAAAACTGAAGCTCAAGCACAAAAATATATTTGATTCTTAAAATATGGTTATAATATACAATACAGACATTTTGTTTGCTCTCCAAGTAAATAACTTGTATCTCAATACTGTGAATGACCCCCTAGAAGAAGGAATATGATCCTAGGCCATAGTGATACATCGAGATACCTGCAGTATCTTACTTGACCTTTGCCCTCAACTCCATTCGTATCCCATCCTATATCTAATGCCCGCCAAGAAGAGACCACACCCTTACCTGTACGCAGGTACTCCCACCTGGAATCAGGACTGGAAACAGGACGACCGCTGCACTGTCAGCCTCGACAGACCCCGGTGACAAACTGAGCCGGGACGAGGCAAAAGGACGAGTACGGAGACAGAAGAGCGGGAACACCCACATGAAACTACGTCGGAGCCGGAGAAGCACCCCGCGATTCCTCTGGTTGCCAGGCAACCTGGCCAGGGGGTGGGGTGTGTGACACACAAACACCCCTATCAGCCAGAAACACCTTGACGCAGGGATATCCCAGCCCTAATTTGGCTGCTCCGCCCTCGCAGCATGAACCCAGTCCATCAACCAGACGGCTAAACTCTGTCCTGTCTGAGGGGCACCTACGGGGCGAAGAGGGTAGAAAAGGGGCAACGTATAATATCAAGATGAAAACATCTTTCTACGTCATCTTGTTTATGAATTTGGGATTCCCTCTCGATGGAGATGATGTGAGGTGTACCCAGCCATTTTAAATCAGCTGTCGAGCCACTAAACACAACGGACATATTTATTGATTGTTTGTGCAAGAAGATACTTCTTGGCAGCTCTCTGTGGCTATTTGGAGAATCTGTCTCTTCTTCTTTGAGGTCTGCAGAAGGAACAGGCGAAGCACAGATGGCCTTCTTGGTCAATCCAAATGACTGCGAGGGGAGATCATTGTCTGTTCGTCATGTGCCCTGCCACCCTCACCACCCGCTGCAGGTCCTTCCTGCCACAAGCAGGAGCGGATCCAGGATGACCAGCCCCTACAGCCGATGGATTATTATAAAGTCATTATAAAGTGCTTACAACACCCATCCACACATCAAACCTGAATACAGATGCAGTCTGGCCTGTAACACTTTGGTTCAGTTTTTCTCACACTGGTACTATAGCTGTGGTAGACAGCGTTCTTTTGTCTTTACTTATGCAATATTTCTTCTCGCAATTATTTGTTTCCTTTCTATCATTGAGAAAGAAAAACCTTCCTCGAGTGATCTGCCCACTTTTAGGCCTCATACACTAGATTCTAGGAAAGCTTCCACCTCACTATGATTTGATGGAGAGCGAGAGAGAGAGATTATTCAGATTACCAATCTACTTGCTTCTACTTCCCTTCAGTTTTTAACTGCATGATAGACTTTAAGCTAAAACCACTCACCATTACTTGCAATGCACTGAAATCTAATAGTAGGAGGTCCAACATGTAGTTTGCCAGTCCATCATAGGAAAAAGCAACAGAAATACGCAAACCGACTCTCACCTGTGGTCATACATATGGTTCAAATCTCAATTCTGACAGGTTATTAGGGCCGAGCAAGGCTTTTGACCCTTGAGTGCGCCATTGTGCCCTAAAATGTGTAGTTATGGGAAACTATGAATAAGATGGTTTGATGAACTTAAAACCGATTTGGAGCAATGAAGTATGCTTCTTTCTTTTTAATTAAACAAGCATGTCTTTGGATTGTAGGCGCGCTGATAGGAAACCCACATAGGCGCAGGGTGAACAAGCAAACTACACAGAGGAAGATGCCATCACCAGACAGGTTGGAATCAGAAACCTTCTTTCTCTATCAAATTCAAGTTTTTTATCTAGTTTGAGATTAACTACATTTCTCTATATCAGCCCCACAATGCTAGCATACTACATATTCTCTGTTGTCCAAACATTTCAAGACTATATTTGGG
This sequence comes from Lipophrys pholis, assembly GCF_963383615.2. Classification (NCBI taxonomy): domain Eukaryota; kingdom Metazoa; phylum Chordata; class Actinopteri; order Blenniiformes; family Blenniidae; genus Lipophrys; species Lipophrys pholis. The sequence continues at coordinate 19,306,783 of NC_137647.1, read as the reverse complement.
GTTCTGTGTAGGAAACAGGGTCACCAGAAAAATGTAATCCTTGGATTTAGTCACTATATGAAGATAAACAATGAATAGAAGACCACGAATTATACTTAATTTCATATTCACATTTATTATCCTGCCAGTATTAATGTCTAAAGCGCACATCAAGAACTTGCCTTACACTTTTGAACATTGCAAACCTATTGAGGCGCTGATCTTTGACACTGTAGTTATAAATACCAGTTTTAATTCATGGCAAACATGTGGATTTGGTTTTTATTGGATCTCATTGAGAACTGAATTTATGTTAGTGCTGTATAAAAGGTCAGCAGAGTGAAGTGATTCTCCGTCTTTGCTGAGATATTAAGATAGAGAAAGTGAGACTCTTAGTCTGCCCTAAACAGAGGAAATACACATATTAGAGTCCACCATGAGGCACAGTGGGCCCCAGCGACTGACTGCGACTGTCGCTCAGGCCTGTTATCACCAATTGTAGCGGCTATCTACCGTGTCCATGTGTCTTAACACACAACATACAGACACTCCCAGTTTTCAGATGCAGTGGCTTGCAAAAGTATTCATACACCTTGAACTTTTACACATTTGATCACATTTCAGCTACAAACGTAAAATGTATTTGATTGGGATTTCATGTGATGGACCGACACAACGTGCTGCATAATGGTGAAGTGGAAGGAAAATTCCACATGTTTTTCGATTTAAGTTAGTTTTTTTTACAAATAAAAAAGAATTATTAAAAGTGTAGTGTACAAAAGTTTTCCTCCCCCTTGAGTAAATACTTTGTAGAGTCACTTTTATCTAAAATCACAGCCGCAAGTCTTTGGGGGCATGTCTCTATTAGCTTTGCACGTCTGCAGACTGAAATTGTAGAAACACAGACAATCTGCAATGTTAAAAAAGAATGAACATTTGATTTGAATATAAATAATATGAGATGTTAGATATTTGATATTTTATTTTATAGTTGTATCTTGTAAATATTGCATATAAAATGCCAAAAGAAACATCTGTAAATCTGTAAATATTTAGAATGTTGAACATTAACCGACTGATGTAAAGTGATTGAAAGGCAACTAAGGGGCAGATATTATAAGAGTGATCTTCTCCTCTGCTCATTTTCATTCAAAATGTGATGAATTTGAAGTTTTGTCGCTAAGACTGTTTATTTCTATAATTTTGTTTTTTTTTACTTTTGAGTGAAATAAAGAATTAAAAATCATAAACAAAATAATTTGTAAAATAGCTCAAACTCAGTCAGATTGGATGGAAAGTGTCTATGAGCAGCAATTTTTAAGTCATGCCACCCCAGTCTTAAGTATTTTGTAGATTCAAACAGGTGTTCCTGCTCTGTATTTGTCTCCATCCATCTTCCCGTCAACTCTGAGCAGCCTTCCTCTCCCTCCTGAAGAAAAGCATCCCCACAGCATCATGCTGCCTCTTTAACAGTGGGGGTGTTCATGGTGTTGTGCACTGCAAGTTTTCCACCACACATAGCATGTATTTAGTCCAAAAGGTTCCGTCTTGGTCTCCTCTTACCAGAGCTCCTTCCTCCACATGTTTCCTGTGTCTCCAACGTGGCAAACTAGGAGTTCTCTTGTCTTTGTTTTAAACAATGGCTTTCTTCTTACCAGCCTCCCATAAAGGCCTCTGATTTGTTTACTGCAGACTGATAGTTGTCTTGTGGACAGGTTCCCCCCCCCCCCACACTGAGCTGTGGATCTCTGCAGCTCCTTCATGATGCTGTTTATTCACAAATGGTCTCTTATAAAGGTCTGAGGCCTTGACAGAGCAGCTGGATTCATACTAATATTAGATTGCATACAGGTGGACTGTATTTACGAATAATTGACTTCTGAAGGCTGGAGGTTGACCTGGATTTCATTTAAGGGTAATACAATAAAGAAAATGGAGGCACATAATGACAGGTATATGGTTATATGATGCTGCATGGACACATGTCATGGTTAAATCACACATTCATAGTTACAGTTGTAGTTTTTACTCATTTTCTTTAGTATGATGCATTAGTTCAGGGGTGTCAAGCACGAGGACCATAACAGACCTGCAAGAGGCTCCATACCAGCCTACCAAACCACCTAGAAAATTGTGAAAATTACAAAAAAAAAAACCAACATTTATATATGTTTTAAACAAACTTCTTAAAAGTAAATTTTTTTTTTTAACATTTCAATGTATTTTGCACCAGAAGGTCTCAGTACAATTCGCTTCATGTTGAGATTGGAGCCATTTTTGCCAGTAATTGTTTGGTTTTGTGAAAATATTTACACTCTCATCACATATAAAGTTTCACTTTAAAGCTTATTATGCCACTATTCACTGGTCCGGCCCACTCAAGATGATACTGGGCTGTATGTGGCCCCTGAACTAAAATGTGTTTGACGTCCCCGCACAATCTGATTTGGAGCTGTTATTTGACACCAGCATCGAGAAAGGATATGTCAACCTTACAGCACATGGGCTGTAAGTTAGTCTGAACAGAAACACTTCGGCAGGTATAATTTTAAGATACAAATTCAAAGTCATTCATGATGACCTTTGGGACGTTTATACTGTTTTTTGCACGAGAAAGCGGCACTAAACATGGCCCAGTGTCAAATTTGCACTTATATATCTAAAAAAATTAAAATACACAGGTTATGTAAGTAGATATATATTTAAATAATCTATTTGTCACTTTGATACTAAAAATCAACATTACTGCTCTCATCGCACTGATCCAGACCGCTAAGGATAAATCCGGACTGAATTTGAGGATTAAGAAGCTCAACATGAAACACACATCTAATGGGCTCTGTGCATGTAACTTGTGAGCTCTATCAGCATTGCAACAAGCAGGCGGCTAAGGGTTATCACCGAGGGCCAGATCCGAGCACCAAAGACCCACCTAGTCCCTGTGTGGTCGCAGGAGTACATAACAAACCCTCTTTGAACAAGCGATGCCTGCAGGAACAGTGCAGAGAAATCCTTGTACGGGCTTTTGGGCCTTTTTGTGTGCGGTTTGAATGTTCTTCCTATGCACGCTGTGTACTCTCGCTTCCTCCCGCAGTCCCAAAGACCTGCGTTTTAGATTTATCAGCGATTCTAAATTGGCCGTACATGTGAGCGTGTGCATAGCGTTGATTAAACTCAGCTGGGTTAAGCTCTGGTGCCCCCACACAGCCATAAATGGGATAAAATAGAAAACTGCTGACTTGTACGCTCACTCAGCATTCTCAGTTGCATGTTCAGCCTTTAGGAAATAGTTACATGCTGCTCAGAGCAACATCCATTTTCTACAAAGTGAAAACATCATCAGAAGTTATCATTTTTTTCCTCAGAGACAAACATTGTGTAATTCCTAAATTGTGTTGTCTCTGCATTTGACCTCAGTGTGTCTGTAGAAAAAGAAAAGCCAGGAGCGAAACAATTAAGACAGCGGGCTTTGACTTTGGCGCCCCTTAGTGTAAACAAAGAGGAAAGACACTGCGTGACTGAACTTCACTATTCACTATATCAAGTCTGATTTAAAAAAGCTGTCTTTTGGTAAAGACCAGTTCAGGTAGGTCCATTTAATACAATTTTAATTCCATGGCATCAAATAGAGCACAGGCACTTATACAGTGAAACACCCAACAATGAGATGAGCAGGTGGATGAGATGTTGGAACGGAACAACTCCCCTTAAACAGGAAGAAACCTGCAGAACCAGGCTCAGAGGAGGAGACCTTCTGTTGTTCTGGTTGGGGTGAGGGGATAGAGAGAGGGAAAAGGAGAGGGCAGAGAAAGAGAGCAACAAGCGGACAGACATAAACCCACTTGTTGCATACAGACGTGAACAAGAGGCTCAGACCACAAACTCTCAGCTCCTCTGTCAGACATCCTGCTGGGAGAGAGAGGGAGAGAGAGAGAGAGAGAGAGAGAGAGAGAGAGAGAGACTGTATGGAGGGCAGGAAAGGAAATAGTCTCCCAGCAGTCTAAACCTACAGCAGTTTCACGAGAAAATGGTCCAGGAGGGCCTGAACCAGGACAAACTGGAAGCTTCATTAAATAGAAATGTCTTCATCCTGACCTTAAAAGTAGAGACTGTGTCAGCCTCCTTAACTGAAACTGGGATCCGGTTCCACATGAGAGGAGCTTGATAACTGAAACCTCTGCCTCTCATTCGACTTTTAGAAAATCTAGAAACATCCAGTAAGCAGCACTCTTAGAACGGAGTGTTCTTCTGGGGTGATATGGTACGTACAGCTCTTGAAGATATAATAAGAGCCGGACAATTAAGAGCTTTACAGGTTAAAAGAAGGATTTTAAATTCTATACTCGATTTAACATGAAGCCAACGAGGAGAAGAAAATACGGGCGTGATGTCATCTCTCTTTCTGGTTCTACTGGAAGTAGCAAAAGCATGGATTTATTTCTCAGCGTGTCTGAATCAACCTGTTTCTGAATTTAGAAACGTTCCAAAAGTGAAAAGCAGTTCAATACAAATATTTATCATTTTATTTTATAACCAGATTTTAAAAGCTTGTCTGAAATAATATGTATGGATAGCAGAATTTTATAAAGATGTCAACAAGTGGAACAAATGGATTTGGAACAATTTTTTCTAATTCTGTCCAGTGCCAGGATTTGTTGAATCTGTAAGTCATATGAAATATACACGTGTCTTGTGTGGGCTGGTAAATAAAGAATGTCATCAGTCGTTTCCAGGCAACATTCTTTCAATGTACCAACAACAAACGATCCTCCGGGGAGGGAATCAGTGTTCCACGTGAAGAGACACACCTAAAAGCATTGCTATGTTATAGATGTGGGCGTGTTAAGAGAAGAGTCACAGTCATGAGACGTTAAGAGCTCATTGTCTTTATTCCACATTTGCAGTTGAGTCGACACGTGATCTGTGCGAGTCTGACAGGTCAGTGAGTGATGATCTTCAGAATCGCAGCCGATCACTGCTCCAGCAGCAGAACTGAATGACAAGTTCAAGGCAGTTTGTTTCTTTTAAACCAAATCCTTTAAAGTACAAAACAAATCGATATGCGTGAAGAGAGAGAAACCGTTGCATTCTTTATCTGCATTGAAACATTTGTTGACAAACCCGTAAAAATCAGTAAACCGAGCGTTGCAATTGATCAAAATGAAAGAAAGCAACCAATTATTGCAGCATAGGGTTGCGCGGAGACACCAACAGCCTCCAAATGTACTTCATATTGTGTGTGTTACTTTAAACTAGGAGTTACATGTGAAATTATAGAACAGAAAAGAAACCTTTCGGCAGTTTGAGACCACCAGGCAGCAAAGTTCAGGGAAAAAAAAGGGAGGTCAGCTCCTTCTCAAGCATCTGCAAAACACCCCCCCCCCTTATCTTGACTCCAATCAGGAGGAAACGCCAGGATTGGATACATCATACTGTAGCCTTAAAGACTTTAAACCACAGTAATCATTAACATCCAGGAGCACCATGATGAGAGAAGAGAGAGAGAGAGAGAGGGCAGGAATGCAGAGTGGGGTTCAGGGTATAGTGGTTTGCATCAAGGGCAGCGCTTCATCCAACCCAGTTCTTCATCCAACAGGTTCCGGTGGTAAACCAGAGGTGGGACTTGGCATTTCCACACTGGACGCTTCTGGATGGAGGCTTACATGATGACACAAGGCGCACGGCTTCTGGTGATCTTCTGTACAGGCTTTCCATCATGAGCATTCTGGATTGCCTCTAAGACCTGTGGCACACACACACAAACAAACAAACAAACAAACAAACACACTAAATCTCCATATTTTACGCAGTTAACTACACTTTAAGTACGATTCAATGTCACTTACATCATCCTCCTGAGGGAAGCCACCCAGCTCCAGCTTGGAGAAAATCAGCTGTCCATTGATCTCAATTTCAAAGCTGCCTGAAACAAAAGGCGCCAGGAAGAAATCCGTGTCACGAAGTGTTGAATTTAAGGTTTTAAAATGTGACCGGTGTGCGCTCACTTTGTCTCCCCACGAAGCCGGACACATCCGCCTCTGGAAACTCGTTCCGCACCACCTGGGCGAGCTCCCGGTAGCGGGGCTCGTACCCTCACCTACCGCTATACGGTTAGGAAATAAACGGACAAAATCAAAACACACATTTCACACTTTGCCGGGAACATTTCAACAACACACAGCGTTCTGATGCGTAACCCGGGCTGCTAAAGTTAGCTCAGGGACGCTATTCTTAACACTACGACCGCACTGAAACTAAGATTTCAAAGGAAGGAAGCGGATAAATGACTGAGAGTGAGCGTCAAAAGTGTGGGATAGATCATTTACCAGTATTCGACGTTAATTTTCAACCCCATCGTGGCTGTTGCTCCGGGTTTAGGGCGCTTCTTCTCTTCTGTTTAAAGCTCCGTGCGCTCTGGTGTAGCCGCTGCTAACAGCTTGTGTAACGCTGAGCGGGGCGGGGTTTATATAACTCCGCAGCGGGCAAGAGTGCCCGGCTGTCACCCGGCTGTCCGGGCGTGGAAAACCCATCACACCCCCAGAGAAAGGGCTCGCTACAGTGCCGAGTCACGCCACATAAATGTTAATTCTTATTATATGTCACAAAGTATACACCCGTATTATATTCAATATTTATAGCACATTCATCCAGCTGGAAACTCGGAAATGTGTCAGTTGGAAAAGCCATACTTCCGAGTTAGGTGTGTTCACATGACAATGAGAAAGTCACACACCTCATGATTATAAGACAATGGCATCACGAGTATTTTTAGCATGCGCATAAGCTGAGAGAAAAAAGTAAAACATTTTAGATAAGCCATGACATATACATTCGTGCTGTTTTGATGAGTGATACAAAATTTAGCAGATTTTTGCAATGTGACTTAATTCTACTTTACCAGATGGACTGAAATATATTAATCTTTCCCACTCGTTGGACTGAGATATGAGAATTTTTCCCAGTTGAACTGAGAAATCCCACTTCTTTGCTACTCATGCTGGCAGCAGGAGTTAATACCCTTTACATATTCCATCTGATAAAACCTTTTTCTTTTCAGTCATATGATTTCGTTACGGTCTTCACAATGCTGCTGGATTGTCTCTGGGCATGTTAATTTTATCCCAAAGTCCACAAATGTGCATTTGAGTTTGAATAGTAATTCTACTTTCCCCATTCCTAGGAGGGATCGACCCTTTATGACTCTGGATTCAGGTTTATTAAGGCTAAATAAATCTCTGAATCGCTCATGCATGGATACAATCAAAGACACCCATCAAGATGTCACACACTCACAAGACTTTCAACTTTTTCCTGCTTTAATTTCATCACCCGCTGCTGAACTGTGATTATTTTGTATTTCCCCCCTACTCTTCTGGGACAGTAATGTCTGTGGAAGACAGTGGTTACAGCATGTGAGGTGGAATGAAACCTTTTCCTGAAAAACAGCTCTGTGATTTCATAGAAGTGTAACACATTCAACAATATTCATGAGGATCTGTGGATTTTGTGTTTGGACTATAATGTTTCAGGCACCTAAAGTGGAGTGGAGTAGATTCTCCCATCTGATCTTTTGTCCGTCAACAGGCCGAACAACCTGATCTCTCTGGTTCTTCCAGTGGCGGCGTGACTGTGGCAACACCCACAACAACAGCAGGTGCAGTCTGACTAACAGTGACACTGCATTTTATGTCCCCACATATCATGCACAGTGCAAACAACTGCCTGCCTCTTTGTCAGACTGGTGTTTAATTATTGACAGGTTACTCAAATTTCAGTGGATTTTGACTGAACATAACCTCCAATCCAATATAGTTTATAATTAAAAGATGCCTTTAGAAAAATTTAAGCTTCTTGACTTTGAGCGACAAGAATAAATCAGATTTATCGTGATATCCAACTTTTCGGTGAATATGAAATTCTAGTTTTCTAATTACTTTGAACTTAATCCAAACTTTTATACATTTCAGATATTCTGCAAATTTCAAATTGATTGAGATTCATTCACAGTGCATGAACCTGTGATTATCGACTCTTCGAGAACATTTGCATTTTGATTTTGTGCGACTTACATTAAGAAAACAAGGATACTCAGGATACACCAGGAGGTCCGTATATAATGCAGGAGCACAAAGAGATGATGTAAAACTCACAGCCCAGGTTCAAAACGAGGCTGGTAACGTACAAAAGATGGCTGGCATCTATTGTAGGGCTCAACAAAGGCAAGGTAAGGCAAATTAATTTCGATAAAGCCAGACACAAAGGAATCCACGGGGCTTTACAAGGAAAGAAAGAAAATATATTCAGACAAAGTGATTAAAAAAGGTATAAAAATGATGATAAAGGGAAAGTTTCATTCTGACAAAGAGAATAAAATAAGTCAAATACATTTTTTAATGGAAAGCCTGAAGGGACGATAGTGTTTTAAGTCCTGATTTAAAGGAAGTGAGTGTTTTCAGGCAGGATGTTTGTTCCTCAGGCGAGGAGCTATAAGCTGCTTCACCTTGTTTGCTTCTGACTCTGGGAACATTTTGTAAACCTCATTCAGACATTCAGCTTTATAGACAATAAGTAGGATTTTTAAGTCAATCCTTAATAATATATACAAAAAAAAAGAAGGATAATTAGATGCCCACGTACAGCCATGGAACATAGGTCCAGACTTCAATGAGACTTGGAACACTGGATTAGTGCTCGGATTTGTGAGCACCTCGCACACCTTGTCTAAAGCAGGCTGGAAGTGCTCAAGCTGTAAATAATCTATAATATAATATATAACTAATACCTGTTTACCACTGACATCTCACAGCTTTGTGCAAAACTACACAACAAGGACGTTTCTGTGAAGATATTAATTTGTATTTTGAGAACCACAATTATCACTTAAATTCATATTAATGTTGCAAAAGCTGTGTAAAAAGGCTTGGATAAAATCAAAGTGTCAAGATGATCTGAAAGAAACAATTCACTGGAGTTTAATTACTTTTACAAGGGCTTGTTTAAACAGGTCTGACCCCTTTGGCTTGTCCAGCCTGTAAACAATATTTGATGCACAAAGACGTCCTCAAGACTCTGGAGGTTTCAATATGTGATTGGTAACTTTATTAACTGTCAGTGACTCAGGAGACTGGAAGAACTGGGAAACTGGGAAAAGGTAAAAAGTGAAGTGAAAAATGCTATAAAGTAGTTTATTAGTACGCCGCACTCCTGTAATGTAACAATATTTTAGCGTTTTAAATGAAGTTTCAATCAGGGATACATGTATTCCATCCATCCATCCATCCATCCATCCATCCATGGATGTTTCGAAATTTAACATGCACATGAACAAACCTCTAATCAGCCATTAATCAGTTCATGAAGCACAAATTGTAGGTGGAGGCCAGGGATAATCAATGGAGGCACAATTACAACAGAGTTTACAGTGGGAGTTTCCTTGATGTGAGTCAACAGCAGCAACCGCTGCCCCACTATGCCACCTGCACATAGATCAGGATATTTCATTTAGGAATGATATTTATCTATTTCTAGTTTGTATCATTAAAGTCATATAAAATGGAAGACAGATTTGCACTATTTATTGCCCCTTGATTGTAAAGCTGCCCTCCAAAGCTGATAAAGGTGAATCAGTATCGCAAAGAAATGTGTGTGGTAAATGTTTCTCCACAGAGTGGGCCGTCATCATGTCTCACAGAGGTGTGGTCCCCGCCGCCCGGTGCATGTGCAGCCTGATCACTTATTACAGACGACCTTCAGACTCATAACCTCATGAGAATACAAACTCCAAGCTTGTCATATCAGCAGCCTCGAGACAAAAAACACAGTAAACGTGAAGGAATGAGCACGGTTTGGGACCCATAGATTTGAGATGGCAGCCGCTGATCCATCTGCATGTAAGTCTTGTGACTACGTCTGACTACTACAATACGTATTGATTGTCTGGATTTAGCTGTTTTAAAGACGCTGTCGGGGAAATTACAAATGAGGTTGTACTTTGTGAAAGATTGAACTTCCCGGTTTGTGTGGGGTTAAATGGTTTTGTCAACAACGTCTATTCATTTCTATATCATTCGAGTCTATTTTTTAATCCACATATGTTATAGATAGTGATAGTAAGTAAGTGTATAAGTACTTGTAAGTAAATATTGTGAAAGTAGTACACATTTTGACATCCACTTTGGTACGATTACTATCACTTTCATTTGACAGCAGTAATACACATAGAGGCGACAATTGCTCCAAGTACAGTTACTTTTGGCTTCTTGTACATATTGTGATCATAATACATCTGTAATTGTACATTTTCCAAGTGGTACTGCTACAAATATCATGGCAGAAGTATTGTTTCTTACTTTTAACGGTACAAAATGTTCTATTTTCAATCAAAAGTGTTGAATCAGTGATTTTGTGTTTGATTTTTGTTCAGAAAGGAGCTTAAATTCTAGCATTTCAACACAGTTAACGGTTTACTACTCAGTCCTTTATCAAGTGGTTGCAATACAATATGCCTTTTGCAACCAAAGTCGCAACAGTTATCTTTTCAGAACTTTGCATTTCTTCTCTTGTCTCCTTTCAGGGAATGGCTGGTGCCCGTCTCAGTTACAGATCGTACTCCTGGGAGGCAGGAACTCTGGGAAGAGCCGCGTCGGGAACCTGATCCTGGGGAAAGAGGAGTTTGTCACCAGGGAGAGGACGACGTGCTCCCGCCGGCTGGGCGTGGTGGACGGACGCTGGCTCACGGTGGTGGACACTCCCGGCTGGTGGTGCGACTTCAGCGTCCACGACACCCCCGAGCTGGTGAAGCGGGAGATTGTTTGCGGCGTCGCGCTGTGCTCGCCGGGCCCCCACGTGTTTCTGATCACGGTCAAGGCCAGCTCGGCCTTCTCGGAGAGGCGGCGGCGGGCCGTGGAGGAGCACGTGGCCCTGCTGGGCGAGAAGGTGTGGAGCCACTGCGTGCTGGTCCTCACCTCCGCCGACGAGCTTCAGCACAGCGTCGCAGACGAGTGCGTGGAGAGAGGGGGGAAAGCCCTCGGCTGGCTCGCCGACAAGTGCGGCCAGAGGTGTCACCGCGTCATCCTGGGCGACGCCGCCGACGCTGCAGAGCTGCTGGTGAAGATACAGAAGCTGGTGGCAGAAAATGCAAACAGAGTGTATGAAGTGAAGGAAGAGGTGTTACGGGCCAACGCGGAGGAGAAGAAGGCGGTGGAGCGAAGGGCTGAGCTGAGGCTGATGAGAATGAAACAACACAGATCTCTGCAGCGAAGTAAGACCTGCTCTTTCTTCTGACATGCGACTGACTTCCTGGACTGGATGGATCATTGTGACCTTCATTTCTTGGTTAATTAAAAAAAAAGTTTGTTTCTCACTCAACACGGCCACAGTAAATAGTTCTTCTGCACATGCAGGAGACAATAACAACAATTTTCATTGATTTATGATGAATTCAGTTGATTATAGGGTTATTGTATTGCATGTGTGTGTGGTTTGACTATAAAAACAAGCAACAGTGCCAACTTATGGCCCGGCATGCTCATTACATCGTTTTCAGTGTTTCTGCCTTTTCCGCGTTAAAGGAAACACAAAACTTTTCTGAAACAAAAATGCAAAAATGATGCATTTTCACTGTGATTCAAGTTGAATTGAAATATTATGAGTATCTATGATGACAAATACAGCAAGTATCACAACAACAGCAACAGTCATAAAGGGTGTGTGTGTGCATGTGTGTATAAAATGCTTTTAAAAGGGTTTTTCAATTAATCAAGTTAGAAATTCTGTCTTATATTTGTACTCGAACACATTTCATAACCTTTTGACTTAAGTAAAGAAGTTGAATAAGTTGCATTTCTTTTTTAAGCAAGTAATATCTCTATTAATGCTTCAGTAATGGGAGCACACTTTTGTAACTGTCTTTATTTCTTCAACCGTTACTCTTCAACTATGTCAGACCTTCATCAATGTGACGTTTGGTTTAAAAAAAAACAACTACCAAGTGGGAAAATCGTCAGAGAATAAGTTTCATGCTCTGAAAATAAAATTATCTGTGTTTGTGTCTGCAAACAAAGCTGCGAGTGAAAGTCAAACTGACGACCTCCCCACAGACATGTTCAATATGTAAAGCATTTTTTAAATAATTCACAATATTTACACTCCAGTAAGCAATTACATATAAAGCAGGAACATTCTCTATTAATAACAAAACCCGTTTGCTACAAAAAATGAAAATGAAAATGTTTAAACACTAATTTGAAATTTGGCTGTGCACTTTACTGACTTACGATTTTAAAATTGTAAATCGTTGTAAATTGTGCATAGGTATGACAAATACGAATACCCTACAATACTGCCTATTTACAGTAATGTGAGTTAAATGTAATGTAATCAAAAATGAAAGTGAATTTGTTTTTTCTGACCCAGACGTCCAGGGATAATGGGATTAGATATCAAGCCTTACTAAAGACTAGAAATCCATGGATGCTAATGCCAACTGCATTTAATCATGGGTCATACCAGAGTTAAAAAAACAAACAAACTAAAAACTAGGTTGAGTGACATGTTATCTTTCAAGAGCTTCTGTCTGAAACCAGGTTACATACTACAAACATACATATTTGTCTTGCCATCTTCTTGGACTATACATCACGTAAACAAATACTACCATAACAATGTATTTGCTACAAGTCTGAATGCACATATCAGCTGCTAAATATTTCCGTTCATCCTTCCAGAGAGGCTGAGGCCGGTCACTGACATCCGGTTGGTGCTGCTCGGGGCGAAGGGTTCCGGGAAGACGTCGGCATTGAGCACCATCCTGTGTAGAGACAGTGCCGGGCCGCCCAGGAGGACGGCTCGATGCCGGGCTGGACGAGGGGTGGTTTTCGGCCGGCAGCTGACCGTGGTGGACACACCGGGCTGGTGGATGAACTACTTCTCCGACGAGAGTCCCGTCTTCGATCGGAGGGAGATGGTGCTGAGTCTGTCCCTCTGCCCTCCGGGCCCTCACGTCTTCCTGCTGGTGGTCCGCGTGGACAGAGCCTTCACGGAGACCTACAGGAGGGCGGCGCAGGAGCACCTGGAGCTGATCGGAGAGCGCATCTGGAGCCGGGTGCTCCTGCTCTTCACGTTCGGGGACTGGCTGGGGGGAACCACCACCGAGCAGCACGTCGAGAGCGAGGGCCCGCCTCTGCGCTGGCTGGCCGAGAGGTGCGGCAACCGGTACCACGTCCTGAACGGCAAAACCAAAGGAGACGGATTCCAGGTGCGGGAGCTGATCCGGAAGGTGGAGGAAATGATGGGTGGCGGCGACGGCGACGGCGGCTGGCATTATGAGATCGAGAGAAACGTGTTGGAGCAGCTGGAGACCAGGATGAGACGAGAGAAGCAGAGAGCTGAAGAGAGGCTCCTGAGGAAGCAGGAACAAAGGCGGACGGCAAAGTCTCACATTGGTGAGTTGTGTGGAATATCCATAACAACATTTCATGTATGAGATTTCATCACAATCTCACACAACTTCTTCCTCACAGAGAAGCTCAACCCTCTGCCAGAGATGAGAATCGTGCTCGTCGGCGGCGGGAAAACGGGAAAAAGCTCCTGCGGGAACACAATCGTCAGCGGTGGGAGCTTCGACATGGACACCCAGACGTCCTCCTGCACTGAGAAGCAAGGCTCAATCAGGGGCAAGACGGTGACGGTGCTGGATACACCGGGGGGTTTCTCCGTGACCTCTGACCTCCTGACGCCCTCCTGCGTTCTCCTCCTGGTCGTCAATGTGAGCAGCTCATTCAGAGACGGCCACAGAATTGCGTTGGAGGAGCAGCTGGAGGCCGGTGGGGTCCCGCCGTGGAGCAGAGCCGCCGTCCTGTTCAGCCACGGCGACTGGCTGGGAGACACGACCATCGAGCAGCGCATCGAGAGCGAAGGGACGCCGCTGCAGACCCTCGTCGACAAGTGCGGGAACAGATATCACGTGTTGGACAATAAGCACGACGGGGACGGGACTCAGGTCCTGGAGCTTCTGGAGCTGATGGAGGAGATTCTGGCAGGGGAGAGGATGGCCTCTCCGCGAAGCGGAGATCACATCTGGAGGGACGTTTCTTCTGCAGGAGGGCCGCCATCAGACGCAGGGGCGAGCCACGGGAAGGAGTTAAGGGAGGTCGACAGGCATCAACTGCATTGTGACCGTGAGTAAATACTTCAGCCGTGTTCCTTCAGACTGAAGTCGGTTAGAAACGTAGGAATCAGTCAACTGTCCTTAAGATGTTATCCTTCAAAGAGCTGCAAAACATCCAGAAATTACACCCAATTTCATCTTATGTGAGGGTTATTTTTTCTGTCTGATTATTCTGATAATAGAGCATGTTCCTCCCACTAACTGATGTAACCTCAAATTTGATGCATTTTGACATTTAACAGCATCAAAAATAGATGGATTGTAGGTCAAATCAAGTAAACTCAAAGTTCAGCAGTGCACAAAAGTGACGACTGAAAGTTATACTTCCTTTCTTGTGTGAAAAACAGGGTGTGATAGTTTTAGAGCGTGTTAAGAAATGATAACAATCCCTGCTCCTTAAAACATTTGTACCAAGTCGGTTCAGGCTGCGAGCCCCGCTCTGAATTGATGACTCAGAACCAAACTCCATCACACTATGAAAGCAAAAGCTGAATGTCATGGGTTAAATAATCAGCTTGATCCTCAAAAAACTGTTTAATCTGCCCCTTCAGAGAAGTCACAAGAAAGTCACAAGACATGATGAGCGGAGCATCTGTTCCCACACTTTGTCCGATTGTTATCCTTCATGAAGCATGAAGGGAAATGTGATATTTGAAAATGTCCCTGTTACAGTTTCTGATACGGCATGAATGCAAGGATTATCTATTCTTTGGCTGATTATGTGAAAAGGCTCGTATTTCCTATAAGCTTAACACATGTTAAACACGAGTTCCATTGTGTCCTCTAAGTTAAAACAAGGACACAAACCGAGGATGGAGATGTTACAACAATGGCTTCTACAATTCTCAGAAAATGTTCATATCACGCTACCAAATAGAATGGTTATAATAAAACCCTTTTTACTAATGATAACAAGCAAAAAAGTATTGGATCAATGTCACTACTATATCAACCTCATTAAACCGAGTTCCTTTTTATTCACGTCTACAGTGTGTTAAAGCGCCACCAGGGGGAGCCAAATCTTCAGTTTGAGTAGAAATACACACGCCAGCAAGCAAAAATGAGCCTTAAATAGATGTAAAATTCTACCATACAGGCCATTTTCTTTTTCTATTTTTGATTTCTGATTACTGGAATTAGTCATTTCATCACAGCTAATGGAGTTTCAGAGGGGTTGTTCAGTTTAAGAACTGCAGTGCTTTAAGTATTAGACTGAGCTGTAGCTGTTTTCTCCAGCAGCTCAGATATTAATTCACTAAACTCCTGTTTACTGGTAGAGGAGGATCTCATTAAACTTAAATGTCTCACCGAAAGCTAATTTAACATTAGTCCGTATCCACAGCAGGTGTGATACTTTAACAACCAGATAATAAATGTCAGCTTCCTTTTCCAAGAGTTGTCTGCATGTTGCCTAAGAGAGCATCTCCCTCTCAATAACTGATGTAACTTCAGCTGACAACCAGATTATAGAGCATCTTTCTCCCACTACTGATGTAAATTCAATACGATTTAATAAATGGATCCAATATTACACGTAGATTGGGTGAGTCATTATGCTGGTCTATCCTGCACTGATATGAACAGAAAATAAGTAAAGAGCAGATTAATCTGGATTGTAGCATTGCCTGAGCTGAAATGGTGAAATGATGATGTGGGAGTTGTCTGTAACAGAGAGACAAGCAGAACTTTGTCATCTGATGGGTGGAGACTTGCTGCTGGGCTTTGGATTGCTGTGATGAACAGACATTAAAGTGTTATTACTCCCTTCACAGTGCCCGAGCCAACCACTTCCTATCCATCCCTGGACTCCTCGGAGGTCTCAGATGCTGCTCAGATCGTGGCGTTACGAGCCAGAGGAGGCGGAGGCGGAGGCGGAGGCGGGGTCATATTCCCCACCGTCGACAGCTTCTTGTCTTACGCGGCCGCCGTGCTCTCTGGGAGACGGGGAGCGGCGGCGTGGCCCACGGTGAACTTACCCTTCCAGCTCTGTGACCCTCTGAGAGCAACGAGTGGAAGCAACATGTTCTCAGCGACACTTGTGGTTTCACCTCACACGCAGCGCAGGATGCTCGATGGAGGCGAGGCCATCAGCGTGCACACTCTGTGCCACCCGGCGCTGAGAGAGAGGACCCTCAGGAAGCTCTACCAGAGCGGAGGCCTGCAGGCTCTCATCGACCAGTGGGGGGACAGCAGCCTGGAGGAGCTGGAGGCCTTCATCGACTCCTACTTTGAGATGGTGTGGGAACAGACCGTCGGCTCAGTTCAGTCCACTGAACCCGATTCTCCCGCCACAGAGGAGGAGGAGGAGGAGGAGCAGGAGCAGGAGGAGGAGGAGGTGCTCTCGTCCATTGACAGGAAACTTACAAAGCTGGAGCTGCTGGAGGAGATAAAGAGTGACCTGGCAGAGCTGAGACAAACTCTGGAGCGCAGCTGGAATGCCATCGAAGAGCTCGGATACAAAAACAAACAGGGTCCCAATAATACACAACACTGACTCACTGTAGAAGTAAAAGTACTTGTTTGAATATATAAAATAGAAAGACAGTGAATATTGTCGGACTAAGAAAAGTCAAAGACACGGCAGTCTTCCATTTCTGCTTTTCCACCAAATCTGCTCCGTTGTCCATGCAAACGGGTTCAGTTTTATGAACATCAAAGAACACCACGTTACATTTTAATGAGATTTTGTATTTTTATGTCTGCTTAACATTGGATGCAATGGTGACTATATACATATATGTATATGTGTATATATATATATATATATATATATATATATATCTTTTCCTTCTTGCACGGCCCCATCCTCTCAAGCGGAAGAGAGTCTCTATATGGAGAAAGCACAACATGCAAAGTATGTACAAAGACATGCAAAGGAATCCAAAGGTTTCACTCTGGATGGTGTTTGCATATTTTCTATGTGTGTGACTTCTCTCTTGATCCTCCAGTTTCTCATGGTTCTTAAGATAATTACGGTCTCCAAGCAGTTAAATCAAGAAGCATGGACGCATGTCCAGATGATGAGGAAAAAATGCAAATGGAGCCGTACTGACCTAAAAGAAATAAATGCAGAAATGAAATTACTATTTCATCCACTCAGCGTGACTATTCATGCATCTTGGGCACTTTCATGTTGTAAAGTGAATATAAAATTCAACACCTTTGACACCTTGCATTCTCCTCATCTACATTTTATTTCATTCCTAAACTATCTTTGCATGTATAATGTGCAACTTCGCTCGAAGCGTACGACCACAAGGTACGAATACCGTTCAAAACATTGATTTGAATATTTTTAAATGTCGTGTTTGGTAAACATTACCTCATTATGTAATAGTTCATTCAACCTTTGAAACCCGGACATCTGTGAACTTCTTGACCTGTAAATCCTACATGCTAAATGTATATCGGTGTATATCAGTTTAATGACACCCATTCAGGATCAACATTCTATTATCATCATCATCATCATCATCATCATCATCATCATCATCATCATCATCAACAGTAATTTATTATATATATATGGAAAAAACACAAACATTAATACATACAAACAATAGAAAACAAGTAAATAATCTATTTAAATGAATAAATAAATTTGTATCAAAGTATACTCATGTTTATTCAGACACACATACACACACACATATAACACATATATCTCGTTCAGCATGTGTGAAAAGGGGAAGAAAGAAGTACAATCAATATCAATGATCAAAATGTATAATTATCCCGCTTCCTAACAAGTCTGCAACCAGAAGAGAATCGTTTCCGTGACGTTTCTCCGCTAGAGGGCGATGTTGTACAGGAAAAGGTTACCAATGTCTCTTGCCTTAATGAAAATATCACAAAATCCTGCAGTGGATTCATTAAGTGTGGTTTTGGTGAGTCATCACATTATACTTTGAGGAGGGCAAACACTTTTTTATTTTTGCCTATTTTGACAAAATACATGCAACAGACAGTGCCACGTGCCTGTGTATGTAAATTATCTGGACATGTCACATACTCACACGTCTTCTGTATACACACACATTTGTGTCCAAACACTCCGGCTTCCAAGAGTCTGGCTGTGGTTAGAAACAGGAAGCCCATCTTTTTCTTTGTGCAGGAGACAGAATGTGCACTGCTTTCACCCTCAAAGAGGTTTTCGAATGAGTCACACACAGACGCAACTGCAGAGACTAATAGAGCTCTGCAGAAGTAAACACTGTGAAAGTCCACTGCTTTCAAGGCTGATTTTACATCGTCTCCGATGTGACACAAGGAAGCAGGTGGTGTTTTTTTTTTTTTTTCTTAAATTATTATTATTTCTTATTTTTAAGTAGGGGAACTTTCATTGGTGTGGATCCCTCTTCCGGCTTCAATGGTGAATGATCATCAGACGTGCGAAGGCTTCAAAAGGCCTGATGTGTTCAGTCCAGCAGCAGCGACATCCATCTGTTTCCGTCCCTTTTATTTAAACTGCATCAAGCGACTTTGTGAGTCACTGGCTCCACATGGAGGTGGGAGATAAGAGGTCGAAAAATGTAAACCTCTATAAGCACGTATCATGCAAAGGAAGACAGAGGTAGAACCTTGATACTCTGAATTCATTGCGGTTCACATGCATTTCACTGTAGGTGTGTGGGAAAAGACATAAGGGAGCGAGCCAAAGTTTGACATTTTGAGCAATTATGAAGGCAGACTTAATGAAATACCAAGTTACAATTGTGGTCTGTATCGCAATGTTGACGTATGAAGCAATATAATAAAGTGACAGTCAGCAGCCAAGGTGTGGACTATAAATCTATGATTGGTGGTTGGAGCTCATTGTCACAGCTGTATTCAACTTCATTAATTTTCAACTCATAATGAGGCCATTTTTCTTTGGGAAAAACCATGATGTTGTTTTTTTCCTGTCCTTGCGTCGCCTCTTTTTGAGTGTAAATTACCTCGTAAATGCATACCTTCAGACAAAACGTCTCTCATGTAAAAGCTAGCAAAACAACATTAAAACACTTTTTTTATGGGGAAATGTAGCAAATACCAGTGTAGTCATGTTGTAAGTTCTAGATACACTTTTTAAAAAGGCATTTTAATACATTGAATATTGTTAGAAACACAATGTAGCCACCGAGATTATTTTCTTGAAATATTATGCCCCAATTGAACCTTTTTTTATTATTACTCTCATAAGTAAGAATAGAATATTATATAAGTCTATAATCATTATATACATGGTATATCTATGTGGTAAATAGTGACCAAATATATACACAGAGAAGGGCTTGACAGCAAAAACTGTTTACATAGAAAGATTTGCTTGAATCTAATAAACATTTCTAAAATTCATTTCAACTACTAATACACCCTAAAAATCAATATGGAGATTCACACCCCGGAGAAACTCATATTTTCATTCATTTCCTTGTTAAAATTGTTATAAATGATCACTTTTGAGGTTTTGAGAAGAAATTCTGGCAGAACGTTTCTTTGGGGGGAGTGGGAAATTTTAAGTGAACGCGCTCATCTTAAAATCTTCAGAATTCCCAGCTTCATGAACTAAATTATTTTGAACTTTATGGCACTTCCATACCAGCACTGTTTGGTCCGGAACCAGAGTTAGTTTCATGGAAAGTCCACTTCGCTTGGGCAGGTGTGAAAGCGCACCGGGACTCTGATCCGGATCACAGAAGTGAACTCTGGTCCACTTGAAAACGTGGGTCTTGGGTCACTTGCAAGTGAACTAAGGAAGAAATAGTGAGGAAGAAGTAGTGAGGAAGGTGCTCATTGATATGTGGACTGATGACTATGTATTGCAGTTTCTTGTGGCTAACCATTAGCCACTAGCCGCTAAAGGGTTTCTGCTTTCAATCTGGACCTATCGATGAGCCGGGTTTCTCAGTTGACATGCTTTTCTTCCTCCCTGGTCTGTGTTCGTTTTGGGCGATAGCGCCCCCAAATGAGCAGCTGTAATAACTGCGTGACATTGTGCAGGTGGGTTGTCCACTCAGTGTGAAAGTAAACCAGACCAAAAGGACGTCCTGTATGTGGCCGCTGAACTAAAATGTGTTTGACACCCCTGTGATAAACGAATGTGTTTGTGTACAAGTGATTTATTTCCTTCTTATTATTATGGCGGTGTAAAAATGTAATTTCCCCTTTAATTCATGCAGCTTCTCTCCTTTTGTGACTGCTGTGGTTAAAACAGGCATGAGGGATGTGAAGAATGTCCTTTGTAATGCTGAGTGAGATACTGACTTGTCTCATGCTCATAAAAGTGACATTAGTTTCTCACTGCTGCTCCGTTGCTGTGCCCGCTGGCTGTTTCCAGCCCTGCCTCTCTCTCTGGCCGGGCTGCTACTGAGCTGATATCGTGTCGCCTGAGCCTGGCATTACTTATTTTCTTATCACCCGTAGCCTGCGCCATAACAGCCAGTCTGAGCTCAGCCTCAAATCGCCCAAAAATGTAGCGATAACTGTTATTACAGACAAGAGGATCCTCAACTGTGTGGAAGCCGGAAAAGTACAGGGATTTTTGAAGGATGCACTTACAGGAGGCATAATAGCGAAAAGGGGCGATTTGTCTGCAATCATGGTCTATTTATCTCTGCCAGTCTTCATCGTGGCGTGCTCTCTCTTTGCATTATACCTCTCTGAATATCATTACCCCCCCCCAATCTTCTCTCCTGGTTGTCTTATCATCTATCGTCGCCCTGTTGTCAACATGCCATCCCCGTACTCCATTCTCCCGCTGCTCATTTTCTCCCAGTCCATTCTCCCTCCTCTTCTATCTCCCCACGTCTTTTCTCTCTGCCGTCCCGCTCCCTTCTCAGGTCTCCATCTCGTGGGCTCCCATCGAATCAAGTCGTGAGCACTCGGCCCTCCCCTCTCATTAAAGGAGCTCTGCGGCCCGGGAGGAGATGGCTCTCCCCTCCGTCTCGTCAATGCGGAGGCTGTTGGGGGAGACAATTCTCAACTCGCATCCATCTCCATTAGCGGGACAGCACGGCGACCGGCACGACCCCCGCCCCCACTACCCGCAGCCCCACCGTGTCATGTTTCACCGCCTGCTATTTTTCCAGGTGGAAAAAAGAAAGCCGAGCAGGGAGAGATAGGTGGGAGCTGGGAACATGGATGGAGAATGAGGAAAGAGCGGGATGATTTAGGACTGCTGCAAAGAAACGGTCCAGACCTCGCTTCCCTTCATGCTCTGTTGTGCTGACGCCCCCCTTGGGGTTGATTATCCGGGACACGGTACAGTGTTGACCAGTGCACCTCAGCAGGAGTTCTCTACCTTATCCGGGCCATAAAGAAAGTCTGCGTCATGACCCCACGATGAGGTTGAGTTTAGTTTTATTCACAGAGGCTGAGAGGGAGGGAGTTGCTCTGAAAACGGGGAAAAGAAAGGATTTGCTGATGCCTCAGGGAGTTTGAACATGAAGGGTATTTAAAGGATTATTTTTCTTATTGGTTGGGATAATCCCCCTTTTTAGGCTTCAATTGTGTCAATTTCACATATATACCAATAAGAACTGGGCTATTTTCCACAGATTTAATTGAAGCACGTTCCAGTCAATCAAGACTAATCAGCCCTCAAGCAATCCCTATCTTTTTTTTTCTTTTAAATTGAATAGAGTAAACTTCTTCACTTGAAAGTTGCGTTTAGGTCTTTCTTCATCATTCGGCTTGAGTAATAAACCGTGTGAACAGTGCTTAAAATACCCCCAATATGAGATTGTTTGAAGGCATGGCTGTTGTTTTGACCAACCCATTGCTTCTTCAGCTTTATGAGAGTGTGGGTGTCAGGAATCAGGAACCAGACCTACATTCATGACTGAACTGAAGCGTATGTACCATATTTGATGTGGTGTGCAGAGAAGGAAAAAACTAAATAAAAAATCCAAAGACTCAACAAAAATTCACTAAAATGAAAAGATCCAAATAAATATTAGAAACAATGGGAAGACACAGAAATCAGGTCAATATTCAAACAAACAAAGAGACGGAAGAACAGAGGACGCGACAACAAAGCATGGACTGGAAGAAAGATGGAAATGATGTCTCTCGTCTACATTGCAGCAAGAAATGGCCAGCAAGTCAACCCCAGAGATAATCCAGAGGAAGTGATGAAAATCTTTAATCCAGCACAAGTACTGTTAAATTTCCTAAAATCATATCTGACCTTTGTTTTATCAGGTACATTGAGAACTGGTTCTCATTTTCAATAATGACTTGGTCAAGAGACGGTATTCAACAAGATGGACAACAATATACCAGTGACAACAGTCACAACTTCTGATTCTAAAAGTGGCAAAGCATACTCCATGGGTTCTAGAATGTGTTCAGGTTCTAGATGTGTCAAAGTTGTCCAACGTGCAGAGATTTGAAATGGTTCGGGGTTTTAGACTATGCGGAGTTCTACGATCTGTGAGGACCCTAGAACATATACGCATGGTAGAATGTCTCCATTTATCAGGAGAAACACAGCCAGGAATGGAAAAGTTATGTTTCCAACAATCTTCTTTAAAAGCCTGAGAAGTTGTGCAAGTTGTGCAAATGCCATCATCTCAATGTAACTTATCCGAGATGCCCAGATGTCACAGGAGATTTAAAGTTCGACAGCACTGAAGTATATCTTTCCTGCTCAAAAGTTCTTTCTCAATGTTTCCATCGTTACAGACAAGAAGGGAACGAGATACAGTCAAGAGCTGGGGGCGGGGCTAATCGAGCTGAGAAAGACCCTCAACACAGAGAATGAGACACAGGTGTGACACAAAGTGATCTGACAGAGACTGAATGGAAAAAGTACATATCCACGGGGAGGTAATGTCTGACGAGACGCCACTGTACTATTCAAAACAGGGAACACAGAGAAATGACAACCCATGAGACAATAACACAACAACATTAGAAGCAAAGAAACACTGGATGATGTGGGAAGAAGACGACCAGGGAACGTAAACAAGGAAAACATAGAGAAACAAAGAAAATCGCCAAACTAAACAGTGGGGCATGACAGTGTGCCTTCTTAATTTCTTTAATTCAAAACAGTTATAAACATGTTGGCCTATAGACATGTCTACATCAAAGTGTTTGAAAGCATGAAAGTTCAATTAGGTCTGCATATGTACTCCTTAATTCACTTTCAGTATGAATTCACCTCTTATCGTTTAATGTAAGTTATTAGACTGCAATAGAGTGAATCATTGCTCAAGGGAAATTCCATCTGCAGGAAATAGTAGTCGGTTCCTGTGCATCATAATTTCCAGGGTTATGAATATGAATATGGTGTTTCAGCAAAAACTAATGCAAAGATGTCCTACAAGAAGTGTACAATTCAAATATGGTTCTCTTAATAAGGCTTGGTAGAGTAGGAAAAGAAAACTGTGTAGCTGATCAGAATGTGTGATGGGGCCCTGGCAGCACTGTAGAGTTGTGGTTAGCACTGTTGCTCTCAACGAGAAGGTTTCACATTCAGAACTTTCTTTGTCGAGTTTTCTCTGTGCCTGTGTAGGTTTGCTCTGCATTTGATAACAGCTTAGGTCATCAAACCTAAAGCCTGTTCCATTGCAGTAAATCCACCAGTCCATTGTTTTACCCTTTTGTACCACTGGTCTTTGTTGAGGTGATTTGGTGGTTCTATTTTGAGTTTTCTCAAGCTGTCCAACTGTTTACACTTCACAATAAGAGTCTGATAAAATCTGTCACTCATAAATAAGAATATACGTACGCTTGAACCTGATTGTTTCGGTCATCCGTTTCCATGACAGCTGATTGACGGGACTCACATGAATTTCCAGGTCATGATGACAGCACCTGTGTTGCTAAAAGCGGAGCCATCCACAAAAAAACCTGACCTTGTTTGTGTCTTGAGAGCAAAACATTAACATGGAGTGGAGATGGAGCAGAAGCTGTAAATTCTGAAACCATAAAAAGAAACTCAGCACGTTTTATTTGAAGCCAAAATAAATAAAGACTGCATAAAGCCGTGTTCTTCTTCTTGCCCATTATTGATATAGTGTTTTACTGGCTCAGAGGAGACTTCAGATCTCACCGTGGGGGATTTTAACTAGCGACAGGGAAAAAGACTTCTGATTCACCTTGTGTTGGAAAATACGTAGAGAAATGAATGGAAAGACAATCCAAGCCTTGTTTTTGTGAGGAAAGGTGGACAAAAGGGTAAAGTCTTTGATTTCAAATGACCATCAATCCGAGAAACAAGGGCACGTGAATGTGGGAATTTGCGGCCTCATCGAGAAGCCATTACATCGCCATATTTAGCCTGTGGGAACAATTTCACCAGAATTGGTTCAAGAGCAGATGGAATAAATCCAGTCTTCAAGTGTGGAGGTGACGGAGGAGTTTGAGGTAAATGAGGTATGTACGGCTTTGCTGCCACCTGGCCATGACCAGATCAGGCACACACACAACAGTCCTCAAGCCTCCCCTCTTCCATCTTCCCAAATCCACGTCTGTCATTCTGCCCCATCAGGATACGCCGGGTCAGGAAAAACCTCAAGGGCAAAGTTCAGGAAACAATTAGGGCAAATAATGGCTCACCAGTGGACCGGATTCCACTTCCATTTTGAATATGCGTCTGTTTCTCAGACGATCTCACTCGTTAAATCATTAACCCCACGACTGGAGACCACGAGAGGGGAAAAGTAACAGAGTTGTATGTTAAAAATTTAGACTCCATCTGCTTCACAAGTGGCTATTACATGAGCTATTACAGACAAAAGGGATGAGAGGAGAGCTCCCTCCCACGCCTCCTCCCGTAAATCAATGAAGGCTCACTGGGCTTGTGGTTTGACCCCGAAGTCGATTTCTCCTTCAGACATTTAGTTCCCAATGAGGGCCAACCAAACGAACTGCTTTCACAGCATTTCATCTCTTCCACATGTCAGTCACACTTAAAAAAGATACACGTCGTGGAGTATCTGAGCATATCTTGCAACCTAATGACTGTGTGGGACAACCATGAAAATATGGTCTGGACCCTAAACACACATCAAAACACATTATTAATTTAATGGATTTGTGAGTTCAGCGCAGGGACTGTCTTCCTCTGTCTGTCAGTTATTGTGACTGAAAGATCTCAACAACTGTCTGGAGGATTAGTGTGAAACATTGTACAGATGCAGGACGGTCTTAGCTGCCATGTCATTTCAAATCCTTGTTTCACCACAGATACTACATAATAATTGTGAGAAGAACATTTCACAGCTGTTTCTTATGTTGCCATAAAAACTGGGATGTATCATTTGTTATATGGTGAATTGCTGACGCTTCCTCATCTTCCGTAGGATAAACATTAACTTACAGCACCTCACTTTTATCAGTTAAATTACTTGTTATGAATGTCAATGAATGTCATGATTTCTACAATAGAACCTGCACACTGCAGTTCTGAAACTACTCTGATCCAGTCCTCGACCTATCACAGTTCGGTCCTTGTCTAAACAATTCAAATCTTCACGCTTGTCAATTTGTCCTGCTTCTACCAACACATCAACTTTGACAATGAAATTTCACTCACTGCCAAAAATATCTGGTACATAACCTCACTCCAAACTTCACCACATGTATTTGTTTATGACCACTGTAGTTGACACATTGCTTCTATCTGCACCCCTAAACTGAGCACCTGTAGACTCTGAACTCTGAAATAGTTTCTATTATCCTCTTATTAGTTTTAATTGAATATTAGATGCTTATTTGTTATCTCCAAGCCACCTATAGTTCAGTTCCAAGACCTCAGTGTGTCACAGCCACACATAAATTTGTGATGGAGCAAGCATGATTGTCAATTCCTATCACAGCAAAGAATATTTTATTCTTCAATGAAAAGCATGAATGATGTGCAGTTATCCAAACATGTGTCAACAGTTTGGAAATGAAAAATTTGATAGATCATGGGTCTAAAGATTTAGTCTCACCGGTGTAGATTCTGCAGATATACTGTAATTACTCAGCATCTTGGAAAGAAAATTAATCCAAATTCCTCCGCTCTGCCCCGGCATTTGAACGCATCAGGACGAGTCACAGAATTTTGAACCACTCAGAGGCCACCTTTTATAATGTACATACCACGTGATATCAATTGGCCAGTCGCGTTGCTCGTTACTGGACGTAATACAAAACCGGAAGTCAGTTGCAAGTTGTGTATTCGAAGTGATAATTCGCTATTTTTAGGTGAAAAACGATGTTTTTATACAAAATTAGACAGTGACGAGTCGTGATGGACATTATACACATATTTTAGACGACTTTGCGCGACCTGTCTGCAATTTTTTGGCCTTCTTTTCCGAAAATTGACCATCCAATGAGGGCTGGACAGCTCGCTGCCTAAATCCATGTCATATTGACTTTTGGTTGCCTAGCAGATTTCAGAGCAGAGCGGTTAGAAGAGTTTCACGACTACAAACAGTAGCTATAGCTATCAAAACACAGTCAAAAGAAGTTTGAAGGTTCCACCTCAACTTTTTAAACATCCCAAGAGAAGAAAGAGAGGAGAAATGTCCTCGTGTCTTCACCCAGAAGCCCCTGCTGCTTCAGGTGAGTAACGTCCTCAAACCAAAGGAAGATGCTGTGAAAACAGCCTTGATTATTCAGTGTAAAGCAGGACACAGCAGCTCAGAATCTCATTCTGGTCAATGACAAAAAACTGCTAATTCATGGAAAATACTGCTGGACTCATTTCATGTCAAATCAAAGAGCTTCAGAAAATCATGCTCACTCAGCAACTTTAGTTTGCTTCATTCGATATTCAAAGTTTCCCTGTTTTTATGTTGTTTTATGTTTGTACAACACATTAAGAATTGACTTTCAGAATATTTTTACAGTTTTAGTTGTGATTTTTGCTCAAATATACCTGATATGTATTGTTTTCTGTTACACTGTGGGACAGTTAAGATATTTTTTTTTTTTAATTGCTGCTGTGTATTTCAGCTCCTGTTGCTTTTCACCACACTTTGAAAAATAAACTTCTCATTATTATAAACTTAGCAGGTTACAACTTAGGCCCTGTCCACATGAGCCACAACTTTCCCTGGCATTGTTAAAAAAAAAACAAATTGCATCCAAAAGTCACTGTGAACACAGCTCAACAAGGTGTAGTACATACGTCAAGACCTTTAGTGGGGGCTGCGACTCCCGAAATACACCCAAACACAGAAGAAGACACGGAAAACATAGATATGGAGAAGAAGACTGAAGAAGAGAGAGTACTGCTGATACTCAACTGAGCCGGTGTTTTAGAATTTTCTCTGTCTGACTGCTAAAACGTCGCGCCATGTGGATGATCTGCCAGAAACGATGCTTTTACATGATACGGTGTTCTCATGTGGACAGGCCCTTAAAGATTTGTCACAGTTTAGATAATTAAACACACTTGTGGCCAGGATCCATGGTTTCTCACACACATACTCAACAAACTCTCGTCTCCACAGCAACGGGACTAAACCTTGAGGAGGGACTGCGCCTCCACAGCGCCTCCTCCGTTTACTCCGTCATGGAGTTAATCGGCGAAGGTTGTTTTGGGAAAGTGGTCCGGTGCAGGAACGTTGAGACCCGTGAGACAGTGGCGGTTAAGGTTCTCAAAAAAGACAAGGAGGAGGATGCCAAGTACGAGGTAAATGTTTGAACCTTTCATTACATTTCGATTTTTTTTTATGTTCCGATTTACTCTTTAACGTCAGAATTTGTTCCAGGATCCTGACACACATCTTTCTCTTTGTTCTCTCCAGCTGTCAATGTTGGAGGCCATAAGTGTCCTCAATCCTGACCAGACGAACCTGGTTAAATACTATGGGTCCTTTGTACACATGGAGCACAGATGTCTAGCATTTGAACTGCTGGACTTCAATCTGTACGACTTGCTTGAACTGGAGGAGTACGAGCCGTTATGCCCCAGTGACATTCGCCCCATTGCAGAGCAGGTTTGTCTTATTGACTCCAATAATCTCTTGTTGTCTGATCACTCGAGGAAACTGTGAGTGTGTCCTCACTAACTTGTCCTCTCATGCTTTGTGCAGCTCCTGGTGGCCCTGGACGCTCTCAAAGGTCTGGGCATCCTGCACGCAGACATTAAGCCTGACAAAGTCATGCTGGTCAGTGCAGTGAGGAGGCCCCTCAGAGTTAAGCTGGTTGACTTTGGTGAAGCAGTTCGAGCCTCTGAAGTCTATCCTGGGTTGGTTCTCCAGCCTATTGGGTACCGGTATGTCCACGTCCTGGTTTCATCCACACTACCTGACTCCATGTTGATCAGTTCTTCAGCTCTCCTGTGTTTCCTCCTCAGAGCCCCAGAGGTTTATCTTGGCCTCCCTTTCACAGAGGCCATCGATGTGTGGGGGGTGGGCTGCGTCCTGGCCTACCTCTCCCTCGCCGACAACCTTTTCCCAATCAACTGCGAATATCAGATGGTAGGTCTGCTTATTCCAACATGTATCCCAAAGAAGTTGGCTACTTTGTAAGAAGATCTGCTGACGTGTCTGTGATTCTGTCTGCAGATGAGGAGCGTTGTTTCAGTACTCGGCCAGCCACAGGACCTCCAGCTCTCAATGGGGGGCTACACCAAATACTTTTTCACCCAGGAGGAGGTCGATGACAGCTCAAGATGGTGGCTGATGGAAAAGTAACTTTTCTGGTTGAACTTGGTTTAATAATCTAATAATTCTACTTGAACATTTCTATAACAGTTGTGATATTTCTGTTCCTGCAGACACCTGAGGAATACACGCCGGCAAACGCCACGCCGGCAAACGCCACGCCGGCAAACGCCACGCCGGCAAAAGAGAGGGAATCGTATTTTGAGCTGCCCAGTAGCCTGGATGAGCTGGTTGAGGTCGGTACTCTCTGCCGGTTGATTGAATCTCTCACTGCTTCCATCTTCTTCACTTTATCACATATATTTTAACAAGGCGCACCAGTCTTCAGAAAAAACACTCAATCATCTTCAGCAGAGTTTCACATTTTGACATGTCTTTACTGTTTGTCACTGATTGTAATTTGTAAATTTCATACACTTTTTTTTAATGATTTAAAGCTCATTGAATGTCACACATACAACCTTCATGTAACTTGATGTTTGGAAGAAATATTTTGGGGAATTACAGTACATTTCTAGTAAATCGTTTCAACTATTAGACTACAGAAAAAAGCAACATTGATTCATGAATACACCAAATATTAAGGTGGTTCATTCACTCAGGTTATGTAATTTTAGGGATTAAACTTTTCAGGTTATTTTTGCAGCAAGTTTAACAGTTGAGATACTTATTATCATAAATATCTATAAGACAAAGTGAGAAGTAAACATTGAGCTCTCGTTTCAAAGCTGCTGGAAGCTGAAATAGTTTGTTGTTTGCTGCTTGGTTTTCGCCCGTCAACACGTCAATGGAGTCAGAGCCTTCTCAAAAAGTTCCACGTTGAGGGCTGTTTTCAAAACGTATCATTTTCAGTGGCTCCAAGCACCGTTATGGTGTAAACGGGCTCTCAGTTTGTGATCCGTCTCTGAAGCGATCCACTGACGTGACTTTGCTTCTTAATGCAGATCTATCCAGTTGTGGATGACGCTGAGCTGGAGGACAGGAAGGCTCTGATTGACCTGCTGAAGGGGCTCTTGCATCTGGACGGAGAGCAGAGACTGACCCCCCGTGGAGCACTGGACCGCCCCTTCTTCACAATGTCCTACCGGGACAAGGACCCCCACATTTTACCCTTGGAGGACGAGATCAGCGTATATCCACTGGAGGAGCCGGCAGAAACAGGCTCCAGCTCCCATCAGGACCCACAGGACTCAGACTCTGGCATTTCTGAGCTCTCCGACTCCTTTAGTGACCTTGTTTCTGTCTCAGAACTGAATGACAATGACTTTCTTGAGGAAGAATCTTTTGAGAACTCTGATTAGTCTGAAGCAGAAGACGTCCCTTTGCCAGGCCCCACCTCCACTGGACGCTTCAAGCGTGTGAGAGAGAGGATCCGTAGGGCCTTCAAGAGGATCCAGACCACATTCTGTTGTTGTTTCAAGAGTCAAACCGACTAATTCTTTCTTTTTCCACGATTTTTTTTTAGAGCTTATTTTTTCTATCCTGGGTTGGTTCTCCAGCCTATTGGGTACAGGTATGTCCACGTCCTGGTTTCATCCTCACTACCTGGCTCCATGTTGATCAGTTCTTCAGCTCTTCTGTGTTTCCTCCTCAGAGTCCCGGAGGTTTATCTTGGCCTCCCTTTCACCGAGGCCATCGATGTGTGGGAGGTGGGCTGCGTCCTGGCCTACCTCTACCTTGCCGACAACCTTTTCCCAATGTGCTGCGAATATCAGATGGTAGGTCTGCTTGTTCCAACATGTATCCCAAAGAAGCTTGAAACCTTTTAAGAACTGATGTGTCTGTGAAACAAGGGTGCAGACAAGGCTGTGCAATCTCACCCCTCCTTTCTAATTTAATAATAGAAACACTGGGTCAATCAATAAGACAAAATCTAAATTTTAATAGTATTTCACTGTCAGGAGTTGAACACAAGGTGGTGATGTTCACTGACGATGTGCTGATCAGCCTGGGGAGCCAGGGAGTTCATTCACTTAATTAATGTCTACCTTGAGTGATTTCGGAAAGCTATCTGGCTACAAAGTCAACATTTCAAAACCTCAGGTGATGACCCATAACTACACACCCCCTGCCACTTTATGTAAGGAATTCAAGGTAAACTGGGAAAATGAGAATATTAGATATTTAGGGATTCACCTGACCTCTCAAGGCTCTCCCCGGCAAGCTATGAGCCAATATCCTCAAAATAAAAGCAGATTTATACAGATGGACTTTGATCCCCTTTCTGAGCCTAAGTGATTGGATAGGTGCAGTCAGGATGAATGTGTTGCCACACCAACCTTACCTTTTTAGGAACCTGCCCATACATGTGTTGCCATGCCTACTTTACTTTATTAG
The DNA here is from genome assembly GCF_963383615.2 of Lipophrys pholis. NCBI lineage: Eukaryota > Metazoa > Chordata > Actinopteri > Blenniiformes > Blenniidae > Lipophrys > Lipophrys pholis. Next base: position 19,275,703 of record NC_137647.1, on the reverse strand, counting down.
AGAAAGTAATTACCAATTCAGGTAGTGGGACAAATGGATCTCTAGAGTTATTTGGCAGGTTTCGGTGGTTGTGCAGTCTGAACACAGGCAGGAAAACAGGCAGCAGCAGCTCTCAGTAGCTCTCTGGCCATCATTAGCTTCCACAGCTGAATCCGCTTGGCCTTTATCAGCCAGTCTGAAAGCGACATGGGCGGGTCTAAACAATGGGCGTGACCTGCACACACAGGAGGAGAGGGAGGAGCAACTGGAGGTACACACAGACCTTCCCAACCAGGAACACAGGCCTGGAGAGCCAGGGCCATGACAGTTCTTAAATCGACTTTTCAGGAACCTGTGCATTCATTTTTACTTTACTCCATATATTTTTACACAGACCTCTGTTCTTTCTATTACTTCCAGTTTTCTAACTGGTTTTTCACTTGTTTTCGCCTTAATTGATGAGCATTCGTTACAGTGAAAGGGTATATGCAGCTCACTGTATAACAGTCATCTACACTGAAGCTGCGGAAGTTGACATAGTCAGTGAAGGGATATTAATATGCCTAGCAAGGAATTAATAGTGTTGTTTTATATGAAGTCCAGCCAGATTGTTAGGTTTGTTTGAAAAAATTATTTAATTTCAACTCAAAAATGTGATACAAGTTGATTGACAGTAGGTGACAGATTCCTGCAAGATAAGATAGTTTAATTTAACTCTTTTTAAAAACCTGACTAAAAGGAATATTGATCATTTAGCACTATAACCTGTAAAATGACTCCGATAGCAAAGTAAGTTATGAATGAGAATGGTTGACTTCCTGCTGTTTTTCAGTGTGAGTGGTCTAATGTTAGTCCAGGGTACAATGACATTTTAAAGCTTTCCGTGATGCTCCATGTTGTCATTTGTTGTCCATTAAAAAAGGTGCAAATTCTGCTCCTTTTCGCCTGTTTCAGGCTGCTGTTTTTAAAATTGGCTTGGAATTGCAAGTTGTGTTGGAAGATAATGCACACTTATGTCACTTCATGAGAAGGGAAAGCTTGTTGAAGAAACATGTAACTCACTGCTTTACTCAGCGATTCTTGTGCCTGCCTAAGAAGCAAGGCAGCAAAGATTCCTATCCTTGATGGCCATTTAATTTTATTACTATTTTTCTTCCCTTACTTTCAACGTGAACCTAGTCCCGCACCGTTGGGAGCACGGACACAAAAAGCACATCAGAACGTGTGGAACGTTCAGGATAGGTAGCTATGGCTTTTGTTAAAGATTTGGCTAACCATTTCCAAATAAATCGCACAAAACGGTGAAAAATTTACCACACAAAATAGATGGGAGAGACACCTCATGGAGGAGCTCAAATAGATCAAAGGAGTTCAAAGGAGATCAAATGTTAATGATGTCACATAACAACCCCACTAAACAAAGACCTAGTTAGTTGGCAGCAAGAGGCAGCCACAGACTTTTCTCTGGAATTTTCTAGTGAACTCCTTCCATTCGGTTTTAACCACTACGACCACTCAAGCAATTGACAAGCGCTTGTAAAACTGAAAGTCAATTACCGTTTCACCTTTCGTTGCCATTGGGAAGCTTGTATTTTCTTTTTTTGAGAAGAGAACATTGTCTACAGCATGAGGTAAGATCCATGTGTTTAATGTTTTCTATTCATTGTCATTACCATTTAATGATGATGTCTTTTGTTAGTTATTGTTGATGCCATTTTTAGGTATCTGCTTCTAGAGTTCGGGTATCCATGAGATTACATTTGACCAATATCAATGTCTTAAAATTGTTTTGCAAACTGCTAGTCGGGGAAGTCAGGGAGCATCTTAAGTCAGCGCTTGGTTTATGTTGGCCAAGCAAAATTGCAAAACATTATACCAAGGTTTATACTCAATTTGTTCTCATTTGTTTTAGTTCCAGTAGACTGGCGTCAACTGTTCGTGTTGCTCACCCTGAACAACACAGAGTGAGGATGTCCTTCAGGACATTTCCACCTACAGAGAATGGTATGTTGCTGCAGAATGTTTTTGAAAGTTGGTTGTCGTGGGAATTATATTCCAAACAAGCACATCTTTTTGTGTGTTTAATGTTCATTCAATTTTGAATTGATCATTTATGGTTCTGCCCTAAAGTTTAAGCTAATGAGCTTTGGCTATTCATTTTGTAGGAGCTGTTTGTGTTAATTAATATTGTTTATTGTGATGCGACAACTAAATTATCTATCAATCTATCTATCAATCATTTGCTGGGTATGTTAAATAATTTCTTTTTCTTGTATTTTGCGAACAGCAGTGTGCAAGGTCTGGATTGTCGGGGACAGTTACATCCGGCGTGGTGCACAGGAGGCAACTCAGACCATGGGGAACAATCTGGGTGTGAACTGCCAGATCCAGTGGTTCGGCAAGGGAGGCATGCGTTGGGCTGACTTCCTGCCCTTCTTTTACAACTGCCTTGGAGGAAGAAGCGCTCCAGATGTCCTTGTCATTCATTGCGGTGGCAATGACCTCGGACAAGCGAAAAGTGGTCCGCTAATCAACACAATGAAGAGAGACCTGGGAGACCTCCATGTGGAATTTCCTCACATGAAAATTATACTTTCCTCCATTAATCAGAGGCGCCACTGGAGATATGCTCCACCAGTGAAGGTGGAGAAAGAGAGGAAGTTGGTCAACCGTGCCATGGCTAATTTTGTTGTTCGTGTCAAAGGGAGCATTATTTCTCATCCAGAAATAATGTTCAACAAGCGTGAACTATTTCTGAGGGATAAAGTTCACTTGAGCCCTCAGGGATATCGTCTCTTTTTGAGCAACATTGCTCATTGTCTGAGAGTCCAGATCGATGCCACCAGATCCAACCGCTGACAATAAAAACTTTCCTCTGGCTTACTGATGTGATGACATTGTGTTTATTGATAAGACCATTGTGAATGTTAAACTCCCCAAAAGGCACAACTGCTTTTTCTTTGTTTGGCAACTTTATTTGCCCCGGAGCTAGATATTTTTTAGATTTTCATTCCGTTACAATCCACGCTCCACACACTACAACTTTCAACTGGCGTAAAACAGATTTGTGTCGTGCTGCTTGTCGCGGGGTCCACCCAACAACCTTCCCAAAATGGGAAAAACGATGGCGTAGTCGTCAGCCGTGTTGTTTTTTCTAATTTATTTTTCAGGCCTCTCCAAAACAGTGAATCATAATATTCACAAAGTGCAAAGCAAATGGAAAAAAAATACCCAAATAGGAAAATAAACAAAGCAAAGAAAACTCTATATACAAATCTGTACAGGTTATACAGGTACTTCTCAAAAAATTAGCATATTGTGATAAAGTTCATTATTTTCCATAATGTAATGATAAAAATTAGACTTTCATATATGTTAGATTCATTACACACAACTGAAGTAGTTCAAGCCTTTTATTGATTTAATATAGATGATTTTGGCAAAAAAGTAAAGAAAAACCAAAAATCCCCATCTCAAAAAATTAGCATATCATGAAAAGGTACTCTAAATAAGATATTAACCTAATCATCTGGAGCACCACACCCACCCTTGAATCAACGAATTAACTCTAAACACCTGCAAAAGATTCCTGAGGCTTTTAAAACCTCCCACCTGTTTCATTACTCAAACCCGCAATCATGGGTAAGACTGCCGACCTGACTGCTGTCCACGGCCATCATTGACACCCTCAAGCAAGAGGGTAAGACACAAAAAGAAATTTCTGAGCGAATAGGCTGTTCCCAGAGTGCTGTATCAAGGCACCTCAGTGGAAAGTCTGTGGGAAGAGAAAAGTGTGGCAGAAAACGCTGCACAACCAGTAGAGGTGACCGGACCCTGAGGAAGATTGTGGAGAAGGACCGATTCCAGACCTTGGGGGACCTGCGGAAGCAGTGGACTGAGTCTGGAGTGGAAACATCCAGAGCCACCGTGCAGAGGCGTGTGCAGGAAATGGGCTACAGGTGCCGCATTCCCCAGGTCAAGCCACTTTTGAACAAGAAACAGCGGCAGAAGCGCCTGACCTGGGCTACAGAGAAGCAGCACTGGACTGTTGCTCAGTGGTCCAAAGTACTTTTTTCGGATGAAAGCAAATTTTGCATGTCATTCGGAATTAAAGGTTCCAGAGTCTGGAGGAAGACTGGGGAGAAGGACATGCCAAAATGCCTGAAGTCCAGTGTCAAGTACCCACAGTCAGTGATGGTCTGGGGTGCCATGTCAGCTGCTGGTGTTGGTCCACTTTGTTTTATCAAGGGCAGGGTCAATGCAGCTAGCTATCAGGAGATTTTGGAGCACTTCATGCTTCCATCTGCTGAAAAGCTTTATGGAGATGAAGATTTCCTTTTTCAGCATGACCTGGCACCTGCTCACAGTGCCAAAACCACTGGCAAATGGTTTACTGACCATGGTATTACTGTGCTTGATTGGCCCGCCAACTCTCCTGACCTGAACCCCATTGAGAATATGTGGGATATTGTGAAGAGGAAGTTGAGAGGCACCAGACCCAACACTGTGGATGAGCTTAAGGCCGCTATCAAAGCATCCTGGGCCTCCAGAACACCTGAGCAGTGCCACCGGCTGATTGACTCCATGATACGCCGCATTGAAGCAGTCATTTCTGCAAAAGGATTCCCGACCAAGTATTGAATGCATAACTGAACATAATTATTTGAAGGTTGACTTTTTTTTCAATTAAAAACACTTTTCTTTTATTGGTCAGATGAAATATGCTAATTTTTTGAGATGGGGATTTTTGGTTTTTCTTTACTTTTTTGCCAAAATCATCTATATTAAATCAATAAAAGGCTTGAACTACTTCAGTTGTGTGTAATGAATCTAAAATATATGAAAGTCTAATTTTTATCATTACATTATGGAAAATAATGAACTTTATCACAATATGCTAATTTTTTGAGAAGTACCTGTATACATAAGAGTTAATCCTCAACTTCAGGATATAAGAATAATGCTCAACAGGTCAGTACTTGTCACCACCTCTCTAACCAGAGTCCAACTTCCCCCATCAGGCCCAGCGAGGCCCGTTTTATCCGCTTAGCCCCTCCCACTGGGCGTAACCTTTTGCGGACAAAAGTTATTATTTTTTCTGAAACCCAAATCCTAATATATAAGTAAATATATTTTCTATAATTTATCTTAGCAATAATTAACTATAAATTACCCCTTACTGACAGGATTTATGCATTCTTACCATAACCCCTCAGTAACCCCGGCAATAAAGTTTTAAAGAAAATAAATAATAATAGTGTTCACGTGACTGCGAAACCTTCCGGGCCCACACCATTTAAGCTGACTGGTGGTATGACCCGGGTTCGCCAGTCACACTGCAGGCGCGTCACTGCCGGCTGCCCTCCGCTACACCGGGAGGCGAGTGAAGGTGTGTGTGTGTGTGTGAATGTATGCGAGAGAAATCGTAACGCTACAAGTGTGCACCCTTGGTCACGATACTGACAAAAGAGGGAAACTGGCTTGTATGTGAGTGCAGGTTATTGCAGAGTAGGTAAGTGAGTGGGTGTCCGTGTGTGTGTGTCCGGGTGTGGGTGTGTGTGCGTGCGTGTGCGTGCATTACGCGGCGGGTGCGCCGCGATGATATGCGCCACGTCAGCGCGCGTGATGGAGCCGCTCCATCACACTGCTGCAATCAAAAAAAATATGTTTCCTAATATTTTTATCTTAGGTTATTAAAGAAACAAGATATTTACAAATGAATCCAAATAAAATAATATTTTCTATATTTCCAGGTCGCAACATAAATGTATGCCTGCATCATTTCTGGAGGAAGAGAGAATGCTGTTGTGATTTTCATTTTGAGACTTCATCAGCAGGGTGGTACTGTGTGAAGTCCTGAGAGGTCTGCATTTTTGTTTGACCCCAAATTTATTGAGGCAGTAGGCAATTATGTACATTCATACTTTCAGCTTAAATCAACACCAATCAATAAAAAATAGAAAAGAAAAAAAAACCTGGCCCACCAACGTACCTACATTTTCATCAGTCTGTTCTCTCTCGCTTCCCTCAAGCCTCAGGTTTTCCTGTCACATCGTTACAAGCAACCCACTATTGTTGAATACAGCACATGAAAACAATAAGCATATTCTAAACTGCCAACATTTTACCATTTCGGTAAGATGGATCAAATATATGATTGTTTATTTAACGTTCAAAGGTTTGAAATGTTGAAATATTCTATAAAAGACTAATCTTTGTGTAACCCTCTCACCATAGGCTCGTACTGAGAGGAAATCTTTACAATTAAACTGATAACGTGATTGCCCCTTTAAATAAACACTTCTAACTCAATGGTGAAAGGGACATCTCAATGTAATGTAACGTGTCTAGGGTAATGTAGCTGGATATACAAATAATATCACAACCACAAGAAAGAAAATCAAACTCAGTATTGAACACAAAAAACAACAATGATTTGAATGAGAATAAACACTTTGAATGAACCAATAATAAATGAGTGAAAATAAAATAGACCCTGGATTTATCAGATACTAGTTTGTCAACCAAGGTGCACTCTCGGGAGGTTTAATGTTCGTTGGCGCGCTTTTTGTTGGAGCTCATGGAGAGAAAAGATGACCTGAGCACAGTTTCAGAACTGGGCAAGTCCTACTGCAAATGTAGACTCCCTGTCAGCAGGCTGGCCTCCCTCGTGGCAGGACGACCCCAGCTGACAGGCAACTCTGACACACCTGCAGGCAGACGTTCCTGGACACAGGCAGCCTCCCTGTTGCCTTGCAGTTGTTCCCAGCTCTCGTGCCGACTGGAGATCCCCACGTGCGTCCTGTCCTTGTGGCTCCGGTGAGCTAAGCTAACGTGGCTAGCTTGCAACTCAGAGACAAAGACGTCCACAATTGGCTCCGTGAACAATGTATGATCAGTGTGATAGTGCGGGTGGATAGAAAACCTCTTTCACAGGAGTAAAGAATTAAGAAGGCCACAAACTCTGAAAAGACCTGAAACTATCTTTCTCCCCTTGTCGTGTGTCTTCTCCGGCTCGTATCTCTTTTTCTTTTTTTTCGGCCGTGCTCACCGTATCCCTCCGCACTCCCCTTAAAACAACAAAGTAGTCCCTTCCTGTTTTGTCATCAGGAACAGATAAACAACAGATAATCTTTACCTGGTAAAAATAACATATACAAACTAATAGTAACAAATAAACTGATTTTATCAGGTTATTACATTTGTTTTTACCAGTTTATGCCAATGCAATATTTTGCTAGAGGAATTTTGCCTTGGTTGCCCTCACAGTTTTGTTTCAATCTGTAATCTGTGAAAAAGTTAGAACACAACTTGTAAATACACTTTTCCATAGATTTTTGTTGCGCTTGACTTACAATATCTCGGTGGGGATTTCTGTTGTTCACTGAAGAGTAATGCAGTTTTTGAACAATGTGTTTCATTTGGAGTGTCCTTTTGTAATTAAACACATTTATTAAAATGCTAACGGAAAGAGAAGAGGTAGAAAGAGAGAAAGGTACAAGTAGAGAAATGAAAGGCAAGTAGAATAAATCATGAAGGTTGGGATTCCTTCCTCAGTTCACATGAGCATGAAAGCCTCAAGTTTCTTCTGGATCAAAATAATCCTGAGTCTGTTTTTAATTAAATTTACTGTTGAGAAACTTCTCATATATTGGAAGTAATGCTTGATTGTTAACACACTGTTCCAACAGCTCACCTGTTCCTTCCATAGTGACGGGATCAATCCCATCATCACACATGGGTCTGCTTCTCACACTAAATCACTTTTTAAAAATGATCTAAATTCTCACGACAAATCTCCCTTTTTATGAAGTTCTGCTCAGTTTCATTAATGTAGAGCTGAATCATCTAGAATCTCAGGACATTTCTCATGCAGCAGGTCTCCATCCTACTCTTCATTATATTGAATATAATAATATGATCTCTCCTGAGATCAGTTCTTCCTGCTTGGTGCTGCTGGATCTGGTTTCCGAGGAACCAAAAGACAAAGTTTCCCAGTTATCTGGCGTTGAATCGTACTATTTTTCAAATGATATCATTTTTATGTTATATGCCACAATGCCACAGAATTCATTGACTTGATAATTAAATTGAACAATGGTGTGGATGTAAAGTTAAACATCTTACCCGTTCCATTGTCATTTGTTGTTTCTCACCATGAGGCTGGTTTTAATGAACAAGTTGCCAATCTTAGCACATTTAGTTGCATCAGTTTCCAGAACTTTCCTCTTTTTAATTCTAGCCTTCTCTGCTCCACCTTGTTCTTTCTATCCATCTTTCAAACACCACTGACCGAGTGCACAGACGTGTTGCGTCATTTGCAAGTGGCAAACTTTAAATAAAGACGTATTTTACTTTTGTTTTGCTGGAAAGTTGTTGTTGTACTCATTGAACCTTGACATCTTCATCAGGATGAGACTCACTAGTAAAATAAATGTGACATTAACGTACAATAAATCTTAACATGGGAGTAAGTCTGCGATTGAATGTCTTCATAAAAAAAGAGGCTTCCAGTCAGAAGGCCAACCTGAATCTAACAAAGATGCTTTGGAATGAGTTCAGAGAGCTTTTCACAGCAGACGTCTTAAGAATGTGACTGAACTGAAGCAGTTCTGTAAAGAATAATGGCTCAAAATTCCTCTTCGGAGTTGTACAGCTCCGATCAGCAGCTACTGGAAGCACTTATTTGAAGTCATTGTTGTCAAAAGAGGTTCAAGTAGTTATTAATTCCAGGATCTACTTACAGTATGTCTCCGGCTTCATGTCTGTATTATCTAAAGACATGAAGTACTGTATTTGAAATGTCTGCATGATATCAGATTGTCTTGATATAAACTTGTGATTGGATGCAGATCAGGATCTAAAAACATATTAATGCTGAACAGAATCAAACTAAAAGACAGTTTTGATAATTATAGGAATAATTCCCAGCCATTGGTTAATCATAACAGACTATAGGCGTTATAAAATTCAAGCGATGCATTCCAGCACCGGAAAAATAATGATTTTGCACCTGGAGTTTAAATTTTTTGCCATTTTAAGTTGTACAAGCCAATACCCTTTAGCCATTCACTATGAGGTGAACGTAATACAGTGCTGATTTGCTGTGATGTATTAACATGCCAATAGGTTACTCTATGTTTGGCGGGGTCCATAAATTCAGCAGATTTCCACAATGTATTTGGATGAGTGGAGCCACCGGGCTTTACCTCGGTTTGACGGGAGACGCTCCAGCTCTGTGGCTTGAATGACAAGGACCTGAAGGACCTGAAGGGACGTAAACAGGTGATCGGGATGCGTATTGTGTAAAGAGAGATATGCGCTGGTGCCCGCGAGAAAATTTGTTGAATTAAGGAAAAAAAACAACAACAGCACAAGAACTACGGATAAAACATGCAAGTGAATACATATTTTTGCTTTACAGAGAAGAATTGGTGTAAATGGGCCAAGATATATCACATGGACTAGGAACATAAGCAAGCACATGCACACACACCAGCGAGTGTTTATTTAGTCTCTGTGTCGAGGATTTCCAGGACATTAGGAGCCAGACTTGGAAGCCGGTTGAGTGGATGTGACCTTCGCGAACAAGGTTACGGCCTTTGATCACAGCCAGCATGAGGGGATGGAAATGTAGGAGAGCTACACACTGACACACACACACACACACACACACACACACACACACACACACACACACACACACACACACACACACACACACACACACACACGCAAAAGTCCTGCAATCAAATCAAGATGAGGAAATACCAAGCTGCGCATACAATCCAGCATGAACAAATAGTGATTACAGTAATTAAGGCCTTCATTACTCTGTATTATTTGATTGTATTGAGCTGTTTGTGGAAGTCCAGAGCTCTGGAAGATCCCATTCTGGAGGTAAAGGATGTTCGGAGGAAGGTAGAGGAAGAGGATCAGGTTTTATATGATTGCTATTCAATATCTTCCATCCAGCTAATCGTATTACTTCTCTATTCGGTGGCTGGCTGTCAATACACATCCTCGGGTTGCTCCGGGTAAACAGTTCACTTTTTTTTCTTTCCCAGCACAGTCTATTTGCAAGTTCTTTACTGTTTTAACACTCTTTTTTTATTGGTTTAGAGCTTCCTCTGGGCTTTTGGTGTGAGGCTCTTCCTGCACTTGGTGTTTGCTCAAACATCCGTCACCTTTACGATCCCGGGGCGATTCTTTTAGAGACAAAACAAAGTCCGAAAATGACGTGAGTCTTCTTTGATCCCACGACAAAACGTGCGCGGGGGACTTGATTTCTGGCTGCATCATCTGCAGATGGAAAGCCATTTCCAAGGAAAGGATGTATTTACTGTCTGAAGTGCACGCTCTCGAAGAGCAGGGATTCCAGTCTGCAAACATTCAAAATAAAATAAATCAACAACGCTATCAATATTCCATCACTGTCCCTTTGACTGAAGCAGCACATTCATTTGGATGATTATAGTGGTTAGAGAGGAAGTGTGAAGAGGATGGAGAGACGCAGGTGTGAAAGTGGATAAGAACTACTCTCTTTACAGTAGATCACAGGATGATCTTATCTCTGGGAAGAGGCTTCGCTTCATTTCAAGGAGAATAGAGGGAGAGGAATAAGGGAAGCGCTATTACTTGCTGGATGAAAAGCCACTTGAAACCCCTTTTCCAAATTTGTCATTTACTGTCATTTTCACCATTACAATCACTCAAAACGCCAACGGGAGACAACTAAATTTGAAGCTCCCATGTGGACAGATGGAGAGAAGATGTGTGTATTCAGAAAGTGTAGTTTGAACTCCAGACACTCACAAACACAACGCACAAATAGATGATTTGAGGAATGTGTTTAAATGACGTTGTACTGAAGAAATAGTTGTATTAACAAACTGGATACATTAAAAAAATTGCTAAGAAATTACACATATTAATGTACTTTCTTGACTTATTTGAGGTTTCACAAAACTAACTGCAGAGCCAAAAGGTGTCTTATTAAATTATATTAATCTATTCTGGTTGAGATTGTTTTTGAAACTTAAATAGTTGAGGAAAAATGATTAATCAAAACTTAAATATTGGAAAAAGTGAAGATACCAGATTAAATAACCCACATACTCCCTATGGTATCACATTTCTAAAATGAGATGAGATTAGATGAGATTATTGCACAGTTAAAAGAATAATATATTTTGCTCACAATAAAACAGTGAAGGACATCAAAATGTAATATTATAAGCATAGAACCACTTTATTACAGAAGTAGTATTTTTTTGTGTGCGAGGTATAATATAATGTCGATTGACCCATCCATCCATCCATCCATCCATCCATCCATCCATCCATCCATCCATCCATCCATCCACCCATCCATCCATCCATCCATCCATCCATCCATCCATCCATCCATCCATCCATCCATCCATCCATCCATAGAATGAAGTCACTTTTGGCTAAGTTACCGATCAACCCTTTAACGTTTTTGAATTGTGGCAGGAAGCCTTAGTGCCCACAGAAAACCCAAATTAACCGTTTTTAAACAATTTTACGTTTGTGTCAAAGGTCCAGAAGCATTGTATACAAAGTGTCTTTCCCCAATTCCAGCCTTGGTCCTAAATTTGAACGCATCTAAAAGTCCCTCTCGTGGGCTCCGCTCAGAACAGACTGTTTCGGTGTCTGTACCTTTAAATGTTAATGAGGTGTGCCTGTCCACATCTAGTCCATATCTGTTTGCAAGGAGAAAACCGGAGGGTGGGAGGGTCAAAGGGAGAGTCCAGGGTTATTCCATCAATTGATGTCATGAAGTGACAATCCGTGATTTGCCTGTATGAACACACCTTCATTAAAAAGTGGAGCAAGCAAGTGAGGGAGATGACCGACTTTCTTCACTTCTGGGGCCTCGTACGCAGGCTATAGGGACACACATTACTGTTCGAGAACCATTTTAAAAGGGAACGTTGCATAATATTGAATCTTTAATAAAAACATTCAGTTTTTCTTTTCCTTCCTCTTGGAGTATTTTAAAGTAACTTCAGTATTTTGTAGACTTGAACCACTAACTTTCCTTTCTATACATTGCCCTGGACAGTAAATGTTGAACGGCAGATGCTCAGCATATGTGGCTCTTTGTCCTGACTGCAAACTGGAATCGGCAGCATGCGCTTGAACCCCTGAATGTTAAAATTAGCCGTTCATCTGTAAAGAAAGTGGGAATCTATTCTAACTCTCACTGATTACCGCAGCTATAAAAGCCATCGTGTCCAAGGACCGGTTATCTAAAGCCTCGCCGATGACCGATCTGTATCTTCCTGCTGCTGTGGGGAAAGAAAGGAATTTTGTTTGTGTAACTCAAAGCCCTGAAAAAATAGAAGAAAAAAAGAAATTTGAACTTAAAATGACATTGTCTGTCCCAAAATAATATTTTGGTTTCTCCGTCTGAAATAATCCACTGACCTCACTGTGCACAGTTTGGCAGTTTTCACAGGCACTTTTTTTTTTTTTTTTTCAATCTTTGAAGGAAAGCAGTTCCAGCTTCAGGGTTAGCTTTGGGATTATTCTGTGGCAGCAGTCCATTGTTTCTGAAAGAACAAAATGTTTTTTCTCAGATTATATAAGACAAAAAAAAACAAAAAACTGTCTTATTACTCTGATGATCATGATATTACTGACCAAATATTCAGTTCTTTCATGATTTGTTCTGGGTAATTTGTTGCTTATTCCCTTAACAAAGGTGAATGTTGGATTATGTTCCCTGTTTTAAAGTGTGAGGACCTTTTGTCCAGGTACGTCTGTTCATCCCACTCTCTAAAACCATGGCACACACACATATATACGTACAGCAATACACACGTCTAAGAAATACATTCTATTAAAATGACTTTTAAAAAGGTAACTAGCAAACCAATCACATCTGTCCACCCTTCTGGTTTAAGTATCTAATTATGGAATGCTGCACAGTTTCAGTTTTCCTATATGTCAAAAAACAGTTGGTATGTTTTATGAAACTCGCCACACAAGCGTCTCATCTTCTACAGATGGAAGAAACTCGTATCATCTGCAGCCCACTGGAGCTTCCTGTCTCCACAGCACAAGTATAGGACACAATTCTTTCAAAAAAAGGTTAAAAAAATAAAAATAAAACAATGGCTTTGCAATAATATGGAGTTTGCAGGCAATTTATGTTAAAATGTCTCACATTGAAGGCACACACATATATATATATATTTATAGTGTATTGAAAAACATATTAAGCCAATAATTTGTATATTGCCTCCCTCTCCTTTTTAAATATGTTTTCTGCATAATGATATTGGATTTTCTTCAATATTCAAAATAAATAAAGTTCTTTCATTGATTTATTTTTCAGATTTGCAGGTGGAAGCTCCTTGACAGTCTCCCCTTGTTTCCAGAGATGTTCCATTCAAACTGTAAATATTGGTTTTAAACCTAAACATGGGAATGAAATGACTTGTTAAGCATCTTTGCAGTGAATGTGTCAGCTGCCGGAGCGTCACCTGTATAAATACAACCTGTCTGGTTCCCAGGTACATCTGGGTCACCTGTTGTCAGAGGTCACATGTTTTACAGCCCCCGACTGTACGCAGTGACAGCGGGAGATCTGACGGGGAAAAATCTGGACGTAAGCACGCCGGGACCACCAGGTGCGCCGAGACCGAGACAGGAAAACGTCTTTTATTTCCTATTTTTTACGATTGCTTATAAATGCACCAGGGCACCTGCTCAGTGATAGTCTCTCCCTGAACGTCCTGTGCTTACTTTGACCAGATATAAAAAAGGCTTGCTGTTTAGTAGCTGTGCGTGTCGGGTCACCGTAAAGACAGTGACCCGCCGCAGGAGCAACAATAAGACACGGGCTCAGATGTTTTACTGCTCGTCTGCTGCATCCTGTGGTACTCGAGAAAGAAAAAAAAGCCTATACTCTCTCATGAAATATAAGCTTTCTGACAAGATATCAAGGTTATATGTTGTGCTCGGAGGGTTGTGATATTACTGAAACTAACAAATGAATCATTGCCCACCTAAAAGGATTTATTACTGGCGTATAATACAGCTTTCAGATTTGAATACTTGAAAACTTTATTTGACTCCAGTGAAGCGTATGTGGACCTTTGAAATGTGCTTGTTTCTGCACTAATGTGCATCAAAATCACAAATACCGACGATATGCTGGAATTGAACTGAATTTAGTTGAATAAAGTTTCACTCTACTGGAGCATACAAAACAGGGCCTGTAACAGCAAGGCAGCACCAAATTCTGATGATACCGCCACCTTGCTTGCTTTTTAGGTCTGTGCCATTCATATTGTCAAACAATGACTATGTAATACTAGTTTTAGATCATAAAAATATCTATTTTCAGACATTGATTGTTACTAAATGTTTTAAAGGTTTCATGTAAGAGGAAAACTTGAAAGGGTTCGCACACTTTTTCTCTCTATTCAACGTCTTTTGTCTGGATTTATTTAATGAAACAGTTTGTTTGTCCGCATGCTGAAATCTTTCTTATTGTCTGGAATCGCACAGGAAGTGACATAATGAGGTTTAAATGAAACCTTTGCCCGACATGAAGCGAACCTAACAAAATGATTGACTATTTCCTCTCCGGGGTTTGTTTGCTACTTTTATTCAAACATTACTGCTCATGAGTTTTTAGTTATTTAAAAAGGGGCATTTGAGATATCAGTGATGCTGTCGTGAAAACTAGCAGTTTGTAAAAATATGCATACAAAATGCAGCAATTAAAGATGTTTGTTAGTTTTTTTTTTAAAGACATTTCACTGTATCATTAACATTGGCCTTCTGTTGAGACTACAGTAAGTTTTGCAACTAACTATAAAAAAAAAAAATACACACTTTTTCAAAATGTATACTCTGTGCTACAGCAAAGAAAAACTTTAACATTTGAATTTAAAGGTTATTATAGGACTATTTTACCAGCCACTCAGGATGAAATTGGGTTGTACGTGGACCCCTGAACTAAAATGTGTTTGACATTCCGGACTTTCATCTTTATTAGACATTGCAGACCTAAAACACAGAGTCTGTTTGAAAACTAATCCAGACGAAAATCCTCTTTCATGAGTGTTGATGATTGCTACAAACAAAACACTTCACTATCAGAAAAGTTGGGTGCAAAATATACTGTTCGCTCCGTAACAGATCAATTGTTTCATACAAAGAATAACCTCTGGAGACCTGGTGTGCAGTTCTGCTGCAGCAATGGATCTTTTCCCTCTGATCTTTAAAGACGGGGGAACTTCTAATAAAAAACATTTGAACAGAAAACACATAAACAGACATTAATATTGTCTCTCATCAAAACCAGATTTTAATGAGCCTGCATGGTCCCCACAACGTTGCAGATTTACTGTATCAAAAAAAGAAAAAAAAAAAAAAAGCCATGGTCCTAATAAAGTCCACACATGAGGAGCTCTCTAAAAAGAAAGACAAATAGTATAAGCATGCCAGATCCTCTGAGAGAAGAAATTGTCTTTAGACTACTCGTTAACTTTCTAATCACTCCCCCGATCTGACATTTACGCCAATCTCGTATCAGGATTATCCAGCTGTTTGGAAGTGTTAAAATAAACTTTTCTCTGCAGCTTGTTTCTTTTCTTATGCAACTATTTCTCTGCACAGCCAAGAAGCGCATATGTTTTCCTGGAGATGCTGTCTCTGTGCAGCGTTATCCACATTTTGAAATGATATCACGTCTCTGCAGAGGCGAGCTGCTCGGCCTTTGACAGAGACCATTTGGAAGAGCTACAAACACTTTCTCTCTCATGCAGACGACACATGCAATAACCAAAAAGCTCTCCACATGACCGTTACTGGTCATTTGTTCTGCTGTCAAGAATGGCTGACAAGAATGTGTTCAGTCTTTTGCACAGTGGCGAGCCTCCAAATACATACTTGATGTGCTGCGAATGACTTTGTCAGATGAAGGTAAAGCATTATGAAGTGGTGTAAATGATATATCGGTTTTTAAATATGTAAGACAAAGATATCAGTGTGTTTGTTTCTGTTTAAAAGAGATGAACTGCTACTTTTCTTTTTCAATAAAAGAAGCTGTTGTTCCTAATCTGTCCACCGGGGGTCAAACTGTTTTCGTACGGGAAGACAAATCCTGACAAAGACACCCGAAACTGGCCTTCTTGTGACTGAAGACTGCATCCTAAATATGGATGGATAAATGCGGAAATTGATAGTACAGTAATAATATTAGTAGTATATATCTTAGTATATGATTAGCATTAGCATCTAAACCAAGGGGAAGTTTGCATACATTGTGTGTTATTATGAGAAGATACAGAATTCCACCATCGTTAATCCATTTTAAAATGAAGGACTTGTTTATACATCTTTGCTCTAAAATAAAGGACATGTTGGGACTTCTTATTTATAATCTTTTGTCCCTGATATACAAAGTCATCATCATGAGATGAACTAACGGGAATCACTGGAAAACACTGCACGGTGACAGCAATTTGTGATTAAGGCCCCATTTGCACAACATTGTTTCAATCCAAAATACATCCTTTTTGCGTTTTCGTTTCAGAAAGGTTTCGCGTTTACATGCCAATGGGCGCAGAGGCGCTAAAAACATGAGCAATGGCGAGTACACAAACATTCATATGAACGGATGACGACCTGCCCCACTATTGATTGTTAGTAAGTTAATTGAAAGCCTCTTGTATTTCTCCGTGGCTTAGATAAAGTCGAATTTCTGGAGTTTTGTGCAAAATAATATGCAACCAAATCTCCTTCACCTCTCCTGTCTGCCTCGAACTTGGCGTCCGGTGCAGACTGTTGGCTGCAGGTCTGCTCTCCTGCTCTGCACCGTGGTACGTTCAATGGAAGCACACAGCTGAGAGCCACGCTTTGAACATCCGAGCACAACAGATGGGAGAGAAAATGCAAAAAGCAAAGTCGCCGCATTCTTACTCTGAGCTTTGATTTTTTGCAAGCCTTGTGTGTTTCCAATATTTAGGTGGGTTTTTTTTTTGTCTCAAACTCTGGGAGAAGAATCCGGCTTTGTAAAAATGCTTAGTAAACACTAGTCGCTGAAGCCCATTACCCCGGGGGGACTGTTCCTCTCACAAACAAGCTCACATTCAGACATGAGTGTCCCCCTCCTCGTGAGACTAACAGATGGAGAGAGAGAGAGGTTCATCCCGCTCTGTGGATTCACAATGCGGTGGCAGTCATTCATCAACCACCGACTGTGATTAACAGAGGACTAACTTTACCTTAAGATAGTCACCTAGCTCTGCTAAAAAGCTCATTCATGTGGAACATCTAAAGTCTTCATCACACTGGGCTGCAAACGCATCGCTAACCCTTCTCAATTTAGACCTCAGGATGTCCTTGTGGTCTTCAACCAGATTGGGATCCTCAACGCTTAGATCTGCGATCAAATACCATCATTTTTCAGTAAAAACGGACAGTTTTCGTTGTGTTTTGGGTGTCCGTTTCTATGACAACCGTGCTCGGAGCCCCTGAAAATACAGCTTTTTGAAAACTGATCCTAAGGTGGAACTTTTTGAAAATGCTGCGACTCCATACCTGTGAAAATGGTGGGGACAATGTAACTTTTTGAAAACTCTCCAACTGTCTTTGTGTAGATGGAGGAAAAAGCTACTTTTCTTAAATGCTGCTACGGCACATAGATGGACAATTGATGTTGATTGACTGATTTCGATTTTTTTCATACACAAAAAGTAAAATAAAAAAAAATCAACACAAATGAAAAACAATCTTTGATACATAGTTTTCTGTTTTTACATGATCGAAAAGGAGTAGGAAGGAGTATTAACTTATTTTATCTTACCCCTTTAACTCTCAGTCCATGTTCTCCTGGGACTTGGTAGTTTTATAGTTGACAGTCACTGTAATAACAATCCAACTAGGTCGTCTGGCCATACACATGTCCGTGTAATTGCCATTGTTAATGTTTATAGTATATTGTTCTCTTTGCGCCTGTGTGGGTGGTTTCATTACAAAAACGACCAACAGCAGCCACTAGTGGCCCTACCGGAAAACTACATTGTTGGATTTGTTTGGATAATTAATAGTGTTTTGCCTTCATACAGTATGAAACCATACTTCGAGAACAACTACATGCTGTATATATTACATTTTTCCATGCTATATAAAGTCTTCTAATTATACAAGAGTGTATCTGAGTACATAATTTGGCCTTGAAGACGTAAATGTGACATGAGTGTAAGATGTGGATCTTTACTTATTTTCTGGCCTGGTGTGGTGGAAGTGCGTGGAATATGATTTTTGATAGATGTTGTTTGTTAATGAAAGGATGAATAAAGAAGGATTTGTTAACTGTCACTACCAGAAATCTGTAATTTACCCAACAAATGTTGGACATATTCTAGTAAGCATGTCTTGAGTGGGTGAATGCAGAATGTGTGTATGTCTGTGTGTTGTTTTTTAGAATAGACCACAAAAAAAACTTTTTTACAAGCATTTACACAGATACATAAAGTACATGTACATTAAAATAATAATAAAAAAAAACCCAGTTTGATTAGACCCCTAACTGCTAATAATTGTTATATTCACTCACATTTTGTGTCTCCGACTTTTCACAAGTTGTGCGACTTGGTGAAACATGGGCTTTAAACCAGCCTGTAAAATGTATGAAGGAGCGAGCAGGCTTCATTTTTCTATATATATTATCAGGAAATGTTTATTTTCGGGAAACCACAGAAAAGCGAAACCACTGCATGCAAGCCATTGATTACAGTTTTGGGGCAGACTGCTTAAAAATAAAGCAGACACTGAGAGATGAAAACGTTTGGCTGGTTTTTACTGTATCTGCTTTACATAAATATAAAGTGATATATGGGAACATTTTGGGGAGAGTAAATCTCAAGGTTCCGCACCGATGCTGTAACAAAGGCTGTTAAAATTCTCTGATAGCTTTAGAATCCACGTCTATTTTCTTCTTTTGAACCTCTGATATTTGAGTGCATTGCTCAGGACGTGGCCAATCCTTCAGAGTTAAAGTGAAGCAAGGAGAGGAATAAAGAACCACCGCGAGGTTGACAGCGTAAAGACAGCCTGCCGGGAGGGAAAGTCTACGTCTGGCGGGGCTCCGGCTTTCGCCGCGTACTTTTTTGCGGTTTCTATTTGCAAACGATTTGTGAAGGGTGAAAGCATCTCCTCCTCTGTGCCGAATCACAACTATAATTCTTGTTTTCAGATCCGTAATCAGTCACAGGTGATGGACTATCCCCCACTTGGCAGTGGGCTCACAACATGTGGTGTCCACCCCCTCCTCCCCGATCTCAGCACATGCTGGGCCTTAAGGTTTTTACAGTGGCCATCCAACGCTTATATCTGCCCCGACCTGTCACCACAGCAGCACCGAGATAAGAAATCACTGTGTGGTTGTAGCATCACACCGGGGTCACGCCGGCTTTAAAGAGGAGCAGAAGAGAGCTCATGTCTTGACCAGACTTATCTGTGCCCTAAAAAGCACAGCATCTGTGTTTTATATCCACCGATGTGCGAAGAATACATTCCTGTAGTATGAACACGCTGTCTGTCCTTCAGATCTCCGGCCATGTCTTCACCGAGGCGACGTTAACCTAAGTGCTATTTATCTTATGGCTCTGCAATCAGGATGTGAACTAACGCCAAGAAGTGATGAACGACTCGGGTCGCTTTCATGCTACACCCTCCACCATGTTCTGATTGACCGGAACGAATCCTTACAGGTGACACAAATCAAACAGACTTCTTCTTACATGCAAAATGTGGTTTCGATGCAGGTTTTGAGACTTCTTGAACATACAGAGAGCTCATTTTGATTTTCTACCATCAGATTTAGAGTTCCGAAGGTCATCCAGCCTGTAAGCGTCTCTGTATCCTTCCAAACACATGCAGACCACCACTGCCCCGCCACCAAGCGGCTGATTGATATCACTTGTGCCATAATATTCTCTACAGCATCTCATTTGTTTGTTTTTTAAATCCATCACATGTGTGCAAGGGGATTTCATCAAAGGGTACCAGTGGTGGATCAACCAATTCCTGTGTCCTATGGAAAATGCCAATCAAGCAGCTCACTACAAGACGTTCAGTAAACTCTTTTCACAGATGAGTAACCTTCTTTCTGTGCAGCTCTCCTCTGCATTCAACCCAAGGAGGAATTAAATCAGCTGAATTGGACTTGGTCACGAATCTTTGAGGATATTTTTCCATTTATCGAGAGGATTCATCAATTCAAAGTGTTCAGTTGACAAGGCTGACTTTTCAACGTATGTCTTTCAAGACTTCTGACCAAGTCCAATTCACATGATTCAATTGCTTTGACATGCCTCCTACCTGGACGAATGAGGATATACTACCCAATTAAGGAAGCAGTAGTGTGTAACCAGAGAGCATCGAGGTGTTTAGGGACCCACTATAAGATTAAAGTGGAGACAAGCTTTCAGTTTTGCCCAGATTTATTTTGCTGGTCCAGAGGTTGAAAACTTTTGTTCACAATTTCCAAGTATTGATGCACCATAATGAACCATCTGTGTAATGTGTGTAGGATCCAGGTAGCTCACCAGGGTCGATAGTTGTGACAAGTCAAATACAAAACAAGTGACAACGATGGAGGAATTTCCGTGGTCTTCACCTGTAAAACCATTCCTGCAGTTGGGGCCATTGATATAATTTACACCAACATTAGCTGAAACTGACTAATAACCCCTGACCAGATTATTAACCCAGAAGATTGACTACATCCTGTACTCTTAGGAAAAAAGTGTTCCCTCAGATTTCTTTTCTTTTTGAAACCACTGCTTGTCCTTGGGACTTTCGCTCAAGTCATGTTCATCAAGATTATATCTTATTTGTGACCTTGCAGCTTGATGTGACATTTCCTTTGTGCTGACCAATCACCGTATGGATGAAATGCGATACGACCCGGGAAAAAAACACACGTATCCTCCTCCCGAAGGCTTCGTCAGCACATATTAATCCATCCATAACACTACTAATAGAACACACATCCAGAGGACTTATTTCTATTTCCGGCTGTTGCGCGGATACATTTCATTGGAGAGTTGTAGAACATCTTTGTTACACTGTTGGTAAAATCAGACAGGCTCAACAACGGGGCTGAACACTCTTGAATTATTTGGATTTATTTGACCTGTCGGTGGCAGCAGCACATTCATGAGTCGCCCCAAAGAGTGAAACCATGAATATAATATCAGAAATGACAATAGTGATGAAGAGGAGTGCTGTCAAAGTCATGTGAATGGGGAACAGTCATAGGTGCTACAGGGGGGGAGAGAATCTCAAAGGAGGATGTAGGAAGTGGGAAAATTGATGTGTCCCAAGATCAATACTGGAGAGCTTTCGGATCTCAGCGGTGTAACTGAATCGCCCTGCGGCTGCTGCTGCTGCCACTTCAGAAACAGCGTCCCCCTGAGCTGGCGATTGGCGTGAAAAAGGAGGCCAGGTCAGGAGGATTGTACATGATGAGATTTGGAAAAAAAACAAAAAAAAACAAATATCCACGGCAGATAAAGCAGTTTTTTGGTGACTACAAACTGCTTCATTGCCACATTGTCTTGGATCAATATCCATCAGCGCTGGTTTCTCCTTGAGTGTAAAGGCTAAGTACCTCAATGAGCATCAAACTCAATTACACTGCTTATGCACGCATTAGTGGTTTTGGAGTGGACTCACCAAATTTGGTGTCATCTTGAGTTAAAAAAAAAAAAAAAGGCTTAATGGATTAATGTGATACAAACTTCAACAAACCTCAAAATGCTCAGCAGGTTTCCAAACAGGAGCCTCAAAACCCAACTTTAATAGTCTCTAATGGATGTCAGATAACATGATAGCGTACTATTTGCTCAAAATGCAGGACTGAACGGATACCACTGACTGTCATAAGATTTGAAGTCAATGTAAAGAAGGGTGTGCTTTGCTGTGATGGATGGAAAAGATTCGTACCACCACCTGTGCATGCCTCTTTCTGTTTAACTGCAGCAGGGAGGCATAAACATTTAAGGAAAGCTTCTCCACCAATAAGCAAAACACAAAATACAGTAAAGAAATCTGGTACACAGGACCACAACACAGACTAAAAGACCATTAGAATGAACACCATGACGGAACTATACAATAAAACATCCACACTGTCCACAACTGACCATTAAAAAGTTTTAAAATCATTAATGATGATGAGTTCCTGTAATTTTTGTGACTTTTGAAGAATATTCCAAGAAAGCTCAGTCCATGTTCAGGGGATCGAGGCGGATAAGATGTCTGTATGATGGATTTGATCATCAAGTGACATATATGCAGAAGCATGACGGGAGCAGACCTATAACTGCTTATAAATGAAGGTGTCTGCCATCCTACCGTGGCGTACAGAGTACAGTGATGAGTGAGTGATTTATAGCCGATAACGAATCTTAAGGCATGAGTGGCATCAAACGTCATCATCAAAAGGTCAACATTTAATGCAAGTCTCAAAGTCAGAAGTTGGTCTTCTCGGTTCCAAGTGCTCACCAACACAGTGTCCCCTAAACAATACATGGCAGTATCATCTGCATAAACAAAGAAGTTTACAATTTGGACCCAATACAGAGCCCTGCGGCACCCCCTTCAGGACAGAGATGTCAGAAAAGCAACTATAAACTTTTACACACTGAGTCTTTTTTGATAGAGAACTATCATTGACATGATCACAGGTAGTAAATTACAGCTAATGATGACTGCTTTTCAGAGGTTATGTACAATGGAAACTTAAAGTCACCTTAACTTTTCAATAAGGTGTTGCATTTAATTTTTTCTGCATTATAACATTTAAGCTTGACTATGAAATGAAGTTAGGATGCGGTTTTAAAACTCTGTTGTTTCATTTGGCGGTATGACGGTATGGCGGTTAGCGTTGTTGCCTCATAGCAAGAAAGTCATGACTTCCTGTGTAGGCCGAGTTTTGCATGTTCTCCCTACGCAGGTGTGGGATATTCCAGTCCAGAAATGTGCATGTGAAGTTCATTGGTAATACTTAAAAATGCCCTAAGGTGTAAATCTGTGTCATGGTCTTCTGTTTCTCTGGGTTTGGAGTGTGATGGATGGATGACGTGTGTCCAGGTGCCTACCACATTTGTCAAAAAACAAAATTTTCTACACCTCGTCTAAATGCATGTGCTGCATGGAGAGCGCACAAGTGACCGAACTATAATATCACTTCACAAATGATGTATTTGTCAGAAATCCCCTTTTACGCTGACACCACCCTTTATGAATACACACAGCACCACATTGTTCTGTGGAGACACTTGAGGTTTAAATTCAATAGAGCCTCTCCAGAGTGGAGCACATATCTTGCTGAAAACGCTCCTCTTTAGGGAAGAAGAACATCTTTCACTGTTAAACTTGAGATCAGCACATAAAGAGCTGCTGCTGCTGCTGCTGAAGTGAGCTCAGCTGAGTCGCCCTCTTGTGGCACATAATGGTAATACACTTTCAAAGTGGTTAGTGGGCTGATATGATTTTTTTAACTTGCAGGAGCAATTGTGACACAAGATTTCAGATAAATACTAAATGCTGCTCAGTTATTTTCCTTAGACAATGAGAAACTGGTCTTTTCTGTCTTGATTATGTGCCAATTTCTGAGACTTTGTAGTAAGGGCTGCTTTGGATTTCATGAAACACAAACATGTTTCTAATATCGTGACCGCCTCATTTGCATGTGGAGGAATTATAAACAAGTTTCAGCAGGATGTGATGGAGCACCACAACAATGCATACTGCAGCTTCAGGACAAACTGCGGCAGAACAGATGAAAGAGACACAATTTAACGTGGATTTTCCACAGGTCACACTGATCGAGTTTTTCTACTTCAGACTGAGACAATACTTAGTTGCTGGATCTGGATTTTCACTTATTCAGCAGTGAATCATAATAATCCACAACTTGCAAGCTTCACAGTAATGTCTGAACTATGACCACAGAGATGGTATATTTAATTTAAGTTCATTCTAGTAGTGGGGATATCAGTTCGGATCCCCCCGCCCCCCCCACACTTTCTGACTGTAAATTGCTTAAATTTTGTTTGTGCAGGATTTACTTTTCTTTCACCCTCTGATAGCTTGAATCCAATGATAGAAAAGGGTAAAATAAAAAAATGTTTTGCAGCGGATAGTATAGGTAATGAGAGGTCTGTAATGAGACATCACGTGAGTTTTAAACAGGAGAGAGACGGAGTGGGTGAGGGAGGGATGGATTGAGTGAGGGAGGGATGGAGGGGGGGCAGGGAGAGGAGCAGGTTGTACTGCAGGAGTATCAGGGGGTAATAAACTGTAGGGTGGACGTGCCCCTCTCTCCTCTTCTCTCTCGCCTCCTCCGCAGTGCTCTTGCAGCTGAGCAGGACTCCGGGGCAGGACGGTCTCTTCTTCTTCTCCTCCACCTCCTATTCCTCCTCCTCCTCCTCCTCCTCCTCTTCTTCTCCTGTGCGTGTTTTGGTGAGGCAGTGCGTAACAGTGGCAGCGGGAGAAGCACCGGCTCCTGCGCAGAGGTCCCGGGTTGACGCGTGATGGTGCGGCGGACTCATTCATAAAAAAAGGCAAAAAAAAAAAGAGAGAGGGAGGGAGAGGGAGAGAGAGAGAGAGAGAGAGAGAGAGAGAGAGAGAGAGAGAGAGAGAGAGAGAGAGAGAGAGAGAGAGAGAGCGAGAGAGAGAGAGAGAGAGAGAGCGAGATCTGTGCCGCTGGAATTAAAATGAGCACTCCTGCTGAGCGTCTCTCCTCCTCCACGTAGCGCTGCCGTCTCTAGCACACGCTCAGTTTCCCGTGAGTCCGAGCACACCGAGCAGGATGACTGCCACCTTACCGCTGCTGGTTCTGTGCGCTCTGGTAAGTTCACCGCATCTCCCGGAAACTCCCCCCTTTCCCTTCACACCTCCGCGAATCCACGCAACACTTTTCACTGATCTCCAGCACTTTTCCATCATTCCACTTTGACATGTCTATTTGGCAAAATATCATCACCACAGATTCATTTCCAAATTTACGCATCATTGGATTTACCCAATCCAAACCAAAATAACCACGTAGGGACGTCTTTGCATTTTTCACACGTTTATTTTTAATTTTTTTTTGCCTCATATTTCTTTTATATCATGAATGCAGTTTTAATACGCACTTAAAAGTGCCACACTGAAGGACTTACGGTACTTGTTTGTGCACTTGGAAGTTGCATGTAGCAACACACCAGCTGATTTCTCATATTTCTTGAATCAGCTATACACATGCACACACACGCACACACACGTCCGTGCACACGCACTCCCATTCCCATGCATGTACAACTTAAGCCTCCCTTGTTGGTTTTCAGCCAAGCAGGAAAAGTTAAGACAGCGCCGCTGGGATTTGTTTCTGGAAAATTGAGATTCCTGCTTCACATTTGACTGCACCCAGACATCCAAGAATATAGGAACCACCTCCCCAAACTCACATTGACCCGGACCTTATTAGAATCAACAACCAGAAGTAATGTATTCCCACTCTTCAGCACACTTTGAGAGTATTTTGGCTATAGATGCTGCAAGCAAATGGACTTATTATACATGTGGACCCAGCGAGAGGTTAAATTATCATCTTGATTCTTACATTAAACATGAGGCTCTTGTGAAAACATGACAAAAGTTGATTTTGGAGCTTGGTGGTAATAAGTCTCGGAGCAGAGGGCACATCCTCCCAGCAGGCTGGTATGTCCACAGCAGCTGGTCTAATTGGTGTGTGTGTGTGTGTGTGTGTGTGTGTGTGCATGTGTGCGTGTGTGCGTGTCTCAGTCATCATGTGAACAGGCCCGGGATGTGAGGGGACACTCTGTTATGACAGCTGCTTTGAAGGGTGGCGGTGCACTTTGGGCAGAATTAAATTTAGAAATAAACTCCCAAATCAAGCGCGAAATTGTGGAGAGTACAAACCAAGCATGTCACAGCTGTGTCACTGTATGTTGTGCATATGCATGAGTTCTGCTGAAACCGAGCCTTAATATGTGCTCGAGCTAAGTGATATTCCAGGGAGATGTCAAAGGAAAGTGAGCCAGGGACATGAATCATGTGGGAATGCATCCAAAGGTCGGAGTCTGCAAGACTCTAAATGCAATAACATGCTTGAAGATAACAGGCTGCAAAGTTATTAGAAATCATAATGAGGAGAGATGAGCCTCAACAGACAGGAATGAAATGGAGAGAGAAAGTGAGAGAAAGTGAGAGGGATGGATGCGATCTGCTCAGTACATCTGTTTCTGAATGAAAACGCAGGGACAGCAGAGAGGGGAGGGAGGGAGAGAGAGAGAGAGAGAGGGAGAGAGAGAGACAACAGAAGTGATGTTTCGGCAAATGTGAATTAAGTGGAAATGAGCTTTCTGCTTGTTGCATAACAAAAAACCCACAGGACATGAAAGCGAGTCAGTGTAATGATATTCTTTGTTGTGAACCGTGTGGATGTAAATTTTTTATTTTTTTTACTTTCCTCTGATTCAACATCGTTGTAGACACACGGGCAGCAGTTTTCACCAGCGAGGCTGCGTAGTGCATGTAACAGAGAGGACTGAGAGAAGGCAACAAGAGAGGGAGGCAGAGAGCAGCTGATCAGACAGGCGCATGTCAGAATATAAAACTGAACTCCATTTTCTATAAATGCTTTTATCAAAGTGTCACGGCGAGCTGCAGCCGGTCTCAGCAGACTGTGTGTGTGTGAAGGCTTTTGTGCACCATCACAGGGCAATCACAGAGAGACAGACAGCCAAACACACTATTGTTCATACATATGCTCTATTTAGAGGAGGGGCCCACATACAGCTAAAAATGTCATCTTGAGTGGGCCAGACAAGTAAAATAGTGGCATAATAACTTCAAATTTAAACTTTAAAGGTTTTCTTTGTTGTGGCACAGAGTGTGCGTGATGAAAAAAACCAAACAATTATGACTGAAAATGACAACATAAAAGCAATTTTAATGACATCTTCTGGCGCAAAATACAGTGAAATGTCAAGAATTTCTCCTATAGCTGTTTTGCTAGTTTGTCATAATGATCTATGGGTGTCAGTGTCGTTTTGTATTTGCTACTCCTGAAAAATTTGTTTAAAAAAGAAAAATTCTTGAAAATTTTTACGATTTGTGGTTTGGCCAGATCAAACTTAAATGCAGGGTTCTTTTGGACTGTGTGCCGAAACTGAAATACCCAAAGAGAAAAACTACAAAATGCACAAGGAGAACATGCAAACCCGGACTCAAATGCCCACTAATAAATTGACAAAATATGCAAATTATCATTATTATGATTATTATTATCTCATATGTTCATAATGAGATTTTTGTTGAACCACATTGAAAATCACTTCACATTGTCCCATTATATCCCATAATGAAAAGCAAACCACCACAAAGTGAATCTGACATTCCGTGTGCATCACCCATATTTTTCTACCACTTTGAGATTGGAGTTGTTTTCCAAAAGGGAATTGGACTTGTTGGAATTTTTTCACAGTATTTTATTTCAATATTTCATGAAAACTCCGAAGCAGTTCTTCGCCCTCTTAAAGAGCGAGCGATGAAGCTTACATGTGGCGGGTGAGGGTGGAACATTTTTGTGAACCAAACCAGAAAACCTTGGTTTAAATGAACTTGGTTTGGAAAGTCACTTTGTCTTCGCAAAGCCCCTGCCCACACCAAATCACGCACTTCCATGGCAGCTGTGCGCAAAGATTCTGGGTTCCCTGTTAAAATCGAAAGAGGATAGAATTCGTCATTAAAGCGCACATACTTTAGCATCTATATAGTGGCGACAGTAGTGGCCAGTAGATCCTCCCTTCTGCTTAAATATCTTATAACAGGGTGGATTGTACATCTCTCTCAGTTTTTATAACTACCAGTACCAGTAACTACCAGTCTGCTCTGTTATTTTTCCATTTTGTGAAATAAAAAAGCAAGTTTTTCAGTGTTACTGTAGCAGCATTCGGTTGCCATACACCGCCATCTAGTGGCACCAGTACGCAATGGTATGTTTTGAGATATGTAGGAGAAATTTTTTTACAGATATTCTAGAAAATACTGTATTTCTACCAAACATGTTTTTTCAATCTTTAAATAGAGTTTCCAACTCTTATCAAAGGAGAAACCTGTGCTTAAAACTTTACAAGGATTTTCTCAATTGAAATCACAGTAAATGATTTTTTAACAGCTGTTGGACTCCAGAGACAAAATCAGACAGTTATTAGAAACATATGACAAAGTGTGTCGCAAACGGTTGGTGAAGCAAGCTGCTACACCCCCAGTAGTGGGTGAAGGGAGACGTCAGTGGAAAGGGTATTCACTGTTGTATGTGTGTGTATAAATGAGTATCTATGGGCTTCTAAGGTGGAGGGGATGTCTGCTTGATTACACACTGATTTATGGGAAATCATGTCACTGTTGGGACCAAAATGCCTGGAGTGTTTCAAGGTAGGTTGAGGATTAGTTTAGACTATTTGTATTTCCCTGGAAAGCATGGAAATGATGCATTTTAGTGTGTACATGTGTGTGTGTGCATGTGTGTGTGTATTCGTGTGTCACCACAGGTGATCGGAAGCAGAGGCTGACATCCACAGCAGTCCTCACCTGTAGACAGTAATTAGGACGGGCATGTGTGTAATGCTGCACACACATGATTTTACGGTTCCTGCCTCAGCTGCAGCGTGTCATAAGTTCACTATTAGAGCTGATGTGCCTTCAGGGGCAGTTATTAGGGCGGTTTAGACGACTGCCTCATTTCTAAGTGAGCCTAATCCCGGGGCCGAGACGACATGATTTATGATGAATCTTGATGGCGGCTGGTTTTAAAAGGTCCAGGTTGGACACCTGGCTGCAATTTTGCGGTGTCGTGTGTGTTTTTGCGTGTGTGTGTGAGTTCACTCTCTCTGAGTGTGTGTCGCTCTAATGAACGCCGTGCCGCTGTGACCAGGTGGCGTTGGTGTTGGCGTCCAAGACGGAGCGGGCGGTGGAGGTCCCCTGCGACTCGGGCCAGTTCACCAGCGGCGGGGAGTGCTGCATGGAGTGTCCACCTGGAGAGGGAGTGGTGAAGGAGTGCGGCAAAACCCAAACCGTCTGCGCCCAGTGTTTGGACAGTGAGTCAAGACCTTTGATTGATTTGTTGAGGAATTAGATTAATCAAACTATGATCTTACAGATACAAAAAGAATTAAACGAGGCACTCTTAATTAACTCAAATGATAAATCACCGTCTATATAAAGGCCTGTAAATGGCTTTCTTATTACCTAATGAATTATTAAATCGTGCTTTTTTTTTTAAGCTGTTAGTCTCCATTAATAATCTGCTGATGAAACGTTCAAATTCTATGCCTGCTTTATCCGAGTTGGGACCACTGGGGGGGGGCTGGAGCGGAGCCCACTCTGAGCACAGGGAGAACATGCAGACTGCAAACAGAAAGGCTCGAGACCAGAATCAAACACAGGTCTTCTATCTCACAACATTATAACATAGCAAATATCTGAGCCATCGTTTTCCTATTTATCCTACAGAAAAATCACTTTTTGTGAATAGCTGACACCTCGATAATCTTAGTAGTAGCTCAAGTTTGACGTCTCCTCGCCCTTCATCATGTCTTACTCCTGTGAAAAAAACAACCCTTTTATAAAAACAGAAGGTGTAAAAGGTGATAGAAAGATACCTTTTGTACAATCTCAGATATTTTCATATTCAGGCTTATCATTTGAACACTTAATTTTTACATTCTTCACTCAAAAACGCATCTAACTTTGAGAAATTGACTTTGAGAACACAAAATCACTAATCCCACTTTGTTCTCATTTACAATCCAACAACATGTTTTTTCTAGGGAAATACTATGTTTAAATGTTTGTTTTCTTTAAATTGGTTAGAGCTTTGGGCTTCTGGCCTATTTGTGGGGCTCAAAAACACAGTCAAGTTCCTTTTAACAAAATCCAACAACAATGAATGTTTACCACAAACCTCACTGTCAACAGTCTTCATCTTTGGTTGTCTGGTTTTAATGAATCAACCTCAAATGATGCTTTTATGCCAGTTGTTTTGGGCAAACCACGGCTAATGGATTTCTAGGCGTAACCCTAATTTATGAAAAAAAAAAAAAAAAAAAAGAAATCAACCCAAACTTGACTCTTCAGAAACAAGACTTCCTGCGACGGGTCAAAAGTAAGTGGATTAAAGGCAATCTGGAAACGATCAAATCAAATATAAATACATGCACAGCTGCAGAACTGCAAAACATGCATGTCGCCACCTCGTGCTACACGACCTGATTAATGCAAATCTTTTGCACTTGCCTAATCCTTGTTTCCACATGTGCATTCACTGGTGCCTTTCGGAGATGCTCCGACTCCGAAATCCAAACCAAAACGACTGTCACAAGCAAAGCAAACATCTCTTCAACAATTTACTCATTTGTATGAAGTGTATGATTTCAGGTTCCAAAGCAAACAGGACAGGAATTCTTATGTTTGATGCTCCTAAGTGGGTCCAAATGTGTTCGCTCGCAGCAAACACACTCGGGCTGTGAACCATTAGCCGCGCCAGCTGGGAGAGCTGCCAACAACACAACTGCAACACGAAGAAGAGACGGAGAGTCGGCGCTGCAAACAAACGCGCTCGTCTCGATATATAGAGGTCTCGCTGTATCTTGTCCCCGCAGCTCTCGCCCCCCTTGCCCTTTAAGATACAACGCCGTAGCTTTATCAGCGACGGCGAGTCAACGTCAAGGTATAGGTCACCAGCTTCGCTCGGGGGGAAAAAGCTGCTGGGATGGCAACTTGATGTAAACCTGCTGGAAAATCAAGTCGGTCAACAAGATCTGCTGTGTAAAAGGTTCTCCTGAATCAAACCCCCCGAGTATCAACTGGATGCCATTAAGAGGGAGATGCTCAACCTTTGGAGGAATGCCGGGAATTCTCTGCGTCCCATGGAAAGAGAACCTGTTTGCTTAACGGGTGCTAATCTCTGCGTTGTGCCATTTTTATTAACTGTCGCGTCTGGCGGCGTTCACCTCTTTGAAGTTACTATTTTCTCCATCCCCGGAGTATCTCAAGAGCTGCAGCGGTTGGGGACGAGGGCAGCGAGCCAATTCTCTCCATTTCGAGCGCGACAGAGCTACAGGGCAGCGTGAGTCAATTCCACATAAACCAACTCTGTCAAACTCGAGTCGACGTTAGAGGAGGGCTGGTGTGAAATTGAGAAAAAATAAATGAATAAATGGAGCACGGAAATAAAAGAGAAGTTCTGAAGTGTTTGCGTCATCGTCGCTGAAAGTGGAGCGCTAATAGACCTCATGAAACAAAGCGTCTGATAGGCTGGAGCGCCGGCGTCGCCCGGACTTTATCTTCGACGTCACGAGAGATGTGCGTGTTGTATTCCTCTTTCTTTTCCAGTCTGCAGACGGGGGCAGGCGATGCAGGGATGCTGAACTGCAGCCGCTCTGTTCTGTTCTAACGTGGGCCGGCCCTGACGACTGTCACTCTGATTGAAAAGCTGTTTTCTTTTTTTCACCCCGTCCTCCTCATCTGCTCATCTCCAACACCCCCCCCCCCCCCCCCCCCCCCCCCCCCACCACCACCACCACCATCTCTTGTCGTGTCTCCATTCTTATTCTGAACTCACTTTTCTCAAGCAGCATCTTTCCCTCCTTCTCCTCTTCCTCATCCTCCTCCTCCACCTCCTCCTTGTTGCTATGACTCATTCTCTGTATTAGCGGATAAAATGGTATTGGAGAACCAGGCACCAAAGGGCACGATCTGCTCATTTATCATGCATACTGTTAAATCAATGCCTCTTTACTCATTTGATCCAGCTAATTAAACCATATTGAAAAGTCTATTGTGTCGGCAACAGCGAACAATTATCTTGCTCCGCTGTACGGAAACAGTATTCACCGCTGATAAACACTCAACAATTAAGCTCAAATGCCCGAGAGGTTGGATTCAATTTCCGGTTGCGAGTGCATTTTCCTACATTTCAATATTGTACCGGTTTCAGACGATAAAAATCTTAATGGACCTGGTGGGCTAGTGAAGCACACGCACTGAAATAAGTGGGATTCATAAAGGTTAGAGGCTAAAACACTGACCTTACCTGGGAAGCTAATGCTATAAATACATTTTCCAAAGTGCAGCGGTGAATAATTGAAGAGCGAAGCCGAACACGTTCATTTCCTGTTTCATGGTAAATAAGAGCAAATCTGGAGCTACCACGACCACCCGTAATTTCCCACTTCCTCTCGACGTAACCCTTCCAAAGCCCTTCTCACCCCCCCCCCCCCTCCGCGGCCTCCCCATCCCAGCTTGGGATGAGTGCCAGCGTCAGCAGCACTGAAATATTTATCAGCCTCCTCCACTTTTCTCTGCTGTCATGGGAGACAAGACACCAGGGTCTGCCTCACTTAGTGAGCCATTCAGAAAAAGCAAAGTGACTTTAAGATCTGAAAGAGAGAAAGAGAGAGCGAGAGAGAGAGAGAGTGAGTGAGAGAGATAGAGAGAGAAAAGACAAAAAAAACGTCAGAAGCCTCATGAGTGAACTTAGGATTGACGACGAGGGTCCGCTGGCTGGATGGGCCGAGGCTCACCGGGGATTTAGAGAAGGAAGGAAAGTAGAAACACAGCCTCGCCTGGTGAGAGGCCAAAACTGAGCATCGGGGATCGCTTCCGACTCTGGATCACGAGGGATGAAAGAGGAGGAATGGAAATGTTCTCTCCTTGGCAGGTCTTCGAAGGCCAGTCAAACAGTCTGGTTTACTGTAATCAAATTACTTCAGCCTGAAACACAGAAATCAAACACTTTCCTATCGCAGATACTCATTAGTCACACAGCGTCTGATCATCTGCGTAACAGGGAGATCGGACTTGAGTTTCGTATACTATTTTGTTGCTTGGGGCATAATAGTTTGGCTTCTCATGTCATTACTTTGGCAGGAGTTCACACTGCAGGGAGCACGGAACTGTGAAAGAGTTACTACTGTTCAGACTGGAGCGATTTAATGTCATTGTGACATTTCGCTCTGCTCTTTCGGTCAATGTAACACACGTTGAATAGAACAGAAATATTAAATATGCACCATATAAGTGAAGCACATTGACTAGTTATGAATTACCTCAACTTTCATCTTTCATCTTCTTTAAATGTTAATTGCTCTTTTGTTTTCATGCGCTGTAATATTTTCCCCATATCATTGCATTACATAACCGTTCAACTATTTATCTCGTATTAAAATGGTACTTTCTTCATTACCATTGCTGTAGTATTGCGGGATAGAAAAGTGGAAAACTAAAAAGCATTACGTTTATATTCTTTTGTCTTTTCATTTCGCTGTGGTAATGTAAAAACCCAACTTTACCCACAACACAGAAGGCAAATAAAAACAATGATCTTGCTCTTATTATTCACTTTGCAGGAATATAATGCCAAAATATGGAAACTGCAATTATTTGGAATAAACATTATGGGGATCTTGAGTGAGATTCGTGCATATTTCCTTTGAGCTTTGTGGTTTTACTTGAGCTTAAACCAAAGATCTTTTGTATTTCCTCTAATTATGGGTGTTGATGGGTATTTTTATACGTGGGCATATGGACGGGTTAATGGTATGTTTGCAACTGGCAGTTAAGTGGAAGTTTTTCTCCAAAAGAAGTTGTGGAAAATTAAGAGTGTAATAAATTACTTTACCACAGGAAGTAACAAACTGAAGACATGCAATATTATTTTTCTTTGCAGATAATTGATAATTGCTTTTCTTTGAGCAATAGCCCCCGCAGCAACATTTGTTGTTGTTCTTAAACAATGACAATAAAGTAAATTCTGATTTCACACTGCTGAGAAATAATCTTGTGGGCGCAGCACCCCTACAAGGGAAAGCAGGCCGCTGCTACTTGCATAGGACGCAAGTTGATTGTTAAATTACAGCTTGCCTTCTTTGGTCTGCTAATAACAACTCTGGTAATATCCTAAAACACCTGTTTCAAATCTGTAGGGAAGCTAAGTAGACCAATGAAGCGGGGCGATAATTAGACACAGAAACATTTGGAGTTTCTGAAGACAAATAAAAGCTGTCACGCAGCTTCCCTCAATGTTTATAATTTGTCCACAGTCAGCAGAGGGTCAGTGGATAGGGTGGGAAGGAAACCCCTGCAGAAACGTGGACCCCGACATTGTGCGTGGGAGAAGCTAAAAGCTACACCTAAAGTGCTGATTGTGAAGATCATGAAGCCGTTTCAAGGCCATCCAGAGCTACATTATTGATGACACTAATGGGACTGAAACACATCAGTGTCGGGGGGGGGGGCTGAAGTGGCACTTTTCCACTGGTGGCCGGGTCTCCCTTTACTAACAAGCAGTTCAAACATGAAAACTGGAAATGCTGAGCTGCACTGATCATCACTCGACTGGGGACAATTAGAACGAAGCTCCTACATTTTTAAAGAACGCACTCCCCTCCTAATTCTTGATGGCCTTTAGCTTTCGTCTTTTAGCTGCCAGATGAAAGCACCGGCACGTAAATTAGACACACACACACACACACACACACACACACACACACACACACACACACACACACACACACACACACACACACACACACACACACACACACACACACACACACACACACACACACACACACACACACACACACACACACACACACACACACTTCAGTAGACTTACATTAATATCCTGTAGACTTACTCTATCATTAACCATAATTATCACTTGCCGAAACACCAACCTCAACCTACCTTTACTCCAACCGTGAAACTTGTCATTACCCTAAAGTGCAATGGATGATGTGTGAACTTGAACTCTCACCCTCAGATCTAAGGCTCCATTTACACATTTCCAAGTGAAAACAGAAAAAACTTTTGTTGCATTTTGGGTTAGGGTTAGTTTACATGACAACGGTGCTTAGAGCCACTGAAAATACAACGTGATTGTTTTTGTAATGAAATCACACACACATGCATGCACAGAATAATATGATAAAAAAATATTAACAAGGTCGAGTGCACAGACATTCGTATGGACAAACAACGAGGTGGGATTTCTATTACATGTGACTCTCGACTATAAAGTTGTCAAGTCTCAGAATCTGGACAAGGAGTCATGACACCCAGTTGGCTGCCATTGTTGTTATTGTCCATCTACTCCCATTGTGCAGAAGAATTATTGACTACAGCATGTGCAGTTGTAGCGTTCTCCTCCGTTTCCATAGAGACGGAGCATTTTCGTAAAGTTCCACCATGGGAGCCGTTTTTAAAAAGTCGCATTTTCAGTAGCTCTGAGCACCGGTGTTGTGTAAACAGACACCCAAAGCACGACAAAAATGTCTTATTCTATCCTCCATCACAGACATGGACATGGACCCCTATGACCCTTGTTTCTCAGTTCAAGAGCAAATTTTTAAAAGTGATTAAATGATTAGTTTGATGGCAAAACAGCCACTTAAAGTGAACTAGGTATCAATTGAAATCCCTGTGGAGTTAATTTCATGCTAAAAATATAAAATGTATTCATGGTAATTCAAACTACTCACATACAATCAGCCCGGGTCAATAAATCAGCTTCCATAATTCTCAAGAATCATTATAGTAGATATGCTTGGTCACATTTCAGACAATTTGCACCATAACTATTAAAAACTGCTAAACTTGAGTTTGGTCCCAACATCTCAAACAACCCCTCATAATATGAATGTGTTCAAGCATTTTGGTATTCACAATGTAGGTAGAACTCACCCACTCACACACACACACACACACACACACACACACACACACACACACACACACACACACACACACACACACACACACACACACACACACACACACACACACACACACACACACACACACACACACAGACGCACCTCTTGTGCGCCCGTTGAACACTCACTGCATATGGTCACGTTTAGACATGTTTACACGCGAGGGCGGCGGAAGGGCTCACGCATGCAAGTTGAAATTAGCGGGGAGGCCTGCGAGCTGTGGGATAATTGAAATGAATGAGGAGGAGGGCTTTGCCGGTCGAGCTTGAGCGCAAAGAAAAACAAAAAGCTTGGGGCTCCACGAATTCAAACCAGCGTTCACCTCGGAGATCTGTTGTTCGTCTGGTCCTGGACCCGTCAGAGTGTGTCACTCTCTCCTGTCACCGCAGCCTCCAGACGGCAATAAAAGAGCAGCGTGATGACAGATTCAAAGGAAAAAAGACTTTGGATCACCCCCCGTCACCCCCCCGACCCTCACCCTTCCAGCCGTGGATCAGCACTTCCTCAATACTTTGATCACTGAATCATGTTTTGGATTTGCACCAGACCACCCTCGCAGACCACTTCCGATTAGGCTGCTTCAGACAGTCTCCAGGTTCATTTGAGCCCATTGGAGCCGGTCGATCCACCTCTCGACCCGACCAACTACCTGCCCTCATAGCGCTCCTCCCACCTGCTCGCCTCAGTCTTGTGTGTATAATATGACGAGGCTTGTCGTCGGCGAGTTTGCCGTGCTGCTGTTTACAAGGTGTTTAGAGCTTCGGTTGGTGCCAGTGTTTACATGCCGGCGCCGTTTACAACGCAAAAAAAGCAAGTGGTGGGACTTTGCTGCAGGGTTTTTCACACTGACAGCACGCCGTTGCTCAACGACGCACCCGCCGAGCCTGTTCTCACAACAGTTAAAAAAAAAACACCCCAAAAGAAACAGAACAAACACACACATGTGGATGTTCAGATAAGAGTTGCGCAAACGGCCGGCACACCCACGCAGTCATGTGGCTTTATTTATTGTTTCAACCCAATCCCAACGTATTATTTCAGTTAAAAAAAAACTAAACATCTGTACCCATGAAGGAGGTTTTCAACCGGCGTAAACCAGCCACATGCTTCATTGTGTGTTATAGGTGGTCTCGAGCATAAACTAAACAATTTAAATTTGTGTATATATGCATTGTTATCTTAGAATATCATGTTAAGAAACTTTTGTTCTGAGCTTCCAGCTATGCCTGGCCACTCCTCTAATCTTCCGTGCATACGCCACTTATTGAAATGTCATGCTCAACTCTTACCTTCCAAGGTGACTGCTCTCATGTTAAGCCCATCACAGGAAAAAAACAACAACAACAAAAAACCCTGTATTTGAGAACAGTGAGGCTGCCTGTGTAACGAATATGAGCCATAGTTCACTCTCGCTCTCACACCATGCATAATTCAGCAGGCGTCCAATTATATCTGAAAATAATTCTATATGAACATGCAATATTAATAGATTACTCTGCGCCCCCCTGGAACTCTCACTGGAAGAATAAGTTAATTCCAGGTCCTCCAAATGATGAACTCTCTCAAATCCTCCTGACGCCAAATGTTCCTGGAGAGCAAATCTGAAGTGTTTGCAGTAATTGAAAAGCAGCAAGCAATTAGTTGCCACGGCTTTTACCTCGTTCTGTCCGACGGCTCGACTACGTTCTGCTCCTTTAGCCCTCAAAGAACAAATATGTACAACGCAAACATAATGCCTGCTTTTGGAGAGTTGCATTGATTTCTGAGGCCCTCGTAGTTATTTATTCTGTAGAAAGAGGACAAGGTTTCTGATACAAAGCGGCACGTTAATGCTGCTGAGATGGCCGTTCATTCTCTAAACTCTGCCTGAAGTATCTCAAAACCAGTTAATGGATGCATTTGAAGGATTACATGGGCAAATATGTGACTGTAATCACAGCATGTGCACATAAACTCACTTTTCTTTTGACAAATGTTGAAATAAATTACTTTGTTTTTAGCGTCAGCACCTCTGTGGATCTTATTATTTATATATTATTAGCATGAATCAAATGTTGACTTTGTATTTGGCCACTTTCAACAAAAAACATATACCAATTAAACAGTAGTGATCGTGACATCTGCAGCCCCGAACAGCTTTATGTTCACGATGTTCTCTGCTGTCAGAACACGCCCTCATGTCAAGGATAAGTTACATAATGCTGTCATTTGCATAAGTGCATCATGTCATGCTTTGCAGATGTACACATACCTTTTTGGTTTGGGTAAAAGTAGAGAAAATTAACCCACAAAATGCTGTGAGCAACAAAACACAATCATCTCTTCAAGTTTTTGCGTCATTAAAAATCAGAGAAAGCTCTTCCATTTGCAAGTAGATAGAATGAGCCTGTTTAATAGTGAAGCCTCTGCTTCAGTAGCAGTGAGTGTGTCAGGCCGCACTTCATTTCAACCCATCATGGGTTCACTGCTGTTGGCAGGTTTATTAGCTTCATTAGCAATCTGATGGAAATAATGACAACTGAAGCTTTCAAAAAACATTTTTTACTGGAATATTTGCAATGTGTCTGTTCAAGATCAGTCCATTACTGTTGTTACTATTTTAAAATGTAAAAATGAGTTCATAACATTGCGAGCACTACTGCTTATTTAAGAAACAGGAAAAGGTGGAAGAGTAGAAAGAATTATTTCGTTATACTCCGGTACAGTAGCAGTAGAAGATGAAACATGGACTTCTTTAAGTTCTGTCACTGAAAATTCACAGGATGGATATGATTGAAGTCCAGGTTATTAAACATCCCATTCAGTGAAATCTGTAATTCGGGGATAAAGAACAGTGAAAACGAAGAGATTTATACAAAGAAATCGAGACGCTTTTTCAGTTGACAAAAGGCCAGAGGTGTTGAGTTAAGGAAAAAAAAATGAAAAACACATTTTTTTCCCCCAATTTTTCACTAAAAATTAAGATAATACAGGAAGAAGAATTTTCCTGTATTTATTCTAACTGTGAATTATGATCTATTTATCAATTCATGACATCCAGATTCCAGAGCATCGGACAAGACCACGAGACTGATACTGATTGTGTCACATACTATTTGCTGGTCTGGACGTGTTACTGTTGTTAGATATTGTCAATGGCTGAATAACGGCAACGACTCAATATAAACCATTTTCTTTCTACAGTCGCTGCCATTGGCTTTCAAGCCTTGTTGGACACCAAAATGGGAACATGTGTGCAAAGTTTAGAGAAATGTTTTCCAAGCCTTCGGGAGATATTTTGAGAAAAGCCTAAAATTGAATGCTTTACACTTATTGCTTTTAATAGGCAGAGGCGTGAAAACATCACTGACGTGTTGCGCAGACTTCTGGTCTCTCTGGGCACCACGACTTCGTCCAAAATGACTAACAAGCTACCGCAGTTTTTCTGAACATTAATTAGTCAGAAGCAGGAACTGTTTAATGTTGTTGCTGTTCCTAATACATATTCAACTCGGTGTTCCAGAATGACTTTCTATTTACATACTTAGGGTTTAAAGTTTGAATAAATTGGTTGAAAATTCTTCCCACAGATTTATTTGAGGGATGTCAGCAACTCCGCAAAGTGGCCGCCTCGCTCTGAAAGCAAAAAACTGCCTTTGATTAAGTCCACACTCGGTAACTTTTGGAGACGGGTCTTCAGTGTAAGAGCTTCGGGGATGCACCTGCACGTTCCTCCCCGACAATGACTGAGATTAAAGCAGTTTACTCGGCGCAGCACAAACACGTTGGGATCGATATCGTAATGAGCGCAGCAGGCTTTTGACTTGCTCCCCAACAAGAGCACCTTTCTTGTCCCGGAGCACAAATCACTAAGAGCCCAGTGGATCAATGTGTCCTTCCTTCTAATGAATGTGCAGTAAACATGATTAATGTCATCAGACTCACGGTTTATCTTCCTGTTTATCCCCTCGTATTTCCTGCTCCTTCCATCTTCCAACCCTCTTCTCCCTTTGCCCTCCTTCTCCCATTTCCTCCTTCTCATTTTTTCCGCCTCATCTCCTTCACGACCTGTCCTCTGGTCCGCAGGTGAGACCTTCTCGGAGAACTACAGCCACACGGAGCAGTGCGCGCCATGCACCCACTGCACCGGCCTGATGCGGATGGAGACGCCCTGCACCGACTCCAACGACGCCAAGTGCGTCTGCAACTACAACTTCTTCTTCAGCGAGTTGACGGGCAGCTGCGAGCCGTGCACGGTGTGCCCGTGGGGGCAGGGCGTGTATACCCGCTGCGAGCACGGTCACGACACCGTGTGCGAGGAGTGTGTGGACGAGACCTTCTCCGACCGGGAAAGCTCCCTGGAGCCCTGCCTGCCCTGTACGATCTGCGAAGAGGAGACGGAGACACAGTTGGCCTCGTGCACGCCGATGAGTGACGCCGTCTGCCATAGTAAGTCTGACACATGCTTTTTAATGGTACCGCTAAAAGGCTTCACTGATAGATAGCATTTTTACTGCCTTACACACTTTACAATCGTTGCATATTCCCGCACACACTCGCACGCCAATGGCCGCCACACAAGGCGCGCGCAATTGAGAGTTAAGTTTACACGACAATGCTTTCTAGTGAAAACGCAAATGCTTCCATTGCGCTTTGGGTGAAGAACCGTGCTCGGAGACACTTTCTGATAACGCAACTTTATGAAGACGGCTCCCGAGGTGGCACGTTTTCCAAAACACTCTACTGCTGCCACTATGAGTAGATGCACAATGACAATTGCGGCCTCCAGAGTGTCATGACTCCCAGTCCATATTCTCCTGGTAGTTGGTAGTTTTATAGTTGAGAGTCGCCTGTAAGAACAATCCAACTTTGTCATCTGTCCACACAAATGTCAGTGTTCTCCCCATTGTTAATGTTTACAGCTTATTGTTCTCTGCATGCATCTGTATGTTGGTTTATATAAAAACAACCAACAGTTTTCAGTTTTTCTGCCATTTCCATGTAAGTGGACATCGTTTTCAAGACGAGAAACTTTTCCGAATGGAAAAATGCAATTTAAAACGCTGTCGTGTAAACATTCAGTGTCTTAACAAAGGTCGGGTTGAACAGAACCATTCACCTTTGGATTGATCCACTCTTTTGAAAATCACACTGATAATTCACAAAATAAGAACTATGAATTACAGTTAATTTGACAACTGGACCCAGGAAATGAAGGTACCTTACAACAGTTTTATTGGGAGAAAAAACAAACACTATATTGGTAAATCTTCTGGACTGTGAACATTAGTTACATTGGGTTTTACGTCATTGGTTGGGTAAGAAATTGACTGAAGTGCTACCTTTGCTTTCAGGTTATGGAGACACACAGCTACTATATATCTATAAAAGTGAACTCACTTGACAGATAGAGCATCTAAGAGATTTTTAAACGAGTCCGTGCAAACCCACATTAAAAGTGAACCGATAGAAAATATTCCTTCTGTCATCGTCCATTGGCAAATCTCCTTTTTTCCTGATCAAAATGGTGAAACAGTTATTCTTGAAAAAACAACAAAAAAAACATGCATCCGCTCAGCCTTATTAGTCAACTTGGGAAAATGGCTTTGCCTGCAAAAATAATGACCAATTGACAGACATGGGACAAAACAAAGCTCTTTTATTGTAATGCCATATTTCTGGTTCTACTTTCTTGTGTCTCATGGAGAGAGCCGGGGATTGTATAGGCCGGTTCTTTGAAGCAACATACGAATCATTTCTATTGAAAACTTTTTAAATCTCATCCAAGGTCATAAATGCACAGACCCGCAGCTCTGTGGTCAGCGCGTCTTTCATTTACGCCACAAACAAAAACAGTGTTTTTCTTGGGGTGCTTTCGGCTGAATCCGAACCTGGCTCATTTTCACCATTCATACAGATTGTTAAGGCACAGCAATTGTTCTTGGTCACAGACCAGAGCAACTGCATTGAGACTCTGCGGAGGAAGCGGTCAGTGTTCGTTCACTTATGAATTTCTGGATCTGGGGTTTGTTCGAGATGAGGCCTGTTAAGAGACCACCTACACTCAGGTTCTCTGGGACATAAACTCTATAGTTGGGAGTGTTTTCATTCCGTGATGTGCACAAGAGAAGCAGATAGTTTCTCACAGCTGTCCGGAGAAAGACTTAGGGTGTAATATGGAGTAACAGCAAAGACTGTTTCCTTTGTGATGCTTGCGCAGATAGGGCCTTGTTCTTGTGTTTGGGTTCTTACCAGACAAATCCAACTAATTTGCAGAGCCACCATTCGCATGTGGCTTTGATGATGCACTTTGGTTTTCTTTAATATCTTGTGTGTGAAAAGCCAGTTTTATTAAACCAGATGAGGCACTCTGGCTCTCTCTCCTCAATCTGTTGGGTGTGGTTGTTTGGCATGTACGAGGGCGAGAACCCAACAGGCGAAGGAAGCCGCCAGAGTTTGTTTGTGCCGCACCAAAACACATCAGCCGAGAACGCACCCCGAACCGGAGAGGAAGCGCAGCCCCAGACCACAAACTGCACAAACTAGTGCTGAGAGCATCATGTGTCTCAATCACATCTGAACAAGCCACCAGGGGGGACTTCCACATGTGTGTGTATGTGTGTGTGTGGGGGGGGGGGGGACCAGGCGTGTTCAGAGGTCGACCCAGGCCAGATTCTCAAACAGCAGGAACTTGAAAGTTTTAGCATTTAAAGGTCAAAGACGACTGCAGAGTCAACAGTGAGACAATGAATAATACGCTCTCCCACCAAACAGAAGCGAAGGGCGGAGGAGCAAAAAAAGTGGAGCTCCTTGTATAGGAGAGTAATGGCAGCTCACATCCAAGGAAGCTGTAAATTGTGTCGGGTCAGACAGGGCATGAAATTGACCTCATCAGGGGTTCTCAGGGCTGAAATCTAGTGGGTAAAAACTCGTAAGCGACATTTCTCTCCATTTTCTCCATAAAGATAATTTCTTTTTCTTTACAGCAATAACAAAAGGAGTGGCAGCAATAATGTAGGGCTTGACATTTTTAGTGCCCACAGCAAACAGCCTCCTCTCAGTAATGGACCCTGATTTCACTGAAAATTTGTGGTTCTGGTTTGTTCCTGGAAAAGGCTCTGCTCCTACCTTGTGGGATTTTTTAATGCAAACACTGACCAATCATCGTGCCTGTGTGGAGTTATTGAAATGCTTTTTAATAGATGACTCACAGACTAATGCAGGGAGGAAAATCTCTGACAACTTCTCATAAACGTTGGCACCTAGACTTCAGCTGTAATAATCCTCTTTGGAAGGATGAGTCGGTGGAGATTTCCTGGATTTCCTGGCCTCGGATACTGGCAGATTCTTTGGATCTGTTAAGTTAATGAGCCCTTAAAAAAAAAATAAAAAAATCCG
Organism: Lipophrys pholis; assembly: GCF_963383615.2. Lineage (NCBI taxonomy): Eukaryota > Metazoa > Chordata > Actinopteri > Blenniiformes > Blenniidae > Lipophrys > Lipophrys pholis. The sequence goes on along the minus strand of NC_137647.1, from coordinate 19,232,498 downwards.
TCAACACCCTGTTGTTGCACAGCGGATGTAAAAGTGTCCCATGGACGGTATACGTTACTGTTTTAATAGCCTGTAATGGCACTGACAGGCGGTGGAGAAATGGTCTGCGGAAAGATAAGAGTGGTAAAGGGAGATGAGGTGGAAGAGGGGCTAATAACATAGATGATGACTTTACACCCTGTCTTTCAATGCTAACAAACACCATCCAAGGTGCTGCATTTAGCTTTTTTTTTTTTTTACGATCAATAAATCCTCATCAGAGTGATTCTGAACACAAACAAGACGATTCAGAATGTGGCCTCTACTCAGCTCGTCACTGTATTACAACCTGAATTGCTATGAGGGTTTTTCTTTTCTGGAAATGTGGAGATGAACCTTTTAGATTTTGCCACACCGAGCAACCCACATCCACATTTCTCACAGACGGTGTGAGTACTTAAGAAAAACTCACTTTTCACTTTTTATCTTGCGCTTCAAACAGGTAAACTTTTGTGGCTTTGAGTAAAAGACGTCAACATTCTCAGATGAATTGCCTGAAACACTTTGATTGACTTTGGTAACCCTGTAACTTGTGGCACCGCCTCTTCAGAATTTCAATTTGTCCAGTACTTTGTGGTGAGAAAGCCAAATGGCATGTTAAAGCTAAGCTCACCCGACAGTGTTGTCATGCAAAAAGACAAAACTTAAGTTGTTTGATTTAGATTTAACTTGAACATAAACCCTGGTGTGCAACAATCAAGTGGGAGATCATGTCTCTTTCCACATCCGCATCATTTTCGGTTTAGTTTGAAGACACTAAGAATGCATCAGAAACCAGAGACATCTGAACCAAGTGAACACAGGATGTGACAACAGCAGGTCCTCGTGGGTCCATGAAATGAAGGGATTACAGTTTTGTTTTTATGTTTAACGGGCTCACAAATGGCTGCAGGACCACATCAATGATTCCACAAGTGCTTGTAGTTCAGAAAACTTCATTGTTGTGGAAAGTTTGGTTGCATTGTTGTCTGTTTACACTTTTAGCTGCCATGTTAAAACAGCAGTGTGAACATTAGTTTTCAGTTTAGATCTCCCCATTCTTTTCTCTTCTTCTTGTGTAGTCTATTCTTTGTTTTGCTGCCATCAGACCTTCTCGGGCAGAAATGAGCCCAACACTCTGTACGCCCTCCGACACTCAAATACATGCGACAAAATATCTGACATATAGTAGGCAACAATAAAGCCTTTTGGGAGCGCCCACCCAGACAGCTACACTTTGACCCGCCTTGTCCTGAGCGACGGCGCTACGGCAGCAGTGATGGTGGGGATCGCGGATGGCACGATAAGTGACCTTATGGGACGTCCGTTTGAAAGAAGAGCCCTGTAATAGCACCACTGGGCCCGCGGCCTCAGTCACGTGGTCGTGATGATGTTTCCAGGCCCTCCATGGTGGTCTCCAATGACTACAGATGCAGCAAACAGGAAGCTTGAATTTTCTTCTTTTCTCAGCATCTTTTTTTTTTTTTTTTCAGGAAACCCTTTTTTTTTTCATTCTTATCTTGTTGTTGATCCCAGTCGTACGGCTTCAGTATAGAAGTCACAATTGTATCGTTTTTTTTTTTTTAAATTCCCAAATCCCCAGTTCATATTCAGCTGTCACGTTGGTTCAATTACCCGACACTGAAGACAGAGGGACAAAGAGCGGCAGAGAGAGAGGAATAGAAATCAACGGCGGCAGAGAGAGGTGCAGCATCTGTGCTGTGCTGGTATTCTATGCAGAGGGGGTCGATATGAGTCCTGGGATTTCTTCTTCTCGTGCTCAGGTTTCGCTGAGTGACCTCTACCAAGCGCCCACACTTGACTGCGGGACTCGCGCACGCACACACACACACACACACACACACACACACACACACACACACACACACACACACACACACACACACACACACACACACACACACACACACACACACACACACACACACACACACACACACACACACACACACTCATCAGCCTCAGACATACAAGCACTTCTCATCAGCATCCAAAATCAATAGAAGTGATAGCAGGCTAACATGGCACATGCACACCGTTCCCCCTGCCAAGTTCGCCTCTCCATTTTTCGTTAAACTCCGAACACTGCACATGTGTGAGAACTCTTTTGATGTGAAATTGAAAACACCTCCTGCATCTTTTACTTGAAGGTCTCTGTCTGTTTTTTTTGCCCCCTCCTGGCGAGCCTCTCTGCAGTCTTTCTGCTCCTGCAGACTTCGGTTGAGCATTAAACATGACACGTTGAGCATCTGATTGTCCTCGAGAGGAAAGATTAAAAACACAAGATAAAAAATAAAAGAGGGGACCTCTTCTCTCTTTATCGGTCCCCTCTCATCGCCTCGTCTTCCCACAGTGGCCCTCGTGTGGTCGGGCCGGCGGTGCGGTGGAAGGTGGCCAGCGTGCATTCAGCGCCTTCACCGCTGCAGCATAATTACTCCTGCTAATCAGAGCACTTTACAGCGGCTCCTCTGTTCATCCGCACCCCTCCTCACTCTCTTCTAACACTCTCTCTCTCTGTCTGCCCCCCCCCCCCCCCCCACACACACACACACACACCACCCGCCATCCACTCTTCCTATTAACCCTCCCGGACAGAAGACAGAGCGCTCACTTGAATAATTTGCCCTACATGTGTGTTGGATGTGTGTGCACACCAGGCGATAGAGACAGAAGGAAGAGTGTTTGGGGGCTGATAAAGAGGTCATTGTGCATGTGCTGCGCCTGATAGCTGCTCATCTCCACCCCGGAGCTTCCAGCAGCCAAGTCTTCAACCTCTGCACGGGACCCCGGGGTTAACTTCACCATAAAGACCTCGATGGCTCATAAAAATTAAATCTTTTTTTCTTTTCCCTCCCCCCTCTTGTCCACACCCTGCTAATAAACACATTTCCCCACGCGCACGGCCCCGCTCTCGTAAAATCCCCGGCTAGTTTTATATTGTTTCACCAGTGTTTCAAGCCCACCGAAGCCAGAATGCCTTTAAGCTCCCATTCGGTTCTGGCTGAGATATGCTGACTCGCGGCCGTCGGTTATATCGTTTTGCTCTGCAGCCAGCTGTGTTCTCAGCCTCAACCTGGAGACAGAGGGAAAGATAGAGAGAGAGAGAGAGAGAGAGAGAGAGAGAGAGCGAGAGATAAAGACAGAAAACAGCAGGAGTTATAATAAGGACGCTGCATACTGTATTCTATGCTCTGTGTGTTGACTCACTGCTATGCGAGAGGTACTCTCATTAGAGCTGCGATCCCGCCACAGAAAGAGTATTTACGATGCATCCCGAGGTGTGACTGATGTAAGCGCCCGTCTGCGCGGCGAGGGGGAAAACTCACTGCACTAAAGAACACTTCTTACAGTAGCGCAGCATGACTGATTGCAGCTTCTCTGATGAGGCGTACGTGAGCCCAGACAGTCTGCACACTTTCCCTCACTTTCACACCTTCCATTCACAATTTATCCCATTTGCCAGCTCGTGTTGCATGGCTAATACCATTAGCAGCCCCCCGCATTAGCCCGGATGATGTATGGCAGAGCCGAGGAAACCTGACTACATCCAAAGGAAAGGTCAAGATATGCATGTAATACAGACACCCGTGTTCCACTCCTCCGAACGCTCACTCCTTTTTAGACGGATCCCAATCAATAGCGCCGCTTTAAATAGCCCCGTGCATCATCTCTGTGTTTCTAAGTCTGGCGCGCACATGTGCTGTGTTTTTTTCTGTCCCGCCTAAGATATTTTCCACCGTTTCAGTAAACCAATCTCACCCCCACACCAGGCCGGAGTGCCCCGTCATCGCTGTGCAGACGAGACGGACCAACGTGGACTCTTAACAACAAACAGTGATCTCTCAAATGCATCAGCATAGAGTTGCCTATCGCGATCACGACAAATCAACAGATCGGCTGTGTCAGTGGAAAAAAACGTGCGTGGCAGCGTTTGGCTGTGATGGTCCACTGAAAATCTTTTTTTATGGTCACAATAATCAGTTCATCATTTATTTTCCCCTCTCAGGATTATTTTTTGTTGTGCTCTTGGTCATCTGGTAAATTCTGATAAAACAAAAATGGTAACGGACCACTGAAACAGGTAAAAATGTCAAATGAAAATAGAAATAAAAAAATCTGAAAAATGTTTAAATGTTATAAAAAACAAATACTTGTTCAAGACAGAATTGAACAGAAAAAAGAACTAACAGAAAACAAACAAGCAGACAGATGGAACAATGCAACAAAAAAATAGCAACATCCAACAAACACTGTCAATCAAACCTGCCAAATACTCAATTATTTGATGATGGATGTCTAAAACAAATATTGCCATAATAGCCTTTAAATTTAAACTTGCAGAGTGTACGTGATGAAAATGTGTATATGTTCGTAAAACCCAAACAATCTCTACCAAAAATGACCACAACCTCAACTTAAAGCCATTTTTAATGAAACCTTCTGGTGCAAAATACAGTGAAATGCCCCCAAAACTCTTATAGCTGGTGCGTCATGCAGGTTTTCACAAACTCACACTGACAGCATGGCTTCGAGACGAATGCTAGTTTGCTCGCTGTGTTGTGTCCACCACTCTTAAGAAATTTGTCCCAAAAAAATCTATGTTTTCTTTGAAATTTTTACCATTTGCTCTGTGGTTTAGCTGGATTGAGGTCTGTCGTTTGCTGGTTTTGACTCACAGGCCTTATGTAAGACACCTCTGGTATAGAATATGTCAAAACATAAGGCCAAAATTGCCAGAGGGTCCTGCCACCACAACGTAAAAACGAAATTTAAGCCGTTCAAAAAGGAGAAAGTCAGGTTCCATTTTCACGCACAACAAAATTGAACGAGTTGATTTGTTTTGACTAAAAATTGCAGCGTTTTGAAATTTGACTTTGTAAATGTTAATTTTTTAGCTTCAGTTTATGATGCTCACATTTTACTTTTATGACCAACCTTTCATGAAAATGGCCTTTAAATGTGTGAGAACCGTGACTGACATCTATCTACAATACTAGACATGTGTTAAATCAACAGCTTCATGAAATTGATGTGAACTTCAGTTAGAAGTGCCTGGTAACAAATTGCCTCCCCAAATGAGTGAAGGAGAAATTGTCGTTGCCCCTCACAATGATCAAAGTTGCCCATCTCTGTTCTGCTCTGGCAGAGTTCATCGCAGTGCACACACAGAGGAACTCACACACTCACATTCAAATTTTCAATCAAAAGAATGCACAGGGAGAATATGCAAACTCCACACAGCTCTTAAAAGACGGCAGACATGGAGACACACATTTCAGAGGAGAATCTCTTGAGCACCAGTCAAATCAAATGATGAACATCGGCTGTTGCAGCCTAAACGCCAGCAGAGATGCATTAATAAGTAATAAAAAAAATGACTTATGGTGACCCTTTGAGCAATTTCCAGCTTATTAAGTCACTATATCTTTTAGATTGCTGTTACTTTCTTTGGCTGTTTATAACTTTTTAAAAGTGTCTGTGCTGTGAAACAAGCACCAAGAACCTTACATCGCCCATTTAACAATTTCAAGGCCTCTATTAATATTTAATAAACAGTTCTAATGCACTTATGTTGACCATTAATAAATCCTTCAGCAACTATTACTCTGCCGATGTCTTCTGAGTACACAGATAAACAGGGACAGTGTCGTAAAACTCAAGTTTGATATACATAGTGTATGATTAACACTAACCTAAAACACCTGTACATCTAGTTATAACTACATTTTAGTGTGTAATAAACATTTTATTGAGCGTTTAGACGGTTGTCATAAATGCTATACAGGGAAACTCCTAATAAAATTTAGAATATAGGATCATGATACCCGGGAGCTGAAACAATCCAAACATGTTTGAGACTAGATGACCCCTAAAGTATTTGGGAAAGTGTGTCCCTGGCTTTGGCCTTGAAGGAAGCCTCCGGGGGTCTCCGCAGGGTTAATCCTGTGAGCGCCGGTACAAAGCTAATGAGGAGCAGCCCGAGGTTCTGCTGGGAATTACAGGCTCAGATGTGAAGCAGGCAGCAGGGTCTCCGTCCCCACCAGGCTGCAGAGCTCAGGGGCGCCTGGGGTTTCTTTGGCTGGACGGACCCTCTGCAGCGAGGAATCGGCGGATTACCCTGTGAACATTTCTACCATCTGACTGCTTCTCGTAGAGCTTCCTCCGAAACAAAAGCCAGAAAAGTGGCAGATTTGATGAGTAATTTGCAGAACAAGTCGTGACCGTCTCAGAGAACAGGAAGGAAAACTACACAGAATAATTAATTAGAGGAGAACGATTTATAAAAATGACTTCTTTACAGGCTTGGCTATGATGGAAACCAGACCCACCCAGTAGCACAGTGCTTCGGGTTAAGGCTACACTCAAAGTGACGACCTTCTAAAGCTCCAGACTTTGTTCTGCGTGGATCCATATGGCCCCTGATGTCGTGCAACGAGCAGAAATCACACGGTCGGAGATTGAGGAGAGAGCAAAGACCTGGCTTTTACAGGGCCTAACCCCAGCGTGGGGTGCGTTGGTGTGTGGCAGATATCTGCCGTCCTCCCCCTCCTTAGCTGTGGAGCATTCCTTTTTTTTTTCCTTCCTGCGTGCAGCAACTGAGCCAGAACCCATCTGTCTATCAGAAACAGCTGCCGCATGAGTGCGGCGGCGCATCAGACATCTGGCTGGGGACTTGGTGACTGTGCACCAGCAAACACGTCTCCTGCAAATATACTTGTGTGTCCTCATGATAGAATTTCTTTTTAGCCACGCTTGACAGGAGGGAAATTTGGTTGAGATATCCACGATGCCCACAGCATAAATTCTAATCCCTTGATTTCCTTCGCGTCAACAGCAGGGTAAACTTCTCACTTTTACAGTCAGGTCGGGACCGATCAAGACGTCTAGTAACTATTGTTGTTTTCTGGTGCAAAACCGTGGGGTAGAAATGTGTGGTTTGGGAGTTAGCTGTATTCCTGCAGGAGGGATTTAATTTTGCGACAGATGTTCCACATTCCCTCGGGATGGATCGCAAATAACTTTGGTTTAATTTCTCATCATTAATGAGGCTGCAATTTCAAAAATGTCTGTGTAACTAGAGACATCATGATTAGCCCTAGTTGACCCTCTTAACTATCGGCAAGAAAAAAACTGACTCTGAAAATGTTTGTGTCGTTTATGGTTGTTTCTGTTTTGACCATGAAGAATTCCCTCAGCTGGTCCCTCAAAACTTCCTCATTTAAATTGGCTTTATGATGATGTAGCATTCATTTTTCTTGCCAAATGCTCAGATTTGAAGAAATATACACATATGGCTCTGTTCTACCGTACTGTATGTGGACCCTGAACTTAAGTGTGTTTGAAACCAATGGCCGAGTTTGTGTTTTTTTTTATTGGCTTGTTGAGGTTTATTTTCCTTTATTTCTAGTGTATATTCGATAACTTCCTCCACCAACACGTCCAACTCCACTACGGTGATCATTTTCATGTAAACATGGAGTAGTTAAACATACAAACTACTCTTTGAGATGATTTTCTCCGTAATCACCCAGAAAACTGAGTTTTTGCTCTCTTCATGCAGGCTCCATATGTGTTGGCATTTATTTTAGAGAACCTGTGTAATCCTGTTTTACGAGCAATCTCTCCTCTCTTGCAGACCCTGACCTCCCCACCTACGTCACTCCCACCTCAGACATGGATCTGTTTTCGCCGTCGTTCCCTTACGACCTCTTCCCGGGGCGCTCCGACAGCCCGCTGCCCGGCGCAGAGACGACCACGTCCAGCGCCGGATCCCCTCGCTTCCTGGGCCACGGCCTCAACGAGAACCTCATCCCCATCTACTGCTCCATCCTGGCCGCCATGGTGGTGGGCCTGGTGGCGTACATCGTTTTTAAGAGGTCAGTGAGATGGAAGGAAAACGGGATGAAAAGCTGCTCTGCGGTTAAATACATTAGCACAATTGAGTTTTACGCCTCGGCCCCTATACAATCTAGGACAGAGAGGATGAATAGTGATGGAGACGGTGGCCTGGATGGAGCCGGCGGCGGTGGCGGCGCGTGTGCCTTTAACACAGATGTCGCTTCAGGCAACAACCAGCCTGTGAAAATAAAGCTATAAGGTAGCAGGAAAAGTATTTAGTCCTGTTGTGGTAAAAGAGGTTTTTGACCCACTTCTGGAGAAACACCCCGTAATGAGCTTTTCTTAAAGAACAACAACAACAACAGCAACACTTAATGCATCACAGAGGTCACACACACAAACACACATGCAAGCACTCAGACAGACAGATACCAGCCCGCGCTCACACACATCTGAAGCGAGTAAACAAGCTCATTAGAAGCATTGATTGTTTGAAAAGTGCCGACCGGACGAAATTCGAGTGCCATATTTATCAGCGTAGTCACGCACACATCTGCGTAGTGCTCCTCGTGTGCTTATTGCGGAGCACCTACGGGCTCTAAGTCATGTGTATTTCCAGCACTTTATAAGTAGAGGTGTTAACAGTACTGTTGCACTCAATACCTCATGAATATTTTAATCCTCGTTTCGTGAGTCATTTCTCTTCTGCTCGGGAAGCGAGAGGAGGGAGGCGTTAAGCTTCCTTCTGCTTTCTGAACATAAATACACAATGATGTGCAAGAAGCAAAAACCTAGTATCCTCACCAAGGCCAAGGAAGAACAGGGGTGGGCCACAAACAGCAGAATGACAACACAAAGGAGGAAAATTAGAAAGCTTTACTATAATGTTGTGCTTTTTCTAGTTAATTTACTGGTGACTTTAGTGTTTCAGTTAGAATAGTGAACATGACACAACACAGAGGCCGTATTTTTTAAAGTAGCAAGCTTTGAAAAGCTGCAAAATACCTAAAATCTAGGTTTTTGTGAATTTGGATTGCATTTTTTACTAGAAGATAGCACTCAATATGGGTTCATGCAAATAAATACTAGGTTCAGGTTCAGGTTTTTAGGAAAAACATATTGTATTGAATATGTGTGTTTGTACATCTACACAGGAAGACATTTGGAATTGTTAGAAAACTTTGATTTAAAAGCTTATTCATCATGTTCATCAGGGCTGCTCGTGTTAAATACATAATTATTCGAAGAGGAGCAATCTCTAGGGACCAAACTCTGATCAAGTATTAAGTATTTGTTAGGGTTAGGGTTAGGGTTAGGGTTTGAACACCAAAGTTGCATCAGTTGCTTGATGGTTCCTCTGCTACCATGACGGCTAGCAGACTGAATTGTTGTGTCTTCTGTACAATGCAATTGGAAATTGTGTGAAGATGAAGTCTTGCTTTGAGGAAATACTCGCCTTGAATTAGGCATCAGTGTCTGTTTCAATTGTAAAATATCGGCACTGAGTCTTTGAACACCTTCCTCCCAGTGGTGTCCATCCTCCTTGGACAAGTGACATGCAAGGCGACTCTTTTTAGTGAAAATCTCTCCATCGTATTTGCTCGTTGCCTTATAATTTTAGGGTAATTTGTTGGTTTGCAATATTTGCCTCATAATGACCCGCCCTGCTGTGTGTCTGATTGATAACCGTGCAGCCAGTACTAGCCAATTAGAGGCAGAGTAGGGTGGGTCATGGCTTCCTCGTCCTGCTGAGTGGTGCATCATGGGGGATTTGGAAGTGGGTGTTTTCTCGCGTATGTCCTGGACTACACCACCGCTTCCCGCCCCGCTACACAGATGTTCAACATTAGATCATGTTCAGAGTCCTTCCTGATGTTACTTAATGAGTTAATAGGTGTAAAATCGGATTTTGCATTCATGCTCTGTACTGTTTGTTCCTGTCTTACTAACTTGTTTGCGAAACAATGGGGCGAACGCACACGCTCTTTCATTCCCTTACTTTCATTTGAGTTTTTGTTCGCTTTGGTCGTAGACAGGCTGGAATAACAGTTGAAATATCCTCACAGACAGTTCAATAAAACGCAAACCTCGTTTTGAAAGCAATTGCCTTTTGAAATTTCCAGCCGACTTGTTTTCGTCTGGCTCACGACTTCCCCCGTGAAATCGAGCCGTCTAGACCTCGCTTAGGACGGCGTAACTGTCGGGTATCAGACCTCATCTGACGCGCCACTTCTCCACAGGTGGAATAGCTGCAAGCAGAACAAGCAGGCGGCTAATAACCGCGCAGCTACAAACAACCAGATGGTGACGCCGGAGGGAGAGAAGCTGCACAGCGACAGTGGGATCTCGGTGGACAGTCAGAGTCTGCAGGAGCAGCAGCAGCAGCAGCAGCAGCAGCAGCAGCAGCAGCAGCAACAGCAACAGCAACAGGCCCAGGCCGAAGTCCAGGCCCAGCCCGCACACTCACACTCACCCGAACAGATCGGTAAGAGCTCAAAACCAACAAATGATGCAGCTATGTCGGTGGCAGTGCAATTTTGGCCAATTTCTATAAAAGTATCATAATATTTGTTTAATCTCGATAGTGTAAAACACCTTCTATTTTTTTTTTTTGACCTTCACTCATTTCATGTGGGGAAGCGGTTTTTAGTTTAACTGCTTCATGTTTCCAGACCCAAATGTTCCACATTGGAGCTTTTTGGATTGGTTCCTCCCTCATGGGCAAAGCCTGGGAACCTCATTCCTGTGTGTGTTTTCTCAAATTATTCTCAATTTTCATTTCTTTCTGGGTTGAAAAATGAAGAAGTGGTTGGCACTGCTGGCTCAGAGTGAGAACATCCTCGGTTTGAGCTTTTTGGGGCTTTCTGTGCAGAGTTTGCATGTTCTCTTCATGTGTGCATGGATACATTTCAAACAATATATGCATTTAAGATTAATTGGTGACTCTCCATTGCCTGTAGATGTAAAGGAGTCGCTATTTAGCATGGCAGGTTTAGGATGAAGTTTGAAGCAGCATAGAAGACGCTTGGATGAATTTTTGTGTGTTTCTGTGTGGATCAGTGGTGCAGTGGTTGATACTGTTGGTAGTTTTATAGTTGACAGTCACAGTAATAATCCACCTTGGTCTGTCCATATCAATGTCTGTGTACGCCATTGTTAATGTTTATAGTGTATTGTTCTCTCCGACGTGTAAACTTGGCCTAATAAGAATGAGTGAATATATGTGTGGTTGCATATCTGGCAATTTGTATTCAAGCAAAGTAATAATTGTCGAGCTTAGCTTGTTAAAAAAAACAACCAAAAAACCCAAATCTCCTCAGCTCCAATCTCCAGTCGTTCCATGTGGCGAAGCTGGTTTTCATTTATGCGTTTGAGCCGCCCGGCGTTTCAGAAGCTCCATGCCTCCCAGGCAAAGACTGCACATTAGGTGTCAAAACCTCAGAAAATACCAATAAAACTGATCATTCTTCTGGTGCCTTTGAGCTTCTTCACCTTTTAATAACACCTTATTACATCACAGAAACTTTGCTTCAACTCTAGACTGGAGACATTCCTCCGTCACGCTGCGGTATCCCAACTGCCAAAGAAAGTCATTGTCAATTACATCAAAATAGTCTGCTGAGATGTGTGGTTGTGTGTTGTTTTTTTTTCTTTTTTTTTCCCCGCCTAAGAGCAAAGACACATTGCTGTGGATTGAGATCAAAAACAATATATCACCTCACAGCAGGAGCAACACCTCCGTGTCGCTGCCAAATCCTCCGTGCGTGCACGATATATTAGACTGCAGGAATGCACAGGTTGCGACTGTGGGAAACTGCAATAACACAAATATCAGGTAGATTTTAATGTGGCTGTATTCCTCCTAATCAAAATCAACCATTATAATGAGGCTGAGAGTTTCAGTGTTGACAGACACAGATTCTGTTCCAGCCAGTGCACATGAGGGAAGTAATGTACAAGCAGGGTATGCAGGCGCTTGTGTTTGATCTATATTTGCCTTTACTACCCTTACTACTCTTCTATATTTGACTCTGCAGACTCAGGAGGTATTTGGAGTGCAGGTCTGGAGGGCCAATTTTTGCTGCACGTTCTCACAGGCCAGACAAACTCTTAAAAGGTTTTTGTAAGATGAACTCGCTAAACGAAGTCTGGCCTGCAACCAACAATAAGCACTTAACAGATCTATCATAAAGCAATTTAGCATTTGCTTAATTTACTTCTTGTGGTTTAGTGCATTAAGAGGGAGAAACACAGATGAGGGTTTTGAGTGTTGTTTTTGTTGTTTGTTACAGTTACTGTGTCTTTCATTGTTGGAATGAAGCCGGGGTCATTCAGTGTCAAATCTGCCGGGTTCACAAAAGAAAAATAATTTTTTGAAAAACGTCTATAATCCGGTGTTTAAAATAGATATTCATCGGATATTCAAGATTCTATTCAGGATAATTCAGACACGAGTTATGAATTTGACGTGAAAAGTCAAAATCTCATGTGAAGCCGTTTAATGTCAGAAAAAACAAATAACATTTTGTATATAAAACCTTTAAAAGTATTTAAGAAATAGTTTTGTTTTCCCTCCATTCTGGTTGTAGTCCCTTTCTTGTTTCACGTTCCTTTTTGATTCAGCTTTTGATTGAGTTTGGATTTTATTTTTTGTTTCCTCTTGTGAAGGGAAGTTTTATCTTTGGAATAGGAATGATTTTTTAGGAGTCTCTTACGTTTTGGAAAGTCAGTCCTGCATTTGGATTCTCTGTCCGTGACAGAAAACACCCATGCACGAAGGGAGAACACACAACGTCTCGGTCCACTCGAGTCTGGGACGCTATTTTTATGACGGAAGATTGTTAACTATTACACCATTGTGCGGCCTTTAGTAAAATACCTTAAAACCTAAAAATAAAACCTACAAAAGAACTGGAAAAAGTCAAAACCATCAGCATGTTGAAATGCTCCAATAGGACATTAAGTCCACCAAGCAGAATGGACTGTGAGTCACACGGGAAAGCACTTTAGATTTTAGAGTTTAAGAGTCCTCGCACATTTTAGCTTTGTGGTTTTGGGATTTGAAGCTGAATATTCACATTTATTTATTTTATTGCAATGGTACTCTAAATTTAAATATTCCAACATCTCAGTGTTACCTATCAAGATTTTAATGCAAAAACAGCTCCAAAATTGAACATTTTTGGGCAAATCATAGCAAAGAAAAAAAAAGGTGTTTTCGGTGAGCTATTGAAGAAATTAAACATCTACTGGTTGGGAAATTCCATTGAAAATTTCAGGCATCCAGCACGAGTTCTATGACATTTGCTGTTTGCAACAAACTCACACAGCTGTTGTGTGGTGCATTATTGATGAAGTCAATCTAGGATGGTCAGTTGGAAGGCTTCTTCTGAGTTCACACTTATAATGGCCATTGAAGAAAAAGCTATAAATCGTTGGCAAATATACTTGAATGACTGAACCCCTGATCTTATCCAAAATGTCCCCAGAACAGACGTTTTCAAATTTAGTGAGCTGCAGCTGCAAAATGATCCAACCTAAGATAAATGGATGAGGGTCAAGGAAACATTCTGTGATTTCCATACTTTTGAAATAAACCAAAGAGCCTTGTAACGGTGACTCAGTGACATGCATGACATGACTCCTGTAGCGGAGGCAAAGCACATCAAACGTTTCTCTTTTTCTTTTTAGTCGTACCTTCTTGGAAAGGCTCTGCTTTCAGAGAGAGCAGAGTGTGGTACTGGCACAGGAAGTCCAGGGCACTTCTACTCCCTGTACGTTATATTAAACACATAAATCTTTCCAAAACAGTGCACAAATTGCAGTTGTTTTTATTAAGAGAGTCTCCAAATCAGCTGAAATCTAAGGTTTCTCGTTCATGTTTACTGTGCTGCAGGAAGTTGTGTTTGCATGGGGACTCATTCCGGTCGCAGTGAAATACACACTTGGTGCACAAATGAGTACTAAAGCTGTAGGACAGTGCACAATGGACTCAAAAAAAGATTTGTTTTTAATAGTGTTTGGAAAACAGAGGTACATTTTAGAAGAACGGTAATCACCATGGCTGGAGAAATGGTACTCAGTTAGGGGACCAGCAATAGGGAACAAAGGAAAACTACATGAGCACTACCTTTTTCAACTACACCAGCCTAACAAATCTGAAATAAAAAATAAAAAGATGCTGCTCTATTCACTCAATTAATACAAAATCCCACAACATTAAAATGTTTCTTCAGAAAGCATTAATTAGTTGAAGAAAAGTGTCCCTGACATGATCCCATAAGAGCTGATCTATTCATCAAACCATTACGTGAAATCAAGGTAAAACTGAAGGTCGTCTTCTTGTTTACACTCAATTTTAATACTTGAGCAAGAGCTTAAACCGTCACTTGGGAGGACAACAATGACTTTAGAATAAAAGATTTGCTCTACAAAGAACGAGAAGGGCTTTCAAAGTATCACAGTGTCGAGAAGTCTAGTCTGAAGTATCGTCAAGAACTTCAAGGAGAGCCACACAGTTACAGAACAAGCAAGGCAGAAAGGAGAGAGCCAACTAGTTTAAAGACTCTGGAAAGCCAAGTGAGAGATGTGTCTAAAGACCCTGGAACAACAGCCAAGACATCAGTGAACGACTCAGGAATGGACCTGGACTTCCGCAGGACAGACACCTTCCCGTTAAAGTGAAGTATTCTTTGGACGACCTGGAGAGAGATCGTGCAGACTGAAGCTCTTTGGCTATCAAGAGGAGCCTGGTGCTTAGAGAGAGAATGGACAGGCGGACAACCCAAAGCCATTAGTTTCCACTATGAAACGCCGCAATGGGAGTATTAAGCTGTGAGAAAGCTCTGGTAAATCTACAGTTTGGAATCTTGGAAAGGTGAAAGGGATTGTGAAGGAACGATTTGGGTTGATTTTTATAAGAAAACCTCAAAAACTCGCTGGCAAACACGAGAGTCAGTCACAACAATATGCCGCCCCCAGAAGTCAAAAAGTGAACATTATAGACCTGCCTGCACTAAACTTTGGCTAGAAAAAAATCTGTGGGGGAACTGTGATTGAAGGTCAAGGCCAGAAGAACATCCAACCTGGAGGAAGTGGGCCATATTGGCCAAGGAAGAACGCGTTGACATTTCTAAGGAGCGATGTCTGAGAACATCTGAAAACCACAACATATGACTGTAATATGCTATTTAGGAAAAGAGATACACGACTAGTGATGTTTGGCTGATGATAGTTTGAATCACATAGTTTTTGTCAAGAATTTTTTATTATTTTTTTCCTGTACTAAGTAATGAAACCATCCAGAATCGAAGGACATTTGGAAGCTTTATTTTATAATCCTTTGCTCTGTTGGGAAATTCCCTTTTCAAAGGATTTCCAACCTGATCTGTGAGATTAATATTTTTGGTCCCGTCTTCTTTGTATTAATTCATGTGATCTGAGCATTTGACTCACTGACGCTGGCTACAAACACAAAGGGTGTGGTCCCAGCGGCCCTGAGCGGCTGAAAACAAAGGAGTCTAACCTTTTACCAGCAGACGGGAGAGTAAAAGTAAGTGCAGCACGAACGAGAAGCGACCACTCGACAATGTACAGCCATGCGCTTCCATTCAATACTGGAACGGCACTTACATTAAATAGATGAACCCAGCTCCCTCGCTCGATCTTTACATCAACCTGAGAGGCTTTTTACCTGAACAATAAGAAGAAGTGTAGTCATGAGCTTGTAATTCAGTCAGCTGTTTTCTTTCCCCCTCCAAGCTTTCTCATCCTTGGGATGTCATTATATATTTTCTTTTTCATTCCTTCGAGGCTTATTATGCTAAGATTAAGAAATAGGCTTGTTAGCATAATATTATCCCCAAATAACCAACAGCTGACAAATCTTCCCTTGAATGATCCATGCCTCTGTGTTGTGTCTGTGATCGCCATTACAGTTTAATGAGGCTTGGGAAAAGCTCATTTTGTTTTTGTGCTTTACCTCTTCCCATTCTGCCACTCGACCAAATGCGAGGCCCGCTGTACGTCGGATAAAAGAAGGAATTTCCTTTGGGGAGCGGAGAAGCGGCTTGGCGTGGGTTCAGCGAGGGAACGGCCGCCTGGTTAACCCTGTCGCCTCCTCAACTGATCGGCTCATTAGCAGGTGTTACGAGATGGGATCCAGGCCCCGCTCAGAATCTGCTCGTAGCGTCAGTGTTTAGCACGTGCTAATTGGCATTAGCACCGACTGCCGGCTGCAGAAACCACTAAAAAAACAACTGTTGCTCTCATAGGGGGGACGGACAGTGGGGGGTGGATGGGGTTGTCATTTATTCCACAACCAACTGGGTCTGTTAAAAAACACACAAGGGCGAGAATATGCGGCATAAATCCACGCTGAACCAGTGAACCATATTTTTATTGGTTTCGAAAAGCAATGGGAGCAGCTTCATTCAAAACAAGTGAAATAAGCTTTAAAAAAAAGGGAGAGCTTCAGGAAAATAGAGCAGAAATTGTCTCCCCAGCTTTGACTGACAACATTGAAAGTGGGTGCTCCCCCTCGTATGAGTCACCGGCGGAGGGCCGAGAGCTTCTGCATGAAGGGTGCTCGGCCTCATTTCAGACCGCTCGTCTCGACTAAATGGAGGCATCTATCTGAAGCTCCCCTTCCACCCGTGACCCTCAACCAAGTTGTGCATACTGAATGTGTTTAAAATGTAAACAAGTCTCTAAACCATGGGTCACTTTGGCTAATCGAAGAACCCCTGTCCTGCGTTTGACCACACAAAAAGGAGTCAAAGCAGCCGTCAATCTGAACGCAAAGGGATCGTCAGAGGTTCTGAAAGAAATCTGGATTTGGCTGCTGAGGCTTAGCAAGTGAGTAGAACTGGTACAGCAGCAGGTGCACACTCTGGGATATAAATAATGCAGGCTGTTATTCATCAGAATCCAGAGGAAAATCACTTGCTTGGTTTTGATGTGAGATAGAAGAGGCCCGTCTGAAAGCCCCAGTGGGAAGAGACTCTTTATACAATCAACCTCTATCAAAAGGTTACTGTTGGGTTTAAGTCAACATTCATGAAGGAAACATTCTGTGTTGGGAGCCCGAGGCTCCTGCAGGAGATTCACAGTATATCACTCATTGTGCAGCGCCATACGACTGCAAGTTACAGATATGGAATTGCTGAGCCATGTAAAGAATTGCTCTCCAGTTAAAACAGCAGGGATGACTCACGACTGGCTGTCATCTTCCCACATGAGTACGTTTTGATAAGACTTATCTGGAAATTGCTTTGCCCCAGTTTTAAGAGTCTGACTGTGAAGGTGACAGTAGGAACGTTGCTGTGCATATGTCGAGGGTTCATTTGATGCAGAGAAGCAGCAGTCGTCACGTGAAAGGCTAATTAATTTTGATAATTGGCAGGATAAGCAGATTGTTGCTCGATCTGCTGGTCCACTGGTACAGAGGCGCTGAAAGCTACGTAGTGAGCATGCTTAAAACCAAACCATTTGTTCATTCATGTATCAGTGAATACTTTTCTACAATTCAACCTCAGTCGGCAAATTTACAGACTTTACTGTGGCTCAGAGTCCAATCAGGAGGGCCTAAATGTGTTCATTAGAAAAGAAAAGAGGTGGGTTACAAAGCTGTGCACAGATCAGGAGGTTACGTTTCAGAGAAGATCTGACTGAACAGTTTCAGGGCAAGACAGCTCGTATTGATTCTCGAGATGAGGTTGGAGTCTATAAAACACGGGAACAATGTTGCTGTTATTATCAGTGCTGCCTGTGAGATGAAACCCAAGCAGTTGGTTTGAAGCAAAAGTGCAGGTGCGTGTGTGCGTGTGCGTGTGTGTGTGTGTGTGTGTGTGTGTGTGTGTGTGTGTGTGTGTGTGTGTGTGTGTGTGTGTGTGTGTGTGTGTGTGCGTGTGTGTTACAGATGGCTGCTCGCTTACTGTCTCTCTGGTCTGTGTCATGGTCGATGCCTGTGGAGTGTCTGTTCAAAACAGGAAGGAAGAGCACGGAGAGCTACAGACTGTCACTGGACACAGTCAGCGTTGATACACAGACAAAGTAGAGAAGCCAGCTCCAGCGAGCTCAGCGCAGCTATGACACTAAAACGTTTGGAGGGAGGGTTTGAGGGGAGACAGGCGCAGTGGAGACAGAGGGCCGACAAAGGAAAACCCCCTCTCCCAAAGCTTTAAAATCAACTCTCTTGTATCACACTTGTGGGGCACAAGGATGCATTGATACAGAATGGAAAACACACAGCGGACTTGGGGGTCCTCTCAGGAACGCCTTTGCATTCCCCGGCCGTTTCCAAGGCTCCACTCAATTGACAGCAGGTTAAGAGGTTTGTGGGAAAAGCGAGCATTTGTCTCCCATCCTCATGCAGCTAATGACTCCAGTTGAACAGGTTCAGATGAGTGAGTGACACCACAGGGCCCCCTGCAGGGTAAAACTGCGATTATCAGGACATCCAGTGGATTGCCATTAAATCTTCTTACAGCACTACATGTCTTAGATTAACCTCTGCTCTTTTTGGATTTCTATATATTTGCCCAAATACACACATTCTTCACCCTTTCTCTAGTGTAAGTACAGGCACTGAACTGTAATCAGTGTATAAAAGCAAAAAGCAACCCTATAAAGCAGCTTTTTACTGGCTGTTTTGTGGCACATTGGTAAAGTGGTTTCTCTCCACATCAAGTTCCAGCCAAAGACATGCTTGTGAGGGTAATTGGTAATTCTAAGTTTTCTGTTTGTGTGAGCTTGTTTCTCTGTATCAGCCCTGCAGTGGTCGGCTGAACTGTTTACGTTTCAAGGATAGTGAGAGTCTATCCCAGCCAGTGTGGATGAAGCAGGGATAGATGATGTATGACTGGATGATTTCTATTCTTGGAGCAGACACCACATGATAATTCCTCATAGATGTCAGCTACGTTGCCAATCTCGACCTGCTCTGAATTCAGTGGCATTCATCTCACTTCCATACGTGTGGCTACTAGTTTTGTAGTATTCACATTCATAAATTTAAAGCAGGGCAATGAAGTCGTTCCTAAATTTGCATGTTCTTCCTGTACCTTTCTGACTTTTACTCCGGGTACTTCTCACAATCCTCCACAATCCAAGATACGTATGTAAAATCAACTGACGACTCTAATGTGGCTGCTGGAGGATTTACAGTGTGTGTGAGTGATGGTGGTGGCATTGCCTCCACCTCCCTCGGGATAAGATTTCATTCAAAACCATTTGGTGGGATTCCGGAGCCAAAACCCTTTATCATATGATTTCCCCACCAACAGCGTGGGTTGGAACTAGTGGAAACGCAAAGAGGCTGTGCAAAGGAGACTGATATTTAATCCAGTGTATTTAGTTTGAATCTGATGTATTTCTTTTTACTTCTCTCTCTGCAGTGGTGAGGGTGGACGGTGGGCCCCAGTCCGAGTCACCTCCCCCTGAAGTCTGAGGAAGAGGAGGAGGAAGAGGAGGGGTCCAAGCAGCAGACAGGGGAGAAGAGACCGGGGACTTGAACCGTGGACCAAAACGACAGAGATGAGGGAACGAGGGGCCATGCAGAGAACGTAAAGACTGACTCCGATTTTATGTCTGAAGTGGGCCGCAGAGCAAAACAGCTTCTCGACATTAACGGACCTCCCAGCACCCTCGGGCCACAGGCCGACTCTTCACCCCTGCATAAACAGTCACTCATTGTGCCTGGACACAACCTCTACGGCAATATCAACCACTATCTGACCCAGTTACGTAGATATATGCTGCTGCATTTCCTATTAACTGACTATTCCAGTACGTTGACACATGAAATAATTCTCAGTCATCTTCTGCCCTTTCCTAAGCATCCCGTTTTCTGTTCAAATCTCTGATCACTTGCCGTGAAACAACTGTGCCTGAGAGGTAAATAGGCAGAGAAGTACTCTTCGGAGAGATTGGGGGAGCTTCTTCCTCTGTGGTATCCCCCTCTCAGATAATCCAGCGCCTCTCTCTCTCTCCATAGGATTCACTCTATTAGACCCCCACCGTCAACAGCAGCGGGGGAACCGTGAGTCACTCCCAACTTCTGAAGTTTCTCCTTCCCGTTTCATTTTCGTCTCATGTAGCGCTTCAGCATGAAACGCCTGCGTCACTATTCTAGGCGGCCAGCATCATCCGATGAAGGTCAATTATGGCGTGGGCTGTTCGGCATTCGCTTGTTTATTCCTCCGTGCTAACAGCGGGACCCAGGGATTGTGTTTCGGTAATTCCATGCTCCGAAATGTAACACGCTCGAATGTGTCTCCTGTTTGTGGTTGAATGCTTTCATCTGGTGGCTTGGGTTTGGCGGCTGACTCAGCGGGGTGCCTCCACAGTCCTGAATGAGCAGCATGAGAGGAACATCTCCGGACCGTGGAGCTCTGCTGACTCATTGCACTGAGCCGAGGGGAAGGGGGGGGGGGGGGGGGGGGGGGGGGGGGGGGAAGACAGCAGCAGCTGTAACGTCATTCGACAAAAAATCCTGCAACCAGGAAGCCCATCTATAATAATTTCTCCTTGCTGAGCAAAGAATTGGGACAACCCTCAGAGGCACACTTTCCTCTAATGATCCTGACAAGCATCTCCGTCTCCACACACACACTCCCTCCCTTCTCAGCCTCGCATGCAGCTCCACCTGCGTCGCAGAGGCTGAAGCGCTGAGGTGCTAATGCTTTGTCAATGGCACCCGCGTCAACACAGGGTCCATTAGAGAGAGACGTCCTGACAGGCAGGTAGTAATTACCTCAGGGTTTCAGCTTTGTTTACCCTCTGCCTCCACTCTCATCAGAACTAAGGCCGTGGACAACAGAGGGGCTGTGTGGCGCTCGCCGAAGCCTCGCCGTGACATTACACATCCCTTATCCAACTTTGAAGCTGCTGACATTTACTACATCGCCAGGGTGATATAAAAGCACTTAGTCCAGGTCTACTTCTAAGGCTGGGTCGCACCTTTTATCACAAAGGACCACTTTTATGTTTGCCCCCCACCAATCCCCCCCCCCGCCCCCCCACCCCCACCCCCCCCCAATCCCACCCCGCTCTCCTGCTGCTTTCATTAACAGTAACAGCAGTCAATATAGATGCAATGCCAGAGAACCTTTCAGTAGTTTGAGCTTGACTGCAATGCATTATTTCATTTCAGTTCCTACAGGGGGCACAAACCTTCTCAGGGTACCTCTTGTGGAGAGACACGGCGAGAATCATAAAGAGATCTTCACAGGTTTTATGAGCTGGAAGGTAGACGGGCAACGATTAAAGGCAGAGGAGAAAGATGTGGGTGACGCGTAGTGTCAGATTCCAACATCATTTAGAAAATAATAAATCATTAAAGGACCTTATAGCTTTTAATATGTCTTGCAGAAACGTCATTAAATGTGTAACCTAACAATACACATAATCCGCTGTCCAAGTTGTTTATTCTTTCCATAAGTTTGGGTCTTAAACTGTTGAAATTCTCTATTTTGTTCTTCACTCAGACATTACCTGGCTGAAAAGCAGCTATCAAAATGATTTAGCACTTATAATTAACCTACAGTAATTGGTGTGTGCCTATTGCTCCAATTGTAGATAGTGTTTTCAGCCTAATTTAACAGTGAGAGCCGATAACGTAAAGTGTGTAAAGTGATCGCTGCTGAGGCAGGCGTAACTCTGCTCAGCTCTCCATCAAAGTGGCACTTCACTTAAATCAATCAGCTTTTTCATCTCACAAAAGGGTTTACTCGCTTTTCTATAGCAGCTCCCGCCATAACATTTGTTAAACTTTTTTGTTTTTTTGGTTGTTGTTTAAGATGCGAGCCAGTAAACAAACAATTGTTACCATATAGAAATGTATTACGTTAGAAATGTTTCATGTTTATGTAGTTTGATTTGCACTGACACAAAGTGTTTGATCGATCAATTCCCACAAGTATGCTTGTGTTAAATATGTAGACGAGACCGTCAAGGGTGAGATATTTTCATTCCATGTAAGATTACACACCATTTTCAAGTTTAAAGGTAGGTAAGAACATCTGGTTAGCTGACTTTAAACTCTAAAAAGAAGAACTCCACCGACCGGCAGCTTTATATCTGACCAATAAACACATCACTGCTCATTTGTTTCATCCTGAACTAAAATGGAAAGAAGGCATGGGGTTTTACTATTGAGTTATGCAATCATCCCCATACGATTTGGTATTAGTCCTTTTATCCAACACCCAACAGGAGTGCAGAATAAAACGATTACCTTTAAAAGAAAATAAGATGTGTTTACTTGTTAGTGAAGCTGGTAAAGCGAGTGCAGGATGGATAGAAAGTGTCACAAAGAGGGGAAGTAGGCAGAGAATGTGAGTCATTATATCTGGTGCGATGCCGCACACAGGTCGATCACATGGTCACCAACATCTCGAGACAATTAAACTTTCTGGCCTCTTCTCCTCTTGTGATTCATGAATCACGGCAGCATAATGAATGGGAACGGACAAAAGTGGTAAAAGAAAAAAGAAGAGAGAAATAGAAAAAAAAGAGCTCCTCTGCTGATGTGGTGTGGGCATGTGAGCAGACACACACACACACGCACACACACACACACACACACACACACACACACACACACACACACACACACACACACACACACACACACACACACACACACACACACACACACACACACACACACACACACACACACACAGAGAAAGTGTATGATTCACTCCTCTGGTGAGAGGGTCGGTATGATTCATCCGGATCCTAGCTGTGGCGGTGACATTAAAGCAGCCGCTGTTACAGTGTGAGTGACCAGAGTGTTGATTTAGAGGAAAGAGAAAAAAAGAAGAAAAAAAAACACCCCTGGACGCCATCTCCCGAGACCCAATCAGCCCTCCAGCAGCGCACTCGTCTACCCTGAACTGACTCACTCCGTTCCTCTGACAGCGTCTGAAGGGAGACGCTACAATATAAGAATGTACAACCTGATTATCAACAGAAAATTATGCAAGACACATTCAGAAAACAAGTTTGCCCTAACTTTTGGTTGTGAGTGCTTTATTTTTGTCTTTGCATTTTCCTGTTGGTTTATATTAGGAATAGTATTACACTTTTTGAAATCAGTATTTTTTCTAACTGACGTTATTTTGTAGCACTTATTAGATGTAATCTGGATGCGCTCAAAGAGTGCACCACAGTTCAAGTGCCTGTGTACAGTGTTCAGTGTGTCTTTGAGTTCAAACTTATTTTATTGTTTTGCATTGTTTTCCACTTATTGTTGGGTTTTTATGTGCATTTCTTCTTCTTTTGTTTTTTTTATATTTTGAGAGCTAATGAAGGTTTTTAGTCGATACAAGTCAGCACTAGAATTGAACCTTGGAGACGCAAGCAAACTGTATAAACTTTGCACCGATATCGAGACTTACAGTGGGCTACACAAAGGTTGCCAGTGATCACATACTGTATGTTAACATGCTATAAATACAGGCAACCGATAGGGTGATGTAGCATTCTGAAAACATATACATGCCAACTACAACTTCTATTCTGAAACGTACATAGGCTTTGTCGATAGAAATCAGCTCTACTGTGCAGATGTTTTGCATGTACAGTACGTTTTTTTCACATACCTCCATGCCAGAGGCAACGGGACATGTAACCTGCAGTGCTGTGGAAACTATGGGGGAGGTTCACTGTGATTCTCCGTGACGACATTACTTGATCCAGACAGATCAGGAGCTGGTCCCCAGAACAAATGAATGTCATCTGTAGTTACCGACTAATGTAAAAATGCATTGTGTAAATGTGAATTTCTTAGAGTTGATACGAGATATAAAAATAAAATGTAAAAAAAAAAACCAATGCGTGCAAGTAAATCTATAACAAAATAAACAGAGATGTCATTGCATCATGTGTTCCGTGTCTACCTCTTCTTACCCTAACTGAGCCGGATGCAGGCACTGGAAGAACAGAACAACTTGTGAAATCAGGCCATTGTGCTGCTCTTTAAATCTAATAAACATCCATCAGTCTTATTGTCACAAAATCACATGGACTAATTGCAAGTGGGGTCATCCTGGGCAGGTCGCTGTTTCTGGTTTAACCCATTTCTGTCGGGCCATATGTGAATTATTCAATTAAAAATCTTTTCACCACAATCATCTCTATCCACCGGTGTTTGCCAGGGCTATGTCCTCCGTCCTATTCTTTTCATTGTTTGCCCCCCCCCCCCCCCCCCCCCCTTTACTACTTGTTTCATGTATATGCAGTTTCAATGTTATGCAGATGACAAGCAACTCTATCACAGTACCTCCCCGACTTGCCCACCCACTTCCACGGTCAACAAGAAATTAAGTCATGCTTCCCATTGAACTGGCACCTATTGAGGTTTTCCTTAAAGGCACCAAATCTATAATCACCAACTTCTCCAGTTTTGCTCTGACTCCCCAAATGAACTCGGTTTTCCCACCTCACCTCAGGTCAGTTTACACGACAACGCTTTCAAGTGAAAATGGAAACTTTCATGGAGTCTGTTCACAGCAACAGAACCAGGGCAGGAATGTCTTGTCTCATTTCTTTGTAGAAGAATAAGTTACATCCCCCTCCAGAAATAGATGTGAAAGACAGCGATCCTCAAATTCAGGGTATCATGTTCAGTTCGTTCTGACCTCTACGAGGAGTGTGAAATGAAAAGAATCTTGTCTTCATATCGGAGAGATGGAAAGCGAGAGGTGGTGGATGTTAGAAATGGGCTGAAGACACTGAGTGAGCGAAAGTGACCAACAACCAGTAATAACATTATTGAACCATGAACACTTTACTTGGTCTGCATATTATAGCACTTGTTCATTAGGATTAAAAATAAGACTTGCATTTTGCATTTATCTAGTTGCCACAAAATATGGTATAACATTTTAGGGCTGAGGGCACAAGTCATAGGAAATAAAACCTTGGGATGTGATTAGAATTTGACCATGTTTGCTTTGCAGTTTATACTTTAAATAAAACTGTATGTAACCATAAAAAGTTGTTCTCTGTCCATTTCCTAATACTTCCCCAAACAGCCGTCTGATTCCATGTGATTTTAGTATCTTTGGTCTATGAAAGAAAACTCAAGTCTTCATTATGAAAACAACATTCAGTCTGTTAAAAACTTTTCTTTTTTCACATATGAGCCTCATGAAAAGGCGGATCATCTTATATTTGGATCAATAACAGTCTGGGACTTTTCTCAAATTTGCTGTCAGCTCTACTTTTCGTTTTCGGTTGTGGTTCCTATTAGCGGCGCCGCAGCTCCAAGCCAGTACTGCTTAACATCCCTCCTGTGTCCAGTGATTTGTGTCTATGTGTGTATTTAGGCCAATGAGCAACGGGTGTTTGGAAAAAGTGAAAGCAATAACATGTGATATAAATGTTTGCATTAATCAATTAATGTTTCGAGTTCTGACGCGCTTTATGTCGGAGGAAATAAAACAAGATTAAAGAAATAATTCTGTGTAGCTGTGCCTATAAATCGAGGCACATGTGAGTGAAAAAGGCAGTTCAAAGCTTCATATCAACAGAAGAGTAACGTCAGACTCAAGGTCATGCTGCTGTAATGAACAACAGGACAATTGTAATTATCTTCCACTGAATCACTCTAATACTCAGGAGGAGAGAAATCTCTCTCCAGGGATGTTGCTCAATTATTATGTTCACATTTACCAAGACTTTTTTAATCAAACTAAATAGTGAAGAAATCGCAAAACATCAAATATATAATTTTTTTTGTCTTGATCTTAAAAAAAAAAATCCCATAATTGTTGAGATTTCTGAGATTTGATCGATTTAAGATCAGCTTGTCATGAGAGGGCTGGCAAAAACCTCACTGAGATTACCGTTTGATAGAGAAACATTAAATGATTTCTTCCCACAGCATAAAGAATAGAGTTTAAAAAGTCCAGATGTCAAGTCACATCGATGTAAGAAATTCAGTTTTGGGTTTCACAAAAACACCCAAAACCATTTGTGAAAATGACCTCAAGCAAATGAAAATAAAATGCTCAAACCAGAAAGTATGGAGAGTTGGACTGGCAGCCAAACCACAGTAAAAAGCAGGAACATATGTGAGTGTGGCTGTTGAGTCTTATCATCACTTAAACATTCGGGGGTCCGGTGGGATTTCCCTCCTGCTACGAGATTAGTCCAGTGATGAATCCTTCATTGTAACAAAAAAAAGAAAGAAAGACGCAGGACAAGACTGAGAAAACTACAGTGAATGCTATGAGAGTCGCCTCCAAGAAAGGGTGATGAAATGTTTCTCCACAGGTTTTTCTCCTTCTTCACTGAGTCGTATAGGAGGCCCCTGAATGCAGCAAATCAGACCAAGATGAGGTCCAACGATAAACTGAAAAAAGTTCATTCAATCAGCAGGGAATCATTTATAAGAAGACACAAATCAAGATTAATCAAGACTGCGACTTGGCTGAAATGACAGCGACAGAGAGAGAGAGAAAAAGAAAAACGCCATAAAGAGATAAAAGGAAACAGACACGCCAGGACGTTCGAACATCCTCAGGGCGAAACAAGTCAAACATGTGACATAAAGAAGACATGGACACACCTTCAGCTCATACACATCCGAGCTGCTGTTTTGGCTCCAGGGGCTTTTAAACGCAACACGTTTTCGCCAAGAGCTCCGATAAGTTTCATTTGCATACGCAGCAGCTCAGCTCCCTCGGTGCAGTATGTATATCTGTGTCGCCCTGATGCTGCGCTGCATGTCTAATAGATTTCTGACAGAGAAACAGATTTCCTGTAATGGAAAACAAAGACATCAGAAGAACGATCTCTTTCGGGGTCTTGAATACTAACCATGTGTATGCTTTAGTAGGGACTGTGAGACACATGGCCCCTTATGTTTCTGCTTAACCCAAAGTCTGCTGATCACGTAAATGACAAAAAAAAAAAAAAAAGAATCACCATAGACACCAAGTAGACAAAGACCACTGCTATCAGCTTTAACAATAGCAGATGCTCGCTATATTGTTGTTGACCTATTAAAATGCAAAGAAATGCGGAGTTTGTGAAGAGACCTTGACATGGAGAACTGATGTTTTTTTTACATGATAGTGTGTAATAAATACATACAGTGAATACTTTAGCATCTATTCACCATCAGCTATGATTTGTGAAGACTTAATTCCCAATTACTCAAAGCATAAAAGTCTTCAAGATTGCGCTTGAATACAAATGTAGCGCCGACATTTTGCAGTTGGTTCATGAAGAACAACACGACTGACGTCTCGCTCAAGCAGGTACATTCAGAAAGGGTCCTACGAAGACGATCTGCTTTTGCTTGGACTCACCAGGGAGGGATCGCTGGGCCACCACAGGCACAAGAATGTGTTGGTGCAGAGCAAACAGTGCTGAATTTGGGGGTTAAAAAAACATGCAATCTAAGGCCTTGTTTATATGACAACCTTTCAAGTGAAAATGCACAGTCTTGTAGTTTTTGTTTTGGAAACGTTTACTCTGGAGGCCGCCATTGTTGTGATTGTCCATCTACTGAGCACGTGCAAAAGAACTATCGACCACGGCCGTGGTGCACATGAGCAGGAGCATTGTTTCCGACTTTTACATAAAAACAGAGCATAAAGGGTCTCAAAAAGTTGCATTTTCCGCTGTTTACACTGAGACCGCCTTATGGGCTCCAAGCAACGTTGTCATGTAAACGCACCTTAAAATTAATGAGATGCTTTGATAAAGTCAAAGATTAAGATAGCTAGATAGATAGCGAGATAGATAGATAGATAGCTAGCTAGCTAGCTAGATAGATAGATATATTTTCCATAAAATTCTATCTATCAGCAAACAAAAGTCATGGAGGGCCAGTTGAGCAAAAAGCATCACACTGGAATAACGACGGCGTTTCTGCTGAGGACTGACACCTTTTTTACTCGCTATTAAAACATAACTTCACGTTGTAAAGGATTCTATTATCATGTATTCCTCGCCATGTTTTGCGGAATCTGCAGCACACATTAGATATTTTATATTCACAAAGACAAACATGGGGAATCAATAGTGTATCACGTCAACGTTTTTATACACACGGTCCTTTAGTACATCAGGCCTAAGTGTACTGACTGCTAAAACCCCCCAAATTTATGGATCAATGTTTTTACTTCTATGCTCACAATCTTCAACAATTTATTTGTGTTTACTCTAGTCAGGTGATTGATGACACCTTTCCATCATTTGATTCCAGGCCAGCTCATCACTGCTCACGCTAAAGAGCGGTATTGCAAGTGACGTGTGGATCTGTGAAAAATGCTAAGTATCAGGTTCCAATTGTCTGTTTTAGGAAAAAAAAAAGTTTACAGATGAAAGATATTATCCCGTTTACATAACCTTTTTCTACGAATTACTTTTTTTAATAAAATGAAATTCAGTTTCTTTTAAATAGCTGCAATTATAACAGTCATCTCATGGCACTTAACGTTCAAATAAAAAATAACAACTCTACATGGGCACGATGTGGAGAGGAAAAACTCTCTATTTGCCAGGAAGAAACATCCAGCAGAACCAAAATGTAGAGGAGGCAGCTTTTTGCTTGTTGTGGTTGTGGCAAAAGGATCATATGTGGGAAAACAAAATGCAAAGAACAACAACAACCAAACTCGTCTTTCAAAGTAGCATGAAGTACACAGGTGGAGCCGATGGCAGTGAAACGTTAAAAACAGTCATTAATGAAGTGGCTGCTCTGAATCACGATGACAGACTATATTCTTAATACACTACTTTTTAGTTTCCTTCCTCGAGAAAGTTTTGGTCCTTGCAATAGAAGCCTTGCACGTACCTGGAATGGGATCAAAATGAAACCCACTGGACTCGACACGTTAAAACCACAGAGAGGAATTGTCAGGGATATATTTTTTCATTTTTCTGTTCTCCATGTATTATCACAAATTAGTTTCAACCCTCTCAGTATTGTTCTCTTTCCATTCTGTCAGAGGGTTGAAAGTAAGATGATATTTCTTACATCAACAGGGTCACAGTGGACTTTTCTCTCCGGTAACAGAGAGTTTCACGAGCTAAATAGTAAAAGTTTGACTTTAGTCGTCCTTCCAAAGTTCTATTTTTGGGCTACCGAGTTTATGATGTGCTAAATACTGTCCGCTACCAGTCAGCTAGTGAGCTTAATACATGCTTAACCCGAACCTGAATAAATCTTTAATAACGTCACATTGAGCTTGTATGAATAATATTGGTCTCTATGTAGAGGTGAGACGTCATAGAATTTATTTCCAGTGACGGTATTGACAAATAAAGCTGTGTGCGTCAAGGATAAGCAATAAATGGGCAAATGTCCAGCTGTAGACCTCATAGGTTTTTTTTTTAATTTTCTAACACTTCTTGAAGCTTTTATTGACATCTGTGCCAAGAGTGTCCGAGTCATTTCAGTTGAGAGGCCACATGGAGCTGCATTTAATCAACTGAGCCAGACCAATGAAATGGCAGCATAAAAAAAACAAACTAAAAATAACATGAAGCTCTTTTGGTTTTCGGCTGCTTTTACACGACATTTCACAGGTGCCCGGCCAGAAGAGAGTCTCAATGCGTTCATTACTTGGTTCATTGAAAGGCTTTAATTAGACGTTTGAGAACGAGGGAAAAAATAGCTGCACCTTTCTGTGCTGATTAAAAAACTGAAGTGGCCCTTCTGAGAGTGTCCCTGAGCCCTTTAGAGTCTGAGACCCCGGACTTTAGAAACAGGAACAAGGAGAAGTGTGCAGATGGTGTTGTGTTTTACCTCATTCTGTTGGGGATTTGTCCATTTACATGAAAATGGAAAACAGACATTGTTTACGTCTCTGTGACATTGAAAACGATATCGTCAGCATGCAAGGCCGCGAGTTGACGGTGTTTGTTTGTTTTTTGTAATAAAACCACACACACACACTCACACACACACACACACACACACACACACACACACACACACACACACACACACACACACACACACACACACACACAGAACAATATGTCGTATCATAATAAACGATAAACATTAACAACAATAAAACTACCAAGTCCCAGGAGAAAATGGACTGGAAGTCATGACGCTCTGGAGGCACACATTATTGTTATTGTTCATCTATTCGCGCATGTGCAGAGGAACGATTTATTACATCCGTGGTGCCCAATAGCAGTATTTCAGAAAAGTTGCATTTGTCGCCCATTTCTATGGCGACGGAACCAAACTGTTTTGAGAAAGTTGTGTTTTCAGCCACTCAGACCACGGCTGTTGTCTAAACTGACCTACACAATACAATTGAAGTTTGCTGTTTTCACTTGAATCCCTCGACAAGTCTGCCTTGTCATTTGTCCCCCGTCCCGTTTGTGTGTGTGTGTGTGTGTGTGTGTGTGTGTGTGTGTGTGTGTGTGTGTGTGTGTGTGTGTGTGTGTGTGTGTGTGTCGCCCCTCGTGATTCCAATTATCCAATCGTCCTTTCCTGTGTGTCCATTAACTCTTATGCGCTGCACCTGTGTTCCTCCCTACTTAAACTCCTCTCTGCGCTTGTCTGCTGGCTCGATTGTCCTGATTCCTCGTGCGGTGACATCCTGCGCGTCTCCTCATCTTTGTTTCGGATGATGGAAAAAAAAAATCTTGTTTGTCTCCACACGATCTCTACAGCCTTTATCAGAATTGTTCAGAATATTCTCCACCACAGTAGAGATCTTACGTCGGTGACAGCTTTCACTTCAGCAAGTCATTATAATAGTGTCGTCTGCAAATTGTATTGAAACCGCGAGACACACGGGGCACACAGTTAATGTCTCCTTTGTCATTTTTACACATGCAAGGTCATCCTATAATCAGCCCCTCGGTCAAACTATAAAACTTCTGCACTTCGAGTACTCACACATGTTAAAAAAAAAAGAACATATAACACCAGTTTCAGCATCTCTGCAGGTTGTCAGATCCTTTTTATAGTTTATAAAGCACTTTATGGATTAGCACACTCATACTGCCTGACAAAACACACTAAACCTGCACTTTAAGATCAGCTTAAGGAACTTTATTAAACTTTCCCATGAAGAAAGACGGGTGAGGCTGTATTCTGGCTTTAAGCACCAGGAATGTGGAATTCTTTTCCACCACATGTTTTAAAAAGCAGCCTAAAAATAATTTCAGCTGCATTGTACGTGTGAAATTTGTTATTTAAATAAAGTTGGTATGGTCTGAGGACCCGATTGGAGCCTCTTGTGTTATAATTATTTTTCGTCACAAATAAACAATTTTTTTAGGTCCGTAAAATGCTTAAAATTGCACCGCACATTAGACCAGGCAAAACTATTTAGATTTAGGGGCAAATACATGTGAGTGGCAAAATAGCTCAAAAGCGTAACATGCAAAATCCTGCAAATTAGGGTCGCCGAATCACGTTTGACCTAAAGCTATGAAATTATGTACACATATGTAACCCGCCAAGATGCACAAAAAAGTCTCTCGCACACATCCGGAAAATTCAAAAGGATGTCGGTCTTTTTGAAATGTATTGCAGATTTTGCCCCAAGTTGAGTAAATTTCAAGGGTGGACTCAACCTAAGAGGTAATTCCAATTTTTTTTTTTTAATTCCACCAGTTTATAGAACAGACATTGGTGAGCAAAAGTCATCAAATCAAATGTTTGCAAAAATCTAACTTTGATTTTGGCCATGAAACAGGAAGTGCAGTGGAAATAGCCTGAACATGGTCTGATCAGACTCAAACTTTACTGGTTGCATCAGAGTCCAGGCCTGCTGACAGTAATGTGATGGTATCCACACCATTGTGCCGCCTGCTGGAAACAGGAAGTGGAGTCTACATGACCTGTAAATGCTCCGATCGCTCATCATATTCTGACCCTGATGACATACGCATAGCCACTGACAGGCTCAGCTGGAGTTCCATAATTGGCGAGGACCCGACCAATGCTGCTTGCAGCTTTAATTATTTTTAAATATTTGATGTTTAGCACCATCCAGAGTCAAAACTTCTTTACTTGCTGTGAGACAACACTGCTAACCAATGAACCACCTGTGAAGTACTCAAGTGTTTCAATTATAGAAGGAAAATATACAACAAAGGGAACTATTAGCTCACTTTTGTGAGACGTTTTAATGGTTTGCAATGTATATATCTGCATCCCATCCTCAACCGACTGGCCACTTCTTCACCACTGCCTCCTTAAGAACTTAGAAAATCACAAGCTGAGCATTTACTGAGACATTTTTCAGCTGTGGAACAAAATGCGAACGCCTACTCTGTAAACCACAGGCCTGTAACACAGCTTTTTTACAAGTTTCTCTCTGTGTGTTTTCACATACGATGACACAATTTTTGATTGTATAATTCATGCTACATCCGACTTTATTGCATTTCTAATAGTCTACCCAGCATGTTTTATGTTGCAGAGTGTCACCCCATATGAATGCATATTAGTTCTCCCTTCTTTTACATTTGTGAGTGACTAAGCAACCATAAGGACGTGGTAGATTTAATTTATCTCCTGAGACGGGAAAAGCCACGGGGAGGGAAATGTGCCTTTCATTTTTCAAACATTAAGCGCCACTCGCCGTGCTTCGCTCCGTCTCTCCGAGATCCACATTACATCCAGAGGAGGTTGGAGGGAAATCAAAACGCTTAAACCTTAAAACACATCTGCACAGAGAGGGTTTTTTTTTTGTTTTTTTTTTTTGGTCTGACAGTCAATCTACATCTGCAAACAATGTGAGCTGCCATGGCTGATTTTCTTTTCTTTTTTTTTGCCACTCAGAGAAGGAAGCTGTGAGAATGTGAGGGGCTTTTAACAGGATCCAAGTAGCTTGAACTCATCACTACGTAGTAGAAACACCTGACTGATAAACGTACAACACGCTGGAACCAAACACAAACACATAAACACACGCAGCTGCAACAAAGCTGGAAACACACAAAGCCCGAGATCTGTCATGTTATTTATCAGTGTTTTGGTTCCACGTCTCCGCAGGGTGAGAGGTCTGTGTGGGAGAGCTTGGCTGCACGCCTCAATGCTCCGCGTGCATGTGTGGGGGCACATGAGGAAGCCATCCGGCGCAGCAGCAGTTAACACATAAGCAAATCAGCCGGTCCCACCCATGGCCTCTCCCATCTGCCTCCCTCCTACGTAAAAATGAAGGGGAGAGGAGGGGGACCACCCTGTCCCAAGTCAACTCAGCTTCAGGCCAAGAATAATTAGACAAAAGTATTATCTTTTTTTTTTTTTTTTTTTTTTTTAAGTTTGGATTGGAGGTGGAAGAAGCCGGCGTGAAAGTGATGGCAGCCAGCTGTGGGAGCCCCATCCTGTAACACCTCGCTCGGGGTGGATAACCAATGTCAAACACGTCCCACCGCAGACCCTCATCAGTCAGACCCAGTTGAATTGATCACATTGCACTTGTTGCTTGTGGGACTTGTGAGACATGTCATGTGGAAACAAAAGGAAGGAGTGTTTTCTCTCTGTCTCGAAATACGACCCTGTGGGAATCACGCCGCACCACATAGATCCTTCGCTTTGCTCATAAATCAAACATATATGGACCCCTGGTACTATTTACACCTTTGCATATATAGAGGGTAAACATGCAGTCAGCTCTGCTGTATTAAGTTTCCGTCTTTCGCTGACAAATAATCAAACAGACCATTTTCTCGGATAAATATCTTCTTTCTCCCCTGCCGATTTAACTCTAATTTTGGATTAACTGAGGAAACATTCACCTCTGCAGAATGCTGATGGAGCAGCTCAATGGATCCTCATGTGTGGATGTGGTTTTGCTGATTTCCCGCGCCACTACAAAGTAGATCGGACAACATAGTTGACTAATGCAACATTAGAGGGAGACTCAGCAGGATTTGTTGCGCCCACATCCATAATTTGACTGTCGCCTCACATCAGGATGGAGATGAATTATTTTATGGTCGTTGGGGGCGGGGGCGGGGGGGGGGCTAGCTGTGTCTCCTTTCTTTGTTTTAAAGGGGGAGATGGAAACATGCCCAACACTGTATTGCAGGCCGTGTTGCTTTCTTTTGGTGCATGTTGGTGGATATTTGATCCGACTATAAGCAGAGAAGAAAGCAGATTTTCTTTAAAAAACAAACAAAAAAGAAGTAGAAAGTCTAATATATCCGTACAAATGTAAAAGAAGAATGAGGTGATACAAGCAGGATGCTAATTTTTCTTAATTATTTTTATCACAGGCGATGGAAACTAGGTTCAAAAGAAACTTGAAGTTTCTTTTGAATCAAACCCTTTGACCTAACCTAAACAGCATATTTCATTAAATTTGCAATGTGTTTGGTGTAATTTTTCATTCCGAGTACAAAATTATTTACAGTGTTTTTGGTGAATGCTGATGAAATCATGTCAAAGAAAATCCGTCCACTTAACCTAACTCTGGGTATGAAGAAGCGACAGTACACATTGAGTCCATTAGGTACAAAACTGTTGAGGTATGAAATTCACATAGGGTACCTATTGACGGCACCCAACCTAAATAGAGCCCATCTCTGACAAATCAGGCATGAAATCAAATACACTCCCTATTTGCACTGTCAAATTAAATATATATATATTAAAAAAAAACACCATTCACACTGATTGACATCCTTCAATTTTGGAAAGTGTTGAAAAAAAGTTATTCCTTTCGTGCTCGTGTGAAGCAGCTGAGAACCTGATCCAGACCGACGTGGTTGGATTTCAACACTCACAGCGTGTGATGGAGGTTTGGGAAATTGTGAAGTCTGACTGAAGTTTAACACAAACTCTCTCTCTCACACACACACACACACACACACACACACACACACACACACACACACACACACACACACACACACACACACACACACACACACACACACACACACACACACACACACACACACACACACACACACACACACACACACACACACACACACGCGCAAGTATAGAGTGCATTTATTGACATTTAACCAAAACACGGCTTTGTCGGTCTCGTGTAATGAAGGCCTGCACTTTGTATGCCCCACGTCTTGTCCAATCCACTCTACATGACTTCTGTGTTGTACAAATATATATATATTTATATAGAAAAATGTATCGCTTACTTCATTTGAAATAATATTGGCCTGCGAACATTTCCCAGACGGCCTGCTTTTCTCCGGGAGTTTGTGTTGGAGGTGGATGAAAGCAGCGTTTTCAAGAAATCAAAATAAACATGAAACTATGTGTTTTATGTGATTTCTATTACATGTATTATTTGGGACCTGAGATCCAAAACACCTCGGTATATTTGAGCTTTAGTTCATTGATGAGTGACTTAGCACATTGGTGCATTTTCTCTCCCCTTATCCAATAGGGATCCTGCAAGATATAACAAAAATATTAAGTTGACGAACTTGATGAAGTCTGAATAAGACGAATTAAAAATGTTTCTTTTTATTTGTGTCTTTTTTTGCCTTTAGGCTTTCCACTTGGACCGGTAAAAGCTCAGGTGTTACTAAAACAATGGAAGTTCAGTATTTGTCATCAGATGTTTCAACAAGTAAAACGTTACTCATTCTAGATACATTTAATAAAAGTGGAATTAAATCACAAAAACATCTGATATTTATACTTCCGGTGTGAGAGATTTTCTCCTTTTAGAGGTTATATTGAGCAAAATTCTGGACTCTGCCAAAGTCGTACTTTGTTGCCCCTTCTGATGTTGATTTTCATGGACGGGGTGTCGAGGTGCAATCGGAGGCTCGATGTGCTTCCTGTTGGGGGCGGAGTCTGGCGTGTCTGCTTTCTGATGACGATGATCCTGTTGGCATCGTCACATGAGGGCCTCCAGCGTCCACTGGAATAGTCTGTTGCTGAGTGCGAAGCGGTTGGGTGGCAGATCAGCACCTCCAAATCTGAGTCTATTGTTTTCTCATGGGAAAGGACGACATGCTTTCTCCAAGCAGGGCGGGAGCGCCTTACCCAGGTGGTGGAGATTAAGTACACCGGGGTCTTATTCACTGCTGATTTGTGGAATCCATTTACCATTTACTGCAATCACCAGGAATACTCCAATAAAAAAAGTGGAGAGACTCCCAATCAAAGGCTGTTAATGTCCATGTGTCTACAGTCAGTGAGGATCTGTGCTGTCGTGTCCTCAGCTGCTCCAAAGTCAAATCTGAAGCCACTGAAAGCATCTGCCAGCAGGTTTAAGAAGACTTGGAGGTGCTGATTTTCTTTTCCAGCAGGACTCTCACTTGTCCACAGTGTCATGAACTTGTCCCGACCTGAACCCTGCGGAGAACCTGTGGGCTGTCAAAGAGGAAGCTGAGACATCAGCGCGACTATCCAGATGAGCTGAACGCCACAAGATTAACCCGAGCTTCAGAACACCTCCACAGGTCTGCAGACTAATCACATCCAGGCCACTGAGCACGGAGTCATGCAAATAGGAGTACAGACATTCTGTAACGGAATCACAATCATGAAATGCCTGACATGGTAACAATTACTGAAGTTTGTCGTAACATTTGGAAAGTCGCAGTCTCTTTTTTTTTTTTTTTTTGTGCCCCTCATTTAACCCACTGTGATCTTTAGCTGCTGAAAATGAAAAGCAACTCTTTCACTATTTTAGCCTATAGAGCACCTGGGTATTGTGAGGTGAGGGATAAAGGATCGGAAGCTTAAGAGGACAAAATGCACTGAAAGTAGGAAGCTGCAAGGTTAATTATTCAATTCAGTCGGATCTTCCTTATCCAAAAAGCAACGGAATCAGCGCGGGACAATCCCTCCACAAACGGTGAAAACACATGAAACAATCTTCTCTGTGCTCACATGTGTAGCCGTCAAACTCTCTTTTCCTCCCACCTCCCTTCCTGCTCTGACTTATAGACCATTAGACCTTCATCCAACATGATACCGGTGTGACTCTGGAGCAGAGAAATCAGGTGAATTTTCACACCTACGTGAAGAATCCCTGAGCAGCTAGGGGGTCAGGGAGTCACAGTGGCTTCTCGCCAGTAGGATTCAAACCACCAAACGTCTATTTGCAAATCAATGCAGTTTAAATATAGGGAGGGTAAACTTCTCAAGTACGTCGCTTAGTTCGTATTTGCATTTACTTCTACTAATACTTCATCTGCTGTCTAATAAAGCAACTGTGCTTTACTTGAATTGTAATCCCAAATTATACTTGTAAATTCTATTTATTGTCCCCTCAGCATGCATAATCTTTTTTCTTTGATGGAATTTGGTCTACTGGTGAGCCCACAGAGCCGACTTTGTGCTGTAGGTGATACCAAAAGAAGCAAAACCAATAAACAAAGCTATTAAAGAAACTAAAACTACCCCATAATCCGCCTCTTTGTTTCTGTGTATTCACCCAAACAACAAGAACATTACAACACCATGTGTTTATCTGCAACACCCACAGGTATATAACTTCCCACAAAAACCTTCTCACTTCATAAATATTTAGAAAGACCTGGTTTCCAACAGTAAAGTCTGGATGTGATTTGTGCTTTCCCCATCGATAGCACGTATAGCCTCGCTTGTCAGGAGTTTTGACTCCTCGCTTCGTGTTCCGGACTTATCTTTAATAGCCAGAAGACAGAGGCAATCAGTCCAAACACACAGATTGCGTTATATTTTGTGACACACCTTCTCCTCCCTTTGATTGCGAGACGAGGCCTAATTTCCCCTCCCTAATCATCTCGGCTTTTCATCCTGGACTCCGTGTTTGACGAAAAGATAAACAGCTTGCGAACCCGGGCATACTTTTTGCACTGCTAAATTAAGTCCTTTTCTCTCCTGTATACAAACAACTACATCAGCCTCGGTTGCCAACATGGCTGATGAGTAAACTACCTTCGCCTTGCTGCGAGTGATCCTGCTGATATTGGAGAGAGAGAGAGAGTCGAGGGCGAGAGCGACCTCGCGTCATTACACGAGCCCGACTTAACAGGACAATGTTGATATCCGTTACATGAAGCAGAATGCTGAGAGCAGCCTGTGTCCGGCTTTGGCGGCCCCTCTCTTAACCAAACCAGGACCGACTGGGAAGATATGACTTTCATTTTTGGGGGGAAATCTCACAATCAGGTTTTTCTCATTACTCTGCCATTCTCACCTTGTAATGGACTCTGTTTCTGTCAACAACGATACAGTCAGAGCCGGCTGTGCTTTTTTTTTTTTTTTTTATATTTTTTCCTGCTTGGGCTGGTGCTGCAGCTGCAATGCCCAGATGCTTCCAGCTCTTTGCCACATACTAAATACTAAATATCCAGTGCATGCATTATAAAAAAAAAGAAAAAAAAGGTGGAATCCCTTGAGTTTTAATACAGGAGGGCTGCGAGGAACCTGTGTGGGCAAGTCAGCCACCAGTGTGACGGATATGGAGTAAAACTGCAAGAGTGTGAGCTAAGAAAGACACTGAAATGCTAAGAAGGAATATATTTGGGTGAAAGCAAAAAGAAACAATTGGGATGTCTGTTGAGTACCCAGGACACGTCTTGCTGCATCTGCACTGAGCTCTGTGTGTGTGTGTGTGTGTGTAGCAGGCCAGCTCGCTCTGCTCCACAGCACACCTCGGCGCAGCGAACGGACCTGAAAATCAGTTTTTATGACACAGCATTATCTCCTGCATGTGTTAGGGGCCCAGAGACCATTACGCCTGGGCTATAAAGCATCGCTGTCTCGCAGCAAAAGGAATTATTTCCATTTCTCCCCGCTCTTCACTGAATAAACTCTTTTGAGGAAAGGCACTATTTATAGAGGGAGAGGGTGAGGGGTTGGCTGACTCGTACCAATTCCTCTCACCTGTAAAATATCCACATCGTCAGGAGCTAATCCCAGGTCGTCAGTTCTTCACAGGACAGACAGTCACTTTCACACCGATTTTCCTCATTATTATTTCATCAATTAGCTGCAAATGGATGTTTTGGGACCGTGAGATGATACTAGAGAAAACTGGAGTCAAACCTGTGATGTATTTGCTGTGTGGGGAGGGTGCTAACCCCCCCCCCCCCCCCCCCCAAAAAAAAAGTAGTGGTAGTTGAGCAGGTCACAGTCCTTTAGTATTTCTGTCCTGATCCACTGTAGTTAAATCTTTGAACCCAAATAATGCTCTTCCATTATCCGTCGTCAGTTTCACGGAAAAGAGGAGAACCACAGGAAGATGAAGTTATCCACGGTGAGATTTTAGGGGTCCTTGAAATAACCTTCGGGCTTTCATCTCTTCTCAATGCTTCTTATTTGCTCAGAGTTTTATCCCTGACACCCTTTTTCTCATTCCCCTAATCTTCAGCTGCCTTTGTTTTATCGAATTATTAAATATATTTAAAAGAGGTGACATCAAACGCTTGACTTTGGGGTTGCCAATGTCGATCAGTGTGTTAATCCGTTTACTTGCCTTCAGACTGAAATGGCTCCACTGAAATTGGATAGGTTGGCATTCAAATTTTTACATTTTGGAAATGGAGAAACTGAATTTGAATGAACGTGAAGGAGAAAGTTATGGCAGAAACAAGAACAACTAACTTGGACAAAGTGAAGTTCTGCAGCGAGGATAACATGGTAATACCTTTCCACCTCAGAGAAACGATGTCCCAGGCCTTTCATTTAGGCCCTAGTTTAGACATTTCAAGGGCAAAAGCATATTCTTTGCATTTTCGTTTCAAAGGAGTTTCACTTTTACGCAGCAAAATATTGAAAATGTGGTCCGTTTCCACGGGAATGGCAGAAATGCTTAAAACAATGTAGTTAGCATACCAGGCCATGAGTTGGCACCATTGGTTAATTTTGTAATGAAACCATGAAATAATCTATAAACATTAACAATGGCAAGTACACAGACATTCATATGAACAGATGTCGAAGATGGGTTGCTATTATGGTGACTCTCACGTATAAAACTACCAAGACCAGGAAGAATGTGGACTGGGAGTCATATGTGCAGAAGAACTATTTCCTATGGCAGTTGTGTGCCTGC
The DNA here is from genome assembly GCF_963383615.2 of Lipophrys pholis. Taxonomy (NCBI): domain Eukaryota; kingdom Metazoa; phylum Chordata; class Actinopteri; order Blenniiformes; family Blenniidae; genus Lipophrys; species Lipophrys pholis. Next base: position 19,192,641 of record NC_137647.1, on the reverse strand, counting down.
TTCAGAAAAGTTACGCTTCTACAGAGACAAGTCGTAAGATTTTGAAAAAGTTGAGCCTTTACCCTTTTCAAAGGAGTCGGCGGGTTTTTGGGAAAGTTCTTCCTTGGGAGTCATGATCAAAAAGCACCGTTGTCGTGTGAACGGAGCCCAAAAATGCAAAAAAAAAAATTCTGTTTTCACTTGAAAATGTTGTCAGGTAAACATGGCTTTAGAGGACCTGCATGCTCCTTCTGCACATGTAGATTTTCTCCAGCGACTGTTGCTTCTATCCATGTTGGAATAAGAGAAGACTAGAATTGGCCGTAGTTTTTTTTTTTTTGAGGTTGCCTCTGTATGCGCTAAGCCTGTGACCAACTAGTGGAATAGGAACGATTCCAGTTCCAGGCTGAAGCTCCAGTCATGATAAAAGAAATAAAGCTCATGTATGCGCAAACACACACAGACTTGAAGAGACTGGGAAAATGAAGTGCAGCAAGAAGAAGAAACACAAGTAATAACAGCAGATAGAGCAAACAAAAATCAAACATGAGGAGTCACTGCCAATACTAGAACACATCTGGAGATCTGGAGGAGCCTTGCTGACTTTGATTTTCTCTTACTTTTTCCTGCAGCACCACCGCAGAGTCTGCAGTTGTGGTTTCAAGCAGTGTTTCCAATCCTCCAACCCTGGGAACCCAATTTCACGTCTGTTTCTGCGGCTTTGCCACACCTGATTCAAATGACCGCCCGGTGATCAGAAGGCTGATAACCATCCGTTCATTTGAATCAGGGGGTACTGGTGCAGAGAGACATCGGATGCATGCAGGCGCAGCGTTCCCCATTGACCCGGACTGGGAAACAGTGGAAAATGTCTCAGCAGTCATGGGACGGATTATCATGACATGTGGTGCACATGCTCATGTTCCGCCCAGGATTAATTGTCATCAGTTTATCGTTTCATCTTGCGCTCGCCATCTGGTCCGAGTTTTAATTTGTTCAATACTTTGTTTTATGACTGAATACTTAAAACTAATGACATTCATCAGTCTCCACTGTACTTTGTGCTTAGCGCTAAAAACGCCAACAGGTCCAAAAGCCGCGTTAAAAGTGGCCCCTGGACTTCGTTTCTTGTTATTGCTCTGTCTCCTGTCGAAAGTTGAGAGAGGCAATCTGGGTTTTTCCCAGGATGTCCTGCTGAAAGGATGCTGTGTACTGGACTTACACACTCACTAAGAGTTTCCCTTTCACTCAGCCTGCGTGCTCGTGGCCTGCGGGAAGAAACCCATGCAGACAAACGATCCACAGGATGCTCACTGGAAACAGAAATGCCCCTTTCAAACCCATGCGTTTGCAGAGTGGCGGCAGGTTGATAAAGCAGCAGCAAATACTGATTGGTGGGAGAAAATGGACAAAGATGGACAAATAAGTACAAAGAGTAACTGGATGATTAAAAGAAACCTATTCTTCTGTTTGCTCCTGGATCTGCTGAAAATGGAGTCAATATTAACCTTTCAAGTGTAAATGTAAAAGGTGATTTCAAGAATAATTGTTTCCATTTGCCAGTTATTCAATTCCCGGCCTTTCCTTCTGGATAAATAGGACGGATGATAGAGGTGGCATGAAATCTGAATGTTACTGCCAATAGAGCAAAGTAAAAATGAAAAAGCATCCAAACACCTTTTGCAGAAGGACAAAAGTCCTGGTAGGGTCCATTTTCTCTGATACTTAATTTCATGTCTGCGTTCGTCCTACAGTTTCACCCTCAAACCACAACATACTTCCTCTAGCCGTTCGCTCAAACCAGTCACCAGCCACTTCTTATGTTTGGCTACGAGAAGTAGTCCCTCTGCTGCTGGGACACAAAAGAGTCAAAGTCCCTGCAGTTCTTCCACATTTTGCTCACAGCACATGCAATTACTACGGTGCAGCAGCAGCAGCATCATAAAAACCAAACCTGCAGGAAACAGCTGACCACAATATCACAAATATCTGCAGGAAACTGCTCTTATGCTTCTGCGATTGGGGAGACATTTTCTTAGCCGATCCCGCTATCAGGTGTCAGGTCTGATGCTGCTCTGAGTACTCATACCCCTACTTGTAAAAGATCCCCTGTGTGTGACGACATCCTTCAGTAACATCAGAAGCAGGTGGACGAGAGAGGACGAGCGATAATGTAAGTCTACAAGATGAATGTTAGGGTAGATACTGTACATTGTTAATAAATCTGAAACTAATTCCCAGTCTGTAACAATAGTAAAACATTGGAACCCAGGAAGACAATTTTCAAAGAAACTAATAATGTAGACATTTCTACCGATTAGCTTGTATTTGGATGCTGCTTCCAAGCAACTTAGGAATTAACCGTCGTAAAAGCATCCTTTAAAAGGCAGATCTGGAATTTGACTCCTAACATTTGTTTTTGGGGTCTGGGATTTCTTTGTGGCGTGCACATTGAATTTCATACATTTTGCACAGCTCTGCAGCCAATAAACGACATGTGACCAGTCCACATGTGCACGGCTGACCAGTGAATATAACATCCAGAACCGGGACTGTGCATGTTGCCAATATTTCTAGCTTTGTTGATTAGGATATGAAGGAAAAAAAAGAAACCTCCCGCTGCTCTTCAGCTAACCAGGAATGCATGACAAAAGATGTAATAGAGCTTGCTCAGCGGTATATCAAACCCACAAAAAGGACAGAAAATCACAATAGCTTCAAGAATAAAAATTTATGATCGGCTTTGAAAAATGTTGGGATTTATTATAAGTGAAAAAGTATCCACTGCAGGTCTCTTCATTGATAAAGAGCCATTTGGAACTGAAGCCACATGGATCCAGTTAATCGATCCAAAGTGACTCCACCTTCACTTAGGACATGTATGAATACTCATTACCTGTTATTATAAGTGGACTTTCAGGAAAAACAAGTGTCTCAGACTTGCATTTCACCTGACCACTTGCAGTACATCTAATAGATGTGACACATCTAATGGATAATTACTTCTCCTGGAAGAAAACCGCACGCGAACCACAAGGGGCTTTTATTGTTCTGAGAAGCCGAGCTGAAACAATGCTACGCTTCACAGCACACTTGGCATATTACATCCACCCATGAAGAAAAAAACAACAAAAAAGCTTAATTTTACCCCTTAAAATGCTCTGCTGACCAGCGGCTGATTGCTGACTCGTCTTAATGAGTGATAAAGTGGTGATTAAAACAAAGATGGGCCACAGGATCCATTACAAGACGAGCGGGAGGGGAAAAAAAAGTCTTTGTGGAAATCTTTTACTGAAAGGAATGGGGAAGAAAAAAGCACTCACACCCTTACGGCAGGAAATAAGAGGCTCCTCTCAGAGGACACCCACATACTGTGGATGAACCCCTGAGTGTAGGTGCAGTCATCAATCAGAGCTCTTGCGTGGACGGTGAGGGGGGGTAGGGGGGTGTGCCGGGATGCGGTGGAGCTGCACGGTCATGCACAGCCTCTCCCTCAACAAAACCCCGTCGAGTCAAACGTGGGACTCCTTCTGAGTATTTACAGCCTGCTAAGCGCCGAGCAGAATAATGAAGTTGTCCCCGTGTTCACCACATGCTGCGAGGCCAGAGGTCGAGGCTTCACGGAGATCGGGTAACAACGCCCGGTGCTCGGCGGACAGGTAATAAACGCTTTAAGGTATTAGAGCGAGTGCGGCAGGATGAAAAGTTGACACAAAGTGTGTCATGTTAACTCCCCGATGAGGCCATCAATCAGCGCCGTGGAGTAGGGAGGTCTGACAGCTGCTAATTTAGCAGGAGGCATAAAGGGATAGTCTGAAAGAGAATATCACTGAGCTGCAACTGAGACTCGGCAGACAGCAGAAGAAAGACGGGTTTTACTCTCCATTTGCTCCTATTCTGGCCCTCCAGCCCCACTTGTGCCATTTTCCCCTTCCTCCTCTGCCGCCTCTCACAGCTTTTCCTTCTGAGGTCTTATCAACACATCTGTCTGGAGCAGTTAGCGTTCCCATCCGTTTTTACACCGTGTTTTCCTAAAGTGTCACCGGATCCCCGAGCAGTCGCACTCGTTCTCTTTTTCCCTCCAGGCCTCCCCGAGAAAAACTGTGTGAAACTAAAGATTCTGAAACGGCCACTGGCTAACGTTGACCTGCGGCGTCCCCGCTGAACCCGGCGGGTCGCAGTATGGAAACTAATGAAGATTGGACATGTTGCGGCAGCTTTCGCTGGAGCGTACCTCACTTTGCGTGGACAGGGTGATCTATAAATAAGATCAGTGAACATCTGTTAAGTCGCGGTCCCTTGTTAAAGTGTGTCACTCTTTTTGTGGGCTCTCTTAAACAAAAACTCTCTGGAACAGATGGAAAGGTAATGGTTTCCAAATGGCATGACGCCATCAGATAGTCGACAATGAAACTGCACTGGTAAAGATTTGTAGTGGTGAATATATGCATTATACAAAGCGATAACTTTGCCCATGTTCATGAAGGGGAAGCCTTCCTTGACGCTTGTCAACAGACGTGTAACACTTCAACCTGGAAAAAAAAACAAGAAACGTTGTGCTGTGGTCCGCAAGCTAAAACTGACCCGCAGCAAGCTCCAACCCGGCCCGCCAAACAGCCAAGCAAATTATTAAAAAAATGCAAAGAATCCATTGACTTTTGAACATATTTCACAACATTGAGACTCAAGCTATCAGATATCAGTGATGCGGCCATAAATATTTCTATCAAACTCGCACTAACCTCAAAGCCAAGCTGTCTGGGTGAATTAGTAAAAACATGCGTAATTCAACAGCTATAGAAGAAGTTTTTTGGGGGGAATTTTCACCCAATCTTGCACAAGAAAGTACAATTAAATTGTCTATATTTTGAGATTGTAGTATTTTTTTGTTTTAATTGTGAAATATTTAGCAATAACATACACTATTTCAAAACCTAAAACGCCACAACAAAGAAAACCTTTAAAATTGAAATTGCAGGTCATTATGGTGCTATTTTACTGTTCTGGGCCACTCAAGGTTATATTGGGCTGAATGTCGCCCCTGAACTAAAATTATTTTGACACCCCTGCCCTACAGCTTTAGCCACATTAGCATTAGCATGTTAGCTCACAAATCAGGTGGTTTCATTATTCTTTTCTGAGAGAACACAAATTGTGAAATCGCTATAAACTTCAAGTATCACGCATGTTTGTCACTCATGTCAAGTACAGTTTTCAAATATTTCCAAGACTTCAAATGACCCTTAAAGCATGTTGAGAATCTTGTTCAAGTTTTATCTTTAAATGGATAAGAGACACGTTTTAATGGATCAAAGACGGTGCAATTGAAAAGAAAGATGTGAGCAAAAACCTGGATTTGATTAGGAATTTGGCTCCAGATTAAAGTGGCAACACAGTATATTAATTACATTGATTGATTTATTTATGTTTTGTTCTGTGATATCATGCTAATATCCTAACCGTTTAGTGTTTTCTGGTATATTCAGGTATTGATTTACGCTATGCAGGCATTAGAATGTTACAGTAAAACTACAAAAGCTGTATGTTTATAAGTTAAATAGACACCGTGTATTCTAGTCTTTTAAATCCAAGCTGTAAAAGTCATAAATCATTTCCGTCTTTTTAACTGTTTCATGCTACATGAATAGATTCAACAGGGCGATCTGAAAAAATAATCTGGCTCACCAAAGCACTATTCAGAAACGACCTGATTCAACAAACAACTTTCGTACATGATTCGAGTCCTTGAGATGCTTTGCAAAGATAAGTTGATCCTTGCATAACGTTACAAAGGACGTCATGATCTCAATGTCTGGTTAGTGTTGTTCAACATTTGAGTTGTAGTCTGTTTTGTTTTGGTTCCTGCTGGTACTCCCCAGTAACTCCTCTCTCCTTTATTTCCTGGTCTGACTCAGCCACTGCCCCCCTTCGTCTCCTCTGATTGTGTCTTGTGTAGCTTTCTGATAGTGTCATTCTGGTTTGGCCCGTAGTCTGTCCTCGTGTCTCTGATCTCTATCGTCTGCTCACCAAACCACTTCTCGCTTGTCACCTAAATAAACTGTGTTAACCTTCACCTGCCTCCTGTGACAAGGTTCAGGTCTTCTCCCTGATCCTTGATGAAAAATACACAACGAGCTTTATATTTAGTACAAATTGTAATGCCAGGAATGTAAATATTCCCTTTTCTGCTCTATAAGATAAGTCAATTTTTTTCCCCAAACATTTTTTTTTCAAAGGCTCTCAAATTGCTGAAAACATATGGATGTTTTGATGGATGCTGTGGAGCCCATCTCCTCATCTGTGTATCTGTTCTGGACATTGATGTTGACTGTTGATCATCAAAGATTTGCAGCCTTTTCTCGCCTCAATGAAATAAATGATTAATCAAACTGGAACATTTTAGTTTGTATTAATAAATGTCAAAAAATGGTTTGGAAATATATGTGTAACACGATTTGATCTTTCATCATAAAGTTGAATAAACTGCTTTCTTTGTGCTTTTTTTTGGAATAGTTTTCTGTTATTTTCAGTGTTGCACGAAATGCAATTGCCACGTTAACGGGTCTCGTTGTATCCATGTCTACGACTTGTGCATTTGTTCCACCGTCCAACATTTGAGCTTTCCACTCTGGAACAACGCCGTCTGATTCAAGTAACACATCTCGCCACACGATGCGCGAGCCAAAGACGTCCTTGGAAGGTTCACCATCGAACACTGCGTGAATACATTAGTTTGATACATCGATACCGAATGTCATCTGAAAATAATCCTCATGGTTTTTCTACCCGGTAGAGAAACAAAAAAAAAAAAAAAACCCAGAGCATTTGCAAGCTAAGCAGGCCTGAGGAAGCACTCACTCACTGTCAACACAATCATTTTCTACTGAGCAGAGGGAACGGGTACATTTGCAGATGCAGCTGTGCATCAGCCCACGTGGATCCACTCACCATCTTTATGGAAATGCAGCCACTAAATTGTATTATATTAGAGTCAGTGTGTCGCCCCCCCCCCCCCCCCCCCCCCCCCCCCCCCCCACCCGCTTCCTCTGTTGTCTGATTTTCTTCAAACTTGTAGAGAGGAGCCCCGAGTCGAGGATCAGCGGATAGCATTTCATGCCTCTGGTCATGTATGTAGGGAGGGAGGCAGGACTCCGGATCAAGCCCAGTGTAATTAATGGTTGTAAGGGCTTGTAGGGACAAAATGGATGTGCTCCTCTGGAACAGTAAATATGCTCAAATACCCAGAGGTCCTGTTCACAGCACACGAGACATACAGTTAAGTTGTGCTTGGAGAGAGAGTCATTAAAACTGCATTATTCCACTAAGTGCTGCGAGGAGAGTAACTAAATGAGCACTTGTTAGCTTTATGGCACTGGCGGTATCGGCTCGCAGTCTGCAAGCAACAGCGACGTAGGCTGCACCGGCCACAGGCTTTTATTCCAAAAACGCGGTCACCGAGGTCGGGTTGAACCCTCTCCGGGTGAGGCGAAGCAAAGTTAGCATCGGCAGAGTATTTTTATCCCGATTTCAAAGAATGTGCAAAGTGTTTTCAAAAGCTCCGCAGACGACAATTGGATTGAAATAATCGCGTTCGAATGTCTCAAGTAAAGACTTCAAGATGTTGCAAATCACCCAGGGCTTGTTTTAGCCACTCAATACATTTCATTTTCACAAGACAAAAAGATGTGCAGCATCAAAACGCCTTTCTAGAAATTTCGGAACAAATGATGAGGTAACTTTTTCCCGATCACAGCGTGAAAGAACACAGGAGTGACGGAGCAACGCAGCAGATTAGAAATCAAAGGATGAAGGAAAAACAGAAACATATTGGTGGGGGTCTGAGAAAGATGAACACTGTCGCCGGAGCTTGTTATTTTCATGCTGTGTTTTCAGAACATGAAACAACTGGTGGCTCATCTTCATGGGAGAAACTCGGCCGGCCCGAAATGTGTCGCATCAAGGCACGAGCGAAGAAGACACTTTAAAAACAGGGGTGTCAAACTCATTTTAGTTCATGTACAGTGACATTCCAGATGTTTCCTTTATGCAAAAGCAAAAAGCCCCTAAAAACCAAACACAATATTTGTGGCCGGAGCATTTTAGTAGCAAATATTGTAACATATTATTTTCATATTTTGAAATGTCCAAAAAGGCTAAACAATTGGAAAGACTCTCCATTAAATTGTTTCTGTTTCGGCTAATCTTGGCCAGATCCCGACTTTTTTCAAAAATTCACCTTCATAGTATGTTAATGCAATTTTGCTGGCAACAAGAGAGCAACTTGTTATGTTTGTAACACTGACAACCCCAGTGGAGAACTCAGAAATTGCGCCCCCCGATAAAAAATAAATTGCTTTATTATTATTATTATTATTGTTATTATTAAGATAATTAATATTTGTAAGATCATCTAGAATCCCAGATGCTGAGTGGATTTTGGCCGACAGGCCATGCGTTTGACAGTCCTGCTTTATAGATGCAAATACATAAAGTAGGAAAGAAACAGTCGAGCAGACGCTAAGCAGCTACAATGAAAGTAGTTATGCCAGAAAATCTGAATCCAAAAACTTTTATTGGCAAGTACTATAAAAACAATTCACATTTTACAGTAGGACGAAATTGTTTTGGTGTGTGGTACAAAGCACTTTGGAGGTTGGAATTGTCCATCTTGTCGCAAATGTGCAGAAGAACTATGTACTGTGGCATTTACAGAGTGTCATGACTCACAATCCAGATTCTCCTGGGACTTGGTAGTTTTATAATTCAGAGTCACCTGTAATAACAATCCAACTTGGTCAGCTGTCCATATGGATGTGGGTGTACTCGCCATTATTAACGTTTATTGTGTATTGTTCTCCGCAGACCTGTGGTTTCAACACACAAAAAAACCAACAGCACCAACTCGAGCCCTGACATGCTAACGACATTGTTTTCAGCCTTTTCTGTGTAAACAGACAATCGTTTTCAAAAACCTCATGTAAACGGGGCCTGAATGCAGCAGCTCAACACTTCTAACATGTATAGGTAAAGTTTAATATGACTGGAAAGGGTTAAATTCAGAGAACTAACTTCCTCAAAAGGATCATTAAATTATATTTCCTTTTCTTTCCATTGGGGGTATTTTCACTGTATTTGTGCAGTAGTTCTCCATGCTGTGGTTTATTTAATTGCGTTGAGCCTTGTGTATTTGCATTGTGGCTTTTTGGATTTGTGTGGTAGCTTTTGCACTGTGGTGACCTTTTTTGGCCACCATACATCTAAACATCTGACATGCGACAGCTTTTCCGGGTAGTCCTTTTCATATACAATATATCCTTTTGTTGTTGAGACACCAAAAGTTTTATGTAGTAGATATTTGTATGGAGGATTCATTTATGCCTTAATATCAATAACATACAATTCTGGGAATGTTGGAGAAGTAGTTTAGCTGTCCTGTTCTGCAGTCTGACATGCTTTAAAAATCTTAAGTGCATTGTTGAGGTGAACCTTCAAACCATGGAAGCTTTTTACTGGTAGAGTCAAATAAAAAAAACAAAAAAGAAAAAGTTGTGCACCTCAAGCTGCCAACCATTTAAACTTGATTTGTATTCAGCGCAAACTACAATAACATTACGTGCTAAGAGCAACATAATGCCCCGCTAATGCACAACATCACAATAACAGTAATATGTTAGTGCCTGGCTTTAAATATGTCTGTGTGGAGATGGGGAGCTTAATGTACTAAAGAGTCACGTTGTGCGAGTCGGGACTGCAGGGCCAGATTTTACCATCAGCCTCGACATGAAATATGACGTGACTCATCTATGAGTGCATCTGTTGAAAGAAGTGACTTAATGCATCAGCCGGTCAAATGTTGTAGGGGGGGAGGGGGGTGGATTAAAAATAAAGACCTGCCTGCAGGGCCCATCCAGCAGACTGGACAGCATGTTCATCCCAAATGCCACCCCTCAAGATATCACTCAAACGGATCACAACTTCAGATGGCTCGCCGTCTCTGTTCTGAGCTTAGATGTAAATGCAAACAGCGCATTAATGGGTTCAGATGAAAGCATCGTTTGGAGAGATAGTGCTCTCTATTTCTGTCCATAATGAGCTCACTGATAGCAAAGTTAAGAACGCCGCCAATGCAAACTGCGCTTTTTTTCTGAGTGGCGTCTTTCAGCTGTTTGTTGCCTACAATTAGGCTGCGCCAGACGTTTGATCGGTAAAAGGGAAAAGGTCGCACAGGATTTGGAGTAATAAACTTTAAACCATCTAAAGTTAACAAAGCTGATATTATGCTTTTAAAATAACATCCAGCCTCCTGCGTGGAGCATGTGTGGCACACGCGTGTGATGTTCCGTGATCCAAGCGTTTCAGCGTCCGCTGCTGTCGTCAGTGTTGTCTGAGGCTTTACAGACAGCAGATGCTCTCCTCGGCATGGCGCCTTCGGCAGGGGGGCGAGCTCATCTTCACCTTCATCCATCTACTGACGCCGCCCGGCCAGGCTCGTCCACCTGTAAGCCAAACATTATCCAGGTCAGCCGGACAGAGGTCATCGAGTGGCACTGATACGACACGTCATTAAAAAGTAGTTTGGATGCTCAGACCTTTGCGAAAAAAAAAAAGCCTTTTTAATATATTAAGGAAATGATGGATGGAGGCATTACACGAGAAATGGAGCTGCAGCTCTCACCGAGTATTGCAGTTCTGTAGATAATTTAAAGTTGGGAAAGAAGTTAGTGGGAAAACTTTTGCATGCCAGCGTTTTGCAATCCTGCTCCTTTAGAGACCTGTCGTGTATATTTGAGATGTTTTGCATGCACCTGAATCAAACAAATAGCTCATCGTGTTCTGAACAGGCTATTCATGAGCCTCCGTCAGCTCACAGCCTGTTTTTGTCATAATTATGTTAATAGTTTTGTTATTTTACAGCTTATTCTCTTTTAAATCACAATGTGATTTGCTGCTTTTATGCAAATTTATGGAAATTGACAGGGGGAAAAAAAAGATTTTCTTTTGAAGCTACTGTCTTCAAAATGAGATGTTTAAACACTTGTTTTTATATTCAGCATAATTTTGCCAAACATGCAATTTGCCTCGAAACATAAGTTCCAATCATGTTTCAACAGCAGCAACTTTGAAAGATTATTTCCATCATTATTGTTTTCCTTCAAAAAGTCAAACATGTGCACCACATTTTCTGAAAATTAACATCAAGTTGCTACATTGGCGATCAATTGATGCTTTCGATGAAAAGCGAGGACAGTTTGTATTCATCCATAATATTTCACCCACTAAGATGCAAAACAAAAGAAAATGCTTCTCTTTTTATATACTTTTTGCCAGCGGATGAGAGCATTTCCTCGTAATATAATGCAAAATGAGGCAATGTCCTGATTCTTCTCAAAGGTTTTGATTATAGAAAGAATGCAGGCCGACACGAGACACTGCAGATATTCAATGAATTTCTGTCATCACAGTTTTCTGGAGAATGTGGATCACATGTGTTGGAATGTTGGGGGGGGGGGGGGGACTAAACATTGGTTTCGTAGGGCCAGGTTTGGGAAACACAGCTCTGATACATCTGATACCAGAGAAATGACATGTATGCTTTGAAAACGTTTGGAAACTAGCCTGTTTACTATCCATCTCTATTAAACAACGTGTTCAAACATCCTTAGAAATGTTAGAGTTGTGCTTCCCAATCTATGGTCCACAGATGGTGTTGGTGAGAATTTGCTTTGAAGCGGTGAACATACTGTATATCCATGTTTACACTATGTGTACTAGTGAACACAGGAGACTTTGGTTTTGTTGTGGCTGTTCGTTCACGTGACAACAACGTTTTCACTTTCGTTGCGTTTTGGAGTCCCGTTTACAATCATGCACGGAGCCACTGAAATCGTAACTTTTTGCTGGCTTTCAAGTTCGACATTTTAGAAAATACTCTGACTCTGTCTCCGTGAAAAAAAGGGGAAAACACCTTCTTTCTGAAAAGCTGCGTTCATAGTAAGTCGTTCTTCTGCACATTCGAAAGTAAATGGACAATAACATCAATGGTGACCTCCAAAGTGTCATGAGTCCATATTCTCCTGGGACTTGATGGCTTTGGAGTTGAGAGTCACTGTAATAAGACTCCAACTTCTGTCCACACAAATGTCCGTGTTCATGTTTATGGTGTGTTGTTCTATGTATGCTTGTGTGCATGTTTTTATTTTTTACAAAGTCAACCATCAGCACCAACTCGTGGCCTGGCAGGTTAACTATATTGTTTTCAGCATTTCTGTCATCTCCCTCTAAACGGACATCATTTTCAACACATTGTCGTATAGACGCAAAACTTTTCTGAAACATTTTCATTTCAAACATTTTGTAAACAAGGACCTAAGAAAACAACATTTTAGAAAATGGTTCAATTCCAGCGCCTTAAGAGTAGGAAACATCAGCTTCACTCAGTCCAATGGCCTGTACTGAATGAATTGACCTTTAGCTCCACCCTGTCCCCAAACACAAACAAACTAGTAGCATTCAACTACCAACTGTCCGTAAAATCTGACTTGGATATTCTCAGTCGAGAAGCATTACAGATGGAGACGCTTGTTGTTTTCTGTGCTATTTAAGTCATTTGAGATGCAAAAATGGTCGAACAATGTCCCTGGGCCACATGCGGCTGCGATATGAGGTGTTCTGAAAAGAAAAGCAACGCGGTTTATTTTATCCCATTTTGAAAAACCCAAACATGGACAAACGTCTCCTGTGGATTAAGCTGCGTGGCAGAGCACATTTGTGACATTTGTTCGAAAGTAAATCATTGTCTTGCATATGTTTTAGCAATCTAGTTATTTAATATCAATCACATAACGCTTGCAGCGATGAGCTTCCTTAAGCTAGCCACCTAGCTTACATGATGGACACAGAAAATCAGTGTCTCTTACTTCAGCGTTTTCTCATCGACGCCCAGTTTAAAATCCTACGCATATAGGCCATCCATTACATAATGCCAACGTTCGTTGGCATTGTCTCGGGCCTGTCGTGGTGTAGTTTTGACACTGACAGCTGCCATCGTAAAACATCGTCAGCTGCGACGGCTTGTCCAAGTTAGCTACAGTAGCTAAGGGGGGGCGGGGCTTAGCCAAAGGTCAATTGGATCTAAAAAGTAAACATGCAGCGAAGGATTCATCACAGTTAAGACGACCGCTGCTACGAAGTTGTGGCTTTCATTAAAGGAGAAATACCTCTGAGAGTGAAATAGCAACAAGGATTACAGAGAAGGTGGTTGAATTCATTGCGCTGAACAAGCAGTCCAGCAACGTGATAGAAAACGATGGTTTATGCCAGCTTTTTACTGTCTCAGCATTCTTCTTTTTTTTCAAACATTATTATTGTATTGGAGCCGTAAACAAAGTTTATGCCAAGATACAAGAAACTTGAAAACAAGAAGTGACTATTAGTTTTACTACAGGCATGTGGAGCGGTTAAGTGATCCAGCAGTGTTTCGTACACAACAGCTTCACTGGTGATGAACAAAGAAGTTCATGTCATTTTGTATGTCATCAAACTAGTCGGCATGTCAATATACAAAGAAAATTTAAGCATTGGGTTCAGCAGATAGTGAAATTCCAAAAATTAGATCGCAGTTATAAGTATTATCACTGTTCTTCTCTTCGGGTTTGATTTTGAGACATACCTTTCGCATGGAGATAAGGAAGCGAGGCCCGAGGATGATGAACAGAGGAGCCTGACGGAGATGATGGACAGCAAGGGGCGTGGCCGATCTATCAAAATGGACAGGTTGGTCACGCCTCTATAACATGAGCTGATAAAAGACACGTCATCCTCCACCACCGTCTCTGACAAAGACGGGAGCATCAAATCGTAACATGTCAAAGATTTGTCGCGAAAGTCTACTTCCCCGAAGAGAAGAAAAGTGAAAATACTTATAATTCTATGTTATTTCTACAGTGCCAAATACAACACAGTCAATTCAAGGCACTTTTGCAAAGAAAAAAACCAACCATTCCACATGAGCAGGAAGAGAGGAAGTTGGAAAGGAAAAATACTTCCTTTTAACACGAAGTAACTTGCAGTTCTGCTGTATTGTTGGGGCTCTGGGATAAAAGGAGAGAAAAAGGAAAGGAAAGGCAGATTTGGGGGAAGGATTCAATCTCTGGTTCGGTTAGTGAGCAGGATATAAACAAAGGAATGGCATAATGAACTTAACCGAACTACCAGATCAGCATTACAGGCCAACAATTCCGATCAGGACATATTTATTCAGCAAATCAAATTTCCTGGAAGCAATCTGTAAAGACTCCTGTGACAAAATGTAGGGAGCTGATGCTTTTCAGAACGCAAATTAAATCTACTTCAGCTGAACAGATCTACTGCCGCTTGAGACACCTTTTTGAGTTACGAAGAGGGATTTTGAAAGTCTTGTGTGCATCTGTCAGAGGTTAAGCTTTGAAACCGCCCTATAGGTTCATTGCAGTTGTCCACGCTTGCAAGTATTCAACTTGAAATGTTACCATGCAGATGTTTTAAAAGATGGGCTGTAAAAAAAAAAAAAGTTACATTACATATAATGACAGTGGGAAACGTCCCCTAAATGTGGCGGCAGTGCATGCATTACATACCAGAAACTGAGCCGTTAAAGGTCAAGGTCTTACTTTTCCTTTGATTACCACGTGGACCTTTAATCCAACCGTGCTCATAAGCAGCATTGTATTTAGATAAAAAGTGAAAATGGAAGGTTTGTCATGAGTTATGGGTTTCATTATTTCCCCAGTTTAACACCACATTAAACACAATAAAATCTCCATGACGCTTCTCTTCAAAGGTGCAACAACTGTGAACCGGCCTGGATGTAATTTCAGCAAAATAGTTTCCGGATCATAAAGTGGAAATCTGGTCGAAAACATTTGCGGGGTTAGATTAGGTGCGTTCAAAGCTGACGGCTAACCGCAGCCCTTTCAACTGGTCTGGAGGTAGATTCCTCGCTGACGGCAGATGGGGGAATAATTTGTGATCCTGCAAACATCTGCACGGAGATGTTTTTTTTTACTGTTAGGAGGCAAACTGAAGGAGCACGGAGGCTGGAGGCGCTCTTCGGATGTTCCGATTTTTATCTTTATTACCAGGCTTTACTCTGTAAACCGCATTCTTTCTTCTCCCCTTTACACCATCTTTTCCTTTTCACATCATCCCACACCTGTTGCTCGTTCTTTTCTTGTTTCAGAGGATCAATTGTGTTGTGAGGTGAGTCCAAATTATGCCGGAGTAGCTTCCAGATGCCCCGGATTAGCTCGTCACAGGCGGGAGACAGAAAGCGAAGCGGGACACTACTGTTTTGGATGTTCTAGTAAAAGGTTGGGTAGTTGACAAATAACATATCTGCAGCCAGCACATGTGTTTCCCAGCGCAGACGGAAGGTCACGCACTGGTGAGAGGTATTTGACATGAAATTAGCAGACAGGCCCTCAGTGTCTGCGGTGTGGCGATGGTTGAACCCTCAGTTGGTGTTTGGATGAATGGACGTGAGAACCGAACTCCACACAGTCACAGCAGGTGTTTCAGCTCCAGTTTGTGCTGGTGGTGGCGGGGGGGTTGAGGGTATCCCCCGCCCCCAAAAAAACAAACAAAAAAAACCATGTCAGGTGTCAACTGCAGGATGGACTCCAAATACCTTCATTTCTCCTCCCTGGTTCCTGAGAGGTCTTCACAGGTCCTTCTCCTGCTCCCATTCTGAAGCTGTCTGAAGTGATTACACAGCAGCTATGAATAGGCACCAGCTGTAGGGAGAAATCAGGACATAATCAAGCTTTTTAAAAGGGAGTTATTTGAAAGGATGCTCACAATCAGGTTTTTAATGAGTTTCAAGCACCTTTGCTCCTTTTCTCTTCATTTTCAGTTCCTTGTTTTATTTGTTATTTTCTCAAGCCGCATACCTCTCGTCTTGTTCGGCTTGGACCTATTTTTAGAGTGAGGTGATGAACATCCACAACAACATCCACCCCTCTCCTTCTCTCTCTCTCTCTCTCTCTCTCTCTCTCTCTCTCTCTCTTCTCTCTCTCTCTCTCTCCTGCCTCACAAATTGGAAAATCGCTGTATCTCATCGGGCCCGCAGTGCAGAAACCCATCCGCGCGTTGTCATTGTGGTTTTGTTTGCGAGACGGTACGGAGGCTGGAGGTTATTTTCTCAGCGTAGACATACTCTCGGCCCTGCGGAGGGGGAAACGCAGCGGCGTGGAATGGAGAGCTTTTTAAAAGCCTGTGAATAAAAGCTTTGACATCCCCTCTGCCCCACCACCGCCGCCGCCGCCGCCGCCGCCGCCGTGCCCCTCCAGCCTCTCCTGTCTTCTGTTTCCTCCGGCCGGCCCTCGCGCCACTGTTTTCTGCTGGAGCATGTTGAGCTGCAGTGAACACAATTAAGCCAGATGTAATGAAATCACACTGCTCTGGTTAATGGAGATGCTGGTGAATGGGGTCACAGAGTGGACTCTGTGTGTGTGTGTGTGTGTGTGTGTGTGTGCACGCAACAAATTGAGGCAGCTGTCAGACTTTCCTTTTATGTTGTCCAATGGACCACCAGGCTTGCCTCTCTCAATAAAAAAGTCTCCAAATCAAAGATTAAGGACCAAGATATTTAGTTAAAGTGTATAAAAACCCCTATAAAATCCTCCCTCTTAGATATGTTATCACATCAATATAAAGTATTTATTTGGCAGAGATATTACAGCAGATAAGAATGTCTCTGTGCCACACTTTCCTGATTAACCTAATAAAGAATAGTGGAGTGTTTAGTCTGGCTGATGGGCAAAGTGAAGTGATTATATCTCCACATCATGAATCCAGCCAAGAATGGCAGTTAGTGAATTACTTCAAATATAACGGTTAAATCACGGCCCCTTAATGAAGGTAAAAATTTATTCTCCCACTGCACATGGAATAATAATTTTCAAGGAAAACAAAACAAGGACGGCACACTACAAAGCACATTTCACGAAATCTAACGCATCATTACACTCCGGGCGACCTTATCCGGAAACACCTTGGCGCAGAATCAAATATATTAAACAGTCATTGACATTTAATTCCTGGATCACCTCATAAGAAGCTGGTGACCCCTAAATGTTGCGGCATGAGTCAAATTGCAACCTTAAACTCATACTGTACGGTAGATATCAAGCTCTGAACGGAGAAGCAAACTCTTTCTTCCATGTCGGAGGGCATTCAAGTGGCTCTCGAACACGAGGGATCCTGAGCAGTAAATCAGGCAGATAATGAAAAAGGTCCATACGGGCGGCAGCAGAGGCAGAAAACCGGATTAATGTACGTAATGAGGTAGATATGTAGCACAGTGGCGCTGAGCCAGTGGCTGCACGCAGCAACAGAGACGTAAGGTCATTTTGTGTGTTTCACTCTGATAAGCATCAGTGTGTTACACCCCGGTGTTACAGTAGCAACAATTGACGGCTAATCCACCACACGCCCTTATTATGGTGAGCATAAACCAACAATTGAGTGGTCTCTTTTATTTGGCAGCTTGCTACTGAGTTGGAGGAAGCTATCCATTCACAACAAAACCTTTTTTTTTTTTTTTTTCTTCTTATGAATGAATTCAATTCTCCCACAGACAGGATTTCTATCCATTGTCCATGATTACAAGCCAGAGACACGGATACATTCACTGTGGGGTTTTATAATGTGAAGGCATCTGGTCCTCAGTCATATTGAACAATTTATTGAATGGTGACGAGTAAACTGGATAACAAGTGAACATGAAATCAGCATGAGTTGGTTTACACCCATTTCATTCAGTCATGGAAGGGTGACAAGAACAATTGAGGCCCCCAGAGCGCCATGACTCCCGGTCCATATTCTCCCGAGACTTGGCAGTTTTATAGTCATCCGTAATAGCAATTCAACTTTGTCGTCTGTCCATACAAATGTCTGCGTACTCGCTATCATGGGTATTTTATAGCATATTGTTCTCTACACCCTTGTGTGTGGTTTCATTTCAAAACCAAACAACAGCAGCCGCTAATGGCCAATTATGAAAACCACAGAGTTTTCAGCATTTCTGTTAAAAAAATGCAAATAAGTTTATTTGCTTTGCTATGACGGGGAGGAATTACCCAGGAGTGAGTTAAATCACTTGTTCAGTGATTGGCACAGTTTTCCAAGTTTCTGGTGCTTGTTGACCATAAGACACATGCTCTAATGTAAAATATCGAATCAAATCTAGAACGGTTCTGTGGGGGGGGGGGGGGGGGGGGGGGGGGTGAACTGGGTGAACTGGTGAAGCCACTTGGATAAGGGAAAGACATGCCTTCCAAGACAAACAACCAAGTCCAGTTGACCTGATTCAATTTGCTTTGCGATCTTTTTAAGGCAATAAAATACAAATCCTTATCCATTTGTGAAACAAAAAAAAAAAGTCTGTAAAGTACAGTAGTGTGTTTGACCTGTAATTCGCCGGTCCTATTTGGCTATTTATTAAAAACTGCCTTACTCGAAACACATTAAAGCCTCCAAAACCATAAGTGAGTTTTATGTACTTATTATGTTGTACTATAAGAAAGTCAAATCTCCTGAGCTCGTTGTAATCAAACAAGCAAAAAAAAAAGAAAAGAAAAGTTCATTCATCTGTGAGCTTCAGGGGTCAATCGTGTGTTCTACATTTCCATACGTATCTGTTCTGTTTGAATAGCTTGCAGCAAAGATTTATTTGAATTTGTACTGCTACAACTGATGGTGAGGGGTTTACAATAGAGCGGAGTGCTGCATGAAGAAGGAAACACACCACTTCAGTCCTTTTAGCCTCTCTGCTCTTTCCTTACAATTACTGACGTTCAGAAGAGGTGCTGCTATTTGTGCGCTGCCTCATAAGTGCGCTGTGTTACTATGACAAAACACAGAGCCCGGCAGTGTTTAGCTCTGCAGTTACAGTTTATGTTCGAGCGCTTGTTGTTTTTACAAGCACAAATTTTATTAACTTTTGCATGTGTGTCGGGTGATGTACTGTAAGCTCGCTGCTTGGGTCTTTATATCTGCCCCCTCTTCACCTTCTTATACAACAGTATTGGTAAAAGGCTGACTGTCGGTTACTGGGTCCTCTGGGGGTATTAATCAGCTGACTGGCTGCTATGAAAGTGGGCATGGCTTCTTACAGTGATGCACAGGCTTTTTTGATGAAAACTTCCTGCACAGATTGCAATGAGACTGAGATTAAATTAGATTTCTGACTCAAAGTCTTGAAGCCAGTGTTGGTCTCCTGCCACAAACGCACATACAAGAGGAACGCAAAAACATGTTAGACATATTGGCTCGCACTGACAGCTGCATGAAGCCTTTATGAAACATTAATATCAACTTTCGTTCACCCAACAAGCCACACGGATTGTTCCTCTCAGGTCTCTGCACTGAGAACCCCGCTGGGAATAGAGCGGCCCTCTATAACAGTTTACTGAAGCTCAGGTGCGTAATGCAGACATCCATCTAACGGCTCCTTCGCTGCACACGCTGGCTCCGGCCCAACGGCGTTATTACAGCCTTTACATTTAAAGCCGCACATGTGGCTTCAACATAGGAATGATTTGCGAGTCCGGCACTTTCACACCTCAGGAACTCCGAGGAAAATCTTCCAGAAACACAAACCTGGGGAATTGATCCGAGGGGCTCCGCGAACACATGACACCCGAGAAGCCGCATGAAGGGCAGGGTAATCACGAGATATGTGAGAGGTGCAAGAAAACCTATCTGACAGCATTTGCATCATGGTGTTTGCTGCGTGGGTCAAATAGTAATATAAAACAGTTGGATCGCATTCATTTTACGGCCTTTTCTGGAGGGAAGCACCAGATTTTGAAAGGTAAATTGACATTAGCAGACAAGTGGGAGAATAAACCGTGTTTTTGGTTCCCCTCGTCCAACCCTACACATATCTGGCACTCAAGCGGGCTTGCATAAACTACGAAAAAGTGTTTCCAAACGCAATGTCACCAGCTCTTGTGTGTGCCGTCGAAGCTCATCTGCAGTCCATTAAATGACCTGTTTGGGTGGTGCACTTAAATTTCACAGAGAGATCCTCTGTCAGAGCTCAGTTGCTGTAAACTGACTATTTCCTCTAAAGAATTTTACAAATTTTCTCTAAGTACACTGAGCTCATTTGAGGTATTAAAATGAGGACAGTGGCCACACATACAACAAAGCAAAAGGGAATAAAAAGGGTCAAAACCAAATTAGGGGAGAATTTAATCTGTGGGATAGAAGCTCTTTGTGCTGTGATGGCGATGGCACTTAAACAGAGGGAAATGAAAGAGTGACTGAAGGAGAGGTAACACAGGAGGAGGGAACAGTTTAAGAACAATGGCATAGAAGGGATGGTTCTGTCTCTTTGGTGGATTGCTCCAGATGAATCATTGGGCTGGATGAAACGCTGTCCAGTTTAAACTAATGGGGAGGGAATTTATGGTAACACTTAAAGAATGAGATCAATAGGAGCAGCGCTTCCAGTAGGGAGGAGAAGAAGGAGCTCACTGGATCCGAGGAGTCAATATCAGGCAAACAGGATCGGTTACAGTGGAATCTAAATGGAAAGGCTGCAGGCAAAGAAAGCCAAAGGGTCAATACTGGTTACCTGTTGCCCTGAGAATGTCTTGTAAATTAAATATGCAAGCACTTTTTAGAAAAGATGTCACCTTTGATTCATCACTTACAAAAAGCTACAGACACTTTCAAACAATATCCAAATGACCTTTTATGGAGCTGAGCGACTTCGCCATTTATTTCCAATGTGAAGGATACGTTCCAGTCTGGTTTTCACAAATCACGCTCTGAAGAAACTGCTTCACTTAAAGTTCCCCATGACATTTTGATGGCAGCAGATTTCGGGGAGTATAGAGTTGTAGTTCTACTGGATTTCTCCTCTGTCTTTGTCACAGTATCAGGATTAACAGGTTTAAGGGCTTGTTTGAGATTAGGGTTGATGTTTTAAAATGGTTTACAACCTCTCTAACCAAGAGGTCTTTTAGTGTTGATCAAAATGTCTGATGCAACAAACCTGCCCTGTGGGGTACCCCAGGAATCTGTCCTGGGTCCAATTCTCTTCTTGCTCTACATATTTCTTCTTCGATAAATTATTAGACGTTACAATACTACAATAGTAAAAAAATTTTTTTTAATTATTCTACTAATTTGTTTCAATTCTTGGAGTTTTGTTGGTAGAACTGTGGCTTCGCTTTCTACAGAAAGTGATGAATGATCTATAAAGTTAAATGATCACTCCTGGTTCTGGAGAAACATAGTAGTGCAAGTTTTTAATGTGTTCCTGCACCAACACACCTGAACTTAAAGAATGTGCTTCATATTGAGCTTGTCATTACACATTAACCAATGAAAAGGTTCAGTGCAGAGGTCATGAAAAAAAAGTGTTTTCTTACAGACAAACATCTCAGCTTTCCCTTTTGAAGCCAACAACTTCATGTCAAGGCTTAAGTGTGTTTCAACAAAACATTTTATGCAGATTCCATTTGAAAATCATCAGGTTTTGTTTCATTTCTGTTGTTTCTCAGCAACGACCACCTCAGCTGCCAAACCTAGAAATACTAGAAAATACAAATTATTTAAATCGTGTAAATAAATGGCATCATATCATCAGAGCAATTAAGTGTAAAGCATAAGGGCAGCAATCCCTTTTCTTTATTCTGTTTCCATGTTACACTTATAATAGTGTTTGTACACAGGACCAGCTGTGTCCTGCATTAAAAGTCCCATCACATAATTCTCAGTAAGTAACACATCTAAATGAATTGACATTGTTCAATAATTTAAATTCAGCACCGTGTCACATAGTACAAGTGATTGTGTAAGTGTAAAATTACTGATTGATTAAAAAGTGTAACCATTTCAACAATTTATTCACGGCATATTAAAGCCAAACATGAAGAGAGTGTGGCGATAACTAACCTATAAGCCACAGGGTACAAACTGCGTTTTCGCTTTGTTCTTTTTTTGTCTTCATGGCTGATGTTCAACTGGAGGAATCAAACAGTCCATACCTGCTTCACCTGCTCCAGCAACACTTCAGACTTTGGGCAGGGTCCACCACTGACAGGTCGCCAGCCCATCACAGGCACGCAGTCACCCTTGGTTTCCACCAGCACTGCAGTTTTGTTCATCACAGACTGCAGCATTTTAGATGCAGAACATTTGTTGACTTCACTGTTTTGTCCCCCCTCCCCCCCCCGTTTCATTGCTGTTTTTTGTGCCTGTGACCTCTGGCCTGGTGCTACTAGGTGTGGCATAATGTTGAATTGACAAAGTGAACTGTGAGTAGCTGTCAACACGAGCTCTTTCATACTGCATTCACAATGTGTTTTGGGTGGGGATTTCCTGGCTTCAGCCCATCTGCACAACCTTTAGTTTGTTAACACATTTTGTCTTCTTTTTCTCATTTGTGAAGCCTTTACCAACGTTTTTATAGGATGACTTCCTTGAGAGAGTTTTGGTAGCATCTAATCCAGAGGTGTCAGATATGTGACCGTTTATCTGCATTGCCATTATAAAAACAAAATAAAAACATTAAATGCGATCTTTCATCAAAGGTATACTGAATATGTCCACTTCATCAAATTAGCAGAAATAAGACAACAACATTGAGACCCAGGATTGAAGAAGCTGTTTGCAGCAAGATGCCGCAGTGAAAAAACAAACATTTCTTCTAACAAAATGATATTGGCGTCCAGTTCATACTGGACTGCTGAAATTGTGCAACTTGAGAAGTGATGGGCTTTTGCCAATATTAGTCTGAAGGCTTTCATATTTCACTTTTAAAAGAAGTAATTCAAGGTTCTCAGTTAGCTTTAAAAAAAAAAAAGGATTACAGGTATTATTTTCAGATTTTACTGGTACTTCTTTGAGCTGAAACAGCTCGATTGACAGTCATTCTTCACTTAATGTTGATCAAGCTGATTTTCATATGACCCCTGAATTAAAATGAATTAGACACCTATCCTGCACATTATTTTATTGTTGTAACATTATGTGTAAAATAAAGGCCACTCTTGTCTGTTGGGGCCAGGTTGTGAATGTTTCTCCAGGTGGGTTTGAGGGTTTTGAGCTCTCCTTCCACGATCTGACGCCAGGTGTTCTTTCGGCGTCCCCGTTTTGTGTTTCGCTTCAGGGGCCCAATGTAAAGCCATGCTCTCTTGTAACATGTCCAGTCCATCTCCATCGCCTTCACACGATGACGGTCTTCATGTTCTCTCGGTTTTATCGGGTGAGAAGTTCCTGGTTGGAGATGGTCTCAATGGGGGTTTTTTTGTATGGAAGGTGTGTGGAGTACTTCTATAGGTCACATTCTGTCTTCCTTCAGCAATCAGGAGGATTGCCTATTTCATCACAAATCGGCATGGCTTTGCCTAATGGAAGAAAGACTGAAAAACCTTGTGGGTTCAGAAAGAACATGATACATGTAATATCATCACATTATCAATAAACCACAAATGTGTCTGCATAATTTTGAACATTTTTGTTATAGTTTCTAAAGTCTTGTAACCCCACATAGAACTGTTCCAGTCCAGAATCCAGGCATTTGTTGCTGAAGTCAACAGAGCTATCCACTTCACCACCATGCTGCCTTTCAGGGCAACCATTTAATAAAATGTGATTACATTTTAAGAGGAGCTTATTGGTCAAAGGGTTCGAGTCAAAAGAGCTCACGAAGCAGTAAAATGTACATCAGGTAAAGTGTTACCAAATGTCGCCTATCAGAAATGACTCCCACCACCGGGGTATGAATAATGAAAAATGCATGCCGAAGTGGATTTCACCACGTCAGAAGGCATTTGCAGCCCTTCGAAGAAATATTGCAGCATTTCACTGTTTTTACGAGAGCCACAGAAATTTCCAGACGGCCGGCACACAGAGCCGAAACAAAGTTAAAACCATGAAGTTTTCCCTTTAAAATGCTGAGTTTATATAATTGCCTTATAAAAGTGGCAGACGGGCAAACATGTAGCCAGTGGTTACAAGAGTGCTAAACCTCAGCCGGAGGCTTTAACCTGCTTCATGTTGGGTTCCTCTGTCCACCCCCCACCAGAGGAGACTCGTCTTTACGGAGTCAGGCTTCCTGGTGACCCCGGATAGTTTAAATGGTGCTACAAGACCATTCAGATTCGAGTGGGCAGAGGAATAAATCCTCTTATTTAGAACAGTAGTGAGCGGTGGCGTTCTCGCCCTGCTTCGTCCTGACTCATTCAAGGTGTTTGTTTTCATATTCACAGTGAACATGTCTTTTGATTTAGTGTGTTGGTTTACAGTTAATATTGCATTTACTTTTCTTTCAAGACATCAGACTGTGACATTTAAACAGCGGGAGCTAAATGCTTTGGACATGAATGAGCAGCTCTGGTTTTAATTTTTTATCTTCTCTCTTTCCCACATTGGTACTTTCCCTCCTCTTTCTTGTTTCTGTCTCAACACAGATGAAGAAAAAAAATCTGAACTTATCAACATGATGGCTCACATCCTGATTGAACACATTGGATTCATCACAACGCGAGGATTTCCATCCAAAATAAACCATCTCTGCATTATCTCGCTCCCCTGACAGTTGGAGTTACAACACAGGCTCGGATCCAAGCTCCCTTTGACTCGACTCCCATCTCTTTTCAGTCATTTATGCTTTTTGGACTCAGTTTGAGTCCTGGGTGAGACCAGTAACATTGAAAAACTTCATAAACTGACTATATAAGGTTAAATTAGAAAATGGCTATGAATTCAGACAGCTGTCAGACAGGAACCCCCACCCCCACCCCCACCCCCACGCTTTCCCAAACCACCATTGCCTTTCATTTAAGTAATCTTACTGGTATTTTTTGGAGGGGTAATCTCCAGCTGTGGATGTTGAAACTCATGTCCAACATCGTAGAGCCAGAGAGCAAGCATGCTATGTTCAGGTTTGAACAACTTTAATCATGTCGAAGTTGAAACTTGTGGCTATTATAACACCAATTTTGATAAAAGAATTAATGGTATTTACAGGAACAGTTCATAAACGCAAGGTCACTTTCCTTTGAGGCAGGTCTTTTGATACTTTCAGATCACTTTGATTTTGAATTGCAATATGATACACACATGGAAAATGGCAGTTTTGTGCCACCAACAATATTAGTGGTCTGGAAACGTGTTAGAAGAAAGAACACGAGGTAAAAGGTGTGAAGCAGGAAAGATGGAAACAGCATGGTCGCTTATTTCTTCAGGTTTCAGGACTAAACTGGACCCAAGGTCATTATTGGAGTGCTGCACATTTGGCTTGGTTTATTATGATTGAGTTTTTTCTTTTTTTTTTCAATATATAAATGATTTTAATAAGCACAATTTTTTCTGGTATAGTCTTTAAGTTTGCTTCTGATCTGAAGGAAACCCTTTAATTTATGGGGTAGTTTGATGAGAGGTCAATGCTTTCCATGCACAGACGCAGTAAAGAGTCTAATAAAGTCCGGTATACATTTATATGGAAAAGCATTGCAGGCGAAACACTTTTGGAAACAAGACGACATGTGCTGCGTTTCAGAGAGAGGTTACCTGTCCGTCTCTCTGCAGGCTGCCATGTGTTTGGCTTTAGTTGGGGAAGACTGGGACCTGCTGTCGAGGTGATGGAGTGTGTTGAACTCCGAGGGAGGAGAGGGTGATGACAGTGTTAAATCCCTCTCTGTGGCACAGGCCTGCTGTCCACCTCGCCACTCCTACGTTAAAACAAAAAAAGAGGATAAATCACACTGAACTCTTAACCTTGATGGGACGTAGGCGACTACGATTGGGACGCCGGAACCGGAGAACATGGGAGTGACCGTCATGCATGTGGAGGTAGAAACACATCGGAGTGGATATTTGGACAGACACCAAGGTTTATGTTCTCTCGAGCAGCATCTTGACATATTCCTCTACACCTCCTGCAGTACCTTCTGTATTACTGCTTGGTAAATCCGAGGGATCCCTGGCTTTGCTCCGCGCGGCTGTACGACACTGTGCCCAGCTGGGGGTATGGCACGTCTGTTTTATTTTAAAATCCAAACCTCTTATTGCACAAGCATGAGCCACTCTGGAAAAGCCATTAGGAGGTGTGCCTGAGCTGAGCCAGCGTCCGTGTGGTTACAGTAGTGCAGGGCTCGGTCTAATGACTGGAGTGGCCCGTCTATGCACTACAATGGAGCAAGAGCTACTTAATCTTCAACCTGACTTTATAAGGTGGGTTTTCAACCCTGCATGAGCTAGGTTAAGTGCAACAATTCTGCGACAAAGCCCTATAAAGACCTGCAATTGTCTTTGCCTGACTGCACCAAACTCAGCTTATGTGCAACACCCGACTCTTCAGTCTGGGTCAGACTGCTTGTGCCTGATCTTATGAAAAGTACCTGTTTAATTGTTGCACAACATGTTGCATTCCAACAGTGATCGGGCTACAAATCCGGCGATGATTGGAGAAATGGGTGCAGCAGGGAGAGGTGGAAAAGCCTGGGAAGGGGTGAGGTGTAATTAGACCGGTGGGAGACCACCGGGGTGGCTGCAGCTCAAGCTTTAAGCCACCATGCATCTGAAGAATTCCCCCAAAAATTGCAGCAGCGCCAACAGTGACAGTGAGTGAAGGAGGCAGATTGCAATTGGAGTCGTACAAACATTTTTGGGTGGCGGCGATAATCTGGAGACAGAAATAATCTTAATGGCTGAGGTGAGAGACAGAGGTGATAGCTATTTTACAGCAAATGATGTTGTCAGTACAGAACAATACTCAATTAGAAAGTGACTTCAGCTCTGTTTACTGTTATTTAGACTTTGGTGTGCCAAAACCTCCAACAATCCTTTTGTTGATATGAGCCACTTTCAAACACAAATCTTAATTGGCTTAATCTTAATCACGGGATCATTAAACTCAGTTTTTATCCTTGAGTTCCACGGCAATCCAGCTGACAGATGGGGCAGCTATTTCAGTTTTCACCAAGGTGAACACCAGCCAACCAAAATAGTGGCAATGCCATCTCCATGTGTTTGTATTATGAGCGTGTGTTTCTGTGTAGAATCTCTTCCGTGTGATCGCCTGTTCAACATGAACAATATACATGTCGACGTTAGAAAGACCGTTTTCTGATTTCCAGAAGGAACACATTCCCCGCCACCAAGTTATTTTAATGATACTTACAGAGACAATTGAACTACAGACATTGCTTATTATGTTCAAAGCCAAAAACAGAGTTTCACCAGAAAACCTGCAAAAGTTATTTATTTACTTCCGAAGACAAAAATCACTGGAAAACTGATTTAAAGCGGAATTCCCAATTACAGGATTTAAAAGGTTGTACAGATTTTAATTGATTTGAATAAAAATTTAAAGATGCAGAAAACATTGTCATGTACTTGAAATTTAAACTCGATGTTGATCAATTGTTTTTGAACTTTTGAATTTTCTCGGCTGTTTGCAGTGAAAAATGTAAAATTATTTCGTCAGCTGCAGTGAAAAACTACATTTTGTGGACAGATCACAAGCAGTACATCTCTGATGTCTGCTCCTTCGGTTTCTGAGCACAGTGAATCAGAAATCACATTACATGCAACAAAGCGCAGTATCATCTGCAAAACACCAGCACATCTAAGTATATGTTTGTGGCTTTTAAAACATTTTAAACTGAAAAAAATAAAAATAAACCTGTCACACCCAGACAAAATATGAAAATAACACATCTGGGTAAAAATGGATGTTTGTTAACACGAGACAACAATATAGAAGGAATTAGAAGAGTACTAATGTGTATCTGTTTTACTACAAAATTCAAAGCCTTTATATAATTGGCAATATTTTAGCAACCAACACTGCAAGAGGCACAGGGAAGAAATATGTTCAGAATTATTTGATACATTGTTCCTATTGCACTCAGTTCCAAGTAAAAGTACAGTTATGACTACTAACACAATTGTGATTGGAGCGGAATGAAAGAATAAGGAACAAAGTACCAGATATGTATTGGTAGCAATCATTATGGTATTGCACATTGCAATTAAAAACACTGAAATAGAAGTACAAAATAGTAAAAAGCTTTACTACCAAGTATTAGTTTGCAGTGATTATTAGGCATTTTTAGTTTTTTACAAGTTCAATGTCAATAGCAGGCATTCAAGTCAATTTACCTGTACAAAATATCTAAACTCATACTAAATTTGTCATAGAATATTTTAGATTTGGAAACAAATGTCAATATATAAGATGTACACAAGAAAGCACGCATGTATGTGATTTGTAGAATCTTTAACAGAGTGTCAGTACACGTTTGCAAGATGCATGCAGCCTGTTGCGTTGACTCCGTTTTCTTTTTCGCTTCTTGCATAATTCTATTATCATTATTTTGTTCACGACAACACATAGGCTTCAAGTAAGATATGAATATGGGGTATAAAGTAAATAGATTAAGTACATGTATCTGTACTGATCATCGACAACCAGCTAAAGGTTAGTTCTTGTACTAGCAGGTAGTACTTTAATAAAAGTGATACATGTGCATTCTTACTAGCTCAATATTCTTAGTTACAAATCATATGGTGGAAATCACACTTAAATATGAGTAAGAATACATAATTGAAACTGCCACAAAATACTTCTTAAACAAAGTAATGGAAGCAAGATTCTATGATGTCAAATTTCTGGCTAAAAAAATATATTTTTGGCCTTTCTCACGCCTCCAGGCTCTCCAGCAGCATAGCAGAGCGACTGTAACAACATCAGAAACAGAAAACGTCACATGAAAGCTGGTGTAAATGGTTCTCCGGCTTGATATGAAACAGACACCTCAGCTACCGAAAGTCTTCTGGGAATCATTGCCATTATAACCTGTCGTTTCCTGCCTCCATGGAAGTAAACCTCTGTCCTCTGTCGTCTGTACAGCCATGTCTCCTCTAATGATGTTCACGCTGCTTGTTTAACTAATCAGTTTTCTTTTTTTTGTGTGTGATGGTAACACGACCCTCAGTCTGACTTTCCTGCAGGGCTTCATCAAGACAGCCAGAATCTAAAACAATTAATATGTTTACTCAAAGCACGGAGCGCTGATTGATACTCTGATTGATTGAGTCGGAGGCCAATTACATGAATCAAAAGATCAGCTCTGGCCAAACAGTGTAAACAAGCCATTACCTGTGAGCCTTTCCTTCCTTGTAAACATCAAGTACAAATACAGGTAGAGCTCCCTCTCACATTTGCGAATGATATCCTGTTGCGGTGCAATTGGTCAAAAGTCTCGCCCGTGGCTGGCAGGCAGCCCCCGTAATGACCCGGGGTGACCTTTGTAATGGGCCAGAAGGCGCTTGAGGAATGGACGTGGCCTGTGGTTTTCCATCATGACAGAGAAAATAAAGAGGAAGGAAGTGACAACCCGGAGGGAGTTGATGCTTCCCATATGTCTGTGTCAGCGGGACTTGGTTCTAATCATGAAATGGCCGTGAGACGTACACGGTTAGACAAACTTTAAAATAAACCAATCACGGGTATGATTCCCGTGACAGCGACTAATACACACGGGGAAAATGGTGATGGAGAAATGATGAGCGCAAGAGACGTCGGGGGTGACGTCTGACCCTCGGGGGAGAGAAATGAGACTTAATACTGTTGTAATTTTAAATAGCCACAAAAAGAAGCAACCTGGGGGCATTTTCACCCTCGAGACAATCAGCCAAAGGAGCGATTGTCTGACATGTAAAGGAAGTCAAGCTTCCCACAATGTATGTGTGTGTTCATGCCTTTCACAGTGAAACACATCAAATTATGGAGGCGTCCGTCTTGTCAAACACACCCAGGAGCATCCGAGTGACGGAGCTTAACCGAGCGTGCAGATTTTGTATAAGCGGTAACCCAACGTTGTCATTAGCTTCGTCTGCTTCTCTCCGATTTCTTTCACGACACTGGAAACTCTTGTTGTGAGCATATTTTCACAGATTCGATTTGCGCTGCGGCAAATCAGAAACAAAAATAAAACAAGATCCCATTTAATAAGAAGCTACTTAGAGGACATGAGTGAGTGATCCATAGGAAACATCTCCTCGCTGACATGGGGACTTAATAGAAACAAATAAATTAGGTTCACATGTAATATCGCTGCGCTGCTTCAGCAGCCATATGGTGTGTGCCGGGGCAGCCATTCTTCACTGTCAATAAGCCCGTATACGTAGCTCACGCAGCCATCCCAAATCAATTACAAGCGATATGAGGCTGAACACATGTTGTATAGCTTACACACTCTGCTTAAAGCTGGATATCAGTCAAAAGAAAATGCACAGTTCGCTGATTCGCTTCAGGACTGTGAGTACCAGCAGCAGGCACCTGCATGGTTTACGCTCGCTGGGCTGCATTAACACTCACTCGGTGGGTCAGGAGACTATTTCCGGGGACTCAGAAGCCATCAAACCTCACCTGTCTGCCGGCGGAGTGAGAAAACCCTTTTAGGCCGGACCTCAAGCTGTCAGAGAGGATTATGCAGTCTGTGTGTCTGACAGGCGTGGGACAGCCCCCCGCCCACCTACCAAAGCCGGGGTAATGGTTTCTCATCCAGGCTTGGTTTTCTGACTCATCAGCTGCCTGCCAGCGTGCATCCACGATGATTCAACGCTGCTCGCACAGCTTTCTTATTCGCAATCCTACGACTACTACAAATACACTTTAGTTACACCAGAGCAAGCTTAATAAAAAGAAGGGAGAAAAAAAAAGTAATTCAGAAAATATCAACCTTCATCGTATTCAAAATAAAAGTTAAGATTGATACATTTGACGTTTCTGATGTTCTCTAGTCAAATAACACACCAACTACCCACAAATCAATTCCATTCAGACCAAAAAAGTCTCAAAATTGAGGGAAGAATACTTGATGCGGTGAATAATTGGACAATGACTCATTTACAGTATTAAAATAATGAAAAAAAACAAACAATCACCAGTACTTGTAGTTAGCCTGCAGTGATACTTATATTGTGTTTTTCTTATCAAGGTCTTGTTATTATCATTGCTAATATACTTGAGTTACACCAGATGAAGCTTAAATTCAAGGTAAGGAAGTTGTTAATTCAATAAATACTTAAAATAGTACACATATCATAAAAAGATCCCTTAAAAGCTATTTCAATAATTTACTGGTGTTACATTGGTTGCTAAGTCTTTGCTAGAAAGTGTATATATAGTAAAAACAGCAGGTTAAACTCCACAATTAAATTCAAAGTCAAACTGGACATGTGGTCCATTTCTCAGAATTCTGAATTATACAAATGCTTGTTACTTATACAAGAGAAACCTAAATCAAAAGAGTGGGAAACACAATATCAGCAGCAAAAATATTTAATATGTCACATATATCTTTCACAGGCTGAAACACTAATAATGTACCAGGACATCCACAAAGGGTAGTAAAGTTACACCATATAGAATTAAGTATAACACTTCTACATGTAGAAGGCCTTATGTGAATTAACTGTTGTAGAGTCCAGTGAGCACAGACTCCTCAGCAGCATTGTCAAAGTTGGAATCTCAGCCTGTCATGTAGAGGCATTCATGTATGAACCTGCTCCAATCTATCATCATTGTGTACTGCCAGATATTCTCCACAATGTCCATGCTCGTCCTCTTCATTAGTTTTGACTTGAAACAGGTAAATGGGGCCTCTCGCTGCAGTCAAACGATCATTGTATTGGCAGTCTGCAAACCCCTCCAACTGTATGATTTTATTTGTGTAACCTTGTGAGACAGCGAAAAAATGTGGCGTATACTCGTTCACTTACTCCAGGCAAATGTCAGACTTGTAATTCAGTTCTCATTGCAGGATCATACCACAATTTCAAAGGACACAGTTTAATATGCACCAGACGAATCTAAACATTATTAATCTGTGAATACGGCTTCACAGTCTGAAGATGATTGAAAAGAATAGTTGATTATATAATCCAGCAGGTAAAACTCTTCGCTCACTGTCCACTGACAGTATTGACTTTTATGATGTGGTTAGTTTGGGATGCTTGATTCAGAAAGAAATTGCCAAAGTGCAAGCCAAATTCTTACGTCTGGCCTCAATCATGATTGATTTGAATCTCTTGTTTGGATCAAAGCTGCAACAAGATAAAAGTTCACAATTCAGGCAGCCATTGTTTAGGTATTTTTAACATCAGACCAAAGAATGTAAACAAATGTCATATTGAATACTTCCATAATGTAGAATATCCAGCAGAACTTTCCTAGTGTCCACAACAATGCTTACATGCCGGGAAGAATCTACTTGTGGGATTTTTGTGGTTGTTTTTTTTTTTTTTTTTTTTTTACCAGCTAAGAGCTCGAAAATGGCTTATAGAGGCTCAAAAGAGTGAGAACAGCAGCATGAAATCATTTGGAGCAAATATGAATGGAGGTCTGCTGCAAGGAGACGGTGGTGGAGCCCCCCTGTCACCTCCTGTGTTTGGTTGGATAGGATGCCTTTGGTCTGTGCTGCTACATTCAGACATCAATTGAACCACACCACAGTTGATTTAGAGGCAGATCCTGGGTATTTTGTCGCTGAGCCTCTCTGTGTGCTGGTTTGCTGCAGTGGGAAAGCACAGGAGTTTGGTTCAGTGAACTCCTGATTCAAAGAAACAAGTTGTCAAGCTGCCCGATAACAAGTCATTCTCTGGAAATAAGTGACCGCAGATTGAAAACACATATCAACCCGAAATGGTTAATATTCAGTTTCTGTTATTCTGATCACGTTTTCGCCCCATTCTTGTTGGCTCCAAAGTCGTATTTGACAATTTCTTGGCCTAATCGAGGAAGACCTTGAGTTTAAATTATGTTTTTTCAGTTGTTGTTCTCCAAGATCAAAGCTGATCTGTCACATCTTTTGGCCGGGACTGTTTGCATTATCAATATTATTCATTACTGGTGTTCTCCTGGACAAGGTGCTGCAGCTTCCTTCAGCACCCGACCGGCTCCCGATGGTCTTACAATTCGTTCTTTACTCTCCTGATCTCCTGTTCATGTGTGTTTAGATAAAGAAGACTGAAGTGCGTGTCTCTTGATTGAACCCCAGTGCCACTTTTCATCTGTTGCCAGCAGTAAACTAAACGTCTGAAAATGTGTTGTTCCCATTTTTAAATGACGAGATGTCTTCCATCTGCTGGATGACCAATAACTATAAATACTTTTTAAATGTAGCGCTGTCAAATGGAACAAACAGGGCTGGTCCATTTGTCCTTCCAGAACAATTTACATTGCTGTTTGACTTTTGTGAGACATTCTTCAAAGAAATATTTTATAACTGTGCGATTGTTCGGTATATCTGACCCCTCCTTGGATAGAAGTGTCTCAGTCTGGAGCGGCGGTTCCATCAATCCCACAGCTGCCGGCGAAGCTCAGAAAAAGTCCAGTAACTGGGATGTAAGTTTATCAGTCAGAGCATGGAAGGTGCCAGAAGGAATAAACATGTCATCACTGGCACACGCACATTGTGTAACACCTGAGAGATTGCCATTTAATAGCCCGACGTGAGTCATAAAGACGTTCTGGGTGACTTCTGATTCATCTGGCTGTTTGTCAGTTACTGCAGTGCACTGAAAGCTGACGTTCTGATGGCTTCGTCTCGGGGTCGGAGTACTCAGGAGAGCCCAGTGAATGGCCCTTCCCACAGCGCCGGCGTTTAATGGCAACAGTGGGAGAGGCACACCTGGGACACCATCCAGAAGGACAACCTCCACTTATAATAACTGTAAAAAAAAAGAAAAAAAAAAGAAGGTCTTTGGGGGTTTAGACGTGTGTCAGTGTTTTACACCAGTGTGTCGCTGCTCTTGATGCTTCTTCAAGAGCAAACCATCCATGAACCAGTTGAACTGGCCTTCGTGTTGATGGATGTGACGCATCGCTTCTGCATGGCCAAGCGTCGTCACGTATTTAGACTTGAAGGCAAAGATGATGGTTAGTTTGATAGATGTTTATTTCATCAACGCCGTGGGCATACCACTGCACGCCATGTGTGTTTATCACATTTGGACCCAAGCAGCAATGATGGGCAAATTACACAGCGCTCTCATTTGCAAACATACACACACGACGGAAAGAAAAAGACTCTCACACATGCCACGCTGCTGTTCTTTCGTCAGTATTTGGTTGCAGTTGTGTCATCTCTGGCGAATCCGAATAGAATAAAAAAAAGAAAAGACTGGGCCACACGGCCATGCAGTGGTGAGCGCTCTCATCTCATAGCAAGAAGATCTTGTTTGATGGATGATTAGGAGACACAACTGGCCTGGAATTGTTAATCAATGTTTGTAAATGTGAGCAAATCACTTCAAAGAGTGTAACACCAATCGGATTTACTGCCTCAATAAACTCCACTCACAATAAACTGGACCCACCTTGTTTTTAAAGTTGTTTCCAGAGACATAACTTCATTGAATACTAGCAACGGTAATTAGAAACCAAAAGAAGGCCAGAAAACACCCGACATAGGTAAAATATCAGACATCTAGACATAAAGACGTTAGAACAACCTTTCTGAACACGTCTGTCTAAATTGACCTACATGACAAAAATCTTTTATGGGATTAATGGGGGTTTGATTGATGGCTCCCATGAGATTCACTCTTCTCCTTCCTTTATGGGCAGGCCAAAGGTCAGAATTAGCCCAGATCCAGACAGTTGTGTGTGTTAATGGATGGATTTGCCAATGTCAAGTGTACGTTCACTTAGAGATTAGTTTGGGGTGTCCATAAATTTTGACAGCGTGACACTGGTGTCCCATTAACCCACTGGAACCCATGGAGGGGTAGAAGTGAGGTAATAAAAGTAAAAATACAGCTTTACCCATGGGTGACATATATTATATTAAAAAGTCCAGTTCCAGGCACTCAACTGGTTCAACTGAATAATTAATGACGAAAAAGTCTTGGCTTAATATGAATGCGTATGGGCTGAGGAACTTATATTCGGACATACTATAATTGAAAAGGTTTCAGAAAAGGTTTGTGTTTATCTTGCAGTGTTTTGAAATCAATGTCCATTTACATGAAAACGATGGAAACATTGAACATGTAGTTAGCATGCCAAGCCACGAGTTGGCGCTGTTTAGAACCAATTTATGGAATTTCAGAAACAACATTACCTGGGATGATCTTCCCACATTTTATCACATCAAAAGTCTCAAAGCACTTTACACTGATTGTCACAATCTACCGTTCACACACCTGCTCACACACCAATGGCAACAGCTGCCATCCAAGATGCTCCACCTCCATTGGGACCAATTCCAGGCTTAGTGTCTCGGCCAAGGACACTCATACTTGGAACAACTATGGATTAGAAAACAATCTGCTCTACCTATTGAAGCACGGCCCAACCATTTACCTCTAATTGAGTATTTGTATTCTAGAAAGCTAAAAAATATTAAACAATTCAACTCAACTAATCTAACCTTTTCAAATTTGTTAAACTTTTATTCTTGCATCCAGTTCATTTGTCTGCGTCTCAAATGTTGTTCCCTGAAATCTAACAGTTAATCTTATACGTCAAACAATGGTAAATCCTCATTTAAAAAATAGTTTTTCAAGTGTTCACTTGATTCATTCAAAAGTACAATTTCTTTGCGTCATACAGTGTGGAGTTTACTCGTGTCAATGAATCACTGTTTTGGCTTGTCGGATGCACGATGACCAACTGAAAGAGAACAAGATGAACTTAACTCATCACATTCTCTTGCCAGGCCGAGACACACTCATACTGTCCCTGAGACAGTTCTCTGTGCATGTTCTGTTCAATTAAGTCTTAATACCATTTCCACAACCACCACCTCCAACCGCTCTCCTCCCCAGTAACTCAGTCTAGACCTGCAGTCCCAACAGAAACTTACCTGGGCCGCTCACGTCCCTAAGAGAGTCTCTTCAACAGTTGACTTGCTCTGGAAGCACACTTTACAGCTTTTGTGTTGGACTGAACTTTTATAGACCATCACGTAGCGGAGGTCACACACTGTGAGGGTTTATAGAAACTATTAGGCCTTATAAACTGTGTCAGGCATTAGTCCCAGATGAATGAGTGAAATATGGAGTGTCCATAACACAGGTTCTCTTAAAGTAAGGCACAAAAGGTCTCTGAAGTTTCTACCTTTTAAAGGAGTTTTTTTCAATAATTCACAAAGATAACGCCGCTACTTTTGTTTGCTATCATTCAGGAATTGATCGATTTAAAGCATTTTCAGTAACCTTGTTCCATTTTTCTGCCTCTTTAAGAGGCAAGGGGCTAAGATTACGATCCTGGGTGCCTGTTTTTATAAAATCGTTTTCTTCCGCCGGGTTTCGACGTGTAACTCGTCCCACACCGTTGGGAACACGGACACAAAAAGCACATTAAAAAAAAGTGCAGAAATTAATGGGATAGTGTGCTTTCACTTTAGCTAACGATTTGGCAAACTGTCTCTTCAAAAATCACTAAACATTTGCCAGTCAAAGCGAATGGGATTTTGGCGATGAACACAAATCGGAGGGGATCCTAGTCAGCAGTGAGCAGCAGACACTCACAAAATTTCATCTGAAATGTTTCATCTGAAATTGTGTCGTTACTTGTTACTGTTGTCACAGGTGAAAGCAGTTGGAAAGCCGCAGGACTTCTGCCTCTCACTGTTCGAACAATTAACTTTAGTGTAATGAGAAGCAGGGTCTCCTACAAAAAGCAGCAGTATTACTATTTCACTAAAGTTCTCTTTATTAGCAGACTTTCTCATTGATCCTGTATAAATTCAGCCAGCTGTCCTAACAGTTATTCTAGGTAGCAATGAGATCCGTTTGGATCTGCAGTAGCTGTGATGCATGAAATGAGGTGTTATTCCAGGTTTTTCATGACAGTTAAAAATTGGATCACCCTCCTCACTGCAGGGCACTTGGTTAAGGGTGTAACTTCCAACAAACTGGTGTAACTTCAACTGAACTTAATCAATCATCAGGCCCACCCACACAGCTGACAGCTCAGCAACACTGCAATACTACAACAGCGTGCACAATATTGAAACAGACCTAACTCAGGGAGATAATTAGTGATAACACAAGTGTTACTTCACTAAGTAGTGAAGTAAGCAGCAAGTGTCTCTACTCCTGGGAACTGAAGGCAAATCCAAAAGACATAATTCAGTGATTTGTATATATATATATTAGGCTTAGTTTCTTAAGTCTTTAATGTGGTTTGTGAGAACAGGTTCATGTATGTTAGAATGATCAAATTAAGGCTCCAACGCATTGTTTTGCGTTTTCATTTCAGAAATGTTTGACATTTGCACAGCAATGATTTGAAAACGATGTCCGTCGACACAGAAATGGCGGAAATGCTGAAAACGATGTGCTTCGCATGTGCAGTAGCATCATTTAAAAAAAAAAAATCTCATTTTCTGCTGATTACACAGAGTTTAAAGTGTTTTTACATTCTCATTTCCAGTGGCTCCGAGCACCGTGGAAATGTTTACCATTTTCAATGGAAAGGTTTTTGTGTAAATTTGTCCTGAAACACTATTTCCTGAAGTAATAAAAAATAATATTACCTCAAGAATGTCTGCCTACTTAGAAACTGTTTGTTTAGGTCCATCATTTCAACTGTATTAAAAAGGTAGAATCCAGTCTGCTTTCATATCTAAGAAAGGTTAGAAGCAACGACTCTATTACAAAAAAGGTATTTGACGCCATGTCAGTAATAAAGATTTTCATTGCCATATCTTCATTAAAAACACTAATTTAAAATAAAGCCTCCATCTTCAGTAGCAATTGAGAGGCGCTGACATGCAAAGAGCAGGTACAATCTGTAAAAAAACTATTCGAAAGAAAGAAATTCTTGAGAGTCAAGTTGGTGCCCTCTGCATTACAGTTTAAAAGAAAAGACGGCACAAGTTCTCAAGGCTGTCTGAGGCTCAAGTTGAAGGAAACCACAAAAGGTGATTAATAGAAAGAAACATTTTTTTTTATCAAGCACAGAGACGACCTGCTGAACTTCATCAGCAATTCGCTGCACACCCTCTGGGACTTCAGGCTGCGCCGCACTGTGTGCTACAGATTTCAAAAGATGATTGCAGATGGCCCGGCTCGCACCGAGACATGGAGTGAGCTCACACAATCACTGTTGCTTCACAGTCTGCAGGCGGTGTGAGACGAGGTGCGGGATCAGACCGCCGGGGCCGACTGACGCAGGTCTTCACGGGCGGCTTGCTCCTCGTCTTATCTGGAAAAAGGTCGCAGACGAACAAGGTCAAAGGTGAGGGTGTTTGAACTGTGAGAGTGGCAGCAAATTGTGAGGTCATAAAACAGAGAGTTGTCTGTTTTGACTTACAACCGGCCATCCTGGATACTGTTTTATCAGCGCAAACAGATCAGAGCTTTCATTGTGTTAATTTGCATGTTCTCTCCAGTCCTTCAATATGTCTTCCAGGTTAACTCAAGACTCCATTATCACTTATATGTGCGACTGTGCTCCTGAACTAGATACGTTATCATGGAGAATAGATGCATTTGATAGATATTAAAACTAAAAAGTCAGAATTTCTTTGCAAAAGTGACTCACGCCTTACGTTTGTCTCCCTCTTATTAAGATCTTCGAACAGCATCTGTGTTATTGTACTGTTGCTGTGACACTGTGTTGCTGTAGCTGAGCTTTCAGCACCGTGCGGAAGAGTTTAATGATAAATCCAGTCACCAAGTCCAACTGAAGTTACATCAGTGAGTTGGAAGATTTTGTATTTTGAACCCGTTTGTTTGAGTAAATCAGCCGTGAATAAAGTCCAGTTTTTTTCCTGTCGAGGAGGCGATGTGATATTCCGTCATGCAGAACTCATGTACAACACCTGTTCTTGGATGAAACTGATACATGAAGTGATGAAAACAAGAAACACAAAAGTTAAAGACACGCTAATAACATGCTTCAGAAATTGAAGCCCACAAATATTTAGAGTCACAAATCAGAGATGCTGCAGACAGATGTGTGAAAGTAGAGTTTAGTGTAACATGAACCATGAGTAACTAAGGACAGATGGACAACAAACTTTGCTAATATTATTAATTTAATGTCTGTAATCATTTACTGGCATGGCTTTTTGTAACTCCCCATGTAAAAACACACTTTGGATATAGTGGAGCTGCACATATTGGGAACCACTCAATTCATCACATTTGACTTTTTTGGACACTTTAATGTGTTCATATGTTATGGCTAAAAAATGTAAACAATAACAGGGCCAAAACAAAACATACAGCTTAATTCCTTGTTGCCTTATTTCAATCTGACCTAATGGATTTTCTATTCAGGTGGAAAGCGAAGGAAAACCGCATTATTAATAAACAATGGCCCCCCTCGTATTTCATTGTCCAGAGGTTGATAAACAAGCAGTCATGGGATAAATATGATGGAACATCAGCGAAATATAAACAAGAAGCAATCAAACTAGTGCACATAATGAAATCTCATTAGTTTAAACATTTCTTTCCACTGATAGTTGGTCTGTACGGTGTGCTTATATCTGCGAGGATCCGATTTTTCAAGGAGTTGAAACAACAGCTGTCATTAAGACAGAGAGGCTCCTTCACTGTGCGTCCTTGAGTGAAATAGGAAACAGAGGGAGGATCTAAGGAAACTACTGTTTGGTATGTATACAAGATGCATCACACAAGCAAACAAAAGAACAAAAAGGAAAATGAAAGTGCACACGTCGCATGGGTTTGTGCATCTCCTCGGTTTTTACCACCCAGACAGCTTTCAGCTGGTGGGGATGTAGAGAGGAGGAAAGAAGGGGAGGGGGGGGGGGGGGGGGGGGTTGGAAAACGAAGAAGGGGACGCATTCATCCTCTCCTCAAATGGAGATGTAACAAAGAGAGCAGCGCGCGCTCAACCCTGGGGATTTCAGGCATTCGGACAGAGAAAAGTGGATTGTGCGCATAAGAAAGGCGTGCACTTCTTCTACTTCACTGTGTCCAGTCCAGAGTTCCCCCGGAGTGCACTGTGCACGTATGTTTCTGTGTGTGCTGAATGTATGTGAGCTCATCTCATCTCATCACACACACACACACACACACACACACACACACACACACACACACACACACACACACACACACACACACACACACACACACACACACACACACACACACACACACACACACACACACACACACACACACACACACACACACACACACACACACACACACACACACAGAAAGCCTGTGGATGCCTCTGCTTGAAACACACTTAAGAGATGCCGCAAAAAAATTGTAATTGGATGTGACTACACATGAAGCAAATTGAGATGGATTGGCGATGCCGGATCAATATCAGTAAGAGACCAGCTGCTGCAGCACGGTGGACCCTCGCACCTCTCCACTCTCCACCTTTCTCTTCTCTGTGTTTCCAGCTCTCATTTTCACCACAACATCATAAACCCACTACTGGGTGTCTATACAGGCTCATTAGTGGCTGGTGTGGAGCGGTGGTGGAGGTGGGCTGCTGGGAGTTGGAAGAGGAGAGGGAGGGGTTGAGAGGGGGTGGGGGGGGGGGGGGTTGGGGGGGGATAGAAGCCATTACAGGAACCACCTGCCTTCGACTGCCCATCACATTACTCTGCCCCCTTGCCTCTCACCCGTCGCACACACTCTATACCCACCTCAATACCATCCACTTAAAAGCCCTCTCGCTCTCTATATCAGAAATCCACTTTTATAAGATTAAAGTGATGGAAGCGGAACAGACACCAGTGCAGAGGAGATGGGAGATGGTGTGTGTGTGTGTGTGTGTGTGTGTGTGTGTGTGCGTGCGTGCGTGCGTGCGTGCGTGCGTGCGTGCGTGCGTGCGTGCGTGCGTGCGTGCGTGCGTGCGTGCGTGCGTGTGTGTGTGTGTGTGTGTGCGGGGGGTGGGAGTGACACTGTTCAACCATCCTTCTGTGAGTGTGTGTGTGAGAGAGTGGTGAGTAATACAGTGGCCTTGGGTAGGCAGCGCTGTCATCTACAGAGAGTGACGGGAGGGGGGGGGGGGGCGAGACAGAAGGCCGATTCAAAAAGCCGTTAAATGAAATCTTTTATGGGGCGGCGATGATGCGCCGTAGAGGCTCACTAAAACCGTGTGATGTCCGTCCATAATTTTATACGGACCAAACCCGCCCGAGGCCTTCGCAGCTCGATGAGGAATGCGACATCCTTTGGGAGTGGATTGGTAAAAAAAATAAATAAAATGGTGAAAACACGTGGTCTGCACATTTTGTGCACTGACCGATGGACATTAATGAAGTAAATGAAAGCACCGGTAAACAATAGAATCATGACTGTGGTTATAAATGAAAATAAAGAAAGTTACTGTAAATACAATCCTCTTAAAACAAACAGTGATTATTGCAGAGTGATGCATTATTCATGTCCGACCTCCATCGGGAGAATCGATGGTGACAGCTTCATCAAACACACAGAAAGCTGTAACATCATAGGGTCGGCATTCTGTTTGAATAAACAAAACAGCCAAAGCCAGGTGAAGGGGATATGAAAGGTAAGATTAAATCAACAAGCCTCAGACATATTTTTTGTTTCCAGCAAAGATTCCCACAGTCTGGCTTCAGAGGGAGAACCCCCCCCCCCCCCCCCCAAAAAAAAACCCCTCGTTATTTACCAAGCATCACTGCCATCATGGTATTGTTCCTAATCCTCTATGAGAGGATAGTTTCGATGAAAACACAGATGTGGTTTGTCGAGCTAATGAGTAGCACACACACACTTACCCGCAGTGCCCCGGGATGCACAGAAAATATACAACAAGCCTTTTAGTGTCTCATCTCTCAACACAATCTCTTCTTCCGCATCTGACAACCGTGGGTTGAAAAGTGTTCGAAGGAGTTATTTAGAACAGCTGCAACTGTTTTACAAGGCTCTTTAAAGAGGCCTGCGATCCTCTGTGGGTAAGTATTCAGAAGCATCGAGCTATGGATATATACCAAACATCCATATGGACGTTTAGGTTTCATTTTCTCATAAAAACATGGCTTTGAATGTGTTTACAGTGTTGAGGGAACAAATCACAAAGTAACATGCTCCTGTAATGGTATTAAACCTGCAGCCTGGTACTGCTGTGAAATCACATTACTAATCGCAAAATTATGTCGTTGCCGGAACGACCTGGGATGTTCGATCACCAAACCTGCGTTTACATTAGAAATCAGCTGATGTTTAGTTTTGAATTCATAAAAGTCCTTTTCCGTGTGCACTTTGTAATGCTGGTGAACTAAATAATATCAAAAATAAGATGAACATTAAAAACAACTCAAAGTGATTGTGAATTAGACCTCATTCAGGTGACTTTGTTTTTGCATTTTCGTTTCACAAAAGTTTTGTGTTTCAGCTGCAATCTTTTATAAATTATACCCATTTGCATGGAGACGGCAGGAACTCTAAAAACGACGTACTTCGCATGTTGGGCCACTAATGGGTGCTGTTGTTTGTTTTTGTAATGAAACCACACTCACGTGCAGAGGCCAATATGTTAGACACATTAATACGGCCGTAGTAGTCCGCGTGTCTTGTAATAGTAAGTAATGAATGGTAAGTATTAGGTAGACATTTACAGGCAGAAACAAAACAAGGATTCAAGCTACTTTTACCACCAAACTGCAGTGGAAAGATGATTCATGTTCAGATGGGTGGGTTATCCACACGCTTCACTGGAGCCCCATGTATGAATACTGGAGCATCTGCAATAGTGTAATCCCCCATATCATTTGTGGTTATCTCAGCAATCCCTTTTTGGACTTTTCATGTTCTCCATCATTTCTACTATTCCATCTATTTTAGCTGGGACTGAATCAAATCATAAGTAAACGCAGGGTGCTGTACATCCTGGACATGCTACCCGTCCATCACAGAGCAAACACAAAGAAACACAATAACACACATCCATTTACGTGGGATTAAATCAGAGTACCAGCAGCAGACCCATGCATGGATCTCCTCACTCTTCTCAGACATAATGATGCCTTGCCGCAAGCCAAATATACAGCACCTGTATACAAGTCCACTATACAGCACCTTGTGGGATATTCATGTCTTTAACTTTTTTCATGAAGAAACTAATTTTATATATAGGAATAATATATGAATTTTGAAGAGAATCACCTACCAAGCCGGGCTGAACGGCTCGGCAGGCTTGACTGTATATCGGCAGTCAGAATGACAGCTCGAAGCACTTGACAGTAGCCTAATGCCTCACATATGCCCGTTCATACAGCACGTTCATAGCCTGACTGCTCTGCTGGCAGTCAATTACCTCATCCAGCAGCCCGGAGGGAGGAGAAGACGGAAAACTCACCATAATCAAAACTAAAGGATTAAATCCCGCATCACGTCCTGGCAGCTGGGTACGGTAGTGTTGTGGTTAGCGGGGAGGTTGTGTGTTTGAATCTGGGCTTTCTATGCAGAGTTTGCATGTTCTCCCTGTGCATGGATTAGTTTTCTCCAGGTGCTCTGGTTTCAAGTAATATGTGCTATCGTGCAATGACACACCCACTGAACACGACAGAAACAATTTTCCTACAACACTAAGATGGAATGGAGTCAAATGTGGAAAGTTAAAAATAGAAATATATTCAAGCATTCAAATGCATTTAAAGCAGAGCTGTCAGCTCTTACGAGCAATTCTTGACACTTAAAACATTTATTATAGTTTCGCATTTAACATAAATTACATACATTTCTTTTTCCACATAACAAAGCGTTCAATTCCCTCCTTTTGATCTGAGTATATGTGTCTATTCCCCGCATGGAGATTGATTTTACCTTGAAAGGTTAAAATTGCAACACTTTGAAAAAAGACTTTCTGTACGTCTGTGAGTTCCATGCACAACGGGTGTGGAACAGCAACATGAAAGCCGGCAAAGGCAGACTGAATAGACTCGAGAGTAATATTTGACCTTGAGGAAAAAGGCTGCTGTTGAATGTGACAGGAGGTAACTGGGAGTCGCACGGCTGGAAGTGAACCTGGCGACAACGGAGCCGATGGAGAGCAGCAGCACTTTTCTCATTTATTATTCTTTAATGAGAAACGTTTGAGGCTGTCGAGTCAAAAGAACAGACGCAGACGGCGCAGACATCCTTCACAGAGCTGCTTTTAATTTTGATACCTGAAATACATCTTTCTGTAATGTCAGTGATTAAGTCCACCATTTCTGACGTCAATGCACTGATCACAAATCCTTTTTTTTTCTTTTAGGTCAATTTTGCAACAAATTTTGTCTCTTTTGTTAAATTTCTTAAAGCACATCATCCATGTATTTATCTCTACATTCTTTATTTGCTTCATCTAAGCCGGGGTCATTGGACTGGTGGAGTTAAATTAAACTAACAGGCATGTACGTGTATTATGGGAGGTAACCAATTTTTTAAAAAGAAACTATTACATGTAACTAATATTTGTCTAATGTAGTATTCTCTCTCTCTCTCTCTCTTGCTCGCTCTCTCTCTCTCTCTCTCTCTCGCTCTCTCTCTCTCCAGCTTCCTGCAGGATCTCTGACTGTGGAACTGGCAGTTTGTGATCTGAGTCTCCTGTCCACATCCATCTACAGCGAGTGCTGTCTGCTGAATTGAATGGAGAATCCCGACCCCCTTTCCGAACCAGAGTTTGAATCCCTCCTCACAACCTGTCTTTCTACCCACTCCATTTCGCTCCTTATATCTCCTAACCCTAACCGGAAGAGCGGCAAGTCTCCACGTGTGAGTCTGGTTCTG
Source organism: Lipophrys pholis (assembly GCF_963383615.2). NCBI lineage: Eukaryota > Metazoa > Chordata > Actinopteri > Blenniiformes > Blenniidae > Lipophrys > Lipophrys pholis. Next base: position 19,147,905 of record NC_137647.1, on the reverse strand, counting down.
CAGGTTTCTTCCTTCTGAAATAGAGATTTTCATTTTCGCCGTCGACTCCGAAATGACTGTGTTGTATTTTGGCGCCAAATAAAATAGCATTCAATTGAAACGTGCATGCTGCAGGAGAACATGAGAAGTCCCTTCTTGCTGTCTTTTTAATCTCATGCCCCATTTACACAACGTTCAAAGAGAAACCACATTGTTTCAGTGTTTTTTTGTTTCAGAAAAGTTTCGTGTTTGCACGGCAACGAGGTCTGTTTACTGGGACACGCTGAAGACGCTGCAGTTGGCATGCCAGGCCATGAGCTGGCGCTGTTGATTGGGTTTGAAATGGAACCACATGCTATGAATATCAACGATGGTAAGTACACAGACATTTGTGTCGGCAGACAACCATGTTGGATTGTTATTACAGTGATTCTCAACTCTAAAACTACCAAGTCCCAGGAGAGCATAGACTGAGAGTCACGACACTCTGTCATTGTTGTTACTGTCACTCTACTTGCACATGTGCAGAAGACCTATTTACTACAGCTGTGGTGCAGCATTTCAGAAAAGTGGTGTTTTCCTCACGTACACATAGCTGTGTGACTATTTACTCCGGCCGTAGTGCACATGTGCACTACCAGCATTTTCAAAAAGTTCCACCAAGGGAACTGTATAGAAAAAGTCCCATTTTTAGTGTCTCCGAGCTGTGCCGTCGTGGAAACAGTTTTCAATTTTGGCTTGAAAACATTGTGTAAATGGGATTTCAGTTTTAATGTGCATTCCAGCTTTGTTTTATTCAAATTATTTGGAAAATCTACATTAAAGCAAATTATCATCATATTGTCATCAGGGATTCAAAACGTGTGCATTCTCACTGTACCAGCCACTTCACCATCGTGCTGCACCCACAAAAACCACATCTGACATCAACATTCGGGGAGCTGCCTGGATGATAAAAGCAAGCTTGTCATTTTCCGATGGAGACTAAGTCATTTACACTGATGGTCTAAGTTAAAGTGCATCCTTTCAAAGTGCAGGGGGCATGAAGCCAGCACCATTATCCCGATATTAAACCATCAGCCAGCCACAGTCTTGTTTGTGTCCTTTCATCCTCCACCGCGGGACTGGAGGTGCGTGAGTGCTGAGATGCAACAATAAGAGGGGAGCCCAGAGATAAAGCAGCCTAATTTTCACGGCTGCCCAGGTTGGCTGTGATGGACAGTGCCAAGGTGCAGGCAGTGCCAGTGCCACACTGTGATGAATGGGTCCTGCGGTGCGTCGTGACTCACTCTGCCTTGGGCGGGCACTGTGCCCACCCCCGCTCCTCCACTCCTGGGTGCTTCTCCTCCCGCCCCTACTCTCCTGCAGCAGATGACTCAGAGAGGCTGTTACTGTATAAGATAGAAGCAAGGAGCAAGGAGAGGGAATTAATAAAATCAAAAATGAGAGGCCTGCCATTAGGGGCCCTCCGCAGCATGCACTGATGGCACACTTAATTTAATTTAGGGTTTTTAATCTAAGAAAGGGAGCTCTGCTTTTATATCTCTTTCTCCCTCCTCTTGGCAGGCAACGTTTCCAGCTTTCCAGGGACTTCTAATTGTTTTAAGCGCTTCCTGGGCAGGTGTCAGCCGTGACGGCCTCGCTTCACAGGAGAAAGGACGGGTGGTGGGGAACGGACTCGTCTTCCGGCCCATCGGGGGATAGAGAGCGGAGTGTATGTCAGAGAGTGTAGTAAGCCAGGCGAGATGTGGAGCAGAGGGTGGGCTGAGGGGCTGTAATGTCTAACACCTGACAACTGTTCAAAGCAGACCCTCGTCGGTTCAGTCGTCATTACTCCAGGTGACATTCGGCACGTCGGTGCAGCTCACACACGGCTTACAACGAGTGTGACCAGGCAGTGGTTATATCCCCTGACCTTTTTTCCTTTGTTGGGCCGTTTATTACTGAGCAGGTGTCGGATTGTGGACTTTGGAGGCTGTTGGGTCGCGATGAGGAATTTCTCATTTCGCTAGTGTTGACTGAATGACAGAGTTGTCCTGTCGTTGACATACCATGGATTCGCCTGAGAACACAGAGGGGCACCGATCACACCCATCAACGACAGCCGAGGACTCCACGAGCGAGCGCTCTCATTTCCGCCATCCTGCGCTGACAATCACGTCATATACGAGGATGAAATGATGAGACTTCAACGGAATTGCAGCTAAAGGTGCAGCAACCAGGGTGGGTCGCAATGGATTGCCCCTGTAAAGCCAACTTATACACAATGATTCATCAGTTTATTAGGCACAGCTGCACAGGCAAATGAAATCCAGGTCACAGTGCTCCTCGTGTTTTGCCCGCTCACTTTCACACGAAGCAGACGAGACGTTTTATAGGCGACGTTGTTCTACTGAGTTCAATTTCATTGAAAGGTAATAAACTGGCACTTCCAAACATTGTGTGCCTTTTGGTGAGGTTGAAACAGTGCTGGAAACCAGCGATGTCTTCTTGCGTGTGCGTGGGTTTGGTATGCATGCTCCCGGTTCAGAGACTGGTGTATCCTGTCTTTGCTTATAGTCGTGACCCTGACTTGCATAGAGCAGTATAGATTGAGGGATGGATGGTGGAAAACAAAAATATCTCAAGTTAATATAGCCAATAAAGTTTAGTACATCTCGTCTTGAAATAGCATCTTGTACCACAAGAGGGTGTGGAAGGCCACCACTGTCTACTCTATCAATAAAAGAAGATTGAACATATGCGAGAACTTGTTCACATATTCAAATATAGCTGAAGCTCTTGGCAATCACTCACAGAAAGAAAATTTCAGTTACACTTACTTTAACCAGACAGGCGAATAGGTAAATATTTTCTTTTTAAAATAAAGAATTAGCCTGCAGCAAATACAAATTACGAGAGTGAGTCATTGAAACAATAAGGACATAAAACAAACAAACAAATCAAGTCAGATGATCCAATTTGATTGTTTATATTCATACTACTTATAAAACAGAGTAGTGCATACAGTATAATGGCGAGACTGAGGACAGTGACTCAATACTGCCTCCTGATGTACAACAGTGGAATTACTGGAATATGACACATTGTACAGTGCGCCTTTGACAATTCTTTTTTTTTTTTTTTTTTTTTTACAGTTTTACATTTTCATCTTTTATTCATTTTGTCCACAACTTGCTCCCGAGATACACTAATGAGATTGTTTGCCCTTTGAACAACAGTACACATATTTGATTAGATCCTTCCAGGGAGTATTACTTTTTCTAAAGAATTTTCAAACCAATCTCAGTTCTTTTCTAAATTGCATCTTATAGAAGCTGTGTTGCTTTGCACCTTTGCATTTACTCCCCACATCTCACTGATTTCAGCTTAACTGAATGTGACGGTAACGAATTAAAAAGATCAATCCTTTGTGTGGCTAATGTATCTAATGTCATCAGCACAAATCAATGCAGCAAACACTGTACCACGTGCAGCGTCATTACGCCTGATGCCTGAAGGAATCCATCAGTGTTTGCCATACACAACAGATAGAACAGATCGTTATCAAAGCAGACATATCTGGACTGAATAAAGAAGTGAATGAGAAAAAACGATGTCTGTTATATGTGACGTCTGTGACGAGAGGTGAACCAGATAACTGTCAACAGAACCGATTAAGAGCAGACACACTTTCGCCCTTCATTATTTTCTTAAAAGAAATGTCTAACGTTGGAGAGTCAAAGAACAATAACAGCTGGTTAAAATATTTCTTTACCAGGTTTCTTTTGGCTTTTATACCACAAAGTTATTTTCTCTATCACTTATGTAACAAAGTTGAATAAATCGCACACTTTAAACTTTGTTTTTGTAAAAAGGCCAAATGTGCAGCCTACTTTTGAATCTCATCTTTTTACTATTGTTCTTTTTATTTTCTTAAATGCAAACTATTCAAAAGAACATTTCACAAAATCAAACAGGGTTTTCTCACTGTCAGACAACAGCGCTCTCATTACTCCACTGTTCTTATCATTGTTTACTTGAGTGATTCAAAATAAGTTTTCAATTGCAGATCTCGTGTTTAAAAGTCATTTCATATCAATTCTATCAATGGCATTTGGAATTTGTCAAACCAATAATCCAGTTTCAATATCTTATAGGTTATGTATATCACTATATATATATATATATATATATATATATATATATATATATATATATATATATATTTAATGTTATTTTTCATCTTCTGCTCGAGGATATAACCTCAATGAGAGGAAAAGGCATCAATATTCCACTCATAGCTTTTTCTTCAGATAAAAAGATTAATTCATAAAGAGTCCAATGGTCTCAGCAGCCCTATTATTCCCCTCATTTACAGCCGGCGATGCAGTTATCCAGCAGCAGCTCTGAGTGAAGCCGAGAGCCAGACATGGATAAAGTTAGCCGTCTCATTTTAGAAGAAATTCAGGCAGACTGGCTAAAGTTGCAGTAATGAGCAATCCATTACCTTTGGCCGGCTCATTAGAGTAAAGCTAACTGTGAGGTGGACCTCAGCTTTCATCTGGCTGTTTGTTTAGAGTCACAGTCAGTGTCGGGGGAGCAGGAGCGCTGCCGCATGGTGGAACCGGTGGTAATTGAATGTGCATTTGTGTATGTGTGTTTTCTTGGTCCGCATGTGCGCGACTTGTGGAGTGAATTACTCCGCGGGATGACAAAGTGTAAGTCTTTGGGAGCGTGTGTTTATTTTCCAAATGTTTGATCCATCGTGACCAATTGAAACCTGCAAACCAGCACCCCTCCATCGTCTGGCATGTAGAAAAATAAATATGGGGGAGAGGGGGAAACCCGCTCAACTTCCTCCGGGGCCTGCTCCCTCTCCGCTGACCCGTGTCGAAGCGGGACCGGGCCCGAATCGGACCCCCTTCCTCTCCACCGCGGCGCTGGATCCACGTGCCCTAAATCACTACCCGCTGCCCTTGACAGCGTGCGATGGTGCTGAAAACATCTTTCCCAGGTTGTGATTGTGATGGATTAGCCGGCGTGTAAATCTCTCCACCAAATAAAGAAGAGTTGTCTGAAGGTAGATGTGGTGGCGCAAGAAAAATCTGCGGCGAGGACGAGGGCGTGTGCACTTCAACAGCCCGACCGAAATCGCAGATGAAATGAGGCAGTGTTTCAATTTCAAGAGAAAACCGTAAATTACCTGCACAGACTGGACCCAATCTTTAAAATGTGCACTTCCCCCAACACTTTAATGCAGCTGCTAATTCCGGATGCTCACCCAAATCATAAAAATGACATATAAATCCAGGCCAAAGGGTCAGACTGACATCATCAGAGTCATGCAGGGATTCATTGGCTGTTTGGCCTTCTTCCATAAATACAGTCAGACGACCTACAGAGTTGTATCCTGTGCAGGGTGGAGATTTGGGAGCTGTGAGTCAATGTCAATGCCTCATTTGACAGCTTTCGTTTCAATAGTAGAAACTGAAACCTAATAAATAACAGTAATGGATTTAAGATCACACCCGCTTGTGTGCTGTCACGATTGAGACCAATCAATTTTCCAACATGAAGTCTCCTGATGCGTAACTTACAGATTGCGTGGTAGAAGGCGGGACGATAAAAAACGTTGTTCTTGTACGTGTGTGCTTGCAAGCATTCCTGGAGATATTACCGAGACGCTTGTAAGGCTATCGTTAGAGCGAGTGGGAGCAGCAGGGGTGCTGATTGGCTCAAGCGATGACGAGAATTGAAGCAGGCTGTTTCTTCAGGGATCAATTCACTGGCCTCACGGTCCCCGGCCAGGCATGGAACACATGGAACCGATAAAAAGACGCGAGTCATGAGGTATCGCTGAACAAAATACACGGGGTACATGCGGGTCGGCTCGCCGATCGGAGCGATCATGGGGTGGGGGGGGAGTCTATTAGCCCCCAAAAATAATGGTCTGGATTGTCTTTCCCTGATTTTTCACAGCAACAATTGAGCCTATTCTTCTGATCAACCAGGGGAAATAACATGAAGAAGTTTGTGTGGGGGTCAGTGACAGCGAGAGCTTCCAGTAAGTTGCATTTTTACTCAGAGTCAGCCAATGAAATACGAAATGCAGGCTTTACATTTCTGAGGGTGAAATGAAAAAAAAACAATCTGAGCACCTGATTAAAGGGTGTCATATTAAACCTGAAAGTACAATGTCGTCCAAGCGTTATATAGGATTTTGCAAGCTAAACATGTATGTAATAAAAGTTGTGTAGGGGAATTCTGCATATTTCTTCACAGAGAACCTGGTGTGTGTTTCCCCTCTTTGCCTTTCGCCCTCACAACCGTAGCAGAACTTATACATATAAAAGCCTTTCATTGCTCCATATGGCAAACTGTTCAACCGACGTGTGTTTGTTGAGTCTAATGAGGCTGATGTATAGTTTATCTTACTCAGCCTGGACAGATCTTGGTTTTGTCTCAAACGGTGTCCTAATGCCGCGTGTGCAGGAGCAGACATGGTTTATTTTACGGGCCATTGCTGGTTACCACCCGCCTGACAGGACAGAGGCATCCATCAAATCCGCCTCCCACACTAATTTGCGACATAAAGCTCACAGCTTTTCTGGAATCACACACACACACACACACACACACACACACACACACACACACACACACACACACACACACACACACACACACACACACACACACACACACACACACACACACACACACACACACATATGTGCAGGAGCCAGGAGGTGTGGATGGGAGCGGAGCTGTAACACTTTATCCGTGACTGATGCGAACCTCCTCCCGGGGCGTGGAGCGAGCTCCCGGTCCGGGCTGACAGCTGCTAGTTAACACAGGTATCGTCTCTCGGGCGATGAAGCCCGGATCAAACACGACGGATGGGGGAGGGCCTCCCCTGGCCATGACATCGCATTATACAGCCAACAAAAGGACCACACTTGACCTCGGTTCTGAAGGCTTTAACGAAACCGAAACCCTGAGGCCACAACGGGCACAACCATCAGCCTGTGTGAAGTGAACTTTGAAAACTTGTTTTTATTTTCAGACCAGGCAAAGTTTACTTTTTTTTTGGGATGCAATGCCAGAATTTAGAACCAATCTGTCTCCTTCCCAGCTGCTTTCAATTACAGGACTAGAAATGGAAAAGGGTAACTTTTCAAACAAGCCTTTGCTTAAACTTCAAATAAAAATACAGGAGGTTGTCGAAAAGTGAGCCATGCCATTCACAAGGTTGACGGTTTGATGTCAGTGTGTTAAAATGACAAGACACTGAACGCCCAAATTGCTGAATGGTTCAATTCGATACAGTGGCATTGATAATTGATCATCTCCTTATATTATTGACAGTTCTTTACAGACTGGCACAGTTGTTAGCACAATCACACAAGAAAAGGAAATGTACTTGTTCAGATCTGCTAACTGTGTAACGCAATTATGTGTGGAGGGTTATCTCTGGTATTCTGGTTTTCGTCCACAATCCAAAGACATGTTTTACATGTTCACAACCTCAACCTGTAGGTTTAAAAGTTGGATGGACTTTTTCCAATGGTAAGCATCATTTAGAGTCAGCTGCAGCGCGCCGTGGCCCTAAACAGGATAAACAGAAGAGAAGATAGAAGATTGAACATTTTGATTGAAACATTAAAACTCTCTATCAAAGTTTATTTCATTTATTCTCATTTAGTTGCAAAAAAGTTTTTCACATATTTGAAGATGAGTGATTACATTCATTTAGCATAGTGAGAAAAGCTGCATTCAGCAATATTGCTCACTCCACATTCCTGCAGATCTCTTGTTAAACCAAAGGCGGGCGAGAGAGGCATCGCTCAATGTAGTGAATAAAAGTAACTCACAATTACCATTATTGTTATTTAGTACCAATGTCTACTCCTTTTGTTATCAGATATTGTTCTTGGATTTTCACGGTATACATATCTCTCTAACTCGGGGATATTGTATATATTTCATGTCCTGACATAACATATCACTGCAATTTGTTTTGTAGGTAAATGTTTACTCAAATAATTTTTAAATGATTAGTCGGTCCTGTTTTTAGGGTTTTTTTCATTTCTCAATGCCATTTCATATAACTGGACCATCTAAACATATCCGAATACAATGGAACAGTTAATTCAAACTATGAAACGTCCATACAATTTAGACTGATCACACATGAACTGAAACACAGCTATAGAATTATATATTTGCTCTGACTAAAGAAAAAAAAATAAGAAAAAATAATGCAGTCAAAAGATTATTACACTGTTGACTACGTTTATACTATTTGAAATGGACATTTCTGTTAAAACGTGCAGTGGGTCATTGTGGTGTCGTATTTGTGGAGAGAAAAAAACTCTACTGGTACACAACTCACAGCACACAACTACAAATTCATGGTGTACAAGTCCAAATTCCACTTTTACAAGTGCTCAAACCTTTTTCACCAATAATACCTCCATATATTTATCATGGGAGGGGCAGAAGTGTTGTGGTAGCGACCTGGTATTTCACGCGTAACTCAATAATTTTCAAACGAGATCTATTTTCCAAACCATTATGTAAATGCATGGGCATCCTTTTGTTTTGGAGGTTGTCTGTAAAAGTCAGACGGATTAGTTTTCTATTTTCTTGTGCCTGATGTGCGGATATCCAGCATGCATGTGCAGAAAGGACTTTGCATGACAGGGAACGATAAAGCTCACTGACAGCTGTGTGACTATCAGTGAAGGCTGCTGCAGAGTGACGATGATAAGTTGGTACATGCTTTAATCTCTCGCCCAGCTGCAGGTTGGCTGCCTTTGGCAGCAGCAGATCTCAATCGATGGCAGCACCCTGGATTAGATTACAAATTGAATTTAGCAGAGCTGCTTTCCCCGTCTTTATTTCTGCTGTGTCCCCCAATGAGGCTCCACTGCAGGCTATTTACAGTGCCCTCTTCCTGGGTAAGTTAATAAAGCGAGTCCAGCCTGGACGCTGCTCCACACGCTGGCCAACACTGAATCATTTGGGCTGGAATTGCACCGACACACCCAATCAATCTTGAAAAGGGAAAAGGGTCATCCCCACAGCAACCCCACCCCTGAAATGCATGGCCTCTCACACCAGCCAACATCAGGCATTATTCAGATAATAATTGCATTAGGTTTTTCTCAGTACGCAGCAAAATGCCTTCCCCCTGGACCCACTTACTGGCAAGAGCTTAAATAAGCTATTGTTTTTTCATGTATTTGGATAAATTGCCTTATTGACCATGTTCATTGACTTCTTATTAATGGATTCAGTCTGTTGCACTTATGGTCAAGAGACACTGACTCTCTTCAATCAAGATGTCTTGTGATTATGAAATGAGGAATCGTGAACCTGAGGGGACTGAGAACAAAGCTGAGATTCAACAATACTCACCAGCGAAGCCCTGCAGGTGACCCAGCACAGGCTAGGCTATGGACTGCAGTAAACAAACCATAAATCAGCGTCAAGCGATATGCTGCGCATCATCATTGTCTTTCAACAGCGGCCATCGTAAGACAAAGGGATGCTTGTGCAGACTCAGTTAGAGTAACAATTATTTCAGATTTGAGGCTCAAACAATCACATGATCACATCTTGTCCTCGGTATCAAATCCTGTGCTTTACAACACAACGATTCCATTAATAATCATTATTAGGATTTTTTTTCTTTCATTTCACCAAAAGAAATCTTTAAACAGTAACATGTCAGACTAAAGCCCAAAGTGAAATTCTGTGGTCGGTGGCGTTTCTGATAATAATGAGGGTGTGGGTGGATTTAGAATATTTTCCTTATTTCTAATTTTTGTGAAATTAAATTAAATTAAGGAAATGATTACTTTACCAAACAATCATTTTTAGAGCTGCATGCAATTAAAATCTAATAAGGGAATATTAAAATCATATATAAAAAGCAACATTACAATTTAACAGTTACAAACTCAAGCCTATCTATACCCACAGGTGTATCCACCTTCTGATTTCTAAGCAGAATCTGATATTAGCACATCTTCTGGATAGTTTTTACCGTTTATGGATCCAAACAGCTGATTACTAGTTATGTTTGTGATTTTAGAGATAACTGTTTCCTGATGATCGAGATCTGTGGGAGAAGAGAGAATGGTTTTGATCGCTGTGTGGAGAAAGATTTAACTGCACAGTGGAAGAGACACCATAGATATCTCATCCCACTGTAATCGCCCCTACTTAATATTTCATTGAGCAACATATTCAGAATGCATGAATGCAACGGAGCTTTTACCATTCCTTCAGCCTCAACACAATTGCAACGATCTGTTATCTTGCTGTCCAGTTATTTGTTTTGCATTTAGAAACCATGTAACTACCTCGCCCCGGTTGCATGTTTGTGGACTGTGGGAGGAAGAACATGCAAACCACATTCAGAAAAACCCGGCCGGTATTTGAACCCAAAAACCTCTCTCTGTGACATGAGGGCACTGACCACAACTGCAACATACAACTTGGTAAGATGGTTATTTCTCAAAAATGACTCACACTTATTACCCCATACATAGGCATATGTGTGCGGTGGACTATGTTCTGTACCAAGTGCATCCAAGATGCCTGTTCATATCATGTGTGCTCTTAAGATTGAAAGATAAGTACTTTAAATACATACATTTATTTTGATATTTGGCATTTCCTGTAATGCCATTCACCATAAGAGTGCTCAGTTGTGATGACAGGAAAGTACAAAGATGAAAGTAAGTGAAGTACTCAGAAACATGAGAAAACAACTATGTCACCCATGAAAAGGGAAGTATCAGGGAATAGACAAGACATGACACAATGCAAGAACAACCTGATTGTTGGACAAATGGTATAAGAAGGAGACGCTGGGGAGAAAAACAGAAATGCAATGCTTCTTACAAATTCTGAAATCTCTCTGAGCTGCTCATTTATCATACCTTCAGAAGGTACAGCACTCAATGCTAGAACAGCTGAAATGACTAAGAAAAGCAAAAATACCTAAAATGGCTAAAATGTCCAAAATAATTGAATTCACTAAAAATGGCTTGAACATGTAAAACAACTCAAAACAGTTGTGGCAGATGGGCTTGTGAGGTTGAGTGATCTCCAGAGCTACACCCTCTGGAGTTCATGTTCCTGGTAGGGCCACCCAAGACAGGTCTGGAGTGAAGGCCCAGACGAACGCGTCCAAAATCCAACCCATGAGAAAGGAACACACTGAAATGTGTGCGCCTCTGGGAGAAGGGTCACTGGGACCGGGCCCTGAAGCCAGACCTAGGGTTCACTTTTGCCAGTGAGAGCCTGGTGAAGGAGTAGCCAATCCCAAACCCATCTCACCATCTGTGAAGCGGGGAGCCATGTGGTGTTGTGGGCCCCTGGAGCAACAATTGGCTCTCAGGACATGAAGGAGTGATTGGAAGATGGACCGTGAGATTGAACAGGCAGCTGCTGTAATAAAGTCACACTCGATTATTGTGGTGAAGAGGGAGCTGAGCTATAAAACAAAGCTCTCTGTTATCCGGGTTGGTCCATATCCTTACCCTCACCTATGGTCATAAATGTTGGGTCATGACTATAAGAATGAGATCGCAGATACAAGCGGCCAAAACGGGTTTTCTCAACAGAGTGGTGGGTGTCACTCTTTGTGACAGGGTGAGGAGCTCGGCCATCCAGGAAAGACGACAAGTCAAGTTGCTACTCCTTCACATAGAGAGGAGGCAGTTGAGGTGGTTCATCAGATTAGGATGCCCCCTGGTCGCCTCTCTTTAGTGGCTTACCAGGCACGTCCGACAGGGAGGAGGCCCTGTGGTCAGTCCAGAACTCTCTGGAGTGATTATGTCTCTGGTTTGGTCTGTAAGTGACTTGGGGTCCCCCTGAAGAGGTGGAGGAAGTTGTGGAGGACAGAGGTGTCCTAAGCTTCTATGTGTTCTACAGTATACTAACTAAACGGGGACACGGATGGATGGATGGAATACAAAGTTACCGATGTCGAAAAGGCTAGAAATGTAATAACATGTCTACCATTTTAACAACAAAACTACAGTTTGTATATTATGTATATATAAAACTATATATACAATTTTATGAGTTGGGTTATACTCATTTTATAAGTGAAACATGTTTTGCGGCCCCAGACAAATTCTTTTCAACAGCAAAAATGGCTCTTTTGCTCATAAAGGTTGCAGACCTCTGTCCTACAGTAAAATGTCAGGCATTTGGACCCAAAATTATGCTCAAGCCTTCAGGGAAAAGCAAAACAACAAACTGTTCATTCTTGTGGTGCTCTCTTTGGTTTTCAATATGAAATCATGGTTTATCACCCATAATGAATTTTTTTTTTTTCCCCCACAAACTTGCTCATAACTGATGGTAGTAGATTTAACTAACAGCTATGTGATGTGTGTTCATCTTGTGTGTGGGTGAGGTGCTGTGCCGCTCACTGGGGGCTGTTTATGGGCTCCACCGCAGGACTCTAATGAGGGAGATGCAGTTGAGATAATTACAGCATGGCTGTGTCGCCGTCCCCCCTTCATCGGAGTTAAAGGTGGCGGCAGTGGGAGTGGAGGTCAGGCGGGAGTTGGCGGTGTGAAAAAGTTGATCGAGGCAGCCAATTTAACTGCCGTTCCCCCACAATGCCTCGACCGCAGCCGACCCGCAGGTTGTTTGACTTATCCTGTTGGTGCCCTTTCCTTCCACCCTTCTGCCAACGCCCACGCTGCCGCCATGCAGATCTGGAAATCACATGAAGAGTAAGGGCCTTCGCGCCCCGAAGCTCTCAGGGGGTGGGGGTGGGGTGGTTGAAACCACCTCAGCCCGCCACAGAGTGGTGGTGATCACAAACTCAAAGTGATGAAAAGGCACCATGACAGCGTGAGATAGGGAGAAAGAGAGGGAGAGGTGCGGCATAAAGAGATCAGTTTGTTCGAGATAGCTTCTCTGTGTGAAAAACAGAAGGGGCATTTTGCTGCCATGAACAAGTGCAGAGTGTCTTCCTTGAGGGTTGCGGTTATCTTCTGTGGATTGCAGAACTTCACACGTGTTACTCTGTGGAAGATTCGGAAATGCAAAGAGGTCATGCACTTTGTTAGAGCTTTCTTTTTCTTCTGGTTCTTCCGTCAGAAGTGGCAGAGAGGCACTTTTTAGACCAGTTGTTTTGGGCAACACATCCTCGAACTGAAACCACAGAAAGGTCAATTTCCATTGCCTCACGAAGTGACACATTCCACTGTACACGCTCTCCGCGGGACCAACACGTCATTACACCCAAATGGCCCCAGTTAATTCCAGTAGCAGAGATTTACAGTGACAGCTAAACAAGACTTTTATTGTATTGGTTAACAGAATCGACAAGTTTGTAACATTCTCAAACAGCCATTGTTAAGAAAACATCACAGTTTGGCCTAAAACAACCCTCTGCCTTTTCCTGCTGAGATTACAAGTCGCCTTTATTCTCTTTCCTCCTTCCTTCTAACAAATCTTTCCACTTTTGGAGTTGGTATAAAAACTACGCAGATACAGTGCTTACTGTTATACTGTTTTACTCCTGCTCACTTTTCGTTTCACTCATGACATACTTCAAATATACTTTGATATACCTCACAGAACTCAAACTGAATATTTTGAATGAGAGTCCAGCGCATAAACCAAACGTCTTTCTTCCATAGCCAACAAGCATCATTCGGCATATTGTAGCCCTTATACTCATTTTACCTGAATTTGGATCGCTATCTTTACAAAGGAGGGCAGAAAAACTTTGCCTCTAAAGCAATTTCACATGATGTTTAGGGTCAGTTTGTTGCAAAATAAAAGCTTCTGGTACAATCGTCTTACTGTCAAGCGTAAAGTAAAACTGCATATTAGATTACTTCAGAAAAATCACTGCATCACCTAAACCTCTCCATTCTAGCAGTTCGTTAATCAGGATGGTCTTCGTCATCACAGAACTTCACCATTGAAACCATACAAAGTTTAATGATGACGAGGGGAACATTTATAACACCACAGAGTACCACAATAAATTGACAATGTATTTTTTCACTTGTGTCTTTAATGTGTGTTTTGAATCGTCGAGCCTTGTTAGGACACTCCCCCCGCCTCCCTATACTGTTATAAAACAAGAATCTAGACGGTGGATTAGTGGATCAGACTGTCATCTTGTATATATCAACGTACTGAAGGAACATTTTGTTTCCTTTCATCTTTTTGGTACAAAGTTGGCCCTGATTTCTGTTGGTAATAATAAACTTATGCTACACAAAGTAATTTCTCAGGAAAACATCAGCACCTCTAAAGAAAAGTTCAACGGGACTATTAACCTCCCTGGGGAAATTCCTTTTTCTTATTTCTACGACGTGGCGGGCAAACACATTTGGGCACTGAAGCGGGTCAAGGGTCAAGCTCAGGGACCCACAGTGGTGACCTTTCCACTGTGGGACTTGAACCTGTAACTGCTGGCCCAACACAATGACTGAGAAAATATCACAGTGAATAAATACGCCTAAAAGTGTATCAAAGTGGGGAAAGGAAATCTAAACTGAACTGGATTCTTTTCCCACAAACGGACCCACCGGAGACAATCAACAGTTTTCTTGTCAACTTCAAGGTTGGACATATCTGCTGCAGATGATAATTTCCCTGAACGCTGATGACAGATTTGAGCGAGATTTAGAAAATCTGGATGAAGTGTTTGTTTGCCCTGAAGGTCTCACTGCTCCTGTTCATTGATTTCTCAATGTCATTATTGTAACTGACACAATCTACGACCAATGCCACCAAAACAAAACTCGAGGAGTGATAAACAGCTTTAATTGCAAGAAACCGTTGTTTTGAAACGTTCGATATAAATATATCTGAACTCCCACACAGAAAATGATTAAAGTGTCTGCCATGGCCACAAAAGCTGCACTTCATTACAACGTGTATTCTGCATCAGTCAAATAAAGCAGCACCGCGGAGCCATTAATCTTTCAACCTGAACTCTTAGCCGCAGCCTCCTCCTCCTCCTCCTCCTCCTCCTCCTCCTCCTCCCCATGTGGAGAAAAAGTCTCATGTCATCACCATCAGTCCGCGTAAAATCTGGACTGGTTTCAGCTCGATGGAGGTTTGAGGTGGTGCGAGGCTGGAGTGAACTGTGGGGGCGCAGGGACGACGGGATGATCTGTAAGCAATGAAGCGGGGAAGAGAAGGAAAAAAAACAAAAAAAAAAACACCAGCGTCTCTGCCGCTCAGCCACAATCGGCTGTGTTGTCAGAGAACACAAAAGGCAAGTCAAAGGTCAAACCCAGACACATTATGAGAGCGACCTGGCAATCGAGTGAATCAATAAGCCACTCTGCTATCACCTGCTTTGATGTTTATCTTAGGCATCGCTAGGGAGACCAATAACACAGCGCTCTGTGTAATTGCATGAGAAAACTCGGGGAAAGGTTTTCTGATGGCAGATTATTGAGGATGGGGCAGACGGGGGGGGGGGGGGGGGGGGGGGGGGGGTGATTGGAGGTGATAAGGGAAGTGGAGTCAGACAAATTGAGCAGCAATTACAGTAATCATCATTAGAGATTTGTGTGTTTCGTATGACAACGGATGACGAAACTTTGCTTGGCATTACACAGTCTGAAGAAAAAGACATCTTTTCTCAGTCATGAGCTCAAATGTTTTTAAATCCATCCAGTGTTGCTTTATCCAAGTCTGACCAATCGCCAAAGTCCAGCAAATGCTTATTAATTCAACCTGGAAAAGCTATTCATGCTCACACTTTCATAAGACTGAACTACTATCACTCTATTTGTTAAGAACAAGTCATACATTTCTTGCACAAATTGCAGCAACTTGACTTTTCATTGGTCTTAACAGACAATATCAAATCCCAACAATTTCTGCTTCCATCCTTTCGATCCCTTTGTGTTTTACTGGTCACTTTAAAAACTTCGGTCGGTGGTCAAAAAACAAAAAACAAAAAGTGAAACAAGCAAGAGCAAAGATTGACAATGGCCATAGTGAATAGCACTGTGGATGTGTCAAGAAGGTTTGATAACAATAAATATGGCGTGTGTTGTTCACTTGTCAATTTAACAGCGTTTCTCCAATTTACTACATTTACTCCAATTTATTTCCATTTAGTACATTATCATCTGGATTATATGTGGAGACACATTTTCTTTCTTGCAAACAGCCAATACTGAAAAAAGTGAAGAAGAAAGACAGTTTATAGAAGCTTCAATCTTTCAGTTTACTTTTATCTGAGTACAGTAGGTGGTTTTGTCGCGTAAAAACAGCACCCACTAGTGACCATATAGGACAACTTCAGCTTTTCTTCTGTTTCCCGGTAAATGGACCTCGATTTCAGGTCATTGCTGTCTAAATGTGAAACTTTTCTGAAATGAAAATGCAAAAAAAGATGCACATTCACCTGAAACGTTGCCGTGTAAACGACTCACCAATAAGCCTCAAATAAGCCTCAAATACATGTTTTTGCACCAATGTGAAAATAAATCTGGAGTAAGCACGCACACGCTGGGAGAACCTGCTCGCTCCACACAGAACAACCCCGATGGCCATTGCAGCCTCATACTGAACACAACCCCCGAGTGGAGAGTTCAAACCATCGAGAGACCGAATTTCATCTGAATTAATATTCATAATTGTATTCCTTTATAGTTTAAGATCATATTTTCCTCCTAACTCATTCATTATAGATCTGTTGTTTTTGTTTATTGCTATCAATAATCATTTATTATTCATTATTATTGTCATTATTTTCATTTTCTTTCTCGAGCCACATCTCACTGCCCCCCCCCCCCGTTTTATTAGCACATCAGAAAGTCATACATGATGCACAGCTACAGACATGCCTGCATTTGTCTTGTGAGTGAAGATCATTGCAGACGCAGGGATGAGTCACCGCCTGCAATCTCAGACAGAAGGAAACAATAACTGAGGAGGAGGAGGAGGAGGAGGAGGAGGAGGAGGAGGAGGAGGAGGAGGAGGAGAGCTGCAGATAGAAGCCGGGAGTTCCCACCTTTTCTTTTCTTTTTTTAAATCTTCATGCAAATGGGTGCTACATGGAATTCGACAAGCTTAATGGGAACATAAAACTTGCAATAGCTTTTTGTAAGCACAAAAAAAAAAGTCAATGATGATGAAAATGCTCTTTTTTCTCTGTGGATGAAGTCACAAGTGAGTAATGAATGATGGAGGCAGCGTACAATCAGTCTAAGAAACGGCTTTCATTGTTGGAAATCACTTCTAAAAATTGGCTTTGGACCAGAAGCAATTGACATGCAGCCAGTGAAATATCAGCTTCCAGTGACCTGTGGAAAATTGTTGATTTAAAATTATCCTGACTATCAGCTGTGGAGCGATTGTCTCGCGCACGGTGCTTCGAGGGTGTCGGAGACCGCTGCAGAATCCGACAATCAATCATTGCTGTTGCCATGGCAACCTTTAAACGGTCCATTCAACTTTGTGGATCTGATATTTAAAAGCACAGATGATATTTCACACTGATACAAATGTGTAGGCACAAGTTCAATTCAAGCTATCTTTTTTTTTTTTTAATCTTTGAAGGTATATGTATTCTTTTACCACCTTCATCCCTCAATATAAGAACAATAGGAACAGAAAAAGAAAGTGAGTTTGTAAGTTTTCCAGCAATGGTAAATGGGTCCAACTTACAACAGTCGGTGTGTAACTTTAAATTCATGTGGCCTCAAAGATGAAGCTGATCCTGAGTCCACTGATCTGGATCCATGACATTTGTCACAATGTCACCAAACACAAAAAGTCTATTTTAACATGAAATCTACTCCTACTTGACAGAATACAATTGTTCATCTATTGCCACCTGCACTCATTTTGAACAACCCATGCAACATCGTATACAATGTACTCAATAAGCAATTCCCTTTAGAATACTGTAGACAGTAAACCCCCGAATGTTATTGAACAGACTACATTCAGTCAGCTGCAGCTAATTAAAGCAGAACATTCTTCGTTTTTGTTCTGATAACTCTTGCCCTGCTGTCAGATGGAAAACTCCAGAATGAAATTGCTTACAGATGTTGACTAATTCGTACCAATGAAACATCTTATCAGCTGATCCTAAATGGCCTGAATAGTGCAGTCTACTGGTCTCTACTGAAGCAGAACAAACATTTTCTACATTAGACTGACAGATCCAAACAGACGATTTGCTCAACCTTTTTACACTATATCGTCCACAACAATTCCATTTGATGAGCTAATCGGCTCGTCTATATGATTAAATATAAAGAAGTGATAAGGAAATGGCAGCACTTTATGTTTGTATGCTGAAGCAAATCGAACCTTAAGCCTAGCAAATAGACTGAGATTCAGGTCCACCTCCTGAGTTTGGTCTAATGGGACGTCTTGAGTTCGTTCACCATTGGAGTTCTTGCTTTGCTTGTCTGGTGCCTTCTGAGCTTTAGTTTTTAGCATTCAGTATACGTGCATGACCACCGAAGCGGTTTGACTTAATGAAACCAAACTTGATTTGTTGTTTTTCTCTCCTCTGACTTTAATTCTTCGAGGGCCGCATAAACAGTGAGAACAGAAAGGAACCTAACCTTTAAGGAGATTAGGAGGGCTGATAGAAGCGCACACATCATTAAAGTCCAGGCTGAGCTCAGTGCACCCAACGCTCAACTTCACATTAGCGCCTGTTATGTTCTAATTGGGCCTTGTAAGCTATAATAAACACATGAGGTGAGCGCTGGCACACACCTTAACAAGGTCACGCTTCAGCGAGGAAAGCTCAAACACACAGGGATACACCGACCAGATGTAGAAAAGTACTTGTATCAACACATAAGCTCATGTTTTTTTATTTGAATATGCAATCACCAACGGGGCAGTGGTTGGCTATCTGACCTCACGTTGAGAAGACCCAAGTTCGAATTCAGGCCGCCTCTCTGAATGGAGTTGGTGCATTGCATTGGTTTTCTCTGAGGAACTTTGGTACTTTCAGCAAGCAGAAAACATGCTCGTTATAGAAATTGTATCTCTAAATAGGCCATAGGAATTGGGGCCACTTTGTGATGGTAGAGGTTTGGTGTCACTGTGGTAAGAATTCCTGTAGGTGCAGTTTAAAACCCCTGTGCTACTATATCTGTGGGGGACTTCTGGGGATCAGTGGGTACAGTTGTCTACATGTCCTTGATCTTGTCACTGAACTCCAAACTGCTCCAATTGGATGGATTTAGTGCCTTTCATGTCACATGCATTGGTTGAGGGCAGTGGACGGCCGACTTGGGGTTTGAATTACACAGGTTCGAATCACACAGCCGACAGGTCACCACTGGGGGTCCCTGAGCGTAACCCATGACCCCATCAGCTCCCCGGAGCACCCTAATGTGGCTGCTCAACGCATCATAGAAATAGGATTGATAACGCCAGAAAAAAAAAATGCACAAGGCGATTAATAAAATATGATTAGTTAGAACATGTACACATAATAGATGTAGATTTGGCATTAATACTAAATGATTGTAGAAGAAACATCATGCTACCCAATAGGGTATTGGGCCTAATTTACTAAAAAGTTGATAGTGTAGCGATGTAAAATGATGGCGATCAATTCAGCCTTCAACAGAAAAGCCGTTTTCTGGACTTTATGATAAGATACAGTATTTTATGTGTCTTATTTTATCTGCTGTTTCTCCCCCTTTTTTAAATTAATTTCCTGTAACTCTTTATATGTTTGATAACTTCCTCCTACCAACACGTTCATCTCCATAATAGCACGTGTCTGGGCTTGGTGGGACTCAGCACTCCATTCAATCACTCTACTGTGACCACAAGCAAATAAACATACAATTTCCAGCAGATCTTTCTCATCTAAACAGGGTTGAAAGCAGACTCTCACTTAAATGCTTGTATATGCATGTGATGTCACCATGCTGACGCTAATGGTGTTATTCTTAGTTGATAAACCACAAATTGCAGACAAACTGAAAACGCTATCTATTTACACTGGCATGCACTTTAGCGCGCCTCATGCAGGATCTTAGTAAATCAGGCCCAATTTCAGGGTGGGGTTTGGACGACAATGCCTCAAATGGAAACAGATCATTTTTGCACTTTGGTTTCAGAAAGGTTTCGTGTTTTCACTGCAACATTTCACCTGGAAACAGTAGAAATGCTGAAAAACACGTCGTTTTAAGGGATGGCAACTCGTGGGCGCTGTTGCTTTTGTGATGAAACCACACACATATACGCACAGAGAACAATATGTTATAAACATTAACAATTGGAGAACACGGACATTCATATGGACGACCAAGTTGGATTCTTTATACGGTGACTGTCAACTATAAAACTACAAAGTCCCAGGAGAATATGGACTGAGAGTCATGACATTCTGGAGGCTGCCATTCTTGTTACTGTCCATGTACTTGCGCATGTGCAACGGAACCATTTACTGCGGCAGAAAAAAAAAAGTTTCACCCCAAGTTTCTCAAACATTTTCAAAAAGTGACTCCGGCCTCACGGCAAGAAGATCGTGGGTTCAAATATGGACCTGGGTCTTGCTCTGTGGAGTTTGCATGTTCTCCCTGTGTGTGCGTGGGTTTCCCCCCCACATTCCCATAAAACATGCACCTGGGGTCCCTGAGCAAGACCCTCAGCCCTCGCTCTGTGGGGAGGAATTTACCCTCTTTGGATTAATACAGTGCTATAAAAAAATAAATAAATGCACACCCAAAACACAACGAAAGTTTTCCGTTTTCACTTATGCGGGGGCTTGAATGGAGAGGGTGTGGGTGTAAGTGAGCGTCTCTCTGTGATTCCCTGTGATGGACATGTCGGTGGTGGGTCCTGTCAGTAATGAAGAGTCGGTTGGGGTAGGGACAAGCCCCTTTGGACCCCACCTCAAATAACATAGGTATAGAAGATGGATCGATGGATAAATGATATCACATACAAGAGCAGGTTCTGCTGGGAATGCACACTGTATAAGATTACAGTAAGTTATTGCATTGACATGTTAATATGATATGGATTATACGGTTATGTTCACATATTGCTGCTATATGATGTTGGAGACTGAGCGCAGCAATGTCTGAGAGGATTTTAATTTTATTACCTCATCAACTCTATAGAACCAAACGTATTTCAAGAATCATGTCGTTCTGCTACTGGAGTTACATAAATCATTGACTAGTCCAACTTGCTCACCATTTTTTTTTTTACGTCTATAAAAAGGCCTCTATCTCCTAAAAACACACCGAGGAGGTGCGCCTGGATTTGGTAATAGATTTAGTATGATCACTAAATGAATTCAGGAGCGGTGTAATGCCACCCAACACCACATTTTGGAAAAGTGTCTCCTTCTAATGTCATTATAAAGCTGCTACTGTGTCCAGCAC
The DNA here is from genome assembly GCF_963383615.2 of Lipophrys pholis. Lineage (NCBI taxonomy): Eukaryota > Metazoa > Chordata > Actinopteri > Blenniiformes > Blenniidae > Lipophrys > Lipophrys pholis. The sequence continues at coordinate 19,126,543 of NC_137647.1, read as the reverse complement.
TCAGAGAGCCGAGCACATCAAGCATGTACATTCGTATGCAAACCTCCAGTGACTTTCCCAGATTTAATCTCTCTAATCACCGTAGATCGACACGCAATCGAAGTTGAAACCGAACCCCGGGAGAGAGCCACCACCCAACGTTGCCAAACAGACCTGGTAGCTGCACCGCTCCAGTCAGGAGGAATCCGCAGCGTGCGGTGTAACGTTTCAGTCTGAAACGGCAGCGGTCGGAGTTGTGGTCGAACCCCCCCCCCCAAGAAAACCCTCTTTGACAAGCGTTTACATACCAGCCAAATCGGCTGCAGCAGAAAACGGCACATGTTAAACCTGTTGTGACATGCAGCAGATGTATTGTATAGGAAAATGGCTGCGGGTAAGGCTACAAGACTCTGAATCTGAGCTGAACTGCAAACCACGGTTCGGCTATGCTGACCGGTCTTTGCACATTTGACCATGTCTGACCTTCCCTCATGCAGAGAGGATCAAGCCATCCTCCAGGCTGTTTTCCAACGAGAGTTTGAATCACGTTTTCCCCCCATAAAAAGGCACTCAAAACTTGCTGGAGCCGTGAATTTGGGTTGATCACTGCAGGATCTGAGTTCTCGACCTTGTTTTCACACTTGAGCCGATTAGCTTTTTCGTGAACTTCACTTCACATCGTCTCTCTCATGCAAACTTTTCTACACGACATCTTCAAAAACCGCCCTGTGTTTTCTCTCAATCACTGAAGGTGCATTTAAGCCATTACATGCTACAAACATCGGAGACAATAGATTTTTCTTTTTTCCATTTTTTTGCCCACAGACGATTTTATGATGACCGTCAATTTTGGGAAGGTGTGTTTAAAAAACCGGCCAGTTTTGTGCTGGCCTCTCCAAGCACGCTCTCAAGGGAAACACAGTCGTCTGTCCTCCATAACAACGGGATTAAAGTTCGGGTCATCGGTTCTGAAGCTGACTCGGGCTTAGATTAGGTGAAGGTCCAGCTGCACTGTGGGGAGGTCACCATTTCAACAGATGGAACTTAAGTGATCAGAGAAAACCCACTTTGACACAGAGAGAACATGCAAACTATAAAAAGGAAGAAATCCAGATTTGAACTCTTTACAAAGGGACAAGAGTGCAAAAAAAATGGTGAAAATAAAAATGGAATAGCAATTTAAAAAAAATAATAAAAACCATTAAAAGAAAGAGTTGAAAAGTACAACAGTTGAACATAAAATCAAGAGCAGCAATCAAAAAGCTCTTTGGCTTGGTATCAAAAGAACTCAGAGGTGAAGCCATCCTGGAGTTATTTCCAAATATTTGGTGCTTGAAAACTAAAAGCAGCTCCTGCATGTTTGGTTCTGACTCTGGGAAGCGAAAGCAGGTTTGAGCCAGATGATTTATTTTGGGCCCTAAATCCTACAGAGCTCTGTAGACCAGTAGTAATGTTTCAACATCTTTTCTTCGTGTGACAGGAAGTCAGCGCAAAGACCTGAGAACCCCACTGACGTGTTCGTGAGGACTCCAGCAGCTGCATCTTCAATCAGCTGCAGCGGATTTACCGGTCTTCTTTTAGGAAGACCGGTAAAGACAGTGATAGTGTTCGAGGCCACTGAATATAAACATCATCCTTATCCTAAGTATCTTTATATGTCTTTGTCCCTAAGGGGTAAAGATTTCTCTCATGTCGATATGTGGCCAATCCAGTTTCTCCACTTTTCTTTACATTTTTCTGATTCAAGTCGAACTGAGGAAGTCAGCTTCTCCATACTATAGATCACACGTGTCGAACTCCAGGCCTCGAGGGCCGCAGCCCTGCACATTTTGCATGTCTCCCAGCTTCAACACAGCTGATTGCAATGAGCAGCTCGTTATCTGGCTTTGTGCTGAATGTGATGATGAACCATCAGGACATTCAGGGGAGGGAGACATTGAAAACGTGCAGGGCTGCGGCCCACGAGGATCTGAGTTTGACACCCCTGCTATAGATGGTTTGCATAACTTCTATCCAATCCTCCTTTTTAAAATCTCCTCTATATTTTCCTTTAAGTCGTGCCAGTGTGTAATAATATAGCGGCAATCCCAAAATATATGAAAATGAGTCGCTTTATTTTCACCACAAAGTCTCCAACATCTTGTATCTTGTTTTGGGAATTTTCCACAAAATGAGTTGTTGTGAGTAGCAGTTGTCATTTTAAACAAACTAAACAGGTAAAAGGATGATGGACTGTATGAGTATGGTTTGACATATAATATGCATCAATAAGTTCATCAGTCCTTAAAGTCTTGATGTGATCTTGTCTGTCTGTGTGATGTGCTTTACTGACTCCAAAATGTCCTGCTTTTTAACACCAGACACAAAGAGAAGACTAACTCTTAACTTCTCTTCCATTTGGCTCCCAAAGCTACTCCCATGGTTTTATCTTTAACATGATGAGAATTCAGCCACATCCAAAGGTTGATCTGTTCAATCCATTCCGTCAGTGCTTGTATTGGACTGAAGCCTCATGGTGAAAGAAAGATGTAAATCTGTGTGTCATCTGCACAGTTACGACGGCACATTCTTTGTTGTTATCTGGAGTCTGAGCCGGTGGGAACATGTAGACGTCAGTAGCTTATCTAAGTAATATTTTTGAGATGATCACACATTAGCGCCAACATGTTCAAAGTTAAAAATTAAGATTTAAAAAAAAAAATCAATGCCTGTTTTGTGTCCAAAATGTTCAGCTTACACACATTTAACACTCATAACTAGGAACACTTTAGTGCCTTTATGTCTTTGCGCTACGGGTTAAAGCTAGAGCAATCAAAGAAAACCCACATATGTAAGGTATAACAGTAAATCTCTAAAAACAAAGTTTGTCTTCATGCCGTGGGTCTCACCGCCAATAAACTCATACCTGACTTCAAGAGAATTATATCTGGGTAATTCCAGTATGGTAAACGTTTTCAAAACAATGTCAATTGACACGGCAACGGCAGAAACGCTGATAAGGACGTACTTGCACATGTGCATATGAACTATTGACTGTGGCCATGGTGCTCCTGCTCTACAGGCACTATAGGAGCATTTCTATTGTCGACATGGAGACAGAATCGGAGCGTTCACATCCCTTCACAGTTTTTAGTGACAGTTGTAACCAACAGTCCATCATGTCGCCAGGCCAACATGAATGTAAAGTTGATTAATTTCTTTATTTTGTTTACATTTATTTGCGTGTTTGCGACCATGATTATTGATTAATAGATGAAGTGGTGACCTTTTAAAATTGTAACTACCTTTTGCCATTGTCAGCTGGGACAGACTTCAGGTGTTAGACTTCACAGATGTATAGGATGGATGAACATGAGCCAAAGTATCCCAAGTTAGCTAACTGTTTTGGATTAAAAGTTATTTCATATCAAATACAAAAGGTAAATGAATTCAGACTAGTGCCCATCTGATTACATTGACCTTCATTAGGTAATGCAACCAAGCACAACTCTTTAGGACCCAAAACAATGTGGATCAATAGAGAAAGACTATAAAATGATTGGAGCTGGCCTCACCACATCTCACATTAATGCAACATTTGGATTTCCATTTTTATTGAAGGCAACCTTCCCTAGACTGCCTCAGAGATCAGAAACAGTTTTCAGACCTTCATATTTGCAGTCACTTGTGTGGGAAACATCCCCCAACACTTTTCTCAAAGGCAACCAAAGGACGCTGATAAACACTGCTGCTCATTACTTTTTTCTTTTTTGTTTCTTTTTCTTATCCACAACCTATTTTTGTCCTGAGAGTCAGAACCTGAACCATCCAGTTACACACCCGCAATTAAAATAAATCAAGTTCTCTGATGCATAATGCAGCAAAGCACTCACTTGATTAGTATTACACTTTAGCGAGACCGGCTCGCTATGCATTAAAACAGTCCCTGCTGCATAATTAATGAGGCACTTGGTTCCAAGTACCAATTACAAGGGGGTACAATGGGCAGAGTCCAATTGAACACTGCAGCCATCTGGTCCAGCGCTCGGCTGCCTCATCAGGAGAGAGGCATAAATAAAGCTGGAGCAGCCGGCCCACATGCAGACCCAGACCAGCTGTGTCTTTGTCAATATGGAGCCACGAGCAGGATGTTTCCGTCTTGGATGCAGAGACAGGAGGGAGGACGAGGAAGAGGAGGGAAACATGTTGGGACAAAGAAAGAGTGAGAGAGAGAGTGAGCGAGAGAGCATTAGAGAGGATAAATAGCAAAAAAAAAAAAAACATTTACAGTAAAGAGACAGGAAATGTAGAGAGGAGGGGGTTAAAGAGGTGAAGAAGTTTGAAACAATTAGTGTAGAAGATGAGGTAACTTCAGAGCGTGACGCAACTTTTTGGCCTTTGCAAGCCGAGAGATAGATTTCGTTGACGCTTCAGGTTAGATGAAGATTAATCATATGAAATATTTTTTTTAAAAATGGCTGGGAAGAAGATGAGGTTTTCCCCAATGTCCAGTCAGTGCAAGTCTAAGCGGGGAAAAATCCCAACAAACCGGCCAAATAAACAAAAGCAGCAATCAACCGATGTGGACAGACATGCGACGAAACAACAAATAGTCCCGGGGGCGGGTACACAAGGCTGAGAGTGATTACATGAAGAGATGGGCCTGATAGGAAACCATATGGCGGCTTCAGCGATCCACCGTGGCAGCAGAAGAAAGAAGGCAAGAGTATGGAGAGAAATACGCTCACGACTGTTGGGATACATCTGCATGTGTGTGGCTTGGGGGTGGCTGTTGGAATGTGTCTGACGGTAAATCACTTCCTATGAGGGGGAAAGTGAAAGCATGAGGAGGGATTGGATGGATTGGATTGGAGGAGGACAGCTGGGACAGTGAAGGTGCGCTGTGAAGTTCAGAGAGTAACACAAAACTACGGCATCAGTGCTCAGAAGCACGTCTGAAAAAACTGATTACTACTTTTAGCAGCGAGGATATATTAAGCACTGACAAAATTACCACGCAGTCTTAATTACTGATGTTTTATTGAGCTTGTTGCTTTTATACAACATGAAAACAGGTGTTTCTTCCTGCAGATGCTCTGTTAGATGACTGTTAGCTTTTCCATTAGCCGCATCAGTTGTCTTAATGATTACTATTAAACTAAACTGCTTCATTAACTTTGAACTAACTTAACTGCTTTCAACTGGAACATTACCATCAACGTGTATCCACAGGATGCATTTACAGCCTTAGATAAACATCAAAATTCCTTTATCACACGTCTTCTTTCGGTCTGTGTGATACTTGCTGTTATTATTAGTTCTTAAATTCACTTTAATCACATATAATCTGCGCCCCAGCAAAGAACAACTTTAAAGTATAAATCTAAAGGTTATTATTACACTATATTACCAGTTCGGCCCACTCAAGATGAAATAGGACTGCCTGTAGCCCCTGAAATGAAGTGAGATTGACAACCCTATATTACACTGTCATAGGTGCACGGAATAAAACTACACTGTTGTACTGTCAGTACACTTATGTACCTTCACTCAAATGTGTCAGTAAGTGTTGGTGGACAGCTTGAAAGAAACAACACATTTATATTTCCATGCCCAGATGTAACCGGACCGTGAATATGCCTGGGCAAGCAGCTGCTGGATCTATTTTGAAAGTGCTGACAGCTCTGCAACATTGTGCACGTTACAGAAAATTTGGACCGGGCCAAATTTGACTTCTTCAAAAGGTAAGGTAATTTTATTCGTGTCGAACATTTCAGCAACAATGGCATTTCAAAGTGTTTAACATTAACAAACATGCAGAGCTGGCAAGAGGAAATGCAATGGAAGAGGTGACTAAAAACAAAAACAAAAACAAAAACATAAAAGACAGTGAAGATTATATTTGAAGATGCAGCGCAACATAAAATAAATATTTGCAATTCTGAAAGGCAGCGGCAAGCAGAAACGTCTTCACCCTGACTTTAAAAGGACTCCGATTTGGAGCCGGCAGTTTTCAATGACTGTTTTCCAAATATTTGGTGCATAAAAACTGAAAACAGCTTCTCCATGTTTTTGTAAAAGACATGAGAACCAAGAAGCAGCAGTGTTTTCAATAAGCTGCAGCGTTCAAATACATTTTGTAGGAAGAGCAGTTGAGACAGAGTCCACGATCACACACACAGATTTCTGACTTTGTTTTGGCTTTTGAACCTCAATGACTGAAGAAGAGCGCCGACTTTTAATCTCTCCTCTTCGGCTCCAGAAACTGGTGGAGTTACTAACTAGTGACTTGAATCACTTGTTATTGTTTGAATAATTGCCTAAATATTATGCACATAGCTGTATGATTGCATTGTGTGGCTCAGTGTAATGACTGATTCACTGATTAAGTTCATCACTAATTGGGATTTAATAAGGTGCGCACACTATTTTCGTCTGTTTGACTGCAGCAGTCATTAATAAAGTCTGATACTTGCACACACTTCTGCAAGGAAGTTGCACTTTCAGCAGTCATGCAAAAATCAGCAGAACACCCGACCTTGAAAGAAACTAATGAATGAACTATGAATTAATGCAAAAGAGAGGAAGCAGATGACGGCGGCAGCAGCGTCTATTAAAGGAGAAGTTTTTACAGGCCCTGGAATAAATGTGCATCACCTATATATCACCTAGAAACATGAACAATTGTGAGTACGTGGACATTCGCGTGGACAGACGACCAAGTTGGATTGTTATTGTGTTGATTCTCAACTATTTACTACGACTGCAGTGGGCCTGCGTTGTTGGAGCAGTTGCCTATTCCCTCGTCTCTATGGAGAAGGACCGTTTTCAAAAAGTTGTGTTTTCAGTGGCTCTCAGCACCTTTGCCATGGAAAGGGATCCCCAAAACACACCTAAAGGTTTCATTAAATGGGTCCACATTCTGACATCTTTCATCGTGTTCCAGTGCTCCAATAAACAGGAGGTTGTTAAAAAGTGACTGTTGGAACCGAAGCTTGGGCTAACAATCCGCACATGGAGTAAAGAGGTTACCGTAACTCTGCAATGCTTCATTTCAATGAAAACTACTTTTTGAGTAACCAGTTACTTTTAGGTAAAGTAACTGTTACGTTTGACAACTTGCATAACAATGGGTGCAGTGTGAGAGGGGGCCTGCGATGACAGAGAGGTTTAAATTGACATAATCAGCTGTAATCAGTGTTCAGCGGCAATCGTCTTTGTAAGCACGTCGATCAAACAGCTGCCTGAGTCATAACACTGCTGATCCCTCCGCAGCGCCCACAGACAGCGCGCTCCAATCAGCGCACAGACCCAGAAATTACACAGCCGGAGCCCCAAAGTTATGAAAATCCATGATTTCACGGAAAAAAACAAAAAACAAAACTTGAGCAGAGTAGTAGCTTGAGCTCCACATTAAGCACCACTGCAGTAAACAGAAGGGCAGACAATTACAACCACTCCAAGCAGAACTGTTCACATCAGGTATTCAGACACAAAGCGAGCCTATTATATAGAACCGGAGCTGTGCTGGGGATGATTTCTCACAAACAGCTACAATGGATGGTGCTGCCCGCTGAAGGTTTTGTTTTCCCTTCCTTTTTTTTTTTTTTTTCCCGTCTGTTGAGTCTTGGATCGCCGCCGAGCTGCATTTAAACAGAAACAGAAGCCCGTAATGAAAACTGTCTGCGTTCTCCATAAACAAAGGCATGAGATGAAACTATTCTCATGTCACTTTTTTCACTCTGCTTTTCTTGATCAATCTAATGCTGACGGTACACTTGTGAGAAATGGATGCATTCGCGCTTTAATGTGGCTCTTTTTTTTTTCTTCGCCCCTCACTTGGAGCATGTGTGTGTTTTTGTTTCTGGTGTTTTCCAGGTCTGGATGTGGAAGACGGAGAAGGACCCATTACACACTCGGGTGCGCCTCCTAAACCTATTGTCTCGGCCCTGATCATCGTTCACTCTGATAGCCCCTCCACAGCAAAATGCCTGCGTGAGCCTTTAAAAACAGATTAATAAAAATAATTTTCTCCCGTGGCTGACAGCAGCCTGGAAGGCATTACAGCAGACAGGCGGCGGACGATCTCCAGAAGCAGGATTAGCAGCATTAAGCAGACAAATTGGGGCTTCTGCGCCTTGACAAAGCCGGGAATGAAAGTCTCTCTCCTCGACGTTCATAAACAAATCTCCCCAAGTTGTTAGTCTGACTCCTTTCCCACTTTTGGGCCACCCGTGATCGCTTCGTCGTCGTGAATACTGGCTCGGAGTCAAGGTCATGGTGATCTCCTTAAAGTGGTGGAAAAACAAACAGGTGAGCGAAAGCATATCAGACACAAACGGCTGTGAAAATAAACAACAAACAAGAGACGTAACAGCAGAGCGATCCCCCACGGCGCTTCATTTGTAGCACTAATTGCACTCCAATGGCCTTATTTGCTTTATAAATCCAAAGTTCAAAAAGCTCACAGATGTGACATTGACAGATCTGAAGCTCAGGGCCGTTCTCATTTACATCTGCATTAAAAAAAAGGACGAAAAAAAACAAAAAACAGTGAGAGGTTGTGTTTCGCAGTGTATCAAAAGACTGAGCTAATCCCACCTTTCAGAGGCACCAGAGGAGCTGGAGGTTTCCTTCACGGAGGTTGGGTTTCTGTGGATCACAATCAGTGCACCTCTGTACTATCCATCATGTGACGAGACACCATCGCTGCTGGAGCGGGTTCGAGAGGCCTCGACTCACGTGGCAGCGCCAGATAAGAAAGGAAAAGAAGTCTCGCACATGACGAATCTTCTTGATGAAAACTCAGACGAGGCGGTAAATTAAACTTCAGCCTTTAACTTAACCCCCTATACTGGTCAAATGCTTTCGCAGTGAGGTCCGGGGCAGCTTTGATGCTGGACAGTAATGACAGAGCTACTCAGAACTCAACTATCAAAGATTTATAAAACACATATTCAGATTTATTAATACAAAATGACTTACGGTCATCGAGCATGACAGTCCCATAGAGATCTTTGAGTTATCTTTAATGTGGTTTCATCTAAACAAACAACATATTTCTTAGATCCAATCATGACTAGCTGTTTAAAGACATTTTCCCCCCGTGATTAGTAATAAGTCCCCCGGTAGAGGGGTAGAGTTGGTAGAGTACAGTTGGTAGAGCATGAGACTCACAATCTCAGGGTAGTGGGTTCGTGTCCCACGCCGGGCGCCACCTTCCCGTGGGCTCTTAATCGGTGCATTGTGATCTGGGTGACAGTGCTCAGACTGCCACCCCTGCGACCCGGAAACGGATAAGCGGAAGAAAATGAATGAATGAATGAATGAATGATTAGTAATAAATACTAGATCAGATCAGCTGATTAGTAACAGGTTATGTACCTCAAGCCTTTACGGTTGTTGTTGTTATTAAGCCACTTCTACTGTATAACAGCCCACCCTTCATCCAAGTGTTTAAGCAAGTTACAGGCCAACATCGAACCTTCCCTTTATTTCCAAACTCCTAGAAAAGGTGGCTGCGAGTCAGCTATGTGACCATTTATGTAAAAAAACAATCTACTTGAGTCTCCAGTCAGGTTTTAGAGCTCATCATAGCACAGAGACAGCTCTGGTCAAAGTTACTAATGATCTTCTCCTGGCCTCAGGCAAATGACTGGTCTCTGTTCTGGTTCTGTTGTATCTCAGTGCTGAATTTGATAATATTAATCATAACAGCCACGTTTGATTTCATCTCACTGTTTTTTAAATCAAATATGAATAGTGTGTTTGACTTTATGAAATGAATGAATAATACTTCTGGAGAGCAGCAAGATGATGTTTGTTTTCTGTAGGAAAACATCTGTGATGAAACAAAAACACAGTTTCACGGAGAAAACTTTAATATAAGAACTGATTAAAAAATGTCTGCATCACCAACATTTTCTTTGATTTGACACACATTTGTGCATCTGGAATCCAGATGCCACAAAGGGAGAGAGAGCAGCCCCTGTTCACCAAACTCTGGACCATCGGAAGTATTTCTACAAGTTGTTCTAATATTAAACAATTTTGTATTGTGGGTCACTTTAAGAAGTGCCATTAAATTTCAAGGTGAAACAATTTTATCTAGGATATTTTTTCTGTTGTCAAATGTAGAAACCTTCGGTTCTGACCCAAACCCTCTTTAAAAGTAATGTTCTTACAAATCCCATGTGTATCTAAACTATTTGCTTTCATAGTTTATCTTCTCATCTTTTCCCAGCATTCTTTTCTCACATGTTTCAAACCTCTTATTTGAGTCAATTTGGGACCTTGAGGAAGGAAAAGCACTAAAAAGACTAGATTTTTATTGTTTTTTAAGCCTTTTCTTGATGCTAAGTACACCTGGTTGATATTTTTGTCCTCAGGACTTCTTACTTGATAGTCTGGACTCCTCGTGGACTCCAGCAGGGTCTTTATGCACTTTATGAACTGGTGGTCTCAGCTGGTCCCTGCATCATCCACATTGTTTATTTTTACAGTAAAAGTATATTTATGAGAAAGGGAAATATGATAGAAAGTAGGTCCCTGCCTCTCAAATTAAAAGTTTTAAAAGTAGTTATGTGGAGGATGTATTGATTCATTCGTTCAAGATCTCCCTTTTTCTATACAAATAGATCCACAAAATAGATGCATACGTAGATACAATCGTCAAATTCTGTTGCCCAGTTTGTTGCTTTTTTTAATCTGTTGCTCACTATTTCATGTACTCCATGATAATGTTTATGATTTGAATTATTAACTGTTGTGAAATTAATTTTGTGGAGTAGAAAGTATGATGATTCAACTTTATGTGTATTGAAGTGCAGACTCAAAGTTTAAAGGTACATTAGAAACTACAAATTCCCACACTTGTGAATTATTTAACATCTAAAAGCAGTGTTCATTGTTTTTTTTAAGGACTAAGTGCTCCAGCCAATCGCTGGATATCAAACAGAACGTCACTGACATTTTTATCCTGTCTATGTGTGACACCACTCATGGTGGGATTCTTAGAGGATTTTATTTGTAGGAAAATGCAAGTTAGTCCACTTAATACAAGTTCTCATTAAATTAGACTTCTAGTGTTACAACTTTGTCTCATTTTCCTCTTTTTTCCCTGATGTGTAAATATGGTCTGAGCTCTTCTTGTCTGTTGATTTGCCCACAACTGATTATTTCACCTGCATGTAGGCTTTTTGTTGTTGTCTTTCAGTGTTTTTGATATCCAAAATGTAGATCTTAGATATTTTTTTGCTGTTTATCCGATTGCCTTCTTCTTCCAAACCGCTCCTGAAATTTCAATTGTACTTTTATGAGTTCTGGGATTAAATAGCTTAGTTTTTGGTAAAGTGGCCAGCTTTTCTTTAGTCTAGTGTCTTCTTTTATATCCTTTTTAATCTGACGTTGACAACACAGGCTTACAGGGACATAAACTGATACAGATTTATCTACAGGAGTGGAGGGAAATGAGACACAGCTGGAAACAATGAGGGAGCGAGACACTGATGTGATATGAGGAACTAAAATTAAAAACTCAAATTTGGGAACAATGTGGCCTGATGATGGGATAAATGAGATATGTGCCCGACTGAACGAAAACGCTCTGCCACCGCACCTTCAAGACAGACAAGCCACAACCTGAAACAAGCAGATGTGGATACCACAGTGTCGTCGGCAAGTGAGACGGTTTGACTGTCACGGCAATCAGCGCCCTGAATCCTGCAAGTGAAACAGCAGCGACGACACAAGCATATTATATTTGAGCATGTCACAGTAAAGCTTCTCCCAGATAATGATAAGCTGGGTACTGTGTGAGGAGCAGAGGTACATTTCACAAAATATAATGACACCTCTGACAAGTTTTCAGCTGCAACACTGACGAGCAGAACGAGGGATCCAATCCAGTAGCAGTTTTTCTTTGTTGTTCAGACAAAAACAGCTAATGACCATACATGACTCAATGTCACTTTTTCCCATTAGGGAAGAAAAAATTTGTGTGAGCATTCAGCATTTATTAAAGAAAGTCTTAAAGCAGCACCTCAGAGAGCAGACAGAAAGACTTGTAATACTATGCAACTGTGACTAATCTTTCTTCAGCCTGAGTTCTGGAAAATTAATGATTGATCACAGAGAGAAAGTAAATATTAGTAAAGAAGTTACCTGGATCAGTGACTCTTGGATTCTTTTAGCCTCCCTCAGTGTGTCCTGCCTTAATAAACTTTATTACTGTAGTGTTGACACATTAGCTGAGCTGTCAGCTCTGTGTGAGTCACTTTAATGACTGATTCCCTCATTAAGTTGAGTTAATGTTATGTAGGACTCTCTTTAGCAGGGGTCATCAACTGCATTTGTCCCAGGGCCAAAAATTTCCGCTGCAGACACAGTGAGAGCCAGATGCTCTCGGATAATTAAATTAAATTATTATTGTACCCAATTCTAAATTTATGTTAAGAGTTCAGTTTTGTTTAGCTTCTTGTATTACCTGTCGTGTTTCAAACTACTATGGGACAGTAATGACATTTCAGGGATGTGAGAGGTCCATCACTGTCAAATGTAGTGATGTACAACAAATAGCTAAGAGGAAGCAATCTAAAACTAACACCATGACGTCATGAGTTTTAAAATGAAGGCTTTGTGTGGTTTAAGCCTGAGTTACGCTTCTCTGTCGATACAACTCTAATGGCTGTCTGTTGGTTCGTTGCCGTGGTGGACCTTTTGAATTTCTGCATGGAGGTTGCATGATGCCACAAAGCACGAGGGTGCATCAACTTTCTGAAGGATCTGTCTTGAAATCGCATAAAAGTTGTTTTGGAAACCATGGGTTAGCACTCTGTGGTTGTACTTTATGACCTCTTCGATCAGACACTCCTCAACTTGGTCCTTTTTCAGTAGCAATCAACAAACAACTCCAGCAGGAGGAGATTGATCAATTTATGTTCCCGACAGAACAAGCCTGACTGAACAGCTGAACTGATGCTCCATAGCTGCCCTGGATACAGTTTAGTGCATTTTCATCTCATAATAGTAATCATTTACAAGCATGTTACTGCTAAAAGTAATGGTATAAATGTCACTTATACTACGACTTCTCAGAGTTGGGAGAGAAAGATAATCCTGCCAGTAACACAGCATAACTTGAGTTTAACCAACATATCGTGAATGGTGTGGCTGTGATCATGTTACGATAACAACATAAAGCAGAAAAAAGAAGCTGAAAAGAAGCATCATTTTTGAAGCACGAAAAAAAAATTGAATATGCGACAGAGATACTGTATGTGCCACTGACTGAAGTACAGACTCAGGTAATCATGCTGAGAGTGACTCAAGGTTGTGACACTGAATAGTATTCTGAGGTCTGCGTGACGCATGTTCTGCCAAACAAAGGAGAACTACGCTGTTAAAGCCGACCTGTGGCAATAAACCCAGGTGGTTCCCCCAGCACAATCAAATGACACTGAAGCCACTTCGTATTCCTCAAACATAGCCATGCTGCGGTTGATTTTTGCTACCCGGATTAATCAATCATTCTTGTGAGTCACCGTCAGCATCATGAACACCTAATGACACTCCGGGTGACAAAGCACCTCGAGAACAACTTCAGCTTCTAACACACTGCGAGTCACGTACAACATTTCCATTAGTCACCACGCAGAGAGACTAAAATATACGGGCTGACATGGAGATGTATGTTGACACATAAATGGTTTACACACGGACTAAAGATTGAGATATACTACTGCGTCTACAGTATGCATTCGGCATTGCGTAGCATCTACGCAGTTCCTTCCTCGCTGGAAGTCCTGCCACGTTGTATGTGCCTCGTTCTGCAGTTTCTGCCAATACCACACCTTTTTTGACACTGAAGTATTTTTGCCTGAAGTGAGAGGATTCCTAAACTTTCATTGATGTGGCTTCACTGTTTAGTGATTCAAACCTAATTCTGGGAGTTCTCTGGAACCTCCCACCTTTCCAGTGAGAAGATCCCAGTCTTCCCGTGTTCAGACGACCTTTCCTTCCGACCATCTGTGAATCACTGCACCATTAAATATACTATAAAACCACCCAGGCCTCGAACGGAACTGCAGAAAGCGATATCATCCTGCAAGAGTGGGCGAGTTCCTATTCTGTCGTGTTGCTCAGCAGGTAATCCACCTGTAATCTCGTGTTGGGAGCATCTCCGCAGGATCTGGACGCAGCCGTCATGCTTGACTTTACCTCTCAAGCCTCTTTCATGCCTGACGTAGTGAGGAATGCAGAGGAGCTCACCGTTCACACCCATGCAAGAGGCTTGAAAATGATTTCAATAGGCCAAATCTTGATCTCGTAATGCTGAGAAAATGACTCACCAGCCTGGCTGCAGCGATCCTATGTCGTCTACAGCTGTGCGGGTGTTGGATTAGTCATGTTTATCCAGGAAAAAGTCAAGGTACAGTTCAAGGGCAAAGGTTGGGGGGGGTTATAATAGCTGCCAGATATACACATGGTCAGCATTAGCACTGCGGGGGGAGAGAGCGTGCGTGTGCATGCTATAATAGTGACATTGGTAATGACAGGACAGAGAAACAGAGGTGAGAAGTTGAGATTCGAAAAAGTAGGGATTTAACTAACGTTTCAAGTGAAAACGCATCATTTTGGCATTTTCGTTTCAGAAAAGTTTTGAGTTTACATTGCTACCACGGGAGCGACAGAAATGCTAAAAATTACGTAGTTTTCCTGTCGGGCCTCTAGTGAGTGTTGTTGATTGTTTTGTAATGAAACTACACACACATGAAGTATCCGGGTATAAATTTGGTCAAAAGTAGCTTGAGTTTGGTGCGAGTTACAGTGACTTCCTGTAGCAGGTTAAAATTGCTTATTTCATTCATCAACAAATGATATTGACATTTTTGTGAACATTTGGAAGAAAGAGCTCAGATTCAAAACATCAAAAGTGTATTATTCGCCTTCAAGCAAGATTACGTCATGTCATCAGCATAAAAACACAATCACTCAAGTTTCTGTGTTGTTTCTGTTTTTGTTCACCACCAATATCTTGGGGATACTATTGATAGAGCTATATTGTTACCACACAGTATTATTTTATCACAACCCGATTATTTCACGTCATTATATGTTTGTTTGTTTTTTTGTGTTCTTCTTGACAGAAATGCATCATTCCTGCGACTTTGTCCGGAAAGTTTTGGAAATGCCTAAACTTTTTAAACCATGACAGCTATTCATTTTCATGACTCTTTTCCGGTTGTTAGTGAGTAAATTCTTTTCATGAGCTTGATTACAAAATTTAGTCTACTGTGTGATGAAAGTGGATCTGTTGAATCTTTGTATTTTCTACTGATTATTCTAATGGCTCCTTTGTAAAAAAATATGACAATCACTTGAGTTAAAAGATGCCCAAAACATTAACACCTTGTCAGATATGGAAGAATCATGGAATTGTACAATATATAACATAACATATTTTCCAATGATGGGTTCACTTTAAGTGATACACTGACTTTTCTTTATTTTTACGATATATTTACTTTTAAGTAATATATACAGTATGTGATTTCATGACTCATCAAACAAATGTTTTTTTTTTTTATGGATGACTTTACAATCAACATCGGATGAGTAACTATAGAATAACAAGTACAAGGAAAACTGAAAAGTAAAGGTACTTGAAATGTAGAAGTAGAACTTTAAAAAGCAAAAAATATGGTCCACATCATGCCAAACACTGGGAGTAATTTTTACGAATCTGTAAACGTGTGTAGTTTCTCATTTGTTTGAGCAGAAACTTTTGCAAGGCTGGATCACCACGACTTTTATTTGTGGGATTTTTCATAACATGTTTTAATCAAATGTTACATTTGTGATCAACCGTCTCCCCCCCTTTTTTTCAAAATCAAAAATGTTTTTCCTGTAACACTCCAATATACAGTATATCTAATCATTTCCCCTGGACATGGCAGTCTCCTCATATAGCTTGTTGGTGCTCGGCTCTTTATCCGATAAAATACACACACAAACTGTTTCCAGCAGATTGTTCTAATGTGAACAGAGAAAACCCTCATTTGAATCCTCCAGTGTCAAAATGATGTTACTCATGCCGTTATTCTTGTCAAATCACCCGTGAAACACGTGCACGAGTGTGTGAATGTTTTTAGATTGAAGCCGCTAATGTGCGTTAAGTCGGCAATTATGCTGGAATTTATCAAACGATTCGCGCTTGGGCATCATCTGTAGTCTAACCGAGTGTAAATGTTGCAACATTTATCTTTAGTGGGAGAAGTTTTATCCACAGGAAGTGGAAATGTTGGAGGAGGCTGCTCAGTTTAACAACATTAAACTGAAAAACCTAGAAAAAGTGAACCGGATTATTTCCTGTATATATTTCTTTCTACTATACATATTGAATGAAGCAGTTTATATCTAAACTAGTATTAACTAGTAATATCTTCTCATCTATGTAGTCACTCCTCCCCTCTGCAGCACAACAGTTCATTGGAGGAGTTGTCTCCCGAATGTGATTGCTTGGATGTATTTATTTCTCTTTTTATTTGAAGGGGCAGTGTTCCAGTGTGTCAACACATAAACCCTCGACAGAAGTGAGGAAAGGCTGATGATGTTGTGCTGACAGTAAACTCAACAGAAAGCTGTGCCGGGCCGTTTGAAATGTTCTCACAACCACTCGAGGAGACCGCAGACTTTGTGTTATCGAGTGTCAGTGATCTGTCAATAGGAGGCAGATATTTTCACGTAGTTCCCACATCGGCCTTCGGTCTAACGCGTTTACAGAGGCAAAACATTTCACAGCCAGCGGAGCTGCTATTTCTGGACGCTGCTGCTTCTACGCGTTACACTTGGAAATAAATACCTGCCTTTAGTTTTCTCAGTCTGAAGTCCTGTTGTTAAGCCACAGTCCGGCAGCTCGATCTGTCTGCGTGTGAAACTGAGTGAGGAATGACGTCGCCATTTAAATTAGACCTACAACTCTAATTCCCCCCAAAAATAAGGCTGATGTGTAAAATGCAACAAAAAGAGACATTAATGCATAAAAAGTCCATTGGATTATAATATATCTGAAATTGGTGGCAAAATGTTATGTCACGATGTTTGGTCAATATAATGTGCATTTGGATTTTTATTGCATCTTGTACAGTGAACACTTAATTCAATACAATTAATACATTGTTGTCTTATTTTTACTTGCATTGTTTCTATTGTAGAACTTAACATTTTGAATAACTTATATTTATAATAGTAGTTTTCTTTTTTTCAAGGCATTCAATTTTTTTGGGGACCATTTATGGTTCTTTTCAAGACTTTTAAAGACTACCTCTTTGCTTCTCTGTCCCAGAGGCCCGCTGACATGAAAGAAAATCATAAATGCAATTTGGAATAATAATCCACTCTTATAGTCATGAATTAGTTGTACCTGGACTGTCCTGTACCAATGCAAATGACAGTAAATACCTAGAGTTTGATTTGGGCTGCACAGTGAGGACATCCTCTGATCACTTTCACTCTTAGGGAACTTTCTGTACAGTTTGTAGTATTTCTCCAGGAACTCTCGATGTCCTCCCAAGTTAATCGGAGACTTCACTAAGTTGCTTGAAGATGTGAGTGTAAATGAGTGTCTTTCCAGAATGTACCCTGTAGAATATCTTGTATGAATCACTATAGAAGACGAAGAGATAGAACTCAAAAGAAGAACAATTTACAATGCCTGAGAAAATGACAGTTTTTTGTTTTTTTTTGATAACAGCAACACGTCTCAAAACATTCCGACGTGGCTGTGTTTACCATTGTGCATCATTACCTCTTCTTTAACTGTATGCAGACATCTAGGAAGTTATTGGAGGAGATTGTAGGATTTGATCTGATTTTTGGTTTTATGAAACACCAAATGTTTTTCATTGGTGAAGGATTTGGATGTGATGGATGTAGTTTGCGGTTTAGCATTGTCTTACAGAAGGAGCACTGCGTGGAAGCAGATGTTTCCCCAAAACCTCGGTGGATTTTTTCAGTGTCGGAGTTTCCAGATGTGTGAGCTGCCATCGGCACTAATGCTTTCAAAGTGTCTGCTGCTAACAAGCTGAATGACCCCTCTGCTTTCTACTCCGCAGAACAGAGTGTCCGTGGGTTTGGTTTTTTTTGTTGTTTTTTTGAAGAATTTAAAATTTCATGTGACCACAGAGCAGTTTCCCATTTTGTCTCACATCATTTTGAATGAGGTTTGGCTTAGACAAGACCACCACACTTCTGGATCACGTTGCAAAGCCGTGTTCCTGAAAGTTACTGGAGAATCAGACCTGTTTTTTAATGCAGTGCGGCCTCTGGGCTGAATTATCTCCAGAATTTAGTTTGGATTTCTCCTCATTTTCAGAATCTCCGTATATGTTTCCGACTATTTTTTCAATAGGAGTTGGCCGCAAAGCTGTTTTCCTTTTTGCGTCACTCGACAACGGCTGCTTTGTTTTAGCTTGTGTGGACAAGTGATACAGCATGATACAGCTTTAACTTGTTTTCGTGGATTGAATGGTCAACTGTGTTCAGACTAACCCAACGGGGACAAAAAGCTGTAATAATACTTCATCACCCAACCCTGTTCTACTTTTATCACAGTCCTTCACTTGGTGGTTTTTGGCTTCTTCCAGTTGGAGTCTATCTCATGGCAACTTTGGGTATCTCGTCATTGGACATCCTTAGGACATGACACAGCCATCACAGCCTGTGGTTCTTAATTTCAAGAGTCATATTAATACGGGACGTCTTCTTATGAAGTTCCTCTTTTGTGATCTTGTTGGGACAGTAGATATTGCACATCTTACGGAGGCAGCCAATATGAAAGACATCAACCTTTCTCATATCTCCATTTATTGCTCTTCTGCACTCAGAGTCATACAAAAGAACAGCCTCAACAGTGCTGCTGTAAAGCCTGATCTTAGCTTTGAGGCTGTATTTCTTTTACTTCCAAATGTTACGGAGTCGAGACTGAAGGCCCCCCTGGCTCTGTTAGGGCTTCAGTGCACTCCACTTCCTCTCCATAGATGGCGACTGGGGATTATGGGGCATTGACATGAATCATCTGAGGTTTTTTTTCTGCTTGATGCGCAGACCAGATCACTCTGCCAAAGTGCTGAGCCGGTCACAATGTTCCTGAAGATGGCGATGGGTGACTGGTATGACCGCCAGATCTTTGACAAGTTAGAGATCTTCCAAATGTCAGAACAATGTTCAATAGATTACATGTTCACAGATAGTGGTTATTGGAGCCCATGCAGAGATTTGCACTCCATACAGTATATAGTATGACACTTATCCAGTATGTTGTATCTTTCATTATTTTTATTTTCCTACTTTCTCTATGGAGTTTTATGTTCTTTTTATGGACCTGTGTCTGCAATCCAGATTATACATTTTGCAGACTGTTGCCCCTGCCCCAACTTTTGTGAAATGTGTCATCTGCCATCATAAAAACTAGCTCATGTTGAAACTCCTTTATTTTCCTTTGTCTCTGTTGCTTCTGTCATAATTGCAACAACCACTAGAGGTCACTGTAACTGTAAGTGTGAGTGTTATTTTAAAACAGTGTGTTTGTTGTCTGAATTCAAACTAAATGGAAATGCAACGTATTTCACCTTCAGGAAGTTTTCAGTGTCATGTTGTGGAAGTGGCACATGTCCTCTCTGCCACCCACCACTCAGAGCGCAGCACGCCCGGACTAAACTTATGACTCTGACCTTTGCAAAAACCTGTAAGTTGTCTACTTTCCCTTTCCAGCCTGGTTCTGTTTGCTTGCAGAACAAATAAATACACTTCAGCGCTATCGCTTTTCCATACAGCTCAGCTCCCCCGGCCCACAGAAACATGTCAAACCGCGCAAATAAATAGCTCCCCTGTAACCCAAATAGTGTAATTGCTCAGATCCTGAACATGAGAACTAGTGTAGAAACCCCCGCTGCCACCCCGACCCCCCTAAACCCCGGTCTGAGGAGGGGAGACACAGTCTGCCCCGAGCTCTTTAACACCTCCTCCTCTGTCTCCTTTTACACCCGTTTCCCATTTATGGAGCAGGAGATTAGGGTCCAGCTTTCCTCTACGCTCACGTCAAACATCGTGCAACATCACTTCAAATGAATATTTAATGACGTCTGCATGGATTCAGCTTCATTCCAGCAGCAGATAACAGGGCAGAATAACATTTCTAATGGCAGAGCTGTAGCCAACATGAACGTGTGGGTGAAAATATGAAGTGCTAATTGACAGCAAGCAATGCTTCAAGACCAATTAAGCAAACATTTAAACAGCCAAATAATACACAGGCTCCATTCGTTCATTCAAGCGAAAGAGGAAATATTAACTCTAAATGAGCTATCGGCTCTAATCCGCCACATACAAAGCTTCATAACTCACATGCCTGTCAGACGGGGTTGAATGTAAATAAAATGTGAGCAAAGATAATGGGAGTGGAGGGAGAAGTGGCCCAGTGCGCACACCTTTAACCTCAACCTTTCTTTAACACTGACCCATGTCTGAACCCAGGACTCACACATTTCCCCTCCCTAACAGTAAACACAGGGATGCCCCCCCCCCACACACACACTCTCCCCCTCCCCACTGATATTCAATAGGCTGAGTGTGCGCAAACCGTGAGGCACAGTAGTACTTGTAGTAGTACACACCAGGCTCAGAGCTGCTTAACTCCCTGACCTCCTCCATCTGACCCTGGAGGCCTGGAGTAACCACAGGTCTGCTCCGCTGGACTTCAGAGAGAGCCGGGGATCGCTTACCCTCAGCGAGACCAGTGTGAGAATCAGGATGCTCTTCATTTCAGGCGGAGGAAATGAAAAGTGTTTTCGAATGTTTTCACAACCTGGGGGAGCTTTAAGGACCCTGCTAATCACAACCACCCGTCCCCCCGACTCACACACCTAATGGACGCACACACAAACCGCACAGTGTAGCCTGTACTGTGTGGAACTAGCACGGGTGACGTGTTTGTAAGGAAATATATCTCGCCCGCATGATGACTGAAGTCACATTACAAGCAGACAGATCAAATTAAAGTTTTACCCAAGTAAACGAGACCAGTCACTTCTCACTCTTTGAAATTAATATATGATTTCAAAGGTTGACTAATAACCAATAAACATTTATTGATATGTGACAGAGAGATGCTTTAAAAAAAAAATACAAAAATGAAGCTGACATTTTCAAGTTAAAACAAAAAGCCTTTGTTGCATCTTAGGTGTCCGTTTACATGACAGCGTTACTCAGAGCCACTGGAATGCAACTTTTCAAAAACTCTCTTCAATCTGTCTCCATGGAAACAGGAGCGCTGCTACTGCACATGTGCACCACCGGCATAATGAATAGTTCTTCTGCACATGCTCAGTGGATGGACAATAACAAAAATGGTGACCTTCAGAGCGTCATGACTCTCTGTCCATATTCTCACGGGATTTAGAAGAAGTTTTATTGTTGAGAATAGCAATCCAACTTGGTCGCAACATTAAAACATCATTTTCAGTGACTTTTCTGTGTAAACAGACATTTTTCTCTAAATGTTGCCATGTAAACGTGAAGCTTTTCTGAAACTTGGAACATCATAGTGTAAAGGGGGCCTCAGTCCTTCAAACTGGCACAACTCTGTAACATTGCCTCTCCGAGTCATCGTCACATTCGTTCCATTTTCTTATGACCGAAATGTGAAAAGGTGGAGTTTTGTTTTTTTATGAAATTAATATAAACATTTTCAGCAACAACATACGCCAGTGACTGGTCACTAATGTAAGCAAAGCCATATTAACTGAGATCATTCTCACACTTACATGTTGTCTGAGCAAACACATGACCGCATATGTGAATATTTTTCAGTTCTGAATAAAAGCTGCACCTTCACTTGACAAGAAAATGTTTATGCAACAGCTTGTTTAAACTTGTATTCACCACAAAAACTCCTGACAAGCTAATACGACATTAGAAACATGGCAACTTTCCAGGAAGTTCCTAACATACCGAAAAATGGAAGAACTAATCACAAGAGTGATTATGAAAATGCAATTTGCCTGACTCCCTCTGGCCCCCTTGTTTATCTCCCTTTCATAGAAATGAAGGCTACTTTGACAACAGAATGGATGATTATTTTATTTCAAAGTAAAAGTGGACTGAGAACTCTCAGGACTCAAGAGTGAAACTATAAAATTTTTGCTCCCAGCCACACGTATTTAAGGTGCTTTCACAGCGGTTAGTGCAGATTAGAATGTGCATTTGGTGCAGATCAAATTGTAATAGAGCCACAGTAGTTTGGTGCAGCTACTTTTCTTTCCAGACCTGCCTTCACAGTGGATTAATTTACAGAGCAATTAAATCCTGATTGAAGCGGTTTGTTGAACTTTGGGTTGTTCATTCATAAAGTCATCTGCATTACTCACTGGACTACTCGCGCTCTCTCAGCTTAGGCGTCGTTTACATGACAACCTTTCAAGTGAGAGCGCATTGAAAACAATGGAGTTTGCATGCCGAGTTGACAATGTTGGTTATTTTTATACTGAAACCACACAAACACGCACACAGAAAAGTTGCGTTTTCAACGGCTCCGAGCACCATTGCCATGTAAATGAACCCTCAAACAGCAACAGAGGTTTTCCTTTTTCACTACAATAAAAGAGTTTATTTTTTCCTTTTTTGTCGGCACAGCAATGAAAGATTTCAAAAGATGGGTTCATCCACAGCTGTAATATTTCTTTGGAAATTGAAGTCAGCTGAATAGTTTCTTTCATTCAAGCCTGCAGTTGTCATGCCTGTTTCATTCATGGTTGTTTACTGTAGCCTATTAAGATGTTCATTTGGGTTAATCAAATTTGTTTCACATTTAGATATGAACATGTGTCTTTAATGGAATAAATACAAGATTAAATTCTGATTAAAAAGGTAAAAGAAAACAAGTGCCCTGATTGTAGGTATTTTACAAATTTTCTTTTAGCAATACATGTGGGGCTATTTGCTTCATTTTAGTTAAAGTAATTGAAGAAAAGTCCACTGTGTAGATAACAAATCATCACAAATACAGCCGACAGTAAATAGGGTACACTCTAATAAAGAATCCAAATAGTGTAATTTAAATACCTTTTTATTTGTACCTTTTTATTATCACTTCTCTTTCCAGCAATACGACTACATCTGAATTAATGTTTATCATATTGTTTCAGTAAATGTTTTATTTTGGTTTTTTTACACGATCCCAAACCGGTATACCACCATTCATCTCCGTCACAAGTCGACTGTCTCCATTCCTAACCTGAAGCCAGTTTCTATAAAAACAGACTTCTGTGCTGTAACGAACACCTAAACATCGCTGCATGCACTTCCTCCATCCCTGAATCCCATTTATGCTCACTGCTAATCCAGCGTCTCCCCTGGCTCCAATGAATATTTATGCTTCAAACTGTGTTTAGAAGCAGGACTTGTGTACCATTATCACCGAGGGCATGTCCGAGTCCAGTAATTGTTTCCATTCACATTCGCCATGTTTACGCTACAAAGCTTTGCCAGCAAACTAAATGTTTTTGAGACGCGTAAACACAGCAGCTAATAGCATGGGGGAAATGTTCGGCAGCGGCACGGTTACGTTACACACAAAGCGGCGGTGTGACAGTTCGGATCATTTGTGAGAATCGTTGTAAATGTACTGAATTATGCACTGAATATTTAACTGACAATCCCGAACACCTCCGGGTAATATCTTTCTAGGATTAAGTAATACGTTTGTTCGGGTCGGTGCACAAGACAGCCCGAAGCACTTTCATGTTCCCTTTTTACATCGGCGCCGATTTCCCAACGCTCCCCGAGCGCTTCACGCCGTGGATATCAATGCTCTCAGCAAAACAGTGTTTTCCCTGCACGAGGACATCTGTAGGCACTTTCTCCTGGAGCTGGACAGTCTCGCTTTGACACTTTAAACCTCGACTCTCCCACATTCAACGACGTTTCACTTTTTACTCCAGTAAATTTATGACTACATCCACCTGCTCATCAATGTTTTACATGACAAGATTATAAAGCGAAAACAGTTTGATCGCTGGTTGTCGTGAGATATATTTGAAAGACTTTTCAGTGTTTCACAGTTACAATCTCACCTCTTCACTGCCTTGTCGTAGGGCTGATCTCAGCAGATTTGAGGTCATTGGTTGTTAAAGTGAGGGGTGCTTGTGGGGGCTCTACACAGCTTCATGCAAGTAGAAGATATTCAGGGGAAGGCCTCGTCCCAACATGAGATTCTCCCATCAATTCCTGCAAGGACCACCTGAAAATGAATAACAGCAGGGTAAAATTATGTATCATTTCATTAAAACACAAACTTTTATGGCTTTATTTGTTGTGAAATGAAGATGAATTAAAATGATAAAATGTACTTTAAAAACAATTAATCTCACAACAATAGCAGGCTATAGTCAAGGACATCAAATATCTCTAATGAAAATACTTTAACTGATTATGTTCCTTGTAGGGCGGCAAAGGCTCAGTTGGTAGAGCAGGTGGACCGAAGGTTACAGGTTCAACCCCCCCGTCTGTCCATATGTCAAAGTGTCTTTGAGCAAGACTTGTCTTTGGCAAGTAAGAATCTGGAAACCTTGTGTTTCTCTGTGGAGGGTCAAAAATTGGATTCTTTCTAACTTCCATAATACAAAAATCAGTCTGTACATCTTGTCATGAAAAAGTCTGTGAGTTTGATGGAAGTATCCTAGCGGTCTGACATATTTCTGTCTTTTCTTCCTTTAAAGTGAATATAACGAATATCTTTACGATGATGTATCAAGTTTCCGTGTCAGAAGAGCAGCCTGAACCCGTGAACCTGTCGCTTGAATCTGCAGCTTCGCTCGTGGATACCTCGCAGAGCTTCAACCCAAAGTTCACCCCGAAACCTCAAAACCTCCTGCAGCAGGCAGCTGCATCCCGGAGAGAAATCCAGACCCAGCGAGCTCCACCTGCTCCGCACTAAAAACCAGACACCATTAGAGACGAGCTCAAGAGACGAGCTCTGTTTGCTCTGAAAAGGCCAAATACAATGTGATGAGTTTAGAATCATTTGACTGACAACATTAAAAAAATACCAACTTTACTCAGTTACTTGATATATTAATACTTTTTATGTAATTAATCAAAGAAAAATTTAACAGTATCCATTACAGACTTGATGTTAAAAGACCTGGAAAGACAAGACCAAAGAAACTGAATATATATATATATATATATACAGTATATATACAGTGTATACATATATATATATACAGACACCTGTATAAACAATGAAAAACAAAACTGGATATCAGGATATACATTCATAAGTAAAATTGATGACAGATGACATTAATTTCTTTGGCGTTTTGCGGTGTGGCCGTGCAGACTCGTTGGACTAATCGTTCCACAGCTCCAACCAGCCGAGCTCCACCCACCCACCCCCACCTTGCCCTCGTCTAGTGGCACACCCTTCTTTAAAAGCTTTTTTAATTATGGCAGCCATTAAAGCGGGGCTGGCTCTGGGTTCTGACTGATGGTGGTGTATGCACTGCTGCTCCTTTGAGCCAGCCACATGCTTATAAGCACTTATATGACCAGACATATATGCATGCGCGCGCGCACACACACACACACACACACACACACACACACACACACACACACACACACACACACACACACACACACACACACACGCACACGCGCACGCACGCACGCACACACGTATACAGCACACACATGAGGCATGCTCACATGCATACAAATGCACTCACAGGCACAAAATGCTTTGACCAGACAACCAAACTGGCTCCAGTGGCATTAAATCTGTCTAATCAGCTTTTTGGTGGCGTGCCCCCGTCTACTCAGGAAAGAGAGAGAGAGAGAGGACGGCAGGAAGAGATGGGGAGAAGGTAGACAGATGAGGGAAAAGGACACGAGCGAGAACAGCTGCAAAACACTTCTTCCATGTTTGACTGCCGCACAGCTTTTTACATTAGGAGCAGAAATCAAATAAATAATTGAATGCAGGGCTAAAGATAGAAAGGCCGATGGGGCAGATTGGATGTGTCATCCACTAGAACCAGATAGGTACATTTTTATTGATCGATATTCTATCATGAAAAAAACAAATATGAAGATGCTGACATCATGCTGGGATTGAGAAGCAGTGCTAATGCTGAGGTAAGCTCGCCAGGAAGCTCAATGTGTGTGTGCTCGCGCACATAGCGTTGCAGGGGCTTCGTCGTACCTGCGTGAATGTGTCCGTGTTTACGTGATCGGAAAGCTGTCTGGCCTCCATAAGACACTAATCCAATTGTCACTGTTCTCAAAGACGCGCTTGACCCCGGGGCCCGGAGAGGTCACGCTTGCTTCCTGTTTGGACCAATGGGAAGACTCAGTCAGTGATCCGACCGGCTGCTACAGGCGCTCTCGGGTTACATTGCCGCGGTCTGGGAGCCACACAGTGCTCCCGGGGGTTGTTCTTCTGAGGTGTCCATATGTGATGTGTAGAAGCAGGGTGGGGTTCTGGGAGGGTCACGCAACCACAGAGCTGCAACCCCAGCCACTTCAAAGGCTCCCTGTCATTCATATCCCCGAGGGAACCCTGCTGTTCTCCCTTTGTGGCACCCCGAACTGACCGGCCCACCTCGTGGTGGCGGCGGAGGCAGCGTGACGCAGGTACTGCTCACAGGCCTTGAAGTCGGACACCTTCCCAGCAGCCCCCTCCTGGTGGTCCTCCCTGTGTTGTCTAATGCTCAGAGATGCTCAGCTGATGTGAGCTCCACTTTGATCTGCCCTAAAAACACAGTGTAACAGGAGGACACCACATCAGGACCAGAACACCCTCCCCCCACCCCACCCCAAACAATAACAGCCATATAGACCATATGGATCAACCTACACTAACTCTAATAGAGGGGGAAGCTTCTCTATTATATATGGGTAGGTGGAGACATATTGAAGGCCTCCATTATCACGATGGACGACAATGAAAGAGGAAGAGGCTACAATGGCTACAACAAAGCCTTGCTTGTTCTCTGACTTATATGCATGTGAAAGGGTCCGGTTACTGAAGATGCTTTAAAAAGGTGGGATGACAGATTCCCATTAGGTGATGACTTCAAAGATGATCTGTGGATTATCTCTTAGAGTGTTCACTTTCTGAGCCTGTGGGAGGCAGTCAATACACCCAGAAACAAAGACGCATTATTGTTTGAACCTCAGGATGGTGTTTCACTTTCAGACACGTGTTTCCACTTAATGCTTTTAATTATATCAGCAGCTCCTAATAAGCTCTTCCATCTACACAACAAAGTTTTCAACTGAAAAGAGAAGTGTCCGTTTACACGACGATCGCCACTGAAAACGCAACTTTCTGAAAACGCTTCAACTTGGTCTTCATGTAAACGAGGTAAACACAACTTTTCTGAAATGCTGCTACTACACAAGTCCACCACGCCTGTAGTAAATTGTTCTTCTGCACTCAACCCTAGCGGATGGACAATCACAACAATGACTGACTCCAGGGTGTCATGACTCCCAGTCCATATTCTCCTGGCACATTTAATATGTGTAATAAAAATCCCACTTTGTGGTCTGGCCACACAAACATCCGTGTACCCGACATTCATGATGTTTGGTATTGGTAATGCTCTATGTGTGTGGTTTCATTGCAAAGACAACCAACTGCACCAACTGGTGGCCCAACATGTGAACGGACATGGTTTATAAAACGTCTGAAATCAAAACTTTTATGAAACCAAAATGCAAAAATGTTTTCACTTGAAATGGCTTTTAAACAGGGCCTTAACTTCGAGGCCACTTAATCAGAGCCGACATGATTAATAACGTATGCTTGAAACATATTTGATCTATGCGCAAAGAAGATAACTAAACTCATGTTTGGTTGCTTATTCCCTTTTTCTAAGAACATGGCTTGGTAATACATGTTTTCCTTTCAAATGGTGCCATTCTTATAAGAAACATACATTTGTGGGATGAGCAGAAGAGTTGAGTGGCACCCATAAAAATTTTCATAATCTTCTCTGTCAATGACAGATTTGTATCTAAAAACGGTTTAAATCAACATATTCACGTCACATACACACCCTTCAAGGAAGAGAAATGCAAATTCTGAACAATGTAAAAGCAAAGCAAGTTCACTCCAGGCTCGGAAAAAACCACGAAAGTGAAATAAAGTTTAATCCAATATACTTTGGAAAACAAGAAGATATTTCAACAGAGGACCCCGGGCCTTTTCCCATTTGTTTTGACCTTTTATAGTGGTAAATCACATTTTCTGCAAATGAACTCAAACACATTCTTCCAGCCAACTTTTGAAAACCAGGCGTTTGTGATGTTTTCCAGCTTTTCTTTATTTATAAATTTTAAATAAGCCTTTTCGCTGTCGCCATGCCAACGATTGGAGCTGGTCAGATCTGTGACGGAAGAGTTAATGAGTCTTTAGGACATCCAAACGGAGGAAGAGTTCTGTCATAAATCCCAGAAAAGAAAAAAAAAAAAAAACTGTACCTGTTTGTTTAGTCTTTAATGTGTCCGGTGACAGCGCTGTGGGATGTGATGCAGACCAGGCCTTCATGGTAATGAGCCGCGGCTCAAAATACCGCACGTATTCTCCTTTAATCTCACACTATTGGGGTGATGGATATGCTAACAAGCCCAAACCACTAAAAGGTTCCTTCATTAGGGGGAAACACTGGATGCTGACCCGGGTGACACTGCTTCTATTTTCTGATTCTGATGGCCATCACTCATGCTGATTGAGTAAACGCTGGCGCTAATATATCTCCAGTGGAAAGACTTCTGACAGGGGGACAAATGTATTCAGGCTGAGGCCCACCGATACAGGAAACGCTGGTGAGTGGACCAACAGGCTTGTTTAAGGTCAGAGGTTACGCAAAAAGTCAGATTGGTTTAAACCGTGTCATTCGATAGACGCTAGAGGGAGTTTGAATACCTCTCAGTGGGAAACCCTTAAGCGGCTCCCCGAGATGTTTGTTTTCGGTATTAGCGGGAGGTTAAACCTGACAGGCAGACGGAGAGCGCCGGAGGTGAAATCCAAGGGTGTCAGAATGCAGTCGATCTCACCCCCCATGTCGCCGCAACCCAAAACAAACAGGGCTGACTCACCAGCACCTTTCAGACGCCCGACCATGGGTCGGATCGCGCGAGCGCACGCGCTCACCGCTGATCAGAAGCACATGAGCGGACGACAACCTCTCCTGGAACTGTGAAAAAGATTTCACCGATTATTACAGCGATCAGGTGTCGTCCCGTGTAATCGCAGCGCCCCTGCCGCTGTCCCCTTTCATTTGTGCGTCCTCCGTTCCTTCAGGAGCGTTCACAAGTGTTTCCACGGTTGGAGATGGAAGTCGCGCAGTCGCAGCCGCGTTGTTCCTCGTGTGACAGCCTGGGTTTTCGAGTCTTGATGACAAAGCATTTTTCACATTTTCCTTTTTATGAGCCTCAAAGGTTGAAGGGTGTTTTTTCTTCTTTCTCTATATTTTGTTTCCTCTCAGCCCGCAGGGAAACACATAACTCTTAACACTTTCATGTCTGTCAGTCTTTGCCTGTGAGCAACACAATGTCATCTTAATTGTTTAAAAACATGGCAGATAACAAAGGAAATCAAGTCCAACGCTGAAGGAAACCACAGGAAGAACGCTGACAGTGCCAGAGGACAAAAGAGTTATTCTGCTTTAGATTTACACCACTGCTGGGTAAATATATCAAAAGACTCTGGCTGTAGTGGCAGATGACTGTGTGGCTATAAATATCTGTTCTGTGAACATTTCAAGATCCTCTAGTCCCAAATTAAATATGGAAAAATGTGTTTTGAGATCACATAAATGCAGAGTAAGCACCCAGTTTTTAGTTTCTAAAGCAAGACTAAGCCTTAAAAGTAGTTCAGGATGCTCTCGCTTGCTTGTGTTTACACACAGTAGCCAACTGTGTTGAGGCAGACCTTTCATGGTACCTTATTTAATTTGATTTAAAGTATGAAACTAAGGCAATAAAGTTGTCGCAACAAATCTTGGTTGCAAAAACTTTTGTTCTTGTCAATTCAGGGCAGACTGAAACTTGAAAACATGTCTTTATATTAAGAAAAATGTATTAAATCAATTTAAATGAAAACTGTAAAAGTACAATTGGAGGATTCCAGTATTATCACTTATGTGCGTTAGATGGCAGTATTGAGTCAGACTTTGTGGGTGTTTGCTTTAAGTTGCCAAGACATTCAGCCATATTCATATTTACATTTATATATGGTTTATTTGCAGCCTGCTGTTCTTCTCTTGCACAGACTAGAACTGAAAGTGACCTGGTACAACATCTTGTGGTAAAGAGTGGTATTACAAGTTTAGTTTTAATGGAGTTGATTACCGCTCTCACAGGATTTGGTTGATGTCCCTGCAGCACAGCTTAAGTGTCTGAACAGACTAATTTTGTTGTTTTTTTCTAAACTGTTTATTGTTTCAATAAATAATTGGGATTAATACTGAAATAGTTTCTTAACTCAGAAAGACATTTGCCAATCCACATTTTTGACCCATGGTTCACGTAAGCAGAATTCTCCACAAGAAAATAGAAAAAAATCCACACAAGAAGTTTTTTGTTGGATTTTTTGGGTGTCCCTTTACACAACAACGGAGAATGCAACTTTTTGACAATGAATCCTGTATCTCCGTGGAAACAGGGCAACACTCAACTTTTCTGACACATCGCACCACGATCGTAGTAAATAGCTCCTCATGCACGTGAGCCAGTAGATGGACGATCACAACAACGGCGGCCTTCAGCATGTCATGACCCCCAGTCCATGTTCTCCCAGGACTTGACGGTTGACAGTCACCTAGATAATAATCCAACTTCATTGTATTTCCTTACGAATGTCCTTGTACTCGCCATTGTTAGGGTTTATAGCGTGCTTGTGTCTGTGGTTTCTTTACCACTCGTGGGTCTACAGGAAAACGAAATCATTTTCAGCATTTACGACATTTCGAGGTGAACGGACTTTGCTTTCAGGATGTTGCTGTGTAAATGTGAAACTTTTGTGAAATAAAAAGTCAAAATTGATGCAGTTTCACTTGAAATGTTGACGTGCAAATGAAGCCGTGGCATATTTCAACTGGCAGGAACATCAGTGAAATGGGTCATTTGTGTTTGGTGAGAATGTCCATGTAATGAGAAGGGATTATCATGTTTTCAACATGGACAAGTAACCACATCTTACAGAATCTGAAGCACTTTTGTGTCACATTCACAGTCAATTACAAGGCTGCAGCAAACAACATGTTCCCAGCAACGGAGAAAAAGAAAATGACCGTACTGAACAGTTTTAGAATATATTAACTTTATCCCAATCCGGAGGCTGCATCCCGTGGAAACATGCGTTTGAAAGCCGGTGACGTCAAGTTTTGGCTCAACAAGGCTCCTCTAATTTGACAGGCGCCTCTTTAAAATGCAGCTCAGAAAAGTGTCCTCCAAGACAACGTTTGTATCCTCACCTCGAACAAGTCACTTATCTGCAACACAGCTCAATAAGCATGATCCATTCGATAAAAAAAAAGAGGAAAGGGAAACTTAAATCATGGTGAGGGGGAAATTAAAATGTCTTCTTCTATATCAGAGAGGTCAATTTCAAGAAATGATTGGATGATTTATGGCAATTCGAGCGAGTCGTTTAACTTGAAGGGACAACTGGACGTCTGTTTACTGAGGATCTTTTCACACGACGTTGCTGAAACACGCAATTTTTTGAAAATGACTCCAAAAGTGGAACTTTTTTTTCAATGCTTTGACTCAGTTTATGTGTAAACAGGGGGAAGATGCAACTTTTTGAAAACTCTCAGGCTGTCTTCGTGTGGACGACGGTAACGTTGCCACTGGGCCTGCACACTACAGCCATAGTAAATAGCTGTTCTACACATACGCGATCAGATGGACAATAACAACAATGGTGGCCTCCAGAGCGTCACGACTCGGTAGTTTTTAAAGTTTAGATTGGTAAGTGAGCAAGAAAAACAAACAACAGCATCCTGCATGAAATCTTCATTCTTTTCAGCGTTTCCACTGCTCCCATGGAAATGGACATCGTTTTCAAAATGCTGCCGTGTAAACGTGAAACTTTTCCCAAACGAAATTGCAGAAATTATGTTTTTTCACTTGAAACATCGTGCAAAAAGGGTCATTTAGTTTCTTTAATCCAATTTTTCCAAAATTTCTTAACATAGGTTTACTTTTCCAACAACTGCCTTACATATACTGTAACTATACAATTATATTTGGTACGAATTAATCTAAATGTTTGTACTCGGTCGAGTATCTCGTGGGAGGGGTGCCACTCAAAAGAAGGGCACGAAAGTTTCCTCCAACTGTGTAGCTTTGAAAATGGAGGTCGGAAGGTCACTGAACAAAACATGTCGGTATCCTGCGCTTGTGTTTGTCTCACACTTTAACAAGCCAGAGATGGCTCGAAAAAAAAACCCCTTTGGCTCTTTCTTAAAGGAACAATTGTGATGCTAAATTCCACTCTGGCCTACAAAAGTTCGCCGACATCTCTGCAGCGCTCTATTGGATCTCACACGGCTTCATTTTAATCTAAAACTTTCCCTATTTTGGATTTTATGGACGTCTCGAGATGCAATGAAGGCAGAGGGTTGACCTGTTTGTGACGCCGGATGAAAAGTAGAATTGAAAAGTTTTAATTCTCCGAAGGGGATCACGAAGTTTTATCAAAGTTCATGAGCCCAGCCTGTTGTTCTCATGCTGTTCGACTCTGGATGGAGCTGCCGGAGCGACGCCTCGGCCAACTCCCTTCGAAAAAGGACTTGGAGGAACGTCTTGGATGAAGCGAGCCTCTGTGTCTGACTCTTCTTGTGAAGGTCTGGAAGTAATCCACCCCCTCTTCAATCAGAGAGAGAGAGAGAGAAAAAAAAACAAAGCGTGGAGGAAAATGATGAAGCCGACGCGTCCCAAATGTGCATCACTTCCCTTCTGCAGCCCGCTCAACCCTCGGAGGCGCGATTTAAAACTCACATCTCAGGATGAAGGAGAGTTTTCAACTCGTGAAAATGTTTTAGCGGGAAATACAAAAGCATCTTGATCGAACAGCTGATAAGAAAAACGAATTGACATTCTGGGAAATGTCCAATGAATGGAAAAGACCAAAAGCTTTCTTCCACTCTTTGAGGAAAAAGAAGGAAATGAAACATAAAGAATAGACGGATCAGCGCGGGATTAATGGATCCCGAGTATGTGGACCTCCCCGGCGCTGGAGATTTGATTCTCCTCCATCCACCCAGGCCTCTTTTCATCCCTCAATCCACATTTAAACCTCCCTTCATCCCTTGATCTCATATGCTTCTTCTCCCGCCGCCTATCATCGCTCCCACTTCGCCGCAACCTGTTCCCTTACTGCGGCCCGTCGTCCTCTCAAGAAAGACATTGATTAGCCGGGGACTGACTGCACTGTCGCCGGGACGCTCACGGGGGTTCAATCAGTCAACTGTTGTCGTATATTTCTATCTCTGAAGATTAAAGAAGAGGGAGGGGTGGAGAAACGAAGAGAAGGAGTCCTGGATCTACCATCTCATACGGGGTAAATTACCTTCCTCCCACTGATACTGCAGTACTTCCAGCACACAGATGGTCCGTCGGATTGAGTCAGACTGAAACAAGATAGAGACTGGGGCACGTGGCCGGCCTGTAGCGTGATACTATCTGTACATCCTGAAGCAGAAGAAGCTCTTTCTCTCACAGTGGGAACAAGTGGACATGACACCTTGTTCGTGGTGTGACACGCTGCTCTGCCATGTTGATGGATGGTTACTGAGACCTGAGCTGGTGCAGGCTGGATGGAGCCAGAGCTGCCCAGCGCCTCTGAGGGGGAGGGTTTCCTTTGGTTACAGCGCCACACTGTGGCAGCAGCATAGATCTACAGTGTCATCTTCAGCTGTCACAGTATTGTGTTTATTTGGGGAGAATTTTGAGAAACTAAAAGGACTTATTACAATCCAGTGTGTTCATAAAAGTGGATACAATGATATTTAATTGTTTAAAAATCTAAATGTATTCACAATCGAGTAAAAATAGTCATTTCAGTCCTCATACAGTCCAGATTGACCTCAAATTGGCCAAGATGACGAAACTAAAATATAAATTTTTTAATAACCCTTAAAGTTGTAACTTTTTTTTAAGTATTCATTCATTTTGTGCGTGTCATATTTCAAACATTTTGTACAATAACATACGTAGCCAGTATGTATGTTATTGTGCACGCACACACACACACACGCACGCACGCACGCACGGACGCACGCACACACACACACACACACACACACACACACACACACACACACACACACACACACACACACACAGCTCATATACCTGATTAACATGCCTGAAAAGGGGTCAGATGAAGGAAACTTATCAAGTCTTACTCCCTTCTCCAATATTTAACAGTTATATTTCACAATGATCATTATCATAATTCTCAGCGTGTTGTAAAGCAAACGTTTCATGAAAAACAGAAGCAGTGTTCATCAATCCAGCATGCAGTTTTAACTTCACCCTCAAATTGTCACTTTGATTCTAATGTTACTCAGTGTTCAGGTTGTTTATGATATAATGATTTTTAGCCTGTTTGTGGTTTTTTTCGTCTTTCTTTTCAGTTCGCTTTTAGTTTTTAATGTATGTGAGTATGGAATGGAATGGGGCTAGTATCATTGTTTTCATTTCGTGTTTACCCTGTAAAGCATGTCGTGTTGCTTTTGTCTTGTACAAAAAGTTTGTTTGATTGATTGATTGATTGATTATCTTTCCTCTGCCCTAGCTTCTTTTTTTTTTATGAGTTATTATTAATGTCATACAGTGTGTTATTTTCTGTGCTATTTTTATTAAGTGTGTTCTAGATTTTTATTTCTATTCTCCCATCCCCCAAAAATTGTTGGTTTTGTTTTGGTGCGGAAGAGGTTGGTTAAAACATTTCACTGCACATTATATTATGTATTATTGTTGTTTGTGACAAATAAAGAACTTGATTTGATTGACTGCCGCATCAGGAATTGGCTCGGGTCTCCGGGTTAAAATCCATTGTGATCTCCAGTAAAGACATTAGAACTTTCAGAAAAGTGTTTCTTACATTTTGGAATGTCATCCCAGAGGCCAGAGAGGAGTTTGACTATCCCGCAATGAAGCATACAAAACAGATCACTTAATGAAAGTAAGACATTTCACCAGTAAATGTAGAGTTTTACATAATTTTAAGTTTGATCAAAGCCACACATCTTTACAATGTTAAAACAAGCCAAAGCCATATTTACCATTCTGTACAATCTCCCTTTTCTTCTTAACGACGGCATATAAATGTTTTCTTTTGCTGAAAAGTGTCGAATTCAGCACCCAGACTCTTCTATACTGAAGTCATGGTGTTGGAATCTAATTTATTCCAAATGGATTCATTTCAAGGCAAAGACAAACTCAACAATTCCACATGAGCGAGCAGAGGAGACGGGAGAAAGAAAAAAACTTCCCTTTAACAGGAAGAAACCTGCAGAACCAGAGCCAGAGGAGGAGACTTCCTGCTGTTCACCTTGGGTCGTCCAGCAGCTTGAACTCATACAGCAGCTTCACTAGGAGTTATAGTCTAACCTTAAAAGTAGAGATGGCGTCAGCCTCCCTGACTATAACTGGGAGCCTGTCAGTGGAAAGCTCGACCTCCCATTTCATGTTTGGAATGTAGTTTAACGTTTCGTTTGTTGAGATATGTGAAACTTTTCCACACACACCGTGTGTGTATATGGGAGCGGATGTTGTTTTAAAGCCTTTGCATCCAGTTTCTTTCGAGAGTCACAAATGGAACTTGGATTCGTTGCTGTTTATTCAAGCTGTGTTCTCCTATGAAGCCAGAAGCTTGTTCACTATTACAGAACACGGGTGCCTGCGTCTTCCAGAATGAATTTAAACCTTCGTGTGATCTGATCACAGGACACTTCTTCATTTTTCCTCAATCTTTTTAAATAGAAGAAAGTTCTATGCTGGGATTATGTTCACATGTGGATTGTACTTACGTTCACAAACACCAATTTCTAAAACTGTTCCTGAGCCCATGTCCCTCGAAAATGCTTTTTTTTTATCTTTTCTTCTTACCATTGATGCCATTTAATTGTTGC